>NC_056671.1:30413602-31038602 GCF_018350195.1 Panthera tigris | reverse complement strand
AAATCAAAGTCTATCATGTTGCAGAAGCAAAGACAGCAGAGTTTTACAGGAAGAAGAGGGTGATTGACAATAACAAATATAACAAAAGTCATTTTATTAACATAAACAGTTGTGATGGAAAGGGGCTTATTATGAATAACAAGACACCCATCTCACCTTGATGGTTCAAGAGGACAAATGTTGTAACAAAACATGCTCCTAGGGCGCCTGGGTGGCTCAGTCAGTTAAGTGTCCGAATCCTGGTTTTGGCTCAGGTCATGATCTCACCATTCCTGAAATCAAGCCCTGTGTTGCACTATCAGTGCAGAGCCTGCTTAAGATACTCTGTCTCTGTCCCTCCCCAGCTCATGCACACACACACACACACACACACACTCACTCACACACACTCTTTCAAAATAAATAAATATTTTAAAAAGACACTCTTGGGGCAACTGGGTGGCTCAGTCAGTTAAGTGTCTGACTCTTGGTTTTGGCTCAGGTCATGATCTAATGGTTTCATGAGTTCAAGCCCCACATAAGGCTCTGTGCTGGCAATGTGGAGTCTGCTTGGGATTCTCTGTCTCCCTCTCCTTCTGCCTCTCCCCCATTTGCACTTTCTCTATCTCTCTCAAAAATAAATAAACTTAAAAAATCCTTTCATTGCTCTTATTGTCAGGAAATTCCAAGGATTGGGGCTTTTGGCAGGTCATAGGTAAACAGGTAACTATATTGAGACCTCTTTTGCCCAAATGGGAGGGAGCCAGGTCATAGTGGGCTGACGAGTGACTCTGAAAAGTGGGAGCAATGCTTATAGATTTTAAAAACCTTTTTTGTTTTGGAAACATTTACATCTATAAAAGTAGACAGAACAGGGTAATGAACCTTTGTTCCCAACATCTTGCTTCAACAATAATCAACTCATGGCCATCTTGTTTCATCTGTACCTCCTTCTACTTGACCTTATTCTTTATTATTTTAAAGTAAATTTCAGACATCATATTATCTCATTCTTTAATATTTCATCAGGTCTCTCTATTCCCTCAACAATTTTAAATAAGGAGAAAACAGAAATCAGACAGTAGTTAGAAATGTGAAGTCAAGGGAAAATTCTTAGGATAAGTGAAATTTAACATGTTTATAGAGTGAGGAATAAAATTACTAAAGAAAAAGAGATTTATGTGTTATTAGAGAAAGAAAAACTAAATGACAAAATTGAGTCCCAGAGAAGCATGAAAATGTGGGACCAAGAGACCAGATGGGCTTTCCAAGCCATGAAGAAGGGAAATCTTCTGCATTAGAGGGAAGAGAGGCAGTATTAGAGTGTTTTGTAAGCAGAAGGTAAGAGTATGTCAGTGGTAGGAGGTTAAGATTGAACGAGGTATTGACAGAGGATAGCATAAGGTTACAAATAGATTATTTGGGGAAAGAAGAAAAGATGAAGAATAACATGAGGCAAGAGACTACAAGGGCTTAGGGCCATAGCAGGCACAGGTGTGTTTCTCCAGTGGCACTTGGAGGTCTGACACATGAGGAAAGTGGATGGGTCTTATGGAGTGTGGAGCATCTGTACTTGAGGATGAGGTGTATGGGATGGGCTTCAGGGTGTGGTTTTCCTGAGTAACAATAGGGAAGGGGAGGGGAGAAAGGAAACAGTGTGTTTTGGTGAGCCTGTATCTTATATAATCAATGACAGTGCACTGGGTAGGCAGAAAGGAGAGACGGTAGATAGAAGAAGCAACTGAAATTCATTTTAGATTAAAGTTCTTTCTGAGATTGAAAAGCAGAAAGTGTGAGAATGAGGATGTAGAAAGTGCCTCAGTGGTTCTCAACTTTGGCTGTTCTTTAGAATCAACACAGGAGCTTAAAATATAAAATAATGTCTTTGGAAAAATGTCTATTCATGTCTTCCTCCCATCTTTTTAATTGGGTTATTTGTCTTTTGGTGTTGAGTTTTATATGTTCTTTATAGATTTTGAATACTAACCCTTTATTAGATATTTCATTTGCAAATATCTTCTATTTCATAGATTGTTTTTTAGTTTTGTTGATCGTTTCCTTCACTGTGCAGAAGCTTTTTATTTTGATAAAGTCCCAATAGTTTATTTTTGCTTTTGTTTCCCTTGCCTTGGGAGACATTCCTAGAAAGTTGTAAGAGCTGATGTCAAAGAGATTACTCCTTGTGTTCTCTAGGATTTTAATGGCTTCCTGTCTCGCATTTAGGCCATTATTCTATTTGAATTTATTTTTGTGTATGGTGTAACAAAGTGATCTAGTTTCTTTCTATTGCATGTTGCTGTCCAGTTTTCCCAAAACCAGTTGTTGAAGAAACTCTTTTTCCCCTTGTATATTCTTTCCTGCTTTGTCAAATATTAATTGATCATAATTGTGGGTTCATTTCTGGGTTTTTCTATTCCGTTCTATTGATCTATGTGTCTCTTTTTGTGCCAGTACCACACTGTTTTGATCACTATAGTTTGTAATATAAGTTGAAGTCTGGGATTGTGATGCCTCCAGCTTTGCTTTTGTTACTCAGTGTTGCTTTGGCCATTTAGGGTCTATTGTGGTTCCATACAAATTGTGGGATTGTTTGTTCTAGCTCTGTGAAAAATGCTGGTGGTATTTTGATAGGGATTGCATTAAATGTGTATATTACTTTGGGTAGTATAGACATTTTAACCATATTTGTTCTTCTAATTCATGATTATGGAATGTTTTTCCATTTCTTTGTGTCATCTTCAATTTCTTTCATTAGTGTTTTATAGTTTTTAGAGTACAGGTCTTCCACTTCTTTGGTTAGGTTTATTTCTAGGTATCTTATGTTTTTTTGGGGCAATTGTAAATAGAATTGATTCCCTATTTTCTCTTTCTGGTGCTTCATCATTGGTGTATAGAACAGATGGCCAATAGACACATGAAAAGATGCTCGGGACACCTGAGTGGCTCAGATGGTTAAGCGTCTGACTCTTGGTTTCAGCTCAGGTCATGACCTCGGATATCTGTGGGATTGAGCCCCTCATCAGGCTCTGTGCTGGCAGTGGTTCTCTCTCTCTACCCCTCTCCTGCTTGTGTTTTTTTTTTTTTCTCTCTTTCAATAAGTAAATAAACATTTAGAGAAAAGATGCTCAACATCACTCATCATCAGGGAAATGTAAATCAAACAATGAGATATCACCTCACACCTGTCAGAAAGACAAAACCAACTACACAAGAAACAACAGGTGTTGGCAAGGTTTTGGAGAAAGCGAAAGTTTACTGCACTGCTGGTGGAAATGCAAATGGGTGCAGCCACTCTGGAAAACAGTATGGAAGTTCTTCAAAAAGTTAAAAATAGAACTACCTTAATATCCGGCAATTGCATTACTAGGTATTTACCCAAAGAATACAAAAATACTAATCCATAGGGCTACATGTACTCTAATGTTTATAGTAGCATTATCTACAATAGCCGAATTATGGAAAAAACCCAAATGGCCATGGACTAATGAATGGGATAAAGCAGATGTGATGTATATATACAGTGGAATATTAGCCATAAAAAAGAATGAAATCTTGCCATTTGCAATGATGTGGATGGAGCTAGAGAATATTGTGCTAAGTGAAATAAGTTAGAGAAAGACAAATACCATATGATTTCACTCATATGTGGAATTTAAGAAACCAACAAACAAAAGGGAAAAAAAGAGATAGGCAAATAAGAAAGAGACTCTTAACTATAGATAACAAACTGATGATTACCAGAGGGGAGATAGGTGGGGGAATGGGTTAAATAGGTGATCAAGATTAAGGAGTGCACTTGTTGTGATGAGTACTGGCTGTTGTATGGGGATGTTGAATCACTAAATTCTACATCTGAAACTAATATTACACTGTATGTTAACTAACTGGAATTTAAATAAAAGCTTAAAAATAATATCTATTTCTGGACTCCACCCTCAGTGACTGCTCTATTTGATCTGAGTGGGTCCCAGGCATTGGTATTTGTTTTGTTTTGCTTGGTTTAGTCTGCCTAGTCTTTTTTTTAAAATATGAAATTTATTGTCAAGTTGGTTTCCACACAACACCCAGTGCTCATTCCAGAAGGTGCCCTCCTCAATACCCATCACCCACCCTCCCCTCCATCCCACCCCCATCAACCCTCAGTTTGTTTTTAGTTTTTAAGAGTCTCTTATGTCTTGGTTCCCTCCCTCTCTAACCTTTTTTTTCCTTCCCCTCCCTCATGGTCTTGTATTAAGTTTCTCAGAATCCACATATGAGTGAAAACATATGGTATCTGTCTTTCTCTCTATGACTTATTACACTTAGCATCACACTCTCCAGTTCCAACCACGTTGCTACAAAAGGCCATATTTCATTCTTTCTCATTGCCAAGTAGTATTCCATTGTGTATATAAATCTCAATTTCTTTATCCATTCATCAGTTGATGGACATTTAGGCTCTTTCCATAATTTGGCTATTGTTGAAAGTGCTGCTATAAACATTGTGGTACAAGTGCCCCTATGTATCAGCACTCCTGTATCCCTTGGGTAAATTCCTAGCAGTGCTATTGCTGGGTCATAGGGTAGATCTATTTTTAATTTTTTGAGGAACCTCTACACTGTTTTCAAGAGAGGCTACACCAGTTTGCACCAACAGTGCAAGAGGGTTCCCATTTCTCCACATCCTCGCCAGCACCTACAGTCTTCTGATTTGTTCATTTTAGCCACTCTGACTGGCGTGAGGTGATATCTGAGTGTGGCTTTGATTTGTATTTTCCTGATGAGGAGCGACGTTGAGCATTTTATCATGTGCCTGTTGGCCATCTGGATGTCTGCTTTAGAAAAGTGTCTATTCATGTTTTCTGCCCATTTCTTCACTGGATTATTTGTTTTTTGGGTGTGGAGTTTGGTGAGCTCTTTATAGATTTTAGATACTAGCCCTTTGTCTGATACGTCATTTGCAAATATCTTTCCCCATTCTGTCGGTTGCCTTTTAGTTTTGTTGATTGTTTCCTTTGCAGTGCAGAAGGTTTTTATCTTCACGAGGTCCCAATAGTTCATTTTTGCTTTTAATTCCCTTTCCTTTGGGGATGTGTCAAGTAAGAAATTGCTGCAGCTGAGGTCAGAGAGGTTTTTTCCTGCTTTCTCCTCTAGGGTTTTGATGGTATCCTGTCTCACATTCAGGTCCTTTATCCATTTTGAGTTTGTTTTTGTGAATGGTATAAGAAAATGGTCTAGTTTCATCCTTCTGCATGTTGCTGTCCAGTTCTCCCAGCACCATTTGTTAAAGAGACTGTCTTTTTTCCATTGGATGTTCTTTCCTGCTTTGTCAAAGATTAGTTGGCCATACTTTTGTGGGTCTAGTTCTGGGGTTTCTATTCTATTCCATTGGCCTATGTGTCTTTGTGCCAATACCATGCTGTCTTGATGATGACAGCTTTGTAGTAGAGGCTAAAGTCTGGGATTGTGATGTCTCCTGCTTTGGTCTTCTTCAAAATTACTTTGGCTATTCGGGGTCTTTTTGGTTCCATACAAATTTTAGGATTGCTTGTTCTAGCTTTGAGAAGAATGCTGGTGCAATTTTGATTGGGATTGCATTGAATGTGTATATAGCTTTGGGTAGTATTGACATTTTAACAATATTTATTCTTCCAATCCATGAGCACGGAATGTTTTTCCATTTTTTTTATCTCTTCTTCAATTACCTTCATAATCTTTCTATAGTTTTCAGCATACAGATCTTCTACATCCTTGGTTAGGTTTATTCCTAGGTATTTTATGCTTCTTGGTGCAATTGTGAATGGGATCAGTTTCTTTATTTGTCTTTCTGTTGCTTCCTTATTAGTGTATAAGAATGCAACTGATTTCTGTACATTGATTTTGTATCCTGCAACTTTGCTGTATTCATGTCTCAGTTCTAGCAGACTTTTGGTGGAGTCTGTCGGGCTTTCCATGTATAATATCATGTCATCTGCAAAAGGTGAAAGCTTGACATCATCATTGCCAATTTTGATGTCTTTGATTTCCTTTTGTTGTCTGATTGCTGACGCTAGCACTTCCAAACACTATGCTAAACAACAGTGGTGAGAGTGGACATCCCTGTCGTGTTCCTGATCTCAGGGAGAAAGCTCTCAGTTTTTTCCCCATTGAGGATAATATTAGCTGTGGGTTTTTCATAAATGGCTTTTATGATGTTTAAGTATGTTCCTTCTATCCCAACTTTCTTGAGGATTTTTATTAAGAAAGGATGCTGAATTTTGTCAAATCCTTTTTCTGCATCGATAGAAAGGATCATATGGTTCTTATCTTTTCTTTTCTTAATGTGATGTATCACATTGATTGATTTGTGAATGTTGAACCAGCCCTGCATCCCAGGAATGAATCCCACTTGATCATGGTGTATAATTATTTTTATATGCTGTTGAATTTGATTTGCTAGTATCTTATTGAGAATTTTTGCATCCATATTCATCATGGATATTGGCCTATAGTTTTCTTTTTTTGCTGGGTCTCTGTCTGGTTTGGGAATCAAAGTAATGCTGGCTTCATAGAATGAGTCTGGAGGTTTTCTTTCCCTTTCTATTTTTTGGAACAGCTTGAGAAGGATACGTATTATCTTTGCTTTAAATATCTGGTAGAATTCCCCTGGGAAGCCATCTGGTCCTGGACTCTTATTTGGAGATTTTTGAAAACTGATTCAATTTCTTCACTGGTTATGGGTCTCTTCAAGTTTTCTATTTCTTCCTGTTTGAGTTTTGGAAGTGCATGGGTGCTTAGGAATTTGTCCATTTCTTCCAGGTTGTCCAGTTTGTTTGCATATAATTTTTCATCGTATTCCCTGATAATTGCTTGTATCTGAGGGATTTGTTGTAATAATTCCATTTTCATTCATGATTTTATCTGGGTCATCTCCCTTTTCTTATTGAAAAGCCTGGCTAGAGGTTTCTCAATTTTGTTTATTTTTTGAAAAAACCAACTCTTGGTTTCATTGATCTGCTCTACATTTTTTTTTAGATTCTATATTGTTTATTTCTGCTCTCATCTTTATTATTTCTCTTCTTCTGCTGGGTTTGGGGTGTCTTTGCTGTTCTGCTTCTATTTCCTTTAGGTGTGCTGTTAGATTTTGTATTTGGGGTTTTTCTTGTTTCTAGAGATAGGCCTGGATTGCAATGTGTTTTCCTCTCAGGACTGCCTTTGCTGCATCCCAAAGCGTTTGGATTGTTGTATTTTCATTTTCATTTGTTTCCATGTATTTTTAAATTTCTTCTCTAATTGCCTGGTTGACCCACTCATTCTTTAGTAGGGTGTTCTTTAACCTCCATGCCTTTGGAGGTTTTCCAGACTTTTTCCTGTGGTGGATTTCAAGCTTCACATAGCATTGTGGTCTGAAAGTATGCATGGTATGATCTCAATTCTTGTATATTATGAAGGGCAGTTTTGTGACCCAGTATGTGATCTATTTTGGAGAATATTCCATGTGCACTCGAGAAGAAAGTATATTCTGTTGCTTTGGGATGCAGAGTTCTAAATATATCTGTCAAGTCCATCTGGTTCAATGTATCATTCAGGGTCCTTGTTTCTTTATTGATCCTGTGTCTAGATGATCTATCCATTGTTGTAAATGGAGTATTAAAGTCCCCTGCAATTACCACATTCTTATCAATAAGGTTGCTTATGTTTGTGATTAATTGTTTTATATATTTGGGGGCTTCCGTATTTGGTGCATAGACATTTATAATTGTTAGTTCTTCCTGATGGATAGAGCCTGTAATTAGTATATAATGCCCTTCTTCATCTCTTGTTACAACCTTTAATTTAAAGTCAGTTTGTTTGATAGAAGTATGGCTACTCCAGCTTTCTTTTGACTTCCAGTCAAAAGACTGGAAGATAGCATGGTAGATAGTCCTCCATCCCCTCACTTTCAATCTGAAGGTGTCCTCAGGTGTAAAATGAGTCTCTTGTAGATAGCAATAGATGGGTCTTGTTTTTTTTCTTTTTTTTTCCATTCTGATACTCTATGTCTTTTGGTTGGAGCATTTAGTCCATTTACATTCAGTGTTATTATAGAAAGATATGGGTTTACAGTCATTGTGATGTCTGTAGGTTTCATGGTCATAGTGATGTCTCTGGTACTTTGTGGTCCTTGCAACATTTCACTCACAGAATCCCCCTTAGGATCTCTTGTAGGGCTGGTTTAGTGGTGATGAATTCCTTCAGTTTTTGTTTGGGAAGACCTTTATCTCTCCTTCCATTCTGGATGGCAGACTTGCTGGATAGAGGATTCTCGGCTGCATATTTTTTCTGTTCATCACATTGAAGATTTCCTGCCATTCCTTTCTGGCCTGCCAAGTTTCAGTAGATAAATCTGTCACTAGTCTTATCAGTCTCCCTTTATATGTTGGAGTGTGTTTATCCCTAGCTGCTTTCAGGATTTTCTCTTTATCCTTGTATTTTGACAGTTTCACTATGATATGTCATGCAGAAGATCGATTCAAGTTATGTCTGAAGGGAGTTCTCTGTGCCTCTTGGATTTCAATGCCTGTCTCCTTCCCAAGATCAGGGAAGTTCTCAACTATGATTTCTTCTAGTGCACCTTCAGCCCCTTTCTCTCTCTTCTTCTTCTTCTGGAATCCTTATTATACAGATATTGTTGTGCTTGATTGCATCACTTAGTTCTCTAATTGTCCCTTCATACTCCTGGATTTTTTTTATCTCTCTTTTTCTCAGCTTCGTCTTTTTACATAATTTTATCTTCTAATTCAACTATTCTCTCCTCTGCCTCTTTAATCGGTGCTATGGCCACCTCCATTTTATTTTGCACCTCATTTATAGCATTTTTTCTTTCTTCATGACTATTTCTTAGTCCCTTGATCTCTGTAGTAATAGATTCTCTGCTGTCCTCTATTCTTTTTTCAAGCCCAGCAATTAATTTTATGACTATTATTCTAAATTCATGGTCTGTTATTTTGCTTAAATCATTTTTGATCAATTCATTAGATGTTTCTACTTCCTGGAGTTTCTTTTGAGGAGAGTTCTTCCGTTTCGTCATTTTGGATAGTCCCTGGAGTGGCACTGAACTGCGGGGCACTTCCCCTGTGCTGTCTGGAGTAACTTGGGTTGGTGGGTGGAGCTGCAGTCAGACCTGATGTCTGTCCCCAAACCATAGCTGAGGCCACAATCAGACTGGTGTGTACCTTATCTTCCCCTTTCCCAGGGGTAGGACTCACTGTGGAGTGGTGTGGCCCCTGTCTGGGCTACTTGCACACTGACAGACTTGTCGTGCTGTTTTGATGGGATTTGGTGTATTAGCCAGGGTGGATCATCAGGGTGCACAGGAGCGGGAGGGGCAGGCTTAATTAGCTTTGCCGTAGGTGGTCCCCTGTGGGAGCGGCCCTGCAGCACCAGGAGGGAGGCAGAGCCAACAGAGGGATGGATACACAGATGCACAGCATTGGGTGTTTGCGCAGTGCAAGCAAGTTCGGTGACTGATTCCCTTTGGGATTTCGGCTGGGGGATGGGATAGGGAGATGGCGCTGGCCAGTGCTTTTGTTCCCCAATGAGCTGAGCTCTGTCTTGCAGGGCTCAACAACTCTCCCTCCCAGTGTCCTCTCACCCTCCCGCTCTCTGAGCAGAGCTGCTGACTTTTAACATTCCAGATGTTATGTCCCACTGGCTGTCAGAACTCATGCAGTCCGGCCCCTCTGCTTTTGCAAGTCAGACTCGGGGGCTCTGCCTTGCTTGGCGGGCTGCCCCTCCACCGCCCCAGGTCCCTCCTGCCAGTCCGTGTAGTGCTCACTGCCTCTCTGCCCTTTCTACCCTCTTCCGTGGGCCTCTTGTCTATGCTTGGCTCTGGAGAATCCATTCTGCTAGTCTTCTGGTGGTTTTTTGGGTTATTTAGGCAGATGTAGGTGGAATCTAAGTGACCAGCAGGACGCGGTGAGCCCAGCATCCTCCTATGCCGCCATCTTCTCCCCCTGCCTAGTCTTTTAATTTTTTTTTTTTTTTTAGATTTTACTTTTTGGAACAGTTTTAGGTTCACAGCAAAAATTGGGTGAAAGTATAGATTTCCCATATGCCTACTCCTCCACTGCCCAGCCTCCCCCTTTAGGGAAAAATCTGTTATATCATGTCCAACAGGACTGATAAGGGACTTTCAGTCCCTGCCTGAAGACTTCCTTCCAGATTCCTGTTCCCCACCCTGCTTGCCTCAGGTGCTAAATTACTACTGTTGGGAAAATAAGTAAAGTTCTGCACCATAAGATGGCCGATAGGAGTAAAACAAGCTCTAGTTCCCAGGTTAGAGACTCTTCTTCTGGGTTCTTCCTGCCCTGTTTGCTGTGCACGCAAAAGCCACCACGAATGCAGAATGCAGAATGTAGAAGATGATGCTATAAGTTACCCTTCCCACCAGCATTCGGCACTCAGATCTCTGGAGAATGTTCTCCTCTGAGCCCACTGATGTAAAATAAACCTCCTTCCTTCCAAGATCTCTTAGTGCCACTTGGTTCTTCTGCCGGGTGATCCAGAACAGTTTCCAAAACACCTCCACTATCAACACCTGCACCAGATTGGTTCATTTGTTATAATTGTAAAGGAGGAAAACCCTTTTTACTTTATCCTTTTAAGTTCAGCCCTTGAGGACCTGCAAATCAAACTGATAAAGGATTAACAGGAGGAGAAAAAAACCCTGCAGAGTTTATTTATGTGTATAATGCACACACATGGGAGACCTCAGTGATGAGTAACTCAGAGTGGAACGTGGATTTTTAGATGCCATCTTAACAAAGAGACAAATTGTAGAGAAGTGACAAGACACAAGAAAAGGGGTTTGGGGTTCTAGGGGCAGTAAATTGTGGGGAGGTAAATATATGGGGAAACTAATGAAAGAAGATAAAGGTCATTTTCATTAGGATTGTTATCCAGACCTGAATCTTAGCCTGCAGTGTGATAAGAGCATCTCTGGTGATTAGGAGTAATTCTCCTCTTCCTGATAAAAGATGCAGGAGGGGGAACATCTTCACACCTTCACAAAGGGAAATTTATACTCTGCCTTTATGCAGAGATGGGGGAGATAGATAACTTTTCCTCTGTTTCTCAACTGATGTCAGCTCAAAATAATCTTTATGCGACAATGGCATATTTGCTACCTTTCACATCTATGGGCATATATGGAACCTATACATCATTATTACCCAAAGTCCATAGTTTGCGTTAAGGGTCACTCTTGGTGTTGTACATTATATGGGTTTTGACAAAAATGTAATGATATTTATCCACATCATAGCATCATACAAAATTATTTCACTGCCCTAAAAATTCTTGTGCTTTGCTTATTTATCCCTCTCCACAACCCCTGACACCTACTAATCTTTCTATAGCCTCCACAGTTGTGTTTTTTCCAGAATGGCATGTAATTGGAATCATACAGTATGTAGACTTTTCATACTGGTTTCTTTCACTTAGTGATATGCATTTAAGTTTCCTCCATGTTTTTACATGGCTTGGTAACTTATTTCTTGTTATTGCTGAATAATATTCCATTGTATGGATGTACCATTTGAGAGCTCATAGCCTGGAGCCTGCTTCAGATTCTGTGTCTCCCTCTCTTTCTCTGTTCCTCCCCTGCTTGATCGCTTGCATGCTTTCTCTCTCTCTCTCTCAAAAATAAATAAACATTTAAAAAAATTTTTTTTAAAAGCATCTAGGTGGTAATATGTAGTCACATTTGAGAACCCCTGAAGAAGGAAAGGAAGCTGTGTTCCGTGTTTATCTGGGAATCGAGTAGTTTTTGGGTTGGATTAGATGTGGTGTAGCTTGGGAGTATCAAACCATTGAGAAGTGGTAATAGCCATTCCAGGTTTTATTCAATTTTTAACGTCTATAGTTTAACATGTGAAGTTTAGTAAATGTTAAGTGACTTGCTTAGGTCATCTAGCAAGTCAATGACAATACAGAACATACCACAGTCTTGTTTTTTAAACAAGATATAGAAATTAAATGATCTCTTTATTTGCTTCCCTTCAGTTACCTTTCCTTCCTGTAAATTTATCCACCCTCCAAACAAATTACCTTGAAGAAGAAACTTTAATAAAAATGTAGATATATAAAACAGGGGAAATACCAAGGTTCATGCCATGACATGTGAATGTTAGCTTCATCATGTGTGTTTGTAGTGAGGACTAACTCTAATGGTATAACTTGTACAGAAATCAGGGGGATTTCACTTATTCAGTTAAAATTTTTTTTTAATGTTTATTTTTGAGAGAGAGAGAGAGACAGAGAAAGAAGAGAGACAGAAGGCAAGCAGGGGAGGGGCAGAGCAGAGAGAGAGGGAGACACAGAATCTGAATCAGGCTTCAGGCTCTGAGCTTTCCAGCACAGAGCCTGATGCAGGGCTCCAGCTCATGAACAGCGATATCATGACCTGAGCTGATGTTAGACACTTAACCAACTGAGCCACTCAGGCACCCCCATGTCACTTATTCAGTTTTACACTTGCTACTGACTCCTGAAATAAAGAGAAGATATGGGAATGTTATTTAAATATGACAATATCAAATATAGCATCAGGAAAAAAAAATAAAACCCATGATACATTTCTGTATCTGCTTAAGGAAATATAATTCTGAAAACAACTATTTAACAAGCACTAATACAGGCTTAATATGTGCCCAGAATTAAGAACATTCTTTTAATCCTCCTGACAAATTCATGAATACAGATACTATCCTGACTTTACAGAGAAGAAAAAACAGGGGAAGTGAAGTCACTTGCTCAAGGTCCCAGAAGAGTAAGTCCTATGCAGAGCTGGGATCTGAATCCAGATGATCTCATAGTTTGTATGCCATGCTGAAGCAGCATAGGTCTGAAAAAGGGGTGGGGTTCTACCTTTAGACAAAAATACAGACAAAACCCTCTGTGTATACTCTGAAATGTACAAAACACATTAACAACAACAACAGCAGGGGCAACAACAGCAACAACAAACCAAGCTGGAGATTAAGACATGGAAATTCTGGCAAAGTAAGTGTAAATTAAATAGATTGCTATGCAACCCTCATATTTGTATGTTTTCCTTAGTGGAATAGATTAGATGACATTCAGATGGAGCTTTAATGAAATATGCATAAAAGTTTTATAAAACTGATCATTTGTTACATTTATCTATTATAGAACAATGGACTTTTAGATATCAAAGGGACTTTTGATGTTATATAGTTAGACAATTTCATTTTATAGATGAAGTATCAGGGCTTAGTTTATGTGACTTTTAAAATGCAATATAGCTTCTTGAAAGTCAGATGGGAACTAGCAGAAGTTAAAGTTTCTTCATTAAACCAGTTTCTCATATAGTTGATTTACACGTGATTCTTATATTTTTTGTAATGCTGTTGTGAAATTTAATAATTTATCCCATTTTTAATACACTTATTGTTAAGCCAGAAGTTTTGGGATTTTATAAAATCTCCACAACTTGCACACAACAATGATAGTCAATATAATCATTTAAATTTATTTCTTTTTCATGAATTTTTGAGTGATGATAACCCTGTGTTTACATTTATGCATTTCTACTTTTGAGTTTTACCTCACCTATAAAGTATAGATTGTTACTTATCAAATCTTTTTTTAATTATATATTGAGGGTTAGCAGTTGCCCATAGTCAATGATATTATTAAAGAAATTATTACATAAGAAATATAACATATAATATCTTGTACCATTTTTATCTCCAACATACAGATTTAGGATAAAATCAGCAGAACCTAAACTTGATCACTGTCAGGATTTTCCCACTACTCTTGAGGTGAATGAATTAATCATGGAGAATAAAATCTTTAGAAGCTTTTTTTCTTGATGAGGTCTCAAAAGTTCATTTTTTGCTTTTGATTCCCTTGCCTCAAGCAACATGTCTAGTAAGGACTCACTTCAGCCAAGGCCAAAGATGTTGTTCCCTGTGTTCTACTCCAGGATTTTGATGGTTTCCTGTCTCACATTTAGATCTTTCATCCATTTTGAATTTATTTTTGTGTATGGTATTAGAAAGTGGTCCAGTTTCATTCTTCTGCATGTAACTCTCCAGTTTTCCCAATACCATTTGTTGAAGAGACTTTTTTCCATTGGATATTCTCTCCTGCTTTGTTGAAGATGAATTGATCATTTAGTTGTGGGTCCATTTCTGTGTCTTTGTTCTGTATAAAATTTGTGTGACTTGTCATGTATTCTACCCAGAAAGCACAAACACAATCACTGGGGACTTAGTTGGCTTGTGCTCCATATCTGGTCTTAGAATCAGAATTGGCCCTTCTGTTTCTGATACCAAGAGGGATTAATGAGCTTCACATTCCTCTTGGACCCAGACCAGGCTACCCTCCTGGGATGGACCCAGGAGGGAAGAGGAATAAACAAATGCCAGTATCCTAAGATTGTGAGATATGATAAGAGAAAAAGAGGAAAAAAAAAAAACATCTCGCTCAGGACTGCATTTAGGTAAACGTAATAACTAACCATAAATCACACACGGATGGTATATCTGTTGCCCTCATGAGAATAGTTAGTTGGAAGCCTCACCTGAGGACTGAAACTCTGTCCAGGACCATCAGTTGGGACTCCAACTGGGCTGTTCACTGTGGGGCTTCAGTAGCCAGAGGTTGGATGTTGTGAGTACCTGATTTGATGTATGAACGCTTCTTTGTTCTTCTCTATACTTCTCTCCCTCTTTATGTTTACTATAATTGTTTAATTCCATATATTCCCTTTCCCTTATAATTAATAAAGCTTTCCTCCAGGAAACAGAAAGTACGGTGATTATGAATTACTATTATTCAGAACAGTCCGAAATTCTGTTCCACTGATCTATGTGTCTGTTTTTGTGTCTGTACCATACTGTTTTGATGATTAAAGCATTGTAATACAGCTAGACGTCCAGAATTGTGATGGCTATTGCTATGCTTCTCTTTTTCAACAATATGTTGGCTACTTGGAGTCCTTTCATGTTCCATACAAATTTTATTTTCTTTTATTATTGAAGTTTATTTGTTGAGAGAGAGAAGGGTGGAGGGGCAGAGAGAGAGGGATAGAGGGAGAGAGAGAATCCCAGTCAAGAGTCAGATGCTTAACTGACTGTGCCAGCCAGGAGCCCCTGGTTCCATACAAATTTTAAAATTGTTTGTTCTAGCTCTGTGAAAAGTGCTGGTGTTATTTTGATAGGGATTACATTGAATGTGTAGACTGCTTTGGGTAGTATAGACATTTTAACAATATTTGTTCTTCAAATCCATGAGCATGGAATGTTTTTCCTTTTTTTATGTTTTCTTCAATTTCTTTCATAAGTGTCCTATAATTTTCAGAGCACAGAACTTTTACCACTTTGGTTAGATATATTCCTAGGTATCTTACAGTTTTTGATGGAATTATAAATTGGATTGATTCTTTGATTTCTTTTTCTGCTGCTTCATTATTGTGGTATAGAAATGCAACAGATTTCTCTGTGTTGATTTTATATCCTGCGAGTTTGTTGAATGCATGTATCAGTTCCAGCAATTTTTTAGTGGAGTCTTTTTGGTTTCCATGTAGAGTATCATGTCATCTGGGAATAGTGAAAGTTTGATTTCTTTCTTGCTGATTTAGATGCTTTTTATTTCTTTTTGTTGTCTGATTGCTAAGGCCAAGACTTCCAGTACTATGTTGAATAGTAATGGTGAGAGTGAGTATGCTTGTCTTGTTCCTGACCATAGGGAAAGGCTCTCAGTTTTTGCATGAAAACATGCATTGGTGTGATCTAAATCTTTTTGTAATTGTTGAGGGCTGATGTGTGACCCAGTATTTGGTCTATAGTGGAGAATGTTTTGTGTACACTCGAAAAGAATGTGTATTCTGGAGGAGTTAAGATGGCAGAGAAGGGGACCCTGGGTTTTCCTTTCTTAATCACATCTGTATTGAGGTCACGTCACTTGGAACACCCAGGAAATCTATCTGCAGACTGGCACAAGGATCTCCATGGTGTGCTCCTGCGTGGCAGGAGCAAGGTGTGTAGAAGTGAATTGGGGGTGAGAAAAATGGTGGTGCTCTGGGGGGAAGGGAACCATTCCACAGAGAGACAAAAGGAGAGAAGGAGAGAGACGTTGAGAGAGTGCAGCATCGGGTTTGCACAAGAGGAGAATCTCTCTGGACCATGAACTGGGGAGAGAGAAGTACTGAGTGTTGTGGGGTTTTTTTGGGTTTGTTTTCTTTTTTTCAAAGTGTGGGACTCAAGCACTGAGGTTTGGAAATGTGTGACTTTCTCTGGAGCACAGCTGTGGCACTTGTTCCTGGGGAGGAGGGAGATGACACCAGAGTGCATAGCATGTTGTAGGGATCTCTGGGGGCAAATTGGGAGAGAACATTCCTCCTCCTGGAGTACTTTTGGAAGAGGAAATATTGCCTATACAAGGAAAAAAGACCCTGTAGGTGCCAGAAAAACACCTTTAAGTGGCAGGAGACAGAGACATGCCCAGGGGGCATATAACCTTGTTGCTGCTTTTAGTGGTGTTACACCATAGATTCTATGCTCTGTACAGGGGTGAGACTCTTTTCTGGGGCAAAGAACATCAGACACAGCATAAAGAGGTTCTACTCCCTAGGAGAGGGGCAGGTTTATGCAGTTCCAGGTCCTTTAAGATTTCAAGTTTTGAATTCCAGGCATGTGCCAAAGGAAAAAAATAACAAAGGAGAGCTGTGGTACAGAGAGCGCTGACTGCCCTTGCTATTCTGTGAGACCTCCCTGAATAGTGGGGAGTGTTAGATTCCCCTGTTCAGGGACAGGAGATTGGGGTGGAACCATTTCCCCCCCCCCAACTCCAACACAGTAGGACTTTAGATGGCAACATAGTGGCCCCTAGTGTAGGTAGGACCCGCTTACACCAAACCTCACTCCCTGTTCCTGGTCACTGCTTAAACTAGAGTGAGACTGACTCTTAACCAATGCAGTGGGCTTCTCCTCCAGACGACAAGCATAGGCAGCACACCACATGCACTATTGTACTGAAAATCAAGCACTTCAAAATGACACCTGCATTTCTGGTGGAAATAGGACCAGACTTACTTTTTTCTTTTTTTCCTTTTTTCATCTTTTGGAATCAGGCTTATAGTTTTTTGTTTGTTTGTTTGTTTTTTCATTTGCTTTTCTCTGTATTTTTGGGGGGGGCAGTCTTCTTTTTTTCTTTTTTCCTTTTTTCTCTTTCTTTTTCTTTGGAATCAGCCTTATAATTTTAGATTGTCTATTTTTTGGGGGTTTTTTTTGGTTTTTTTTTCCCTTTCCTTTTTTGGGGGGGATCAGACTTCCCCCTCTTTTTTTGTCCAGGCTTATTTTAACAAACAAATTAAATCACACCTAGATAAATGTCCAACATTCTCCACTAGAAGGAAGAAGGAACTCTGCAGAGAACTGACCAGTGGGAAAGAGCAGCCAAAACACAACAGCAGAATGCACACACCATACATCAGAAACACTTCCTGAGGTGCCCGGTTCTGGAGAGTGCACAACCTTTTTAAATATAACATTACTCTAAGATGTAGGAAACATTAAAGCATTCAAAACACACAAAAGACAGAAATTTAGCTCAAACGACAAGATGGGGTAATTCACCCCAAAAGAAAGGTAAAGAAGAAATCAGAGCCTGGGATATGCTCAAAATAGATATAAACAATATATATGAACAAGAATTTAGAACAACAGTGATAAGACTACTAGCTGGGCTTGATAAAAGCATTGAAGACACCAGAGTAACCCTGGCTTCAGAGATCAAAGACCTAAACACTAGTCAGGCTGAAATTAAAAATGCTATAACTGAGATGCAAAGCCGACTGGATGCAGTCACAACAAAGACTGAAGAAGCAGAGGAGATAATAGATGATATAGAATATAAAATTATGAAAAATAATTTATTAAAAGAAAGAGGGAAAGAAAAGTATAAGATCACAAGGGGAGGCTTGGGGAATGCAGTTATTCCCTAAAACAAAACAATATTTGTATCATAAGAGTCCCAGAAGAAGAAGAGTGGGAAAATCGGGAAGAAGGTTTATTTGAACAAATTTTAGCTGAGAACTTCCCTAATCTGAGGAAGGAAACAGGCATTCAAGTCCAAGAGACACAGAGAACTCCTGTCAAAATCAATAAAAACAGGTCAACACCATGATATATCATGGTGAAATTCGCAAAATACAAAGATAGAAAATTCTGATGCACCTGGGACAAAAGGTCCTTAATCTACAAGGGTAAACACATAAGGTTAGCAGCAGACCTGTCCACTGAAACTTGGCAGGCCAGAAAGAAGTGGCAGAAAATATTCAGTTTTCTGAATGGGAAAAGTATCCAGCAAGACTGTCATTCAGAATAGAAAGAGATATAAAGAGTTTCCCAGACAAACAAAAACTAAAGGAGTTCCTGACTGCTAAAACAGCCCTACACAAAATTTTAAGGGGGACTGAGTGGGTAGAAAAAAAAAAAAAGACCAAAACATCAAAGACTAGAAAGGACCAGAGAAGATCATCAGAAAATCCAACTCTAGAGAGGTTACAAAATGGCACTAAATTCATATCTTTGAATAATCAGTCTGAATGTAAATATACTAAATGATCAAATCAAAAGACATAGTGTATCAGAATGGATACAAAACCAATATTGATCTGTATGATGCCGACAAGAGACTCATTTTAGATATAAAGACACCTGCAGATTAATTGTGAGGGCATGGATGGATCATCTGTCATCCTAATGGCTGTCAAAGGAAAGCAGATTAGCTATACCTATATCAGACAAACTAGATTTTAAAACAAAGACTGTAACAAGAGATAAAGAAGGGCATTATATCATAATTAAGGTATTTTATCTATCAAGAAGATCTAACAATTGTTAATATTTATGTCTCCAAGCTGGAACACCCAGATGTATATATCAGTTAATAACAAACATACAGAAACTCATTGATAATTAATACAATAACACTAAGGGACTTCAACACCCCACTTACAACAATGAACAAGTCATCTAAGCAGAAAATCATCAGAGAAACAATGGCTTTAAATGACACACTGGACCAGATGGACTTAACAGATATATTCAGAACATTTCATCCTAAAGCAGCAGAACACATTCTCTAGTGCACATGGAGCATTCTCCAGAATATATCACATACTCTGTCACAAATCAGCCCTCAACAAGTACAAAAAGATCACGATCATTCCATGCATATTTTCAGATCAAATCTCTCTAAAACTTGAAGTTAACTACAAGATAAAATTTGGGAAGCCCACAAAGACATGAAAGTTAAAGAATATCTTACTAAAAAATGAATGGGTTAACCAGGAAATTAAAGAAGAAATTAAAAAATATATGAAAACAAATGAAAATGAAAACACAACCATTCAAACCTTTTAGGATGCAGCAAAGGCAGTCCTAAGAAGAAAGCATATTACAATTCAGGCCTATCTCAAGAAACAAAAATGGTTCCAAATACACAATGTAACCTCACACCCAAAGGAGCTAGGAACAGAACAGCAAATAAAGCCTAAAGCTACCAGAAGAAGGAAAAGAAGGAAAATAATAAATATCAGAACAAAAATAAATGATACAGAAACAAAAAACTCAGTGAAACATATCAACAAACCTAAGAGCTGATTCTTTGAAAGAATAAACAAACAAACTTGGAAAACACCAGCCAAACTTACCAAAAATAAAAGAGAAAGGACCCAAATACAGAAAATCATGAATGAAAGAGGAGAGATCACAACCAACACCACAGAAATAGAAACAATTATAAGAGAATATTATGAAAAATTATATGCCAACAAACTGGGCAATCTGGAGGAAATGGACAAATTCCTAGATATATACAAACTACCAAAACTGAAACACGAAGACATAAAAAATTTTGAAAAGACTCATAACCAGAAAAAAAAAAAAGAAAAAGAAAAGAAAAGAAAAGAAAAGAAAAAAAGAATCAGTAATCAAAAATCTCCCAACAAACAAAAGTCCCAGGCCAGATGGCTTGCCAGGGGAATTCTACCAGAGATTTAAAGATGAGTTACTATCTATTCTTCTCAAGCTGTTCCAAAAAATAGAAATGGTAGGAAAACTTCCAAACTCATTCTATGAGGGAAATATTACCTTGACTCCAAGCCCAAAGACCCCACTGAAAAGGAGAATTACAGGCCAATATCCTTGATGACCTGGATGCAAAAATTTTCAACAAGGCTAGCAAATCAAATTCAACAGTACGTTAAAGAATTATTCATCCCAGCCAAGTGGGATTTATTCCCGGGCTGCAAGGCTGGTTCACTATTTTCAAATCAATAAGTATAATACACTATATTAATAAAAGAAAGGATAAGAACCATATGATCTTGTCAATAGATGCAGAAAAAAATTTTTGACAAAATACAGCATCACTGTTGTTTAAAAAAATCCTCAACCAAGTAGGGATAGATAAAAAAAAAAAATACTTCAACATAATAAAGACATATACGAAGGACCCACAGCTAATATAATCTTCAATGGGGAAAAGCTGAGAGCCTTTACCCTAACGTCAGGAGCACAACAAGGATGCCCACTCTCACTATTACCAGTACTGGAAGTCTTAGCCTCAGCAATCAGACAACATGAAGAAATAAAGGGCATATGAATTAGCAAGGATGAAGTAAAACTTACACTATTTGCAGATGACATTGTACTCTATGTAAGAAAACCTGAGAGACTTCACCAAAAAGTGCCAGAACTAATACGTGAATTCAGCAATATCACAGAATATAAAATCAATGTGCAGAAATCTGTTGCATTTCTATACACCAATAATGAAGCAGCAGAAACAGAAATCAATGAATCAATCCAATTTACAACTCTAGCCAAAACCATAAGATATCTAGAAATAAATCTAACCAAAGAGGTAAAAGATCTGTATTCTGAAAACTAAGAAGATTTACGAAAGAAATTGAAGAGGATACAAAGAAATGGAAAGCATTCGATGCTCAGGGATTGAAGAACAAACTTGTTAAAATGTCTATACTACCCAAAGAAATCTACACATATAATGCAATCCCTATGAAAATAACACTAGCATTCTTCACAAAGCTAGAAAAAACAATCCTAAAATTTGTATGGAACCACAAATGACTTCGAATAGCCAGAGCAATCCTGGAAAAGAAACAAAACTGGAGGCATCATGATTTTGGATTTCAAGCTATATTGCAAAGCTGTAGTCCTCAAGACAGTATGGTACTGGCACAAAAACAGGTACCTAGATTAATGGAAACCAGAAATCAACTCACAACTCTATGGTCAACTAATCTTTGACAAAGCAGGAAAAAATATCAAATGAAAAAAGATAGTCTCTTCAACAAATTGTGTTGGGAAAACTGAATAGTAACATGCAGAAGAATGAAACTGGATGACTTTCTTACACCATACACAAAAATAAATTCAAAATGGATGAAAGACCTAAATGTGAGACAAGAAACAACAAAAATCCTAGAGGAGAGCACAGGCAGTAAAGTCTTTGATCTCAGCCATAGCAACTTCTTACTAGAACCTTCATTGAAGGCAAGGGAGACAATACCATAAATGTGCTATTAGGACTTAACCAATATAAAATTTTTTTGCACAGCAAAGGAAACAATCAGCAAAACTAAAATGCAACTTATGGAATGGTAGAAGATATTGGCAAATGATATATCTGATAAAAAATTAGTATCCAAATCTATAAAGAACTTTCAAAATCAACACCCAAAAAACAAACAACCCAGTTAAGAAATGGGAAGAAGACATGAATAGACACTTTTCCAAAGAAGACATCCAGATGCCTAACAGACACATGAAAAGATGCTCAACATCACTTATCATCAGTGAGATACAAATCAAAACCATGATGAGATTCCTCCTCACAACTGTCAGAATGTCTAAAATTAACAACACAAGAAATAACAGGTGTTGGGGGGATGTGGAGAAAGGGGAACCCTCTTGCACTGCTTGTGGCCAGGAAAACTGGTGCAGCCACTCTTGAGAACAGTATGGAGATTCCTCAAAAAACTAAAAATAGAACTACCTATGATCCAGCAATTGCATTATTATGCATTTATACAAAGGACATAAAAATACAGATTCAAGGAGGTACATGCACCCCAATGTTTATAGCAGCATTACCAACAATAGTCAATCTATGTATAGAGCCCAAATGTCCATTGACTGTTGAATGGATAAAGAAGAGGTGGTATGTATCTACAATGGGAAATAGCGATAAAAAGAATGAAATCTTGTCATATGCAATGACATGGATGAAGCTAAAATGTATTATGCTAAGTGAAATATATCAATCAGAGAAAGACAAATTCTGTATGATTTCACTCATATGTGGAATTTAAGAAAGAGTGAAACAAACCACAGGAGACTCTTAATGATAGAGAACAAACTGAGGGTTGATGAAGGGAGTTGAGTGGTAAATGGGCTAGATGAGTGATGAATAGGAAGGCACTTGAGATGAGTACTGTGTGTTGTATGTAAGGGATATATCACTGAATTCTGCTTCAAAACCAATATTTCACTGCATATTAAAACTAAATAAAATATAAATAAAAAAGAAAGTATAAAATTAAAAAAAAGAAAATGTGTATTCTGCTTTATGATAGAGTGTTCTAAATATATCTAAGTCCATCTGGTCCAATATGTCATTCAAAGCCATTTTTTTCCCTGTTGATCATCTGCTTAGATTATCTGTGCATTGTTGTAAGTAGCATGTTAAGGTTCCTTACTCATATTTTATTATTATTAATGACTTTGTGTTTGTTATTAATTGATTTATATATTTGGGTGCTTTCCAGTTGAGGCATACATATTTATAATTGTTAGATCCTCTTGATGGGTAGACCCCTTAGTTATGATATAATTCCCTTCTTTATCTCTTGTTACAGTCTTTGTTTTAAAATCTGGTTAGTCTGTTTTAAGTATGGCTACTCCAGCTGTTTTGACATCCATTAGCATAGTAGTTGGCTCTCCATCTCCTCACTTTCAATCTGCAGGTGATGTTATGTCTAAAATGAGTCTCCTGGAAGCAGCATATACGTAGGTCTTGTGTTCTTTCTTATTAGTCCTTTCTGATATCCTATGTCTTTGGTTTGGAGCTTTTAGCCCATTTACATTCAGAGTGATTATTGAAAGATATGAGTTTAGTGTCATTCTGTTACCTGTAAAGTTGGTGTTTCTGATGATGTTCTCTGTTCCTTTCTAGTCATTGATGCTTTTGGATTTTTTCCCCCTCACTCCAAGAATCCCTCTTAATATTTCTTGCAGGGCTGGTTTAGTGCTCACAAACTCCTTAATTTTTGTTTGTCTGGGAAACAAAAGACTCCTTGTATTCTGAATGGCAGTCTTGCTGGATAAAGTAGTCTCAGTTTCATATTTTTCCCATTCAGCACAATGAATATATTATGCTATTCCCTGCTGGCCTACCATATTCCTCTGGAGAGATCTGCTGCAAACCTTATTATTCTTCCTTTGTAGGTTAAGCACTTTGTATTCCTTGCACATTCAGGATTCTTTCCTTACCTATGTATTTTGCAAATTTTACTACAATGTTTCTTGGTGTTGGCTGGCTTTTGTTTATTTTAATGGGAGTTGTCTTTGCCTTTTGGATTTAAATGTCTGTTTCATTCCCGAGATTATGGACATTTTCTCCTATAATTTTCTCAGATTAACCTCGTGCCTCTTTTTCCCTGTCTTACTCTTCTGAAACTCCTATCATATGAATTTATTAAACTTTATGGAGTCATTGAGCTCCCCATGTCTACATTTGTGATCCATTATTTTTCTTTCCTTCTTTTCAGCTTCATTATTTTCTGTAATCTTATCTTCTATATTACTGATCCATTTCTGTGCTTCTTTCATCCTCATTGTCAATACATCAAGTTGGTTTTGGATCTCGGTTATAACATTTTAAATTTTGGTTTGACTAGCTTTTAGTTCTTTTATCTCTGAAGAAAGGGTCTCCCTAGTGTCTTCTACGCTTTTCTCAAGCCCAGATATTATCCTTATGGTTGTTGTTTTAAATTCTGGTTCAGGAATATTACTTATATCTGTTTTAATTATATCCCTGGCAATGACTTGTTCTTTCTTTTGGGATGAATTCCTCTGTCTTGGAATTTTGCCTGGATCTATGCCTTCTGTGCATTAGGAAAAACTGTTTCCTTCTCCTGAAGATAATGGCTATGTTAAGAAGAGGTCATATACTGTTGACAGCCTGGCGCTTCAGGACTTTTTTTGGTGTATGCTGTGTGCACTTTGCTGTTGTGTTTTGGCTGCTCTTTCCTCAGATCAGTCCTCTACAGAATTTCTCCTTGCCTGCAGTGTTGAATGTTTGGAGCTTGTCCAGTTTGTGGTGAGTTTTAACTAGGTGTGTTTTCATCTGCTTGTTGGAAAAGGCTAGATTCTATTTACCCTAGAGGTGAATGATCAGTAGACTTGGTGCACATGATGGGGGTGGTGTTGCGCTGGTCATTTGTGGGAGGGACCTACTGTGTTGTTTCTCAGGCCGACTTGCCCTAGTAAAGATGTTCATACAGGGTGTCATGGCCCTGGGCTTGGTGTAAGCAGCTCTAGTATCCATTGGGGGCGCTGAGTTACTCACTAAAGTGTCTGTGCTGATCAGGGGAAAATAGTGTCACCCCACTCTCTTGTCCCTAGAGAGGAGAGTTTGCACCTCTGCTGTTCAGGAAGCCCTTGTAGAAGAGTGAACAATCTCCCCTCTTGTGTTCCAGGCTTTTGTCAGATCCAGACACTGTCTATGTCTGGGCTGTGTGCCTGCCTTGCACTGCAGTATTCCTGTGTTTTATCTCAGATGCATGGCTGGGTTTCAGAACTCCAAATTTTAGGGACCTGGTGCACACAGACCCATGCTGATCCTCTGGGGTAAGATCTTGTCGCACCGTGGCTGGTGCCGATTTGTTCCAGAAAGCAGTTGAACGACCACGGAGGGGCTTGCAGTGTATGGTAAAATGCAGCCAAAAGCTGGCTTACACGCTAGATGCCTTCAGGAGGTGCTTTTGCTGCTATGCTAATTAGTGGTGCAGTTCAATGTTGCCTTTTTTTGTCCCCTGAGAGGCAGTGCCACCTCTCCTAAATGTGCTCCAAGAAGGGGAACTGTCTCCTGGTGTGACAAAGGGGATCCTCAGACCAAGCTGTGTTATCCTTTTGCCCTCCTTCCCACAAGAGCATCACTAAACCTGCCAGGCTTGACCCTGGTGTTGGTGCAGACTACCAAAACTTGAGCTCTGCTGCCTGTAAAAACTTGTGATAATCAGCCCCTCTCTTTTTCCCAGTCATGGTTTTGGGGAAGTGTTTTTCTTGTGGAATCCCCTTCAGTCTGCTCTCTCTCTCTCTCTCTCTCTCTTCATGATCAGGGCTCCCTTACCATCTCCATGATCAGGGCTCCCTTACCATCTATAGCATGTGCAATTCTTTTCTCCCCCAAATCAACTCTCTACAACTCCTACCTTCCACAATGTGGCAGTTTTTCTCCTTCCAGATATGCAGTTTGTTCTCTCTGTCCTGATTGATTTCTTGGGCATTCAGAATAACTTGGTATTTATCTGGCTGTGTTCAAGGGACAAGGCAAGAATTGGGTCCCCCTACCACTCTACCATCTTAACTCCTCCCCTTCAATCATTATTTCTTTAAATAATTTTTCTGCCTCTTTATCCATCTCTTCTCCTTTTGGGAACCTAATAATTCACAGATTATTTTTCTTAATTGTATCCCAAATGTTGTCCTACAGGGTTTCTCCATTCTTTTTCTTTTTTCATCATCCAAATAGATAATTTTGTTTTCTTTTTTCTTTTTTTTAAGTTTATTTTTTAAAGAGAGAGGACACAGGCAGGGGAGAGGCAGAGACAGAGGGAGACACAGAATCTGATGCAGGCTCCAGGTTCTGAGCTGTCCTTGCAGAGCCTGACATGGGGCTCAAACCCACAAGCTGTGAGATCAAGACCTGAGCTGAAGTTGGGCACTTAACTGAGACACCCAGGTATCCCTGAATGGATAATTTTAAATGATCTGTTTTCAAGGTCATTGATTCTTTCTTTTCCTTGGTACAGTCTCCTGTTGAAGCTCTATTATTGAATTCCTTGCTTCAGTCATTGTATTCTTTAGCTCTGATATTTGCTTATTTTTTAAAAAAAATTCTTATCTCTTTGTTGAACTTCTTATTTTGTTCTTGTAGTTTTCTTGATTTCATTAAATGTTCTATCTTAGTTCTTTTGTAGCTCTCTGAGCATCTTTAAAAAATTTAATTATTTGTCAGCAATTCAAATATGTCCACTTCTTTGAGGTCGGTTACTGAAAGTTTACTGTGTTCCTTTGGTGATGTCATGTTTCCCTGATTTTTCATGATCCCTGCAGGCTTGTGTAGTTGTATGTGCATTTGAAGAAACTCTTCCCACATTATGGGCTGACTTTGACAAGAAAAGTCCTTCTTCTATGAGTAGTGGCATGCTGGGGCATGCTGTGACCCTTAGTCTACTGGTACTACCAAATGTATTGCATGTGGCAGCTCCTATTCCAGGAGGGTGTGTGATGCCTTGTTAGCTTAAGTTTCAGGGGCTTGCAAGATCTATAATTGTGTGATTCTTGGTGAGATCTGTGTTGGAGGAAGGACAGTTAGAGATGTCACTGGTATTACCAGGTCCATTGGCTAGGGACCAGGGTAGCTGGTGGTGGTGGCAAGAGCTGGTAGTGTGTACATATGCTTGGTTGTGGGGGTTGACTGCTGGTGCCTGTGTAGTGGCATGGGACAACTGCAGATACACATGTAATGGCAAGGGTTAGGACCAGCAACAAGGTTCATGACCAACTGTTGGTGCATTGGCAGCTACAGCTCCTGGTTGTCAGTGATGACTCATGCAGCTGCAGTCTTCCCATAGGGAAGCCTTCACAGAAGTGAAGGCTACTGACAGGAGTCAGGCTGCAGGTGCACAGTTGCAGCGGTTAGCTACAGGTGAGCCCAGCAGTACAATCCAATGAAAGGAGATGGCAATGAATCTAGGCCCACAAACAGCTGTGGGGACCTTGGCTGTCAGCATGCATTACTGTGATTTCCATTTGCTTTTGTGTAAAGCTTAGGTGGAGGAAAGTAAGTACATGAATGTGACTATTTTTTTTCTGACAAACAAATATGTTAGGCTCATTAGATAAGGTGTGTGATTTGCCTCATTGGACAATACCACTCAGCTAGAAATTGTGTTTACAGTCATGTATTAATTGTGTGCATGCTGATCTGTGATCTGCAGACTAAGTAGACTTTTGGTTTTCCTGCTGACCTATAATCTGCCCATATTCTGTTGGCTTCTCTGCCAGGGCCACCATAGGACAGGGAAAAGAGTCACAACCAAACCTCTCAAATTTTCAAGTCAGTGGCTTTAGGTTATTGCTGAAGCTTATATATTTCTACTGACTCTTTTTCAGGCTATCAGGCCACCCTGGTTTGCCCAGATTACTCTGGTTTTAGCATAAACATTCCATCATCCTGGGAAATCCCTCAGTCCTAGGCAAAGCTGGACAACTGCTCACCCATCTTTTATATTCCATTGCTATTGATAATGGAAGGTGGTCTATAAATTTGATTCCTGGAGGTGAATTTTGGCCTCACCTGAGTTATATACATGCTACATTCCTGACTCTTCCTCATATTCTACACTTTATGTGCCATATTTTGTTTTTACTTAATACCGACATATTACTTACCTGTGTTTTTAATCTTGGTAGCTGTTTATATTTCTTTAAGTGTTCACTTGTATGATTCTTTTTATTCTTATTTTTAATTTTTTTTTTTTTTTAACAAATTAGGGACAATCTGCTCTCTTATTTTTTATAGTATCACATTTGGATTGATTAATTCTTTTAGAGGAAAATTTTATGGAATATAGTTTTTTTTTTGTATTATTTAGGCAAAAGTTTCCTTTTGGTACTAAAATTCATCCTGGTGATATGAAGACATAGAGTTGAGAAGGACTTAAAAAGTCACTTAGACCATGAAAAACTTGTTTCTCAAGGCAAACAGATGAATGAGATAAAAAAAAAACTCACTGAAATGTTATTGAACAACTGCCTCAACTTTGTATCCTTTTATTTATTTTTTAAAAATATAATTTATTTTCAAATTGGTTTCTATGCAACACCCAGTGCTTATCCCAACAAGTGCCTTCCTCCATGCCCATCACCCACTTTCCTCTCTCCCCCACATCCTACCAATCCTCAGTTTGTTCTCAGTCCTTAAGACTCTCTTATGGTTTGCCTCCCTCCCTCTCTGTAACTCCCCCCCCCCCACTATGGTCTTCTGTTAAGTTTCTCAAGATCCACATATGAGTGAAAACATATGGTGTCTGTCTTTCTCTGTATGACTTATTTCGCTTAGCATAATACCCTCCAGTTCTATCCATGTTGCTACAAATGGCCAGATTTCATTCTTTCTCATTGCCAAGTAGTATTCCATTGTATATATAAACCACAACCACATCTTCTTTATCCATTCATCAGTTGATGGACATTTAGGCTTTTTCCATAATTTGGCCATTGTTGAAAGTTCTGCTATAAACACTGGGGTACAAGTGTCCCTATGCATCAGCACTCCTGTATCCCTTGGGTAAATTCCTAGCAGTGCTATTGCTGGGTCATATGATAGTTCTATTTTTAATTTTTTTGAGGAACCTCCACACTGTTTTCCAGAGTGGCTACACCAGTTTGCATTCCCACCAGCAGTGCAAGAGGGTTCCCATTTCTCCACATCCTTGCCACCATCTATAGTCTCCTGAGTTCTTCTGTTAGCCAATCTGACCAGCATGAGGTGCTATCTCAGTGTGGTTTTGATTTGTATTTCCCTGATGATGAGTGATGTTGAGCATATTTTCATGTGTCTGTTGGCCATCTGGATGTCTTCTTTGGAAATGTGTCTATTCATGTCTTCTGCCCATTTCTTCACTGGATTTTTTTTTTTTTTTTTGTGGAGTTTGGTAAGTTCTTTATAGATTTTAGATACTGGTCCTTTATCTGACATGTCATTTGCAAATATCTTTTCCCATTCTGTCAGTTCCTTTTAGTTTTGTTGATTGTTTTTTTTTTTGCAGTGCAGAAGCTTTGTATCTTGATGAGTTCCCAATAGTTCATTTTTGCTTTTAATTCCCTCGTCTTTGGAGGCGTGTCAACTAAGAAATTGCTGTGGCTGATGTCAAAGAGGTTGTTGCCTGCTTTCTCCTCTAGGGTTTTGATGGTTTACTATCTCACATTCAGGTCCTTCATCCATTTTGAGTTTATTTTTGTGTATGGTGTAAGAAAGTGGCCTGGTTTCATTTTTCTGCATGTTGCTGTCCAGTTCTCCCAGCAGCACTTGTTAAAGAGACTATCTTTTTTCCATTGGATACTTTTTTCTGCTTTGTCAAAGATGAGTTGGCCATACATTTGCAGGTCCAATCCTGAGGTCTCTATTCTATTCCATTGGTCTATGTGTCTGTTTTTGTGCCAATACCATACTGTCTTGATGATTACAGCTTTGTAGTAGAGGCTAAAGTCTGGGATTGTGATGCCTGCTTTGGTTTTCTTCAATGTTACTTTGGCTATTCGGGGTCTTTTGTCGTTCCATACAAATTTTAGGATTGCTTGTTCTAGCTTTGAGAAGAATGTTTGTAACCTCTTTTTAAGGAAATAATTATCCTATGGTAAAGGCATGCAATGGGTGAAGAAGGTAGGTGGAGGTATATTTTGGGACAAAATTTCACTTGTTACTAGAATTTATTATGACCATCTGAAATTTTCTAATATCCTTAAATGTTCTAATATGCTTAAATAAAACTAATCACTCTTTCAAGTGTAGGTGCTCTGATATTGGTAAGTGGCAGACAGGGTGGGGCTTGAAAGTGATAGCTGACATAACACAACTGAGTGGAAATTCAGGTAAACTAGGAGTTCACAATAAAATGCCATATTTCAGCCCACTCATCTCAACAAATATTCAGACTAGTCTTGCCATGTTAATTGGTCACAAATCCTGGATCATTGGCTGATTCATTGATTAGTCAGATCTGAGTGAGTTGAGAAGCACTAGTTCACTGCCAATTCTCTCTTGGTTGATCTGAGTCAGAAAGTTTTGTGACTGTTTCTTGTTCTCTTATGTAAGGTATATAATGCTGAAGGCCTCCAAAAGGATGCTCTGATGCAGCTGTAGTGAGGCACCTAAGATGTTTTGTTAAAGGCAGTGCAGGGAATGGCAGAAACCAAAATAAGGAGCAAAGGGCTGGAGAAGTGGGGACACTAGGCATGGAGCTGTTCATAACTCCTGTCTTCTCCCAAAGGGAAATTTGGAATCAGGAAAGTAGGATGTAGTCTGCACAAATTTGGGGAGCAGTGAATGTTCTTTTTTTCAATGTTTATTTTTGAGGGGAGGGGAAGGGAGAGAGAGAGACAGAGAGAGAGAAAGAGAGAGAGAGAGAATCTGAAGCAGGCTCCAGGCTCTGAGCTGTCAGAGCTTAAACCCACAAACTGTGGGATCATGACCTGAGCTGAAGTCCGGTGCTTAACTGACTGAGCCATCGAGGCACCTGAGAGTGTTTGTTCTTATGGACATATTGGAATTAAAGTAGGTGGTGGTAAAGAAAGGAAGAGAGATGAATAAACAAGTTTTACTTTGCTTTTATAACCTTGGATTAAATTCTCTCTAGAATAAGGAGATGGGGAAACAATAGCCCACTCTAAATTAATGAATAACAAAACTTGTCCTTACACTAAAACAGGAGAAAAGACAAAGTTGTTATATAATATTCCAATCAATGTATGTGTGTTACATATATTTTCTAGAAAGTGTATAACTAAGGAATAAAATATTTTATTATTTAGCTGGAACCCAGAAGTAAGTCTTCTGAAAAATCATTACTGGTGGCTTGACTCTACCGGCTAATTGGTTTTAGTATTTTTTAGTATTTTTCAGAAATAATGAAAAAATATTAGGACAGTAAACTAAACAATGAGGACAATAAGAAAAAATATATACATTATCCTCCAGCATTCACTTCTTTCCTTCTTGATCTGTCTAGATAAGTTTATTTCTTATTTTGCTAGAGGGAAAAAGGCTACTTGAAATAAATTCCTTTGATTTCCTTCTTTTCTTTCTCAAAATATTTTTAAATTATTTACTCATCCTTTTCTCATTTTTTCTTCTCAGAGGAAGAAGTGTCTTCTCTCCTTTTTATGACCCATCTGTCTTGTACTTTCCACTATCTTCTGCTTCCACACCCCATATGCCCACTTAACTTTTTACCATCAACTTCTACCCAACTTTCTAAATAGAAACTATTTACCTCTGTCTATAAATAATCTATCTTGACTTCTGCCTCTGGTTACAGTCCCCACTTCCTACTTTCCATTATACCTCAAAATCTTGCAGTATGTTTTTCCTACAGCAGACACTAAGGGGTATTTTTACTTTGTTTGCAAAATCCCTATTTGTCACTCTCTTTGGCCTCTGTTCAGTGTTCATTGCTAAGAATTCTTATTTATTGTGTCCCTGGCTTCCATGACACAAGCTCTTGGCAATCCTTCTTCAGTGCCTTTTTTTTGATATCTCCCTTTTTCACTCTTATTCCTGTTATTATGGTAGCATAAGAAATTATTTCTAAACTGAGGTGCCTGGTGGCTCAGTCAGTTAAGCATCTGACTCTTGTTTTCAGCCCAGATCATGATCTCACAGTTTGTGAGATTGAGCCTCACATCGGGCTCTGCACTGAGAGTGTGGAGTCTGCTTGGAATTCTCTCTTTCCCTCTCTCTCTGCCCCTTCCTTGCTTTCTCTATCTCTCTCTCACAATAAATAAATTAACTTAAAATTAAGAAATTATCTTCAAAATTAGTAGTGTAAAACTACCATTTATTATGTTCGTGGATTCTGTGGGTCAGGAATTCAGATGAGAAATAGCAAGATTGGCTTGCCTCTGCTCAGCGATGTCTGGGCAGGCAGGTAGGCTGAGCTGGAATTATCTGAAGGTTGGTTTGCCCCCATGTCTGGTGCTTTATGCTGGCTTTTGGCTGAGGGCCTCATTTCCTCTTCATGTAGGCCTTCTATGTGGACTTTCAACATGGGCTAGTTGGGACTTCCTCACAGCACTGAAGCCTGGTTCCAGTGGGTTTTATCCCCATAAAGAGTAGGCCAGACAGGAGCTATTTCTTTGAAGGATTTGTCTTACAAATGATATAGCATCATTTCTGCCATATTCTATTGGTAAAGAGTAGTCACAAGCCCAGATTCACTGGAAACATTCTTCAGTGAAAACACTGAGTACAAAAGATTGAATTTCTTTCTCCAAATTAAAGAGAATTTTATTGATTTATTTCTTTAGAAGAGTAAAATTTTAGTACTCTTTAAGCACATACAATATGAGTCTGCTGGTCAGCAGCTTTTTCACTGATTACATACATAAAAATGTTTAAGAAGAACACAGGTCCCAATCAAAATTGCACCAGCATTCTTCTTGAAACTAGAACAAGCCATCCTAAAATTCATATGGAACCACAAAAGGCCCTGAATAGCCAAAGTAATTTTGAAGAAGAAGACCAAAGAAGGAGGCATCACAATCCCAGACTTTAGCCTCTACTACAAAGCTGTAATCATCAAGACAGCATGGTATTGGCACAAAAACAGACACATAGACCAATGGAATAGAATAGAAACCCCAGAACTAGACCCACAAACGTATGGCCAACTAATCTTTGACAAAGCAGGAAAGAACATCCAATGGAAAAAAGTCTCTTTAACAAATGGTGCTAGGAGAACTGGACAGCAACATGCAGAAGATTGAAACTAGACCACTTTCTCACACCATTCACAAAAATAAACTCAAAATGGATAAAGGACCTGAATGTGAGACAGGAAACCATCCAAACCCTAGAGGAGAAAGCAGGAAAAGACCTCTCTGACCTCAGCCGTAGCAATCTGTTACTCGACACATCCCCAAAGGCAAGGGAATTAAAAGCAAAAATGAACTTCTGGGACCTTATGAAGATAAAAAGCTTCTGCACAGCAAAGGAAACAACCAACAAAACTAAAAGGCAACCAATGGAATGGGAAAAGATATTTGCAAATGACATATCAAAGGGCTAGTATCCAAAATCTATAAAGAGCTCACCAAACTCCACACCCGAAAAACAAATAACCCAGTGAAGAAATGTGCAGAAAACATGAATAGACACTTCTCTAAAGAAGACATACGGATGGCCAATAGGCACATGAAAAGATGTTCAACGTCGCTCCTTATCAGGGAAATACAAATCAAAACCACACTCAGATATCACCTCACGCCAGTCAGAGTGGCCAAAATGAACAAATCAGGAGACCATAGATGCTGAAGAGGATGTGGAGAAACGGGAACCCTCTTGCACTGTTGGTGGGAATGCAAATTGGTGCAGCCGCTCTGGAAAGCAGTGTGGAGGTTCCTCAGAAAATTAAAAATAGACCTACCCTATGACCCAACAATACCACTGCTAGGAATTTACCCAAAGGATACAGGAGTACTGATGCATAGGGGCACTTGTACCCCAATGTTTATAGCAGCACTCTCAACAATAGCCAAATTATGGAAAGAGCCTAAATGTCCATCAACTGATGAATGGATAAAGAAATTGTGGTTTATATACACAATGGAATACTACGTGGCAATGAGAAAGAATGAAATATGGCCTTTTGTAGCAACGTGGATGGAACTGGAGAGTGTGATGCTAAGTGAAATAAGCCATACAGAGAAAGACAGATACCATATGGTTTCACTCTTATGTGGATCCTGAGAAACTTAACAGAAGCCCATGGGGGAGGGGAAGGAAAAAAAAAGAGGTTAGAGTGGGAGAGAGCCAAAGCATAGGAGACTGTGAAAAACTGAGAACAGACTGAGGGTTGATGGGGGGTGGAAGGGAGGGGAGGGTGGGTGATGGGTACTGAGGTGGGCGCCTTTTGGGATGAGCACTGGGTGTTGTATGGAAACCAATTTGACAATAAATTTCATATATTGAAAAAAAAAGAAAATAAATCGAATTAGAGATGGTCAAAAAAAAAAAAAAGAACACAGGTACAACTACACATTCTGCAACCTAAAATTTTCTATAAGTTAACTTCAGAAAATATTCTTATATTTATTGTCAATTGTTTAAGACGAGCTCATTTCTTCTATTGAGTCACTGGGTAATTTTAAGAAAATTGATTTTCCTTTTGTTTTCCCTGAAATGAATTCTCAAAAGACAATTTTAAATTGCTCAAATTTGTTGATGATGTGGCTGAAACCCCAATTAAGGAAAATTACCAAATTTTAGAACCTTTGATCTTTAGCCAACCATTTGCTGGAAGAAATTGACTTTGGGTGATGAAAGTACATTACATTTATAACCAAAGTTGTTGCAAGGATAAATTCTGAGACTGGTCCAGAGAACCAAATACTGTCATTGCTCCCAAATGGATTATGATTGAAAACTCATCCAGATGTCCGTATTTACTTAGAAGAGTCTAGTTGATGATCTCCCTAGAGCTAAGTAACCTGGAGGCAGGTTGTGAAGCATTAAAATATTAAAGTTTAAAGTCCATTAATAGGTCAGAAAGGGAAATGAAAAGACAGAAACGAGGAAAAAGTATGGTGATACTTTCATTGTAAAGTTAAATGGCAGAAGGTCAGGAATGATGATTTTGTTTACATTATTAACTATTTTATTATTTTTTAAAAGTTTATTTATCTAAGAGAGAGCAAGAGAGAGTGCGTAAGTGGTGGAGGAGTAGAGAGAGGGAGGAGAGAGAGAGAGAATCCCAAGCAGGGTCCACATCACAGAGCTTGATGCAGGGCTTGTTCCCACAACCCTGGATCATGACCTGAGCCAAAATTAAGTCAGATGCTTAACCGACTGAGCCATCCAGGCACCCCTGAACTACTTTATCATTTATAATGATACTTTGCATTCACAGGACTATGCCTACAAAGTAAGGATTTCAGTGTGCTTTGTAGATGAATACTATCATTCTTATGAGAGATCTTAGGGAAAAAAAACTATATTTGTATAAAATTGGCAAAATAAATTACAAGTCAAAGCCCTCTTAGAATTATTCACCTTATTAGTTAACAGGTGACTAGTTTCTGAATTCTGGGTTTCTTATTTCAGATCAAAATTCAAAACATAGAGCATGAAAGTCTCTCCAGAAAGTTCATGATTGAGAACGTTTTCCTTATATATTCTTACTTTTATTGTATCATGAGGAATTTAGTTTAAAAAACGTAGCAACCATGGTTGAGTTTTCCTGAGATGTTTATTTCTTTTCCAAGTCTTGGTGAAAAGTAAATATAATATATTTGTATGTAGCTGGGGTTAGAAGACTATGATTGGTGACTGGTTTGAAGACCATTGGGGGATTCTGGTCAATAACCATTAGTATCTTAGTGGTCAGGGTTGAGAAGCAGATATTTGATTTTGAAAATTCAATAGAAATAAAGTTTTCTATCACAGGCTCTTTCTACATAGATCACATGAAATTGAAAATTGGGAAAAGCCCACCACTAAAACCATCATTTATATTTTTAAAGCAAAAAAAAAAAAAAGTAAGTATTTTGGTTTTGCAACTATTATATTTTTTCCAGTAGGAATTTATGTTCTCATAAACTGTGCTTTTAATTTCTCCAGCTTTGGGGGATCTTCCTTCTCTCAGAATTTAATAAGACAGCACTGATTTCCCATTCCATATCCTGTTGTAAGTCCAACACATCAAAAACTCTCAGGCTTTTCAGAGAATTTGCGAACCCTTGGTGGCTACCCCTTCTGAGCTCTGGCTCTTGTGGACTTCTCAATCCTTCCTCACTAGTAGAGCTTTTCTGGATTATTTGGGCTAACTGAGAAGTTTTACCACATGCTATAGAATAAGAAACTACTTGAAATTGTATATTAGTGATCTCTGCTTTTAAAGGCCTTGACCATCTTTGTTATAAAAGGAAATTTCTTACTGACCCCCTTTCTCCTAAGAACTTGTCTGCTATGATTTGCCAAGTTCCACTCTTACCCTCCTAATCCTGAACTTTTCCCCTTAACTACCTTTGCCCTGAACTGATCACCTCTTCCTTGGGCTGCTGCTGGAAAAATCAAAATAGTTGCTAACTTTGTTGTGAAGATCTTATTAGCTCTCTTTTACTCAATCTTCTTCCTGCCCGAGTTTTTTTTTAAGTTAAAACAAAATTACCAACAAACAATAAAATAGACCATTATAATGATCTTCTAAGTAAATTTACTTTCTATCTGAATCTAATTATTAACCATACAGAACAAGCAGAAGCTTTGAAAGTACAGTTTTTGTTTAACACGTCCAGTTAGAGTTGCCTCAGGAGGGCTCATCTTCTAAAATAGGGGTCTCAGTGAGTGTAAGGGAAGATATAAAGTTGTTTTTCTCCTATTTTTTAAGGGTAAATTTTCCTAGTTCATATGTTGATCTATTTTGGACATGATCCTAGAAATTGTGAATATTATGTTGTAGAGACTTTGATTTTTATTATATTCTTCTAAAGGATTCTTATGATTTTGTTTAGCATGCAGTAAACTCAGACTTAAACTGAAAATGCTTTATCACCTGTAGTGTTGGCAGTTCAAATTCCTGTTTAGTTCTTTAAGCCTTATATGCAATCTGTACAGTCTTTTCTCTATATGCTTGGTTCAGGGGTCAGACCGAGGCTTGGGCAGGATTCATACTTAAAATTTAGAGGTCCGTCTTTTCTGATTTATCTCCTCTATGACACCTCCCTTCACTGGTTCCTTAGGCCAGAAAGATGGTAGACTTTACATAAGAATTTGAATCATCCTGCACTACACTGAGACTGATGTCCTTCAGATCAAAGCCAAAGAAATGGGGACTCATTCATGTCAGTGTCCTCCTCCAAGGTAAAACTCCTCTCCAAAACATGCCTGCTTTTTGTTCAATTTTCATGGTCTTTAATGTATTTAAACATTGTATCCAGAGTTTATAGCGATCTGCTAGAGAGCTGGTTTTTAGGAGCCTGTTCCACTATACCTGAACTTTCTTTTAAATATTTTTTTATGATGCTTCCAGAATGTCCTCTGTAATAAATTTGGTCACAGCCCAAGATTAAGAATTAATAGCTTAACCTCAGTCTCTGTTTAACTATATGAAATGTTAGAAATAATAATAAATAACCATACTGTCATTTGTTAACTATGTACTAGTCAACATATGTGTTGTATTTTATGCTAAGTGCTTTAAAGACATTGCCTCATCAAATCCTCATTATATCACTATGTAGCCATATCAAGAGGGAGTATTAACTCAGTTTTATAGATGAAAGAAATGAAGCTTCAAAGAACTTAAATAATTTTCTCAGGCTTCCCCAGATATGAATCTAGCTCTCTCTGACACCAGAATCTGAACTTTTAAGCACTAATCAATGTGCCTGTTTGGATTGTTTTTAGGAGTAGAAACTAGTGAAACTCATAATAACATAATCTATAAATCTAGAGCTGTAGTTAAGACCTGCCATGGCAATATTTAGAAGCATGCAAGTAGTTTTCAGTAAAGCACTCAAAATTTTTAGAACTGGGTTTTTCTTTGCCAAGGTCATGCAGAAGTGGTTTTGCCATTATGCTGAAACCATGGTTTTTTAGACTTAAATTCTTGCTTATTGTTAGAATGAGTGTAGAGATGGGCTTTTAAATTAGAAGTACTTTTACATATTTGGAGTTAGAGTTTAAAAGCATGGGGAAGGTGAGCAAAGAAAAGGCTGTATATAGTGAGAGTATCAGACAAGGAAACATTAAGCTAAGCAGAGCATTTTTATGCTGTGGTTAAAAAGTTTTATCAGTAGCACCAGGTGGCTCAGTTGGTTGAGCACCTGACTCTTGATTTCAGCTCAGTTCATGGTCCCAGGGTCATGGGATTGAGCCCCACATCAGGCTCTGTGCTGAGCGTGGAGCCTGCTTAAGATACTCTCTCTGTCTCTCTCTCTCTCTCTCTCTCCCTATGCCCCTCTCCCCTGCTTGTGCTCTCTCTCTTAGAGACATAATTAATTAATTAATTAATTAAATAAAAAGCTTTACCTACTTGTCTCACACTGGAGGAGGAAGGAAAATAACAACAACAAAAACAACAACAACAACAATAATAGCAATTAACACTTATTAAGTATTTCCCATGTTGCAAGCATTGTGCTGAGCGCTGTCTTATTTATTTCTCACAAAAATCCTCTGAGGTAGGTAACATTACTGTCCCTATATAACTGGTGGAATTATGAAATCTAATTAACGTAAATATCTTGTCCAAGGTTATATAAATAGTAAACATGGATCTGGATTTGAACCCAGTAGTGTGAATTCTGAATCACTCTATCACTTGTCATGACAGTATTTTCCTATTTGAAAAAGGAAGTTCTTACCACTTCTAGGTATATTCTATGAAGTTATTGGATCAACATTTTAGCTTTATTGGTATTGGGACAGTTTTCCATGTGCCCCAGCTCTTTTCAGTTGAGTATCATCAAAGAGGCAGGCTGTTATAAATAAGCAGGGGGAAAGTTTTAGCATTCTTCAGCAAGGGCTGGGAGAGGCCATGATTAGTTCATATAATGTTCCATCCTCATTCAACAACCCCCAGACGGCTAGGCTGCTAGAAAATTGGGAAGGATAAATTAGGAACAGATAAAACAAAGAGTCTTAACATGTTATGAGCTCTTAGAATTTGTCATCTCACATGTGGCATACATTCTACCAACATAGAACTTTCTTAAAGAATTAAAATAGGTAAATTTATTAATAATCCCCCCAAATCAAGAGAAATGCACTGTTCTTGAGGGTGTACTTAGTCTTTTGTGGGTCTCCTGCCCTCTGTAATCCCTATTTTGGGCAAAGTTCTGGGAACATGGTTAAAGTCTGACCTTTAGACATTAGGAAATGTGAAGAAAGCTATACTTTCACTGCATGAGTGTACATACATATTTAAGGGCTCCTAAAGACTTAATATACAACCAAAAATTTCAATTATAACACAAACTACACTTATGTCAATAAGGGAGCATGTATGTAGATTTGCAGAGAAGAATAATGATTACTTTCTCAGCAATACTTTCTGAAGAACAGTTAGATTTTAAATACGCAACACATATTGGCAAAATAAATAACAGTTGCTTGCTATTTCTTTAATGACCATATAGTAATATCCACAAGAGATTGATATCACAAATCTAGCTTCTAGCTTCACAAATCTCTTCTAGCTTCAAACTGCTTCATGTGTAGCAAACATGGATCTGCACAAAATAGATTAAAAACCATCACTAAATGTATGTAAAGGAGTAGCCAGCTAATTATTACATGTAGAATTTCTTCTTTTTCCTTCTTTTCCGTTATTTTAATGGGAATATTTATGGAAGCCACATATATTGAATTTTGGCTTGTTGGTACTGCTCCCATTTCTCACAAAATTTGTTAAAGTTTGTTCATGCAATATATATTAAATTATATCATTATAAATAATTTTGAATATATAAGTCTAATTCAAGAATAAGTCTTTGGTCAAACAACATATTTTGACTTTATAAATATGGCCATAATTGATATAATGCATGTCAAAGTTTGAAAATATAGCTCAGTATTAAGCAATCTATTAATGTAATATACCACATTAATAAATTAAAGGAGGAAAAATGATTATGTGATAGATGTTGAAAAAATATTATGTAAGATTCAACATTCATTAATGATAAAGATACTGTTAGGAAACCAGGCAAAAGAAGAATATCTTCAATTTGATAAAAGGTTATTTTTGAAAAATAAATATATTGGTGACATTTTAAAAAGCATTCCTAGTAAAGTTAAGAAAATATAAGTAATTCCTCAATCTTTGCTTCTTTTCACCAATTTACTGGAGGTCCTAGCCAGAGAAATAAGAGGAGAAAAGAATAAGAGCTGTATTTGCAAATTTTATCGGTGTCTACATAGAAAAATCCCAAAGAACCCAAGACAAACCAATAAAATGAGTAAGTGTCATCAGTAAGATTTCATGAAACACAAATGGTTAACAAACATGAAAATCTACTCCACCTTATTAGTCATCAGGATAGACATTTGATACCAGTCAAACTGATGAAAGTCTGAAGATACCATGAATTGATGAAGATACAGGCAAACAGGAATTTTCATACATTGCTGGTGGAATTAGAACTTGACACAATCATTTTGGAAAATAAATTTGCATTTTCCAGTTAATTTAAAGTGAGCCCACCCTGTGTGCTCCAGAAGAACTCTTACATGTTCACAAGCAGACTTACACAGCAATATTTATAGGAGCATTACTCATAATAGCGAACAATTTGAGGCAACCTAAATATAAAGCAATAGGATAATAGACAAACTATGTTTTATTCATACAATGGAATAAAATACAGCAGTGAAGTGAATGATCTATACCTACTGGTATTAATACAAGCAAAAAAAGTTACTGAAAAATATGTTTACTATGTTACTATTGATATAACATTTGTAAAAAGTGAAACAATACAAAAATATTAATGGAATAAAAGTCTGCACTGTCTTGCACAACTTCAAGAAGCACCATTCACATGACTTCATTTGCAGTGGAACTCCCATTCAGTGTAACAGGAATGGTGCTCCTTGGAGTCTTGCAATGCAGAACCCCTGGTAGTTGGCTCTGGGAGAGCAGAAAAAGGCAGGGAGGAGTGAAGTGGACCCCAGCGTATCTGTAATGTTGATTAACTCCCATGCTCAGAAAGATTTGATTCTATCTCTTTTGCATTTCTGCCTCTCCCCATATCACTTGTAGAAAAATAATTTCAAAATAGACACACCTAGAGAGAGATGTTAACTGAATTTGAATAAATATGTATAGGGGTGAGAAGATAAAAGGCTTTCTTATGGTCAAAGTGTGAAAATTAATTTAATATTAGCTTTAGTACCAAATTAGTTAAGGCAGCAGCTAGGTTATTGTTGGGATAAAATTGCACAACATATTTCAAATCAAATATGGGTGCTATTTTGAATTATCCATGTCATTGCATTTTCCCTTTGAGGTACTGGTATGAAACCATTAAATCTCAAAATACTATCTTGTCATAGGTTTCAGACATTCATAGAAGGAAGGCACTCAGTAGGAGCATTTGGCAGATTTCATCTCCTTTGAAAGGGAATTAATCACTAGCATTTTAGAAAATATTCATTTGGCAAAAAGATTAGAAGTAATTTGAGCAGTAGATATATTAGAAATTTGCTCAGTTGGGGTAGTGGTCTTTGAATTTTAAAAACTGTACTTTGAGCAGATGCAAACAGAGAGGAGCCAAAATCTCTGTGCATAAAATATCTGTTGAGATGTAAAGGAGTGACATGTCTGATGTGTCCCATTGTGGGAGGTCTGAATGGACCAGAAGAGCACCAGGTACAGAAAGAAAGGTGAGGGTGTGGACAGAGCAATGAAATGTCAGATAATCCTAATATTTCACCACTATCCTGAAGATGGGTTAATGAATAATTACAAAAATCTTACTAGAAATGCATCCAAATATTATTTGTAATGTGCCATATCTGTTATATTAAGAATGTTAGATATTAACAAATGTTGATGAAGAAATGGATGAAGAGCGCAGTGTCTGAACAAGGTGGTTTCACTAAATGCCAGTGCCTCAACTGAATGGGTAAGGTAAGAATACTTTTTACAAAATGATGCTCAAACAGGTCCATTTTGTTTGAGATATTCCATAATATTTATACAGTTTTATTTTATACATGTTTTCTTACATCTGCATGCCTACAAACACTGTTAGTAAATTAATACAAGCATCCTTCCAAGCATCCTTCCAAGATCTTAAAATTAGCTTCACCACATTTAGAATATTTTTGTGGAGCAATAAGCTAGGATGTTCTTGAATGAATTTATTAGCTAGACCATGTCAGTTACATCCCTCTGAGTCTCAGCTCAGAGACTGAGACTCAGACACAGTGTGCTGTATTTCTTACCAAGGAATATTTAATATGCAGAAATTGGTGGTATGGGTGGTAATTTTAACCCAAAGGAATAAAATAAAAATTACTTGCTTCTGAAATTGTGACTTTCAGCTGTCTTTTCTTTTTAATAAAAGTCAGAATTAGACATGTTCTCAATGAAATTCACCTAGCTTGTCTACTGGACCAGTGTCTAGCTTATTAAATCCAGTTGGCTTGAGCCTTGTGCCAGGGACACAAAATTTGTAAGTGTTTTCTCTCCAAGAGCAGTAGAGCTTTGGCTGCCTTTGTGATACAGGCCCCTAGAAAATCATGCACGATATATACAGGCATACCCTTTGGCTCCTGGGACAGCATCGTTATTTTTTAACATGAAGGGCAGCATGAAACATCGAAAGAAATGAATGAGCACATAAAAGGTATTTCCTCTACATAACCTGAGTATCTGAAAGCCTTGCTGTGCACCTGCACTGCCATGTGGAAAACTGCTGGCCGAGTCCACAGGCATGGGCACTGCCTGCAGCTCACAGCTGGGCTGCTTTGCCTTCATTTTCGCTGCTGCAGGCACTTTTTCCTCCATGAACCTCCACGAACATTTCCTTTGGTAAAGGCCTGTGCAATTCTTCTCATGTTAACTTGATACTGGAGGATTGAGAACTGTCAGGCAAAGTCTTTCTTGTGATATTACCATTTCCAAGAGCCATTAAAATATCCCTGTTACCTGTCTATGTATGTAGACTCTGAGTTCAGCAAAGGAGCAAAATATAAGGGGTAAATGGTACTAAAGCCTAACTGCACTTGGGAAGCTTTGATTTTTCTGTCTGCTGGCTTCTAATGTCACTGTCAAGATGTATTGGATTTCTCTCTTTCTCAATATCTCATAATAAAAATCATGGTAATTATTCCTAAGAATATTAAGAAAAGATTAATCAAGACCTCAAGAACTAGAGGTATCTCATATCATTCTGAATAGCAGGGATGATGAGTCTGGGTCCCTCCTGCTCAGAGCCTTGTCACTCCCTGGTCCCTGAGGGCTTGCAGAACTCCACCTGAATTTTGAAAAACCTCATAAACTCTCATTAACTGGCCTCATAAACTCTCTCATTACAGCAAGTGCAGGTAAATGAAGGAATTACCAAAAGGTATGTAGTTGCTAACTTACTATAACTAGGGCAAGAATCTAGATCTCCTGCTTCAGCCAAAGTGTATTTCCTACTGCACCACAATGTATCCTATAAAATGGAAAAGGTTTAATTTGTTGTGTTGTTGTTGTCATGGAAGAAAATGGTACTCAGTGCTCCTGTGCCTCATGAGGTTATGGGGTGGCAGTGATGAAGCAGTGTAGTGTGCTGTATTTCTTACCAAGGAATATTTAATATGCAGAAAGCAGCATATCAGAGCTGAACCCAGAATTGGGCCTTCTATGGGGTAGGTGGGTCAGGGGATTCCTGAGAATATGGCATTTTCATTACTTTATATTCTTAAGGGCTTCTCTTTTGGTTTAAAAGAGAAGGAGGAATTTTTTTTTTTTTTCATAGGAATCTAAAAGAGGAAACTGAGGTGAGCAAAGGAAATGGAATGACACCAGCCATCCTCTCCAGCGCTGGTGGTGGGTTCTCATGGAGAGAACATGAAAGAACAGTTTGCACAACCAACCTTGTGAGACTCTGAGCATAAGAAGTAAGAGGCAGATCCCAGGAGAGGGAATCTGCTCACTCAGCAGAGACAGAAGCCTCATCAGCAGCCCTAAACACAGGCAGCTTTGGAAGCCTTTCCCTGGATCTAGCAGTTTTCCAAGTTTGGTTCCCACACCTGGCTCTCTGTATACTCCCCCCTCAATGTGCCATTCACTCACATGGCTTCCATTATCAACTACTCTGCTATTGACTCCCAAGTTAATCTTGCTTAGGCCTCCCTGTGTTCCTCACTCAAAATGCCAACTCCCTAATTGAAATCTATGCTGTTTCCTGGGCACCTCACAACACACTTCTCGTCTTCCATTCTCCATCTCTGTCTGTAATGTCCTCTCTACAGCCCAATCAGACCCAGAGCCATCTCAAGTTCCTTTATACCCCTTTCCACATCTAAGCTTTGGGCATGTCTGTCCAATCTACCTCAAGACTGAATTCCTGCACCTCCTACTCTCCATTAGTGATCCAGACCACCATCATCTCTTGCCCAAAGAACAAAAACAGTATTTAGATGATCCCTGCTTTGCGTTGTTTAATTCATGATCCACACAAGTGCCAGAGATGTTTCTAAAATGAAAACTTTTGTCATGCTACTCACTCCCTGGTTAAAATGTCTTCAGTTAGAAAATCTTTTATAATCAGTCACTCCTCACAACCCCAGTGCAACATGGGGTCCTGTCCCCATGCTTTAATAAAATCAACTTTTTGCACCAAAGATGTCTCAAGAACTCTTTCTTAGCTGTTGGTTCTGAACCTCAACACTTCAAACCACATCACTGCTATATAGTATATTTGAAAGTTACTAAAAGAGTAAAAGAGTAAGTCCTAAAAGTTCTCATTACAAGGAAAGCAATTTTTTTTTGTAATTATATGAGGTGATGGTTGTTAACAAAACTTATTGTGGTGATCATGTTACAATATATATGTCAAATCATTCTGTTGTACCTCTTGAACTTATACAGTGTTGCACATCAACCAAATGTCAATAAAACTGAAAAAAGATGCCATATGTTTTCTTACAGAAATTTAGTTGCTTCTTTCTTTATTAAACACTTTTCTGGTTGCTGTGTTTGGTTAGATTCTAGAGTTCAGAAAATTTTATGTAGTCAGTTTTTGCTTCAGTGAAAAGACCAAATCTTGGAGCTCACTACTCCATTATTTCTGTGGTCTCACTTCTGCATTCTCTTTAAATCGTCCAGTTGTTGCACTTTAATCTCTATAATTTTCATTTAAAAAATAATTTATATCTTTTTATTGATAGTCTGTTTTTGAAGTGACATTGCCATCATACTTTCTCTTCTTTAATCATAGTTTTCTTTAATTTTTTGAACATGTTTATAATAACTACTTTGGCATCTTTATTAGACATCTGGTTGCTCTCACAGGCAGTTTCTATTGCCAGCTTTTCTCCCCCTGGCATATGGATCACACTTCCCTGTGTTTTTTGCATGTCTTGTAATTTTTTACTGGGAACTAGACATTTTAGGTAATATAATGGAACAACTCTGGGTCCTGGTTCCCTTTCCCCCTTCTAGGGCTTGTTATTTTTAGTTGCCTATTTATTTGTTTAGTGACTGGCTGAATTATTTCACCCTGCAGTATGATGCAGTATTATGCCTCTGACATTCCCCTTGATGCAGTTTTGGAGTGGTGGTGAGAGTCCAGAACTGACGACCAAAAAAGAATTCTTGAGATGTCATTGGTGCAAAAAGGTGTTTTTATTAAAGCATCAGGACAGGACCTGCAGATAGAAAGCGCTACACTGGGGTTGTGAGGAATGACTGATTATAGAATATGGAGTTACAGGAGGTAAAGGCAATAGGGAAGTTTCCAAAAGAACTTTCATATTCTAAAGAGGACTCATAAGATACTGGAGGCCTTGTTATTGTCAAGCTAAAGTTGGTTTTCCCTCTAGCAAAGCATTAACATTAAGACAGTAGGGAGTTCTGGAGAAATGTCAACTCTGCCTGCTTCACGTATTTGTCAATGTGCTGCAGTTTATAAAGAAATTTAATTTTATTTACATTTTCTTCTTGCCTTTGTCCCCCACATCACTATGGAAGAGGGGGGTGATATTAGGGCTCCAGGAAACTGAATCTATAGTTTTCTGGAGATTGCCTTTTTTCTTATAAATCATTAACATAGTTGCAAAGGGATGAAGACTCATTTCCTGCATGACTGTGATCTCTATAGGTTAACCATTTGTTTTTCCCTTTCCCTTGTTCTTTGACAGTCTGGAGTGCCTTAGGAATATCATACATATCCCACCCAAGGGAGGATTTGTGGGGTGTCAGCTTGCCTTATGCTCCCTCATCACCCTCAGGAGATACAGTTTTGGGTTTGCCTTGGAATGATGATGGTTTGGACAGGGCTATTTGATGGCTCTTTCCCTGGCCATATACAGCTGATAATCACCACTAATTGCTGACTCTGTTGTTTTCCACAATGTCCTGATGCATAAATTGCTCCAAAAACTAATCTAACTAAATTTGGGATCGCTTATAGGGAAAGTTCTCAAGGTCAGTGATTGAGATTTGTTCTGACCCTAAAAGGGCTCCCACTGCTGCCCCACTTCTTTCAGCAAACTTCCCAGCATATATACTCACCTATACCTTCAATGTATCTATTGTTCTCACAATTAATTTTTGCCAAACCTCTACTGTTTTCAAGAGTACGGGAACTTATCCACACTATTGAAAATGAAGTCTGCTACTTTGAAAAGATATTAGGAGCTATTTGTTTTGGAACCTACTTCTCCCCTCAGGCAAAATCCCTGAGCCAGTATCTCTGGAGGTGGGTGGGAACAATGGGGTCCTTCTTTCTGAGTGACATCCTCACTTTAGTGTTTAAGTGCTCAGTGAGGTGGAACAGTAGGCTCAGGTGCTCCCACCTTGCCTGTCTTGGTGTAGAATGAGACAAAGTGAACAGTCACTATGCCATGATATGGCCATTTGTTTGTGTGTGAGGCATCATAATTACAGAGCTCTGGGGCAGGTGGCAGCCTGGAAGTTGACTTTTGACTCTGCCATGCACTGTTTTGATTTGGGTAAGTATATTCATTTTCCATAGCTGCATAACAAATTGCCATAAAATTAGTTTAAAACAACACACATTTGTTATCTCCCAGTTTCCATGCCTCGTAAAACTGTACATGGCTTGGCTGGAAACTCTGCTCAGTATCTCACAAGGCTAAAATCAAGGCCTGAGCTGTGCTGCATTCTCATCTGATGCTGAAGGGCTGGTTCCAGACTCATGTGGCTGTCAGCAGCATTCAGGACTCAGAACTTCTGGTTTTTTGCCCAGCTCCCAGAGACTGCCTGTAATTCCTTACTACCTGAGGTTTTCCAAATGTCTGTTTACTCAAGCCAGCCTGTAGCAAGATGATGTTTTATATAATGTAATATAATCATGAGAGTGATGTCCCATCACATTTGCCACATTCTATGAGTTAGAAGCGAATCACAGTCCCAACTATACTCAAGGGACAGGGGTTATATGATGTGAAACACCAGGAGGCAAGGATCATGAAGATTATTACTACAGAGTCTGCTGAATCAGAAGGTACTTAATATCTCAGAACCTCCGCTTATTCACGAGGAAGAAGAAGAAGAAGAAGAAGAAGAAGAAGAAAGTGAAGGTATAATAGTACCTATTCTTAGGATTGTTGTGAGGACTAAGGCATGCAAAGCTTTTAGAATAATACCTGGTTTATTGTAATTGTTCAGTAGTACATAGGTACTGTTGTCACTGCTTTTAATTCCTAGATCTCCACACAGCCCAGGAAACATCAACTCTGACAATTGTTCATGATTTATTGATTTGACAGCTCTTAAACAGATGATCTGGGGGTGCTCTTTGGCTGCTCTCAGTCCCTTTCCATCCTCAGCCCAGTAAATGTATGGATGAAAGAATGGGGTGTTTATTGAACTATCTACTCATATCTGTCCATGACTAAATGGGTGTCTTAGTCTTTGCAGGCTGCTATAACAAAATGTCATAGGCTGTGTAGCTTATGAACAACAGAAGTTTATTCCTCACAGTTCTGGAGGCTGGAAGTCTAAGATCAGGATGCCAGCATGGTCAGACTGGTTCACAGCTGATGACTTCTCTTGCTGTGTTCTCATGTGGTGGAAAGGATGAAGGATTTCTCTGGGGTCTCTTTTATAAGGACACTAATCCCATTCATGAAGGCTTTACCTTCATGACCTAATCACTTTCCAAAGGCCCCACATCCAAATACCACCACCTTTAGGGGTTTAGGTTTCAACTCTGAATTTTGAGGGAAAACAAACATTCAGACCATAACATAGTAATGGGAAAGTGAGGGAGAGGAAGAGGAAACTTCCCTCCTTTTTAAATATGTTATGGAACCAGGCTGGAACGCTGGTGGAAAAACCAAGTGGCACTTGGAGATCTTGGTGGATTGGAGATTTATTTAACACCGGCGGGCTCAGAGGAGACTGTTTCTCCAAAGTCTGAGCCTGGACTGTAAGTGGGGAGGGTAATTTATAGCTGACAGCCTCCATATCTGTGGGGGTTTTTGCACACACAACAAACAAAGGAAGAAGAAACTGGAGGAGGGGTCTCTAAGCTAGACAGCAGAGTTTGTTTTAGTCCAATCAGCCATCTTTGGTGTACTTTATCCAGTTCTCCAACAACTAGAGAGGGCTCAAAAGTACTATAGGAACTTAGAGAGTAAGTAAGTGAAACAAGTCAGAAAAAGAAAGACAAATACCATATGATTTCACTTATTTGTGGAATCTAAAACAGGAAAACAAAAGAACAAATAAACAAAAAACTAAACAGACTCTTAAATACAGAGAACAAACTGGTGGTTGTCAGAGGAGAGGTGGGAGGGTGAATGGACAAAATAGATAAAATAGCTTAAGAAGTCCAAAATTCCAGTTTTAAAATAAATATAAGCCACAGAGATGAAAAGTATACCATAGGGGATAGAGTCAATAATATTGTAGTAAGGTTGTATGGTGACATATGATGACCACATTTATCTTAGTGAGTGCTGAATAATGTATAGAATTGTCAAATCACTATATTGTACACCTGAAAATAATATAACATTTTATGTCAATTATACTTCTATATAAAAAACCTAAAAAATAAAAAATAACATGAACAACAAAAAGAAAGGCAAAGAGATGAAAAAAAAAAGAGGACATCAAGTCTGCTATAGTACTTCATCCTTTATCTAATCTTAGCTGTCTGGTCCAAGGCTAGATTATCAATAAAACTGTACACATGCTTATGGCATCAGCAAAACAGTTTTAAAATGTGCTATTTTGATTAAAAAAATTGAAGTGATCATCATGGGAAAAATCTGAGCCTTGTTGATCTTCCTTAACTCAGATGTGTGAGGCTTAATACTGCTTTTGTTTGAATTACATATGAAGGTACAGGTAGGGAACCACACTTTTTTCAGTAATTATTTGTATTAAAGACTTTGAACTGATTTGAATATAGCTAAGGACCTAGAATTGGAAATGTCTTTGACTTGGCACTCAGTCTTTATTTTTGCTTTATACACTATTAGAATAACTTTCTTGATTTTGTTTCTCAGATTAAATGCAACAAATGAAAGGCAGTGAGAGGTGGAATTTCCTCTGACAACAGATGTGACAACTGACAGCTTGGGAGTGATAAGGGGATGGAAACAAATACAGATTTCAACAAGCATGGCAGTTTGGGACCTTTTATGACAGGTGTTAAGTTACACTACTCACCCCTACAGCATCATAGAATAGCACAGCATCAAAGAAAGTTTACATTTTATTGAGAATACTCAATTTAATCACAGAAAAGATGTTTATACATTATTCTTCGGTGGAAATAACATTTAAAATCATTTATAAGCTGTGCTTTAGATTTTATGAAAAATAAACTTACATGTACTTAAAAACTTAAATCCACGTTAGCGTCCATTAGAATAATATTGTGCATTTGGTGAGAAGTAACCAAGGAAGGAACACAGAACACAGAAGGCAAGACATACTTTGGGTTCCATCTTCAATCTGTGATGTACACCGTGCCAGCTGCCATCTTCCCTTTAACTATGTACTTCCTGCTTTGCTTCTTAAGTTCATGTGCTTACCCCCATCTGATGTCAAACCCATTACCAGACCAGCAGTCCTGTTTGTGGCTGGCTTCTTCTCTTGACAGCTCAAGGAAAATTCCCTTGAGGGTCAAGTATTTCCTCTTCCAGAAGACATAACCACTCTCATTGTGTTCCAAGCAGCCCTGCTCTGTGGACTAAAGACCTTACTTCTTTCCTCTCATCATTCATCCCTTTAAGTTACTCTCCAACTTAGTGAGGATTTATGGTCAGAATTTGCTTCTTTTTTAAGCTTTATCTTTAACTATTAATAATGGATGAACTTACCAATTTTTTTCTATATTGTCACTGGGGTGCCACATTTCAATATCTAGCATCTTTCCTGTAGCTGATGGTAGGATGAAGTTTTCCAGTGACTGGATCTGCCTCTTAGACTTATCTGTGGCAGGAGGTAAAATGTTTTTCATCAGTCTCTGGCTTGGGTCTCAATAATAGGGCTGTTCTTGAAGTGGTGTTTTGTTTTTGTTTCCCCCATAGTTCCAAAGAATAGTGAACACCCACACATGAACACACACACACACACACACACACACACTCCAAAATATATATTGGGGCTTGGGGTCTCTTTTCCTTTACCCCTAATGTTCCAACAAATACACAAAGACTGGTTATACTTTCTTCAAATAGTCACAATTTTCTTCTGGCCTTTGTTTCCATATAGGAAACAAGTGGACTAAATTATTATTTCTTCCTCTGAAATTTATGCTTCTAAAGCATGAGGAGTTTTAACGAGGAAAGGACTTTAAGGCCAGTGGTATACTACATGAGGAAAGAAGACTAACAGAGAAGGTTCCTTTATTATTGAAGACTCAAAGTTGCTTATTTGACATTTATAATTTATACCATGCCTGTTTCCAAAAAATTTGAGATGGCATACAGTAAAGCAGGCAGGCAGGAGGGAGGGAGGGAGAAAGGGAGAGCAGGGATTCTGTGTGGTAGTGCATGATAGGCAAATTCAACTGCAGTAATTTATTGGCATCTTTGACTTACAAAGATATTGCAGCTTGTGCCCTGAGTATTTGTCCTTGTACTTTAACTTCTAGAAATTGATTACAATGGTCTCCAGGCCAGAAAGGCCACCCCAGAAACAGACTTGATAGATAGCTATAGAAGAACAAGTTTTTGCCTTAGTGCAAAGCTCTCAAATTTGTACTACTGTCTGTGCTTTGTATTCTGTACCTCTTTTTAATATATTATTTTATCTCCTTAGTTATGAAAGTTGTACTTACAAGACTTCACATAGGGTTAAGCTATTACAAACACTAGTCTGTGGGATAATCCTCATGCACATTAGGGAAGGAAAGGACAGTTGGGAAGCATTAGCATTTGTTGGTATGTCATGTTATTCTGTCCCTTGACAATATTATCTCCATGGCTCCTAAAATCAGGGACCAATAATTCTACCAGCACTTGCTACAGAGGATCATCTTTTTAAATGCATCCCTGAGCTCTTGGCTCCGGAAGGCATATATAAAGGGGTCAATGACTGCATTGCACATGATCAACATGCCATTCACCTGGAAGAGGGACATGTAGCAGGCACAGTAAGGGTTATTTGGGCAAAACGTCATTAACAGGATGTGAAGGACAAAGGGGGCCCAACAGAAGATGAATACCCCAAGTAGGATGGTCAGTGTGATGGCCCCTTTCATGTTGGCTCTGGGAAGGGTCAAGATCTTCCTGGCATGGGACCGAGCAAGCAAAAACATGTGCACATAGAGGCACAGGATAAAGACCAACATCAGAGGAAATAGCGATGTGAAGGTGATCACTGTGGGGATGTGATGGGAGAAGATCACCATGGTAACGGCGCTGCCTGTGCAGCTCACCCAGATGACCATCAGGACGACAATGGCACGGCGCATGGTCACAATGCTGTGGTACTGTAGAGCATGGAAGATTGTGAGGTAGCGGTCAACAGCTATCACAGACAGGCTGAAAATGGAGCCAAGGAGGGAGAGGATGAACAGGGAGTCGATGATGTCATCTGCTGTGGTTTCAAAATTACCACGAGGCTTGAGATAACCCATGTTTCTGAACATGATCAGGATATTTTCCAGGATCTTATATAGGCTGCCTAACATATCAGAAATGGCCAAGCTGCAAATGAAAAAGTACATGGGTGACTGGAGATTCTTATTCTTCATCACAGCCAGAAGGACCATCAGATTTTCCAAAACTCCGATGATGGATATTGTGAAAAATATCTCTTCTGGCAAAACCACATGAGGGCAGTCTGAATTATTTCTTGTTGTATCATTGGTGTTTTCATATAGATTGATAATATGCTTCATTTCTCCTGCTAGTGGTTAAGACAGGGGTGTTACTTGGACTAGACAGAAAACTTGACTGATTCTTCAGAATCTTTTCTTCTTTGTAGTACTTGTTGGAGGTACAAGGTAAAACCACCTGACCACCTAAAGAATATACAGCATTAGTTGCAAAATACTCTACAAAGTAAAAACTGAGTCACATTTTCTTTCAGGAAGCTCTATTGTTTCAACGAAATACGATGGTGTAGTAATTTAAAAAAAGCAATTTACTGGACCCTCATATTAACTTCTCTATGAAAAAAATCTTTAGTGGAATTTTAAGCCCAGAGATAAAAATAATCATTCTTTGTCATCTGTCCTTTCCATTCCCCACCTTTCTCATGAATCCAACTGTGTGTGAGAAAAATTAAAATAAGAAAATAAGTAAAAAAAATGAAAGCCATGTGTAGAAACAGGAAAGCACATAACTACCCTTCTTTGATTTGGAGGTAGTGGCTGGATTCAATGAACTAATGAGATGTTTAGGTTCTTTCTATTCCACTGTTTGTCTTTCTGGGTCACTGCCTGACCCTACAACTTATGGGGTAATGGCAAGAGTATTGATGTGTCATCCCCAAAACTGACTATGAAATATGTGTTATTACTTCCGTTTCAAAGGTAGAACTCACAGGAGTGGTAGTTCTAGAGACTCCCAATATTTTCAAGGTGTTGGAATTGAATTATGACAGCAGAAGGGTTCAATTTCCCTTAATTAGAAAGGGCTGAGTAGATAGATGATAGTTGAATGATTTTGAGAAGTCTGCTTCTGGTGAGAGCTTGTGGAATTTTTACTGATTTAGTTTTCAGATAGTTGGACACAGGTAGTTTTATGAAATGTATAAAATTTGCCTTCGCCGAGATGATGGTTTTAAAGGTCACAGATTCTTTATACTTTTCCCAAGAAGTGGAGCTTAATTCCCCTTCACTTGAGTGTGTGGGAAGCCACCTGCCATATTGTAAGGTTGTCCTGGGGAGAGTAAATCTAGGAGTGTAGCATTTGATCAAAAGTCTGCAAGGCACACATTACTATATTACAGTAAGATTTCTCCTGGAAAGGAATTAATTTCCTTACAACGGACTGAAGTCATAGGTCATGTATTAAGGTGGAAGTTTATGAATTAGGTAAGTCAATGTTAAGAAAGATGTGGAGCGGCAGTTGGTAGCAACTGATAGGATTCTGCCTAGGCTGATCAATTTGTCTCTGTTTGCCTAGGGCTGAGAGGCAAGTATCAGGCTTCTCCCTTAGCCCCAGGCAAACCAACATGATTAGTCACTCTAGTTCCACCTACTTAGGTCCAGGGAAGTCTGTAAGTTGTCAGTGTGCACTCATGTGTCCACACGTGTTCAGGAGGATGGGGCGAATAATGGTTAATTTTATGTGTCAACTTGACTGGGCCCTATATTAGGTCAAACATTATTCTTGGTGTGTCTGTGAAGGTGTTTTGGGGTGAGATTAACACTTCAATCAGTATATTGATTAAAGCAAGTTGCCTTCTCCACCAGGCCTAATTCAATCTGTTGAAGGGCTGAGTAGAATAAAAAGCCTCCAATGAGTAAGGGGGAGCTCCTTCTACCTGCTGCTGAGATGGGCATTGGTCTTTTCCCACCTCTGGACACAAACAGGAACATCAGCTCTTGGGTCTTGAGGCTGCAGCCTTCCTGATGGAATTATACCATTGGCTTTCCTGGGCCTTCAGTGTGTGGACTGAAGATCTTGAAACTTCTCAGCATTGATAATAGTGTGAGCCTATTTCTTATAACTTATCCCTTCATATCATCTATCTATCTATCATCCACCTATTGTCTATCTATCTATCTCTCTATCATCTACCTATTATCTATCTAGCTATCATCATCATCATCATCATTATTATCTATTATGTATTATCTATCTATCTATCTATCTATCATCTTCTGTTGGTTCTGGTTCTCTGGAGAACCAAATAATACAGGGCTCAAGACTGTCCAGCATGAACCACCTATGGAGATGCTGTCTGGAAAGAGATTCCTGTCTTCTACTTGAGTTAATTAAATGTGATCAGACTTGGTGTGTGTGTGTGTGTGTGTGTGTATGTATTAAAGTGTTGTTGATATACAATATTATATTAGTCCCAGGTGTACAACATAGTGATTCAACATTTAGATACATTCAGAGCAATTACCACAATAAATCTAGCTATTGTACAAGGTTGTTACGTATTACTGAGTATATTCCCTATGCTGTACATCGTATCCTCATGTTTTGTTTATTTTATGATTGAAAGTTTGTACCTTTTAGTCTCTTTTCCCTATTTTACCCATCTTCCTCTTCTCCTCTGTCAACCACCAAATTATTCTCTGTATCTGTTTTGTTTTGTCTGTTTTTTAGATTCTACATATAAGTGAAATCATACAGCATTTGTCTTCCTTGTCTTGTTTAGCATAATGCCCTCTATGTCCATCCATTTTGTCACAGATATCAAGATTTCATTCTTTTTTATGGCTGAGCAATATTCATGTGTGTTTGTGTGTGTGCATGTGTGTGCACATGCACCACATTTTTATCCATTGATCTATTGATGGACACTTAGATTGCTTTCATATCTTGGCTATTGTAAATAATGCTGCAATGAACATATGAATGTAGGGATGCATGAATCTTTTCAAATTACTGTTTTCATTTTCTTCATATAAATACTGAGAGTGGAATTGCTTAATCATATGGTAATACTATTTTTAATTTTTTGAGGAAACTCCATAATGCTTTCCATAGTGGCTGCACCATTTTGTATTCCCATCCACAGTTCAGGAGGGTTCCTTTTTCTTCACATCCTTGCTAACATTTGTTGTTTCTTATCTTTTTGATACGGCCATTCTGTGAGATGTGAAATGATATTTCATTGTGGTTTTGATTTGCATTTTTCTGATGATTAGTGATGTTGAACACCTTTTCATGTGTCTGTTGACCACCTGTATGTCTTCTTTGGAAAAATGTCTATTCAGGTCCTGTGCCTACTTTTTAATTGGATTTTTTGCTTTTTCATATTGAGTTATGTGAATTCTTTATACATTTTGGATACTAATGCTTTATTGGTTATATCATTTGCAAATATCTTGCAAATGGGTTGCAAATAGGTTGCCTTTTCATTTTGTTGATGATTTCCCTTGCTGTGCAAAAGCCTTTTAGTTTGATGTAGTTCCATTTATTTATTGTTGCTTTTTTGCCCTAACCTGAGGAGACAGATCCAAAAAAATATTGTTCAGACCAATATCCAAGAGCTCACTGCCTATATTTTCTTCTGATAGTTTTATGGTTTCTAGTGTTACACATAAGTCTTTAAATTATTTTTTATTTTTGTAAATGGTATAAAAAAGTGGTCTAGTTTCATTCTTTTACATGTAGCTGTCGAGTGTTCCTAACACCATTTATTAAAGAGACTATAATTTTCCCATTATATATTCTTGCCTCCTTTGTCAAAGATTAATTGACCATGTAAGTCTGTGTTTATTTCTGGACTCTGTTCTGTGTTCCATTGATCTGTGTGTCTGCTTCTGTGTCAGTACCATAGCGTTTTGATTACTATAACTTTGTAATATAGTGAAATCAGAAAGCAGGATGCTTTCAGCTTTGTTCTTTCTCCATGTTGCTTTGGCTATGTGGGGTCTTTCATATTTCCTTACAGATTTTAGGATTCTTTGTTCCAGTTCTGTGAAAACTGCCATTGGTATTTTGATAGGGATTTTATTGAGCTTGTAAATTGCTTTAAATAATATAGACATTTTCACAATATTAATTCTTCTAATCCATGAGCATGGTATATTTGGTATATTCTTTCATCAACTTTTCAAAGTTTTCAGAATATGTTTTTTATCTCCTTGGTTAAATTTATTCCTAGGTATTTTTTGATGCAATTGTGAATGATATTGTTTTCTTAATGTCTCTTTCAGATAGTTTATAAGTGTATAGAAATGCCACCGATTTATGTATACTAATTTTATACCCTGAAACATTACTGAATTAATTTATTCTATTTTTTTTTTTTTTGGTGGAGCCTTTAGTGTTTGTCATCTGCAAATATTGAAAGTTTTAGTAATTTTTTTTTTCAGTTTGGATGTCTTTTATTTCTATTCTTCTCTCATTGCTGTAACTGGACTTCTCAATACTATGTTCAATAAAAGTGGCATAACTGGGCATTCTTGTCTTTTGATATCTGATCTTAGAGGAGAAACTTTCAGCTTTTTGCCATTGAATATCACATCCGCTGTGGGTTTGTCATATATGGCCTTTAATATGTTGAGGTGCATTTTCTCTCTCCTTTGTTGAGAGTTTTATCATAAATGAATATTGAATTTGATAAGATGCTTTTTATGCATCTATTGAGACGATCATACAATTTTTATCTTTCTTTTTGCTAATATGGTATATCATGTTGGCTGATTCGTGGATGTTGAGCCATCCTTGAATCCTTGGAATAAATCCCATTTGGTCATGGTGTATGATCCTTTTAATGTATAGTTTAAGTTGGTTTGCAAATATTTTGTTGAGGATTTCTGAATCAATTTCATCAGAGATATTGGCCTGTAATTTTCTTTCTTTGTGATATCTTTGGTTTTGTTATCAGGATAATTCTGGTTCTATAGAATGAGTTTGGAAGCATTCTTTCCTCTTCAATTATTTGGAATAGTTTGAGAAGAATACGTATTAATTCTACTTTAAATGTTTGGTAGAATTCATCTGTGTAAACTGTTTTGTTTTTTGGGAGGATATTTTTTTAATTACTGATTCTATTTCATCACTAGTAATCATTCTGTTCATTTTTCTATTTCTTCTTGATTCAGTTTTGGAAGACTGTATGTTTCTAGGCATATGTCCATTTCTTCTAGGTTATCTCATTTGTTGGCATATAACTATTCATAGTAGTGTCTTATGATCCTTAGCATTTTTGTGCTATCAGTTGTAATGTCTCCTTTTTTGTTTCTGGTTTTATTTGAGTCCTCTATTTTTCCTTTATGAGTATGGCTAAAATTTATCAATTGTGTTTGTCTTTTCAAAGAACCAGAACTTAGTTTTATTATTTCCTTCCTCCTACTAACTTTGGGTTTTATTTTATTTTATTTTTCTAGTTTCCTTAGGTGTAGGGTTAGACTATTTATTTCGTATTTTTCTTGTTTCCTTTTTTAATGTTTTTATTTATTTGAGAGAGAGAGAGCAAGCAAGCAGGAGAGGGGCAGAGAGACAAAGAGAGAGAGAGAGGGAGACACAGAATCTGAAGCAGGCTCCAGTCTCTGAGCTGTCAGCACAGGGCCTGATGTGGGGCTTGAACCCACAAGCCATGAGATCATTACCTGAGCTGAAGTCAGATGCTCAACCGACTGAGCCACCCAGGCGCCCCTTCTTGTTTCTTGATGTAGGCCTGTATTGCTATAAACTTCCTTTTGCTGTATCTCCTACATTTTGGACTGCTGTGTTTCCATTTTCAACTGCCTCAAGGTATTTTTTGATTTCCTCTTTGAAATTTTCATTGACCCATTGGTTATTTAGTAGTGTGTTGTTTAGCCTCCATGTGTTTGTTTTCTTCTTGTAATTGATTTCTAGTTTCATACCATTTTGGTAAAAAACTATGCTTTATATGATTTCAAACTTCTTAAATTTACTGGGACCTGTTTTGTGGCCTAACATGTGGTCTATTCTGGAAAATGTCCTATGTGCACTTGAAAAAAATGTGTATTCTGCTACTTTTAGATGGAATGCTGTGTGTATATTAAGTCCACCTGGTCTAACGGGTTGTTTAAAGCCAATGTTTCCTTATTGATTTTCTGCCTGGATTATTTACCTCTTGATGTAAGCAGGGTGTTAAAGTCACCTATTATTGTATTGCTGTCAGTTTCTCCCTTTATGTCTGTTAATATTTGCTTTATTTATTTAGGTGTGCCTATGCTGAGTATATAGATATTTACAAGTATTATATCCACTTGTTGGATTGATCCCTTTATGTAAAGCCTTTTTTTGTCTCTGGTTACAGTCTTTGGTTTAAAGTCTATTTTATCTGATATATGTACTGCTACCACAGCTTGCTTTCTGTTTCAATTTGCATAGATGTTTCCCGTCCCTTCACTTTCAATCTCTGTGTGTCTTTAGATCTGGAGTGACTCTCCCATAGGCAGTATACATAGATATTGTTTTGTTTATCCATTCAGTCACCCTATGTTTTCTGATTGGAGCATTTAGTCCATTTACATTTAAAGTAAGTATTGATAGATGTGTACTTTTTACAATATGTTGGTTGTTTCCAGGTTGTTTGTAGTTCTTCTCTGTTCTTTTCTTCTGCTCTCTTCTGTCGTGATTTGGTGACTCTCCTTAGTGTTGTTTGTATTCCTTTCTCTTTGCTTTTTATGTATCTATTATAGATATTCAGTTTGTGGTTCCCATGAGGTTCATATATAATATCCTATCTATTATCTATCTATCTATCATATATCTATAGCAGTCTATTTTAAGTTGATGGTTGCTTAAGTTCAAGTGCATTCTAAAAGGACTACATTTTTTTTTAATATATGAAATTTACTGTCAAATTGGTTTCCATACAACACCCAGTGCTCATCCCAAAAGGTGCCCTCCTCAATACCCATCACCCACCCTGCCCTCCGTCCCACCCTGCCCTCCCTCCCACCCCCCATCAACCCTCAGTTTGTTCTCAGTTTTTAACAGTCTCTAATGCTTTGGCTCTCTCCCACTCTAACCTCTTTTTTTTTTTTTTCCTTCCCCTCCCCCATGGGTTTCTGTTATGTTTCTCAGGATCCACATAAGAGTGAAACCATATGGTATCTGTCTTTCTCTGTATGGCTTATTTCACTTAGCATCACACTCTCCAGTTCCATCCATGTTGCTACAAAAGGCCATATTTCATTTTTTCTCATTGTAAAAGGACTACATTTTAATCCCTCCTCATTTTATGTTTTTGATGTCATATTTTACATCTTACTATTTTTCTATGCCTGACTAATTATTGTAGATCTAGATGATCGTACTACTTTTCTCCTTTAACCTACACACCAGCTATGTAGGTGGCTGATCTGCTACACTTCCTTTATGTTTACTTTTACCCGTGAAAGTTTTTTCTTTTATAATTTTATTATTTCTAGTTATGGCCTTTTCTTTTCTGTTTAAAAAAGTCAATTTAACATTTTTTATAAGGCTGGTTTGGTGGTGATAAAATTCTTTAGCCTTTTCTTGTCTGGAAAACTATTTATCTTTCAATTCTGAGTGATAACTTTTGTTGTAGAGTATTCTTTGTTGTAAATCTTTTCATTTCACCACTTAGAATGTATCATGCTACTTCATTCTGGTCTGCAAACTTTCTGCCTAAAAGTCAACTTATAGTCTTATGGGGACTACTTTGTATGTAACTAGGTGTTTTTCTCTTGCTGCTTTTAAGATTCTCTCTTTAACTGTTGACATTTTGATTATAATGTGTCTTCGTGTAGTTTCCTTTGGGTTCATTTTCCTTAGGAATTTCTGTCATTCCTGCACTTTGATGTCTGTTTCCATCATCAGTTTCCTTTACTTCTTTTTCTGAGGTTTTGTCTTTCCTTTCATTTGGAACATATTCCTTTCTTTCCTTATTTTGCCTAATTCTTTGTTCATTTCTATGTATCAGGTAGATCAGTTATGACTGATCAGTTATGATTCCTGGTCTTAAAGGAGTAAACTTATGCAGAAGGTGCCTTGTGGAGCTCAGTAATTCAAATCCCTCTGGTTATTTGAGCCAGTTGCTCTATAACTAACCCTTGTGTGGTCTGTGTGTACCCTCTTAATGTGGCTGGGTCACAATTGGTGCACACTCACTGGTGTGTGGGGCTGTCCCCTGGCATGGCTGCCTGCAATGTCTGGCTGTGGTTGCTACAAGCATGCTTGTAAACAGGGATGGCCTTTGGCTCTTCTGGTTTGAATGCTGTGGGTGCACTGGTGGGTCGGATAGACATCTGGTGTAGCTTGCTATGAAATGTGACTGAGACTTTTCTAGGCATTCTGGTGTTCAGTGTTTGCTTCCTTGGTTGGGGGTGCTTGAAGGAGCTCAGTTGTTCACTGAAGGTACTCGCTGGACTGGTAGGGCAGGGAACTGCTTGGAAGAAGCTCTGATGTTGTCTGAGGGCATCTGCCAAGTATGGTGGGGTTGTGAACCACGTGGAATGGGCTCTGGTGCAGGCTGAGGCTGTCTGCCAAGAGTGGCTGGGCAGTGAACCATTTGGCAGGGGCCTAGACCCAGCAGATCGGTTAGACAGGGCAAATCCACAGGGGAATTCTGGGTCAAGATGAGCAGAGCTAGTACAGCAGATGTCAGTGGTAGGGCAGCTAGAAAAAAATGAATGCCCGCCAGTGCTTCTGTCCCTGGGGAATGTTATAACAGATCCTCACTCCTGTGGCACAAGCCCTAAAATTAGTCAGTGGATCTCCATGTATGATCCAGGTGTTTTTCAAACTGCTGTCTCTGTGCTGGGTCTCAGAGCAAGTGAGATCATGGGCATGCCACTTAATAGTGAGATCTGGATATCCTACTGCTTTCTGGGTTTCTAAGAGATAAGCCCCATGTTTTCAAAGCCAGATGTTATGGAGGCTCACCTTCCCAGTTCAAGTCCCCTAAACTGTGGAGCCCAATGTGGAGTCCCAACTCCTTGCTCTTCAAGCAAAGCCTCTACCGTTCTGATATCCTTCCTGCTTGCAGACCACCATGCTGGGTGTGTGGATACTGACTGAACCATATATCTGCTCCTCCTAGCAACCTCAATGTGGCTTTTTCTTTATATCCTTAGTTGTGTATGATCTGTTCTGCTAGTCTTCAGTTTGTTCTCAGAGATAGTTGTTCTCTATATAGATTAGATTTTGGTGTGTCTGTGGGAGGAGGTGAGCACAAGATCTTCCTACTTCCCCATCTTGATCCCACCCTCAGAGACTATTTAATCAGATTTAGTATACATTTTCAATATGGAATGAATTTGATGGTAGAACTGATAAAGAAAAAAAAAGAAATGTTGAAAGAGATTCTGGCACTTCTTAGGAAGAGGTGGTTCTGAAACTCAGCTTCAATCAATATGCTGCTGCCAATCTTATATCTGAGAAAAGTACTGAATTTGAATAGAAACCTGACTTTGAAATAGTGTAGTCCAGGGAGCCACCTTGAACAGGCCATGAATCAGCCACTGTTCCTGTGAATTCATGAATTGCTGCCAATCTGGTTGGTAGGGTCTACAAGTGGTGTGCAACCCTATTTTTTTTAAAAAAATTATTTAAATTCCAGTTAGTTCACATACAGTGTAATATTAGTTTCAGGTGTACAATATAGTGATTCAACCACTCCATACATCACCAGGATCAAATTGGCTTCCATACAACACCCAGTGTTCATCCCAACAAGTGCCCTTCTCAATGCCCATCACCCATTTTCCCCTCCACCCCACACACATCAATACTCAGTTTGTTCTCTGTATTTAAGTCTCTTATGATTTGCCTCACTCCCTTTCTGTTTGTAACTTTTTTCCCATTTCCCCTCCCCCATGGTCTTCTGTTGAGTTTTTCAAAATCCACATAAAAGTGAAAACATATGGTATCTGTCTTTCTCTGACTAACTTATTTCACTTAGCATAATACCCTCCAGTTCCATTCACATTGCTGCAAATGGCCAGATTTAATTCTTTCTCATTGCCAAGTAGTATTCCATTGTATATATAAACCACATCTTTCTTTATCCATTCGTCAGTTGATAGACATTTAGGCTCTTTACATAATTTGACTATTATTGAAAGTGCTGCTATAAACATTGAGGTACAAGTGCCCTATACGTCAGCACTCCTGTATCCCTTGGTTAAATTCCTAGCAGTGCTGTTACTAGGTCATAGGGTAGTTTTATTTTTAATTTTTTGAGGAATCTCCACACTGTTTTTCAGAGCGGCTACACCAGTTTGCATTCCCACCAGCAGTACAAGAGGGCTCCTGTTTCTCCACATCTTCACCAGCATCTATAGTCTCTTGATTTCTTCTATTAACCACTGCAACTAGTGTGAGGTGCTATCTCAGCGTGGTTTTGATTTGTATTTCCCTGATGATGAGTGACATTGAACATCTTTTCATGTGTCTGTTGGCCACCTGGATGTCTTCTTTGGGAATGTGTCTATTCATGTCTTCTGCCCATTTCTTCATTGGATTATTTGTTTTTCGAATGTGGATTTTGGTGAGTTCTTTATGGATTTTGGATACTAGCCCTTTATCTGATATGTGATTTGCAAATATCTTTTCCCATTCCGTTGGGTGCCTTTTAGTTTTGTTGACTGTTTTCTTTGCAGTGCAGAAGCTTTGTATCTTGATGAGTTCCCAATAGTTCATTTTTGCTTTTAATTCCCTTGCCTTTGGAGTTGTGTCGAGTAAGAAATTGCTGCAGCTGAGGTCAAAGAGGTGTTGCCTGCTTTCTCCTCTAGGGTTTTGATGCTTTCCCATCTCACATTTAGGTTTTTCATCCATTTTGAGTTTATTTTTGTGTATGGTATAAGAACGTGGTCTAGTTTCATTCTTCTGCATGTTGTTGTCTAGTTCTCCCACCACCATGTGCCAAAGAGACTGTCTTTTTTCCAGTGGATACTCTTTCCTGCTTTGTAAAAGATTAGTTGGCCATACATTTTTGGATCCAATTCTAGGTTCTCTATTCTATTCCATTAGTCTATGTGTCTGTTTTTGTGTCAATACCATACTGCCTTGATGATTACAGCTTTGTGGTAGAGGCTAAAGTCTGGGATGGTGATGCCTCCCACTTTGGTTTTATTCTGCAATATTACTTTGACTATTCAGGGTCTTTTGTGGTTCCATACAAATTTTAGGATTGCTTGTTCTAGCTTCAAGAAGAATTCTGGTGCAATTTTGATTGGGATTGCACTGAATGTGTAGATTGCTTTAGGTAGTATTGACATTTTAATAATATTTATTCTTCCAATCCATGAGCATGGAATGTTTTTCCATTTCTTTGTGTCTTCTTCAATTTCCTTCATAAGCTTTCTATAGTTTTCAGCATACATATCTTTTACATCTTTGGCTAGGTTTATTCCTAGGTATTTTATGATTCTTGGTGCAATTGTAAATGGGATCAGTTTATTGATTTCTCTTTCTGTTGCTTCATTATTGGTGTATAAAATACAACCGGTTCCTGTGCATTGATTTTGTAGCCTGCGACTTTGCTGAATTCATGTATCAGTTCTAGCAATCTTTTGGTGGAGTCTTTCAGGTTTTCCATGTAGAGTATCATGTCGTCTGTGAAAAGTGAAAGTTTGACTTCTTCTTTGCCAATTTTGATGCCTTTGATTTCCTTTTGTTTTCTGATTGCTGATGCTAGGACTTCCAACACTATGTTAAACAACAATGATGCAAGTGGATATCCCTGTCGTGTTCCTGATTTCAGGAGAAAAGCTCTCAGTTTTTCCCCATTGAGGATGACATTAGCTGTGGGCTTTTCATAAATGGCTTTTATGATGTTTAAGTATGTCCCTTCTATCCCAACTTTCTTGAGCGTTTTTATTAAGAAATGATGCTGTATTTTGTCAAATGCTTTTTCTGCATCTATTGAGAGGATCATATCCTTTCTTTTATTAATGTGCTGTATCACATTGATTGATTTGCAAATACTGAACCATCTCTGCAGCACAGGAATGAATCCCACTTGATCATGGTGAATAATTCTTTTTATATGTCGTTGAATTTGATTTCCTAGTATCTTGTTGAAAATTTTTGCATCCATTCATCAGGGATATTGGCCTGCAGTTTTCTTCTTCTTCTTCTTCTTTTTTTTTTTTTTCTGGTCTCTGTCTGCTTTGGGAATCAAAGTAACACTGGCTTCATAGAATGAGTCCAGAGTTTTCTTTCCATTTCTATTTTTTGGAACAGCTTGAGAAGGATAGGTATTAACTCTGCTTTAAATGCCTGGTAGAATTCCCCAGGGAGACCATCTGGTCCAGGACTCTTATTTATTGGGAGATGTTTGATAACTGATTCAATTTCTTCACTGGTTATGGGTCTGTTCAAGTTTTCTATTTCTTCCCGTTTGAGTTTTGGTAGTGTGTGGGTGTTTAGGAGTTTGTCCATTTCTTCCAGGTTGTCCAATTTGTTGGAATACATTTTTTTCATAGTATTTCATAATAATTGCTTACATTTCTGAGGGATTGGTTGTAATAAATCCATTTTTTTGTGATTTTATCTATTTGGGTTCTCTCTCTTTTCTTTTTGAGAAGCCTGGCTAGAGGTTTATGAATTTTGTTTATTTTTTCAAAAAAACTAACCCTTAGTTTCATTGATCTGTTCTATTTTTCTTGGTTTCTATATTGTTTATTTCTGCTCTGATCTTTATTATTTCTCTTCTTCTGCTGGTTTTTTTTTTTTTTCTGTGCTGCTTCTATTTCCTTTAGGTGTGCTGTTAGATTTTGTGTTTGTGATTTTTCTTGTTTCTTGAGATAGGCCTGGATTGCAATGTATTTTCTTCTTAAGACTGCCTTTGCAGCATCCTAAAGGGTTTGGAGTGTTGTGTTTTAATTTTCATTTGTTTCCATATATTTTTTAATTTCTTATTTAATTGTCTTGTTGACCCATTCATTCTTTAGTACGATGTTCTTAACTTCCATGATTTGGAGGCTTTCCAAACTTTTTCCTGAGGTTGATTTCAAGTTTCATAGCATTGTGAAATAAAAGTGTGCATGGTATGATCCCAATTCTTTTATAGTTATAGAGGGCTGTTTTGTGACCTGGTATGTGATTTATCTTGGAGAATGTTCCATGTGCACTCGAAAAGAAAGTATATTCTGTTGCTTTAGTATGTAAAATTCTAAATCTACTTGTCAAGTGAATCTGGACTAGTGTATCCTTCAGGGACATTGTTTCTTTACTGATTTTCTGTCTAGATGATCTGTCCATTTCTGTAAATGGAATATTAAAGTCCCCTGAAATTACCACATTCTTACCCATAAGATTGCTTATGTCTGTGATTAATTGTTTTATATATTTGGATGTTTCTGAATTTGGCACATAGACATTTATAATTGTTAGCTCTTCCTGATGGATAGACCCTGTAATTATCATATAATGCCCTTCTTCATTTCTTGTTACAGCCTTTAAATTAAAGTCTAGTTTGTCTTGTATGAGTATGGCTACTCCAACTTTCTTTTGACTTCTAGTAGCATGATAAATAGTTCTCCATCCCCTCATTTTCAATCTGAAGGTGTGTCAGTTCTGAAATGAGTCTCTTGTAGACAGCAAACAGATGGATCTTGTTTTTTACCCATTCTTATACCCTATGTCTTTTGGTTGGAGCATCTAGCCCATTTACATTCAGTGTTATTATGGAAAGATATGGGTTTAGAGTCATTGTGATGTCTGTAGGTTTCATGGCTGTAGTGATGTCTCTGATACTTTGTGGTCCTTGCAACATTTCACTCACAGGGTCCCCCTTAGGATCTCTTGTAGGGCTGATTTAGTGGTGATGAATTCCTTCAGTTGTTGTTTGTTTGGGGAGACCTTTATCTCTCCTTCCATTCTGAATGACAGGCTTGCTGGATAAAGGATTCTTGGCTGCATATTTTTTTCTGTTCATCACATTGAAGATTTCTTGCCATTCCTTTCTGGAATGCCAAGTTTCAGTAGATAGGTCTGCTACTACCTGTATGCGTCTACCTTTGTGTGTTAAGGCCTATTTATCCCTAGCTGCTTTGATAATTCTCTCTTTATAGTTTCACTATGATATGTCGTGCAGAAGATTGGTTCAAGTTATGTCTGAAAGGATTTCTCTGTGCCTCTTGGATTTCAATGTCTGTTTCCTTCCCCAGACTGGAGAAGTTCTCAGCTATGATTTGTTCAAGTACACCATCAGCCCCTTTCTCTCTCTTCTTCTTCTTCTGGAATTCCTATGATATGGATATTGTTCTGTTCGATTGCATCACTTTGTTCTTTAATTATCCCCTTGTGATCCTGGATTTTTTAATATCTCTTTTTCTCAGCTTCATTTTTTTCCATATTTGTATCTTCTGATTCACCTATTCTCTCCTCTGCCTCTTCAATCAGCTCTGGCTGCCTCCATTTTATTTTGCACCTCATTTATAGCATTTTTTAATTAACTGTGACTATTTTTTAGTTCCTTGATCTCTGCAGCAATAGATTCTCTGGGCTCTTCTATGCATTTTTTTTCAAGCCTAGCGATTAATCTTATTACTATATTTTTAAATTCTTGTTCAGTTATATTGCTTATATCTGTTTTGATCCATTCTTTAGCTGTCACTTCTTCCTTCAATTTCTTTTGAGGGTAATTCTTCTGTTTCATCATTTTGGCTAGTTTTCTGTCCCTTATGAGTTTTAAAAGCTTGTTATGTGTGCTGTACCTGTGAGCACTGCTATATTAGAGTGGGATCATACACTCTCCAGGGCCTGGCACTTCAGGAGGTGTTTTTTGGAGAGTGTTACTTGCTCTCTGTTGTTGTGACTTTGGTTATTTTATTTCCCTACTCATAGTGATGTTTTGGACCCTCCATGAGGTGTGCTTTGATTTGTTCCTTGAAGTAGCCTTAGAAAGGAAAACAAACAGACATACAAACAGGAAATGAAAACATGCAAACACACAAACAAATATACCAAGAAACAAACAAAAAACAATCCAAAAGTAAAAAAAAAATCAGAAACATCAGCTACAAGTAAAGAAATGGGTGGAGGTGGTGCTTATGGAAGAGAAGATACAAAGAAAGAAATAACAAGGGTGGGGAAAAAGAGAAAATAAACATTGACCAGGCAGAGAGACTAAAAGGCTTAATCCAGAGAGAGAGAAAGAAAAATAAAGAAGGAGGCTGGCAAAAAAGAAATGACAATAAAGTTACCCAGAGAAAGTATAAAGCTTCATTATTCCAGAGAGAGAGAAAGGAAAGTATAGAAGGAGGTGTAGAACATGTATCAAGAGAATGGATTAAATATGTCTGCTTAAACAAACCAGCAACCAGAGGAACCAACCTAGAGGAGGTAAGAAATAATGAGAAAAGGAAGAAAGAATATATCTAAATAACAAGAATTGTCCTAGAATTAATCCAGGGAATGCAGCAGTGCTGATCTGGAGGAGGGGGCCATCTGATTCTTCAGCTCCAGTAGATACAGTTACCCAGCCTGGAGGGTCCTGGTTTGGTGTAGCTGGGTCCCACCTCCACTGTGGACCCCGAGAACCAATCCCTGAGGCTCCTCTTGGTGATGGTGGGGAGAAAAATGGCCACCCCCAGGCTCTTCTCCATGGACCGGGTGTCCCAAATCACTCTGTTCAAGCCGTCCTCACTGTGCTGTGGTCGCAGACAAGGCAATCTGTTTCTCTCCGCCAACTAGTGTGCTCTGGTGCTTGGCTGAGATTCAAACTCCCAATCTGTGCACCCTGGTACTGGGAAGGCATCTCTCCATGCTGCTCAATATGTGGTCCTGGCTGTTTTTCTCCTGTCACGCAACACTCCAGGGAGAGGATCGCTTTCTCCTACTGTATGCTGTGCACCTGACCTAGCCACTGAGCCCAGGGCTGGCTCCCCTACTCCCCAGGTTAGTGAACAGGGCAGCCGGCCCCAGTCCAGAGAAAGTCCCACAGTTAAGGATTGGATCCTTCCCAGTCCGAGGTTTTTCTCTTGTCCAGATACAGTTCTACACTTCCCCAGCCTCTCTTTCTCTTTCCTTTGTCTCTCTGCAGAAGGGGATCCCTCCCCTCTGTGTCTACATGGCCCATTTTATCTCCCCCAGTTTGCAATCACCCATCTATGTCCATCAGGTGGTCTTGGTGTCTCCCTGGTAGTGACTCGGTCTCTTTTCCTCCAAAACTCTTGGGATTCAAAGTCCTTTGGCTTCAGCCCTTCTTTGTTTGAGAGACATAGGAAGTTCGGATCCCCCTACTTATCTGCCATGTTGGCCCCTCCCAAGTGCACTTCTTAATACCCATCACTTATTTAACACATCCCCCAATCCATATCCATTCTGGTAAGCATCTGTTTTCTATAGTTAAGAGTCTGTTGTTTGGTTTGCCTCTCTCTTTACTTCACTTTGCTCCTTTGTTTTCTTAAATTCCACATATGAGTGAAATCACATGGTATTTGTCTTTCTCTGACTAACTTATTTCACTTAGCATTACACTCTCTAGCTTCATCCATGTCACTGCAAATGGCAAGATTTCATTCTTTTTTATGACTAATATTACATTGTGTATATAGAACATATCTTCTTTATCCCTTCACTATTCAATGGACATTTATATTGTTTCCATAATTTGACTATTGTAAATAATGCTGCCTTCAACATAGGAGTGCATGTATCCCTTTGAATTAGTGTTCTTGCATTATTTGGGTGAATACCCAGTAGTTCAATTGCTGGATTGTAGGGTCGGTCTATTTTTAGTTTTTTGAAGAACCTACATACTGTCTTCCAGAGTGGTTACATCACTTTGCATTCCCACCAAGAGTGGAAGAGGGTTCTCATTTCTCTACATCCTCCTATCACCTGTTGTTTCTTATGTGGTTGGTTTTAGCCATTCTGACAGGTATGAGGTGTTGTCTTATTGAAGGTTTGGTTTATAATTCCCTGATGATAAGTGATTTTGAGCATCTTTTCATATGTCTATTGGCCATCTATAGTCTTCTTTGGAAAAATGTTTATTCATGTTTCTGCCCATTTTTTAAGTGTATTAGTTATGTTTTGGGTGTTGAGTTTTATAAGCTCTTTACATATTTTGGGTACCAATCCTGTATTGGATATGTCATTTGCAGATATCTTCTCCCATTCCATAGGTTGCCTTTTAGTCTTGTTGATTGTTTCCTTCCCTGTGCAGAAGGTTTTTATTTTGGTAGGTTCCAATAGTTCATTTTTTATTTGTTTCCCTTTCCTCAGGAGACATATCTAAAAAGAAGTTTCTATGGACAATGTCAAAGAAGTTATTGCCTGTGTTCTCCTCTAGGGTTTTAATGATTTCCTGTCTCACATTTAGGTCATTATTCCATTTTGACTTTATTTTTGTGTAGCATGTAAGTGGTCCAGTTTCATTCTTTTGCATGTTGCTGTTCTGTTTTCCAAACACCATTTGTTGAAGAGACTGTCTTTTTACCATTGGGCATTCTTTCATGCTTTGTTGAAGCTTAGTTGACTATATAGTTGTGGGTCCATTTCTGGGTTTTCTATTCTGTTCCATTGACGTATGTGTCTCTTTTTGTGTCAGTATCATACTGTTTTGATTACTACAACTTTGCAATAGAAATGAAGTCTGTGATCTCTCCGGCTTTGCTTTTCATTTTCAAGATTGATTTGGCTATTCAGAGTCCTTGTGATTCCAAACAAGTTTTAAGATTGTGTGTTCTAGTTCTATGAAAAATGTTGTTGGTATTTTCTTAATGTTATTTTGAGAGAAAGAGAGAGTGGGAGAGGGGCAGAGAAAGAGAGAGAGAGAGAGAGAGAGAGAGAGAATCCTAACTTGCACTTTGCAGCACAGAGCCTGATGTGGGGTTTGATCCCACCAACCATGAGATTATGACCTGAGCTGAAATCAAGAGTTGGATGCTTAACTGACTGAGCCACTCAGGGTCCCCAAGTTGGTATTTTGATAAGGATTGCATTAAATGTGTATATTGCTTTGGGTGGTATAAACATTTTAATAATATTTATTCTTCCAATCCATGAGCATGGAATATTTTTCCCTTTATCTGTGTCATCTTCAGTTTTTTCATTACTGTTTTATAGTTTCCAGAGTAGAGGTTTTTCATGTCTTTGGATAGATTTATTCCTAGGTATCTTATTTTTTTTTTTTTGGAGAAATGTAAATGGGATCGATTCCTTGATTTCTCTTTGTGCTGCTTCATTATTGGTGTATAGGACTTCAATGGATTTTTGCACATTGATTTTGTATCCTGTGACTTTACTGAATTTGTTCATCAGTTATAGCAGTTTGTTGGTAGTCTTTAGGATTTTCTCTATGTAACATCATGTCATCTGCAAATACTGAAAATTTTACTTATTCCTTGCTAATTTGTATGCCTTTTATTTCTTAATGTTGTCTGATTGCTGTGACTAAGACTTCCAGTACTATGTTGAATAAAAGTGGTAAGAGTGGACATCCTTGTCTTATTCCTGATCAGAGAGGAAAAGCTCTTAGGTTTTACCCATTGAGAATGATATCAGCTGTGGGTTTTTCATAGATGGCCTTTATTATTATGAGGTATGTTTCCTCTCAAACTCCTTTGTTGAGGACTTTTATCATGAATAGATGCTATAATTTGTCAAATGTTTTTTTTCTTTCTGCATCTATTGAAGTGATCGTATGGTTTTTATTTTTTCTTTAATTAATGTGGTGTATCACATTCATTGATTTGTGAATATTGTATCATGCTTGCAACCCAGGAATAAATCCCACTATATTGTGGTGAATGAATTTTTAAATGTATTATTGGATTTGAGTTGCTAGTATTTTGATGAGGATTTTTGCATCTGTGTTCATCATGGATATTAGCCTATGGTTCTTTTTCAGTGTGTCATTACCTGGTTTCAGTATCAGAGTAGTGCTGGCCTCATCGAATGAATTTGGAAGTTTTTCTTCCTTTTCTATATTTTGGGATAGTTTGAGAAGAATAGGTAAAATTTGCCTGTAAAGCCATCTGGTACTGGATTTTTGTTTGTTGGGAATTTTTGTTTACTGAGTCAATTTTTTTGCCAGTAATTGCTATTCACATTTTCTTTTTTCCAATTTCAGCTTTGGTAGGTTATATGTTTCTAGGAATTTATCCATTTATTCTAGATTGTCCAATTTGTTGGTATATAGTTTTTCATAATATTCTCTTATAATTGCTGTATTTCTGTGGTGTTAGTTGTTATTTCTTCTCTCTAATTCGTGATTTTATTTATTTGGGTCCTTTATCTTTTCTTTTTGATAATTTTGGCTTTATCAATTTTATTGATTTTTTTCAAAGACTCAGCCCCTGGTTTCATTGATCTGTTGTATTGCTTGTTTTTAGTTTATCATTTATTTCTACTGTAATATTTATTTCCTACCTTCTGTTGGCTTTAGTGTTTGTTCATTGTTCTTTTTCTAGCTCCTTGAGGTGTAAGGTTAGATTGTTTATTTGAGATTTTTCTTTCTTCTTGAATTAGGTCTGTATTGCAATACACTTCCCTCTTAGGGTGACTTTTGCTGCATTACAAATATTTTGGACCATTTTATTTTTATTTTCATTTGTTTCCACGTAATTTTTTACTTCTTTTTTTGATTTCCTGTTTGACTCATTAATTGTTTAGTAGCATATTATTTAACCTCCTTGTATTTGTATTTGTGTATTTTGAAAAGTTTAAGATTTTTTTCTTGTGGTTGATTTCTAGTTTCATAGGATGTTGGTCAGAAAAGATGACCAACAATTGAAGTATGACTTCAATCTTCTTGAATTGTTGAGGTTTGTTTTATGGGCTAATATAATCTATTCTGGAGAAGGTACCATGTGCACTTGAAAATAATATGTATTCTGCTATTTTTGGATAGAGTGTTCTGAATATATCCGTTAAGTCCATCTGGTCCAGTGTCACTCAAAGTCATTGTTTCCTTGTTGATTTTCTGTTTAGATGATCTGTCTGTTGATGTAAGTGGGTGTTAAAGTTCCCTAATATTATTGTATTATTATCAATTAGTTCCTTTATATTTGTTATTGTTTTATGTATTTAGGTGCTCTCATTTTGGGTGAATAAATATTTATGATTGTTATATCTTCCTCTTGGCATGAATTTGTGTTGGTTTCTGGGGGAGGGTCCCACCACACTGGGATTGAGGTAAGCATAACTGAGGACAATTTCATCAGTGTGCAGGGATGTGGGGTTTAGTGTGAACAAGTTAAGCAGCCGATTTTGGCACTGCACTGCTTCCTGACGGTGGCTCTGTATTTATGCTAAGGGTCAGGGGAGGGAAATGGCTCCATCCAGATCCTTTGTTCTCAGGGAAGAGTTTCCTTGAATGCTGCCTCTCAGGGACATGGTCCAAGAAGAGCAAATATTCTTTCCACTGTGTGCCCCAGGCACTTTTCAGATCGCTGTTTCCATGCTGTCTGTCCCTCAGTTTTTTCCTTGTCTTTTCTCCAAGACCAGCACTTTGGCCTCTGGGCTCTATCATAGCCAAGACTGCTGACCTTTACACTCCAGGCTTTAAGCCTTGCTGGTTGCAAGAATAAAATTCAGCCCATCTCATTTTATATGCCAGTGGTTATGGGGAAATGTTCTCCTTGTGCATTCCCCTGTGTGATCCTCTCTCTCTCTCTCTCTCTCTCTCTCACACACACACACACACACACACACACACACATTCTCTGTGACCATGGCTCCTTTCCATGCACAGCAGCCAAGATCCATTTCTCCTCTAAACCAGGTCTCTATATTTCCTACCTTCTTCTATGTGGCCTCTTCTCTCCCTTTAGTTGTGGAGTTTCTTCTGTCAGTCTTCAGGTCAGTTTCTCAGCTATTTAGGATGATTTGATAGTTTTCTAGTTGTATTCATGGGAAGAGGTGGGCTTAGGGTCTTCCTATTCTGTTGCCATCTTCCTGTCTCTGGTGTGCACCCTTATTCTTGGTTGGAGGATGTGATGACACTAATAGGTATTGATGAATGCTTACTGTGTACTGGCATCATTCTAAGCATTTCACACACACTAACTCATTTAACTCTTCAACATCCCTGTAGGCAGATGTTGTTATTATACCTACTAAAATTGAGGTAACCATCCTGAAAGTTTAAGTAACTGCCCAATGCCATACTCTGGGCAGGTGTGCACTACAGCTACCTCTTAATTGCCATGCCTGCCCTTTCTCAAATAGCAAGGCTAACAATATATGCAAGAAGCCAGACAAATAACTCCCTCACCCCAACTTAAATTTCAACAAAAACTGATATGTATTATTTGCTTATTGTTTCATTGCCCTTCTCAGAGCTCTGTAGTGGTCTTAAGTTATACTATATCCCTATTCCCCTGTTGTTCTGACTTAGGTATTGCTTGTAGAAAATATTAAGTGACAGAAGAAACAAAACCATTTCATTAAAACTTCACAGTGACCCTCTGTTAACTGACCTCAGTGATCCAAATATTTCAGGTGAAAGTATTCTTTGGCTTAAACATTGCAGATAATAATACCTACTTGTGTCATCTGGCTTTCTTTAATTCAGAACCCTCTGTTGCTTCTCTCTCATCTATTATTTTGTGTCTTGATTTCATTAAGCAACATAGTTTTAGACTATTTTTACTTCTGTCTTGAGATTGCAGTTTGCTGAGCAGTGTCTACCTTGCAAATCCATACTGCCTCTCTGCAACCAAAATTCTGTTGAAACTTGCTTCTGGCTAAACAAAATGACTCAGGATTCCAGCCTCTGCTATACCCCTCATCTATTCCACTATGATCTCTTTGGGCACAGAATGTTGCATTAACACAACCAACACTCATGAATTTATAACCATATTCTATATTTCAGGTTAAATAAATTATATTTTACTTGGGAACACTGTGTTTATTATTTTGTTTTATTTTAATTTGGCAGAGCCATAGACTACTAAGGAGTCTCCAAACCTCCCCAGTTTAATATTCTTTCAATATAAAAGACTTAGGTAAATTATTCATCAAAGTTGGAGAATCAAGTGTGTGTTTATTAGTTTTGACTATTTCATTTTGAAAATCAATGTGTTCAGTAAGTACGAAAAGCAAAACAACTTATTCATAGGATATTTATTAGAAAATGAAAAAGATCCTATTTGTGCTCCTTCCCACTTGACAAAATGTTATTAGTTCTAGTGTCTATGTACCAAATGTAAGGTTCTTTTACAAATTAATGAAACACATTCCTTGAAGTCATGGTTTTCTTTGCAAACACTCCTTGTTTTTTATACTTGTATGTGAAACTGCCTTTTATATCAGTGGGGATCTGGACTTCAGTAGGTACTAAATAACAGCTTTCTATATTACACTGCTAGATAGGACAGTTTGATAGTGTTCCACAGAATGCTTACAGTCCGTTGGAACAATTGCTAAAATGACGACTAAATAAAACATCTTAGAAAATAACACTAAGAATTATTGTCCCACAATAAATAGAGTATCAATTTATACTTAAACTGGCAGGTGTTCTGTTTTTGTTTTTGTTTTTGCTTCCTGCTGACTCTGGCCTTATCCACACAAATGAAGCATTTGATTCCCTGGCCTCAGTAGGAAGATGAGGTTACTGATTGGCCAACTATTTGTGCACACCCTCTAAGGGAGGTCAGATTCAACTTGACTAATCCAATCTAGCTGGATTAGTCTGGATCTTGGTTTACAGAGCGATCTTTAAATTTCAGTCATTCTTACATTGTTGTTCACCTCTGAGGTTAATTCTTTGCTTCTCCAACTTGAGCTTCAGAAACCAATATCTTAGAAGGCTCCACCTCTGTGGTGTTGCCCTGGGAGTCAGAGACAAGAGGGTGAATTATGGAGAAGTGAGGGAGGTCTTTTATAGCTGTGGAATCTGTACCCAGAAACAACCTTTGCTGACTCCTTTTCCCTGAAGGGTGAGGTTAAGGTGTAAAGTCAAGAACTGGGGACATTTAAAACCATATAAGGACTATAGGGAAAAACAACACCAAATTTGTTTTGGCTGGATCTATGAATACATGAATTATCAAAGATATTGGCATCATGGGACAAACAAATATGACTCAAAATACTGTTATGTGGCTCAACTTGACTGATGCTTCTTGCAAAAAAAAAAAAAAAAAAAAAAAAAAAAGCATGGGCAACAGTAAAATGAGATTTTTATATTGATTATTACCTTTGACCAGAAAGTATAAACATATAATTTTTATATTTTCAAAGAACTGAAAGAAAAAAGAGAAAGCTCTATTAGTTGCTAAATTCCTGTTATGTGCCAACTGGTACTATGCCATGTGCTAAACGTGGCATATATCATTTTAATCCTCTTGACAACTATATGAGGTAGTTGTAGTCTCCTTAATTTGCATCTGAGGAATTGAGGTGGATAGGCCAAACTACTGGTCTGAAATTCCATAGGCTTTAAGTTGCAGTGTTGAGATTTATTTTTATTTATTTATTTATTTATTTATTTTTAATATATGAAATTTATTGTCAAATTGGCTTCCATACAACACCCAGTGCTCATCCCAAAAGGTGCCCTCCTCAATACCCATCATCCACCCTCCCCTCCCTCCCACCCCCCATCAACCCTCAGTTTGTTCTCAGTTTTTAACAGTCTCTTATGCTTTGGCTCTCTCCCACTCTAACCTCTTTTTTTTTTCCTTCCCCTCCCCCATGGGTTTCTGTTAAGTTTCTCAGGATCCACATAAGAGTGAAACCATATGGTATCTGTCTTTCTCTGTATGGCTTATTTCACTTAGCATCACACTCTCCAGTTCCATCCACGTTGCTACAAAAGGCCATATTTCATTCTTCCTCATTGCCACGTAGTATTCCATTGTGTATATAAACCACAATTTCTTTATCCATTCATCAGTTGATGGACATTTAGGCTCTTTCCATAATTTGGCTATTGTTGAGAGTGCTGCTATAAACATTGGGGTACAAGTGCCCCTATGCATCAGTACTCCTGTATACCTTGGATAAATTCCTAGCAGTGTTATTGCTGGGTCATAGGGTAGGTCTATTTTTAATTTTCTGAGGAACCTCCTGCAGTGTTGAGATTTAAATCAAGGTCTGTTTGGCTCCAAAAATGAGAATCTTTTACAAAAAAATCTCAGTGCTTTCATAAATATTCATCTGATAGGGAAATTTTATTGACTTTAGTAGAAAATAAAAATAAAATAACTTAAAAAACCTTAAACCTGAGTATATTTGACCAATTCAGAATGTTTTTCTCAACTCTCTCTTTGAAAAGTTATTGAGGAAATTCAAAGAATAGAAAAGCCTCACAATCCCCACTTTAGGTTGAGAAAGGACATTGATGCTATGTGAGGCCTTGAGTAGAAAGGCTGTAGGCATCCTGGAAATGGTAGGCTGTGTTTTGGGAGCTCCCCTGAACCTTTCTGAAGATAAGTTAGCAACACAATGCCAGCACATTCTCTGTGCTGCTGGAGGTTTTTTGTATTGTTCTCAAGGAGAACAGCTGAGAAGGATAACATGATATATTTTTTCTACTGGGCAGATGAGTGATTTTTATTATAGGGCCTTCAGCCTTTTCCAGCAGGGAGAGTCTAATAATGTAGGCCTTGTGGAGAGCCAGCATAGTATTTGAGCCCTGGGCCTGAGGTGGTCTCTGTGAGCTGTCAGATGTGGTTGAGACTGAGCTGGGTGGATGTGTATACTTGGGGTGTTCTGGATTACTACTGAGTGAACTGAGAGCTTCCAATTCCAATGTGGGAGCAATTGTCAGACATCAGCTGAATGTCCTACAATTCAACTCAATTTTGACACTATCTGAATAGCATCAGATCTCACAGGTTAAGGGCTCAGTCCTTTAAGACTGCTTTCCCCCAACTTCAGATGCCTGTCACAAGTCCAGTTGTCACCTATGTTTCTGACATGACTGACTATAGATCAGAGGTGATTGATTCAACCTCAGAAGGGCTTTGGAGGCACCCAAGCTCATCTGGTGTGCTGCTAAGAATTTTTCACTATGGGATTTTTGTTTATTTGTTTGTATCTCCCACCAAACTGAAAAAGAAAGACTTTATATTAATTACATGGCTCTTTCTCCCTTCAAAGTAATGGTAATCTCAACCAGTCTCAACTGTTACTTGTGCTATCCTTAGCATTTTTATTTACTTTGGGGTTTGATATAAATGTGTGGTCTCACAGGCTAGGGAAGCCTCAATTGAATTTACTAACAAAATAGGAGGTTTTGAGTCTTATACAGACCACTAAGTGGATGCCAATTTTTCTCAAATTACATTATGTAATACAAATGAAGATTGAAAAAAGTCAATCACTGAAGTGGAAACGCTGAGTCTGTAAGAAATTTAGGTCTGCTGTCTTGTTTAACTATATTCCAGAGAAATGGTGCACTTTTCTGGGAAAAGAACTGGATATGTCCATAAGAATACAGTTGACAATGCTCGTGAGAGGGATTACCTAAAATACACTAAATATGATCCCTAAACACCTCATCATGATGAGATATTTGGCCTCTAGAGGAGTTAATATTTTTAGTGATGATATATCGTTGCATCTCTGCTTACTTATCATTCTTTCTCTTTAAAACAATTTCTAAGATTCCTGGAAATTGTCCAATATTCCTGGAAAGGAAATCCACAGGAACAATGACTGATTGATGGCCTGTTCAACTTTGGCCAATGAGAGTTCTTTTAGTTGGCACTAGTGTCCATTGAACATACCCTCATAATTGTGGTTTTTTCAAACCATTTACTTTCTGATACTAAGATATGTTCCAGGCTCATCTTGTTAATTTATGCCATCATCATGGAGTCAGCCATTGTTCCAAGGTCCTGATTCCTTTAATTTTAGAGAATGGTATTAGAAACGAAGATCTGAGTGCTATTGTGGTGCCATAGCTTCTAGGCCTTTTCAGGTAACAGAGTGAAAGAATATATGTGTGTGCACTAAGCAATGTGTATATACAAATCTATAAATTTTTCTCTATCCATCTCTACCTACATTAAGCTAAACATGAGCTCATACTAATGTCTCCATCTCCAATCCATTACCACATGGATCCTTCTCACCTTCTCTCCTTGTTTATTTATAACCTCCTGCTTCAACACTGAGATACATGGCTTCTGCCCTTTGCCATGCACTACTTAATTGTACAATTTTAGTATATATTTATAGTAACTTCAGAATTGTTAATCAATATCACTGTGGTTAACTTTATCAACTAGAGAACAGTGTTTTTGCCTTTGTCTTACAATCTCCATTAATTTTCAGTTACTTTAATCAGCACCTTCCTTCCCCCCATTCATTGAGATTATCTCATATCTTTATAATATAATCAGATTTTTTCGTTGCTTTTCATCCTGAGATCCGTTAACCTTGTAAATTACTTGTTAAAAATTTGCACACATAAGATTCACTCTTTATGCCATAAATTTATATAGGTTTTAACAAATGTATAGTGTCATATATTCATTATTACAGTATCACATGGAATGGTTTTACTACTCTAAAAATTCCCTCGCACTTCATCTATTCAACCCTCAATATCTCCCCAAACCACTGGTAACAGCTTATCTGTTTATAAATATGGTTTTGCCATTCCCAGAATGTCACGTAATGGAAATCATATACTACATAGCATTTTCAGACTGGCTTGTGTCACCTAAGTGACATAATATTCATTTAAGTTTCACCTGTATCCTTTTTAGGCTCGAGTGCTAAAGGGTAATTGAAGGACATCTTGGATGCTTCCAAGTTTTGGCAATTATGAAACAGGCTGCCAAAGACATCCATGTGCAGGTTTTTGTGTGGACATTAGTTTTCAACTTATTTAGGTAAATATCAAGGAACATTACTATTGGATCATATGGCAAGAGTCTGCTTAGTTTTTTAAGAAACTGCCAAAGGGACTTCCAAAGTGTCTGTACCATTTTGCATTCCCACCAGCAATGTATGAGAGTTCCTGCTGCTCTACATTTTCACCAGTATCTGGTATTGTCAGTGTTTTGGATTTTAGCCATACTAATAAATGTGTAGTGATATCTCATTTTTTTGAATATTTATTTTTGAAGAAGAGACAGAGCATGAGCAGGGGAGGGGCAGAGAGAAAGGGAGACACAGAATCCAAAGTGGGCTCCAAGCTCTGAGTTTTCAGCACAGAGCCCAATGCGGGGCTCGAATTCACAAACTGTGAGATCATGACCTGATCTGAAGTCAGAAGCTTAACTGACTGAGCCACTTAGGTGCCTCTCATTGTTGCTTTTTCACTTCTCTAATAATGAATTATGGTTGAGTATCATTTTATATGTTTATTTACCATCTCTAAGTCTTCTTTGGTGATATGTCTATTCAGATCTTTTGTCCATTTTTAAATTTTTTAAATGTTTTGTTTTATTTATTTTTGAAAGGGAGAGACAGAGAGAGACAGAGACAGAGAGACAGAGAGAGAATGAGCGGGGGAGGGGCAGAGAAAGAGGAAGACACAGAATCCTAAGCAGGCTCCAGGCTCTGAGCTGTCAGCACAGAGTTGACGCAGGGCTCCAACTCACTAACCGTGAGATCATGACCTGAGCTGAAGTCGGATGCTTAACCGACTGAGCCACCCAGGCACCCCTCATTTTTAAATTTTATTGGTTTTTTTTTTTAGTTTAATAGTTCTTTGAATATTTTGGAAAAAAGTCACATTCCACTATTTGAATATTTATTTTTGAATAAATTTTGAATTTGCAAGTACTTTCTCCCAGTCTGTGGCTTGTCCTTTCATTATCTTAATGTCTATCAGAGAGCAGAAGTTTTAAATTTTAATAAAGTCAATTTATTTAGTTTTTCTTTCATTGATGATACTTTTGGTGTTATATTAAAAGCTCATCACCAAATCCAATATTATGTAGATTTTCTCCTGTTTACTTCTAGAAGTTGTATAGTTTTGTACTTTACATATGTATTAATTTTTTTGTGAGATTTATGTCTGGATTCTTCTTTTCTGCATATAAATAATTGTTCCAGTATTATTTGTTTAAAAGCTTATCATGTTTCCAAGGAATTGCTTTGGCACCATTGTTCAAATCAATTGGGTTTGTTTCTGGGTTCTCTATTCTGTTCTACTGATCTATATATCTATTCTTTTGTTAATACCATATTGTCTTGATTTCTGTAGCTTTACAATAAGTCTTGAAGTTGGCTCATGTCAATCTTCTGGCCTTGTTATTTGATATTGTGATAGCTATTCTAAGCCTTTTGCTTTTTCATATAAATTCTAGGATAAGTTTATCAAAATCTATAAAACAACTTGTTGGGATTTTGATTGGGACTGTGTTGAGTCTATAGATTAAATGGTAAAGTATTTTTTTGAATGTTTGCTTTTTGTTTTCCAAGTTTTCTGAATTTGGTACTTAAAACATATTCTGCAAAATGCATGAAGGGAGCTTTGGACAGTTTGCCCTCAGCCTCCACTGAAGTAGAGTAACCTATAGCCACTGGGTGGATCCTCTTACTACTTTTCAGCACTGTGGTTTGCTTCCATGAACTAAGAGTATGCCTTAGAGTCCTTTACAAACCATCTCTGCTTCTCATCATAAGAATGGTTGCCTCAGGTCATCTCAGCCATAGCATGGGGAGATTTCTGGATAGTCCCAGATGCCCCCAACTATCTTGCATTAAACTGATGCCAGTCTGCCACTCCCATCCTGGTGCTTTTCTTTGGGTGAAAGTATCATCTCCAGAAAATGCTTTTACAGTCTTTTTTTTTTTTTTTTAATAATTTATACCTGAGGTTGACACAAGCTCACTTAATCCTATTATATGCTTTATATAAAGTGGTCAGATATCTCAGAAAGGAATATAGGCAGGTATAGTTGACTTTGATGAGAGTGTGAAGTAAGAAGACCCCAGAATTGTGTCACTGCTAGGGAAAAGAGGACTGCCACAGTATGTGGGACCAAGAATGCATGCAAATAATGGGAGCTGAGGGCCTCAGGCAGAGGTGGGGTATATCAGGGATCAACCTTAGTGACATGCAATCTCTCCTGGAACTTCACTTTTATCAAATGAAAAAAAATCCATCAAACCCTTGTTATAAGTCCCCTTAATGTGGCACCTGGGTGGCTCAGTTGGTTAAGTGTCCAGCTTCGGCTCAGGTCATAATCTCATGGTTTGTGAGTTCAAGCCCTGCATCAGGCTCTGTGCTGACAGCTCAGAACTTGGAGCCTGTTTCATATTATATGTCCTTTTTCTCTGCCCCTACCCCAATCATGCTCTTTCTCTCTCTCGAAATATAAACATTAAAAAAATAAGTTCTAGGTTTCTCACTGCACAGTTTCTTTTCTATTCCCCTTCCTGAAATAGCTCAAAATTTCTCCTCCTTTAAAAAAGAATGAAATGGTTTCTGATTCAGTCAGCTAAACATAGGCCACTAAATAAAAAAATATTAAACAATTGCTTTCCTCTTGAAGAATTTTAAACTCTCTTCATATCTTTGGATGGATTCCCTGAAGACTTCTTTGCCTCACCTGGCTCCTCTTATCACTACCTTTAGGAAGTGGGCCGACCCCAGCCTAAGTGCACCCCAAGGCTGCCATGAGAACAAGGAGCAGCTTTGGTCTTTGCATCTTGCTCTGGAGTTTTGAGAAACTAGTGGTCACTGCTTTATATTTTGTGCACTCCATAGTGTGTCTTAGTCCCAGAGGATGAGGGGGTGTTAATTGGAGGCTGTTGCTATCCAAGGGGAGTAGCAAGAGTGGGTGCATGGGAGAGTAAGGAGAGAGGATAGTTTTAGGATATTTTGGCTTTAATCCAAGTAGCAAAATAAAGAATTGACATTTGTGAGTAACTTCTAGGACCCAATTTTGCGTTATATATGTTTGGGAATAAAAAAGGTAGGAAACACCATGCTTCTCAACAAAATCTAGCTGGGAAGTTGTGTCATGCAAACTTGAGAAAACAAGTAAGGCTATATTGACTTGCTAATCTGAATCATGGCTTCCACATGGTGTACATGATTTGAAAGAGGATTGGCTTTACCTACAAGTGCTGTAGGTAATTCATTGTCTACTGTGTATGGCTCAAATGTGTGTTTAGCAATTTTAATTAATACTCTGATAACCACACAAACTTCCCAATACATTGGCACATTGTTAAAATTCTGTACTTTAAGGATGATTTGATGTTGCATGGCTTCTCTTACAATGGTCTCCATGTTAAAAGTCACAAAGAGCGGACAGTACAAGGTATTCTTTAATGCTCCAATTAAACACTTATTCTCTGCTCTCCCACCCATTTCATAGATAAGAAAACAAGCTCAGACAGCTTAAATAACTTGCTCAAGGTCAGCCAACTACTAAATCTGCCTTGCTCCAAGGCCTATGCTCTCTCTTTTATTCCTAACAGCCTCTGGAGGCTGAGCATAAATGGAAGCAGCAGAGTTCCAGACTACATGGAAGCAGCAGAGTTCCAGACCACATGGCTAGTCTGGGTAATTATCCTACTTCCTCCAAGCATTTAGGAGGTTTGTAAGTTTGGGCCTGGAGTGAGTGGTAGGAGGAGCTGGAGACTGAGCCTCCTACTCTAAGGTTATTTGGGTGCTAAATAGGATAGGATAGGATAGGATAGGAGAATGGAATGGAATGGAATGGAATGGAATGGAATGGAATAGGATAGAATAGAATAGCATCATAAAAAGATTTGTGGCTGTTATTAATCAGCACTCTGTTGAAAAAAAAAGGGAAGAACTCCAATGATAGATTAATTTTTAATTCACTTACTAATCCTAGGCTGTTCCACAGCCTTTGCTGGCATCAAATCACAATTATCAGGTAATGTTAACTTTCTTGATCTGACTGAATAGAAGCATCCCTCACTCTAAACATTGACTATTCACATGACAGTCCTCATTAATGATAAACAATGGTTCATTTGAATCCAGTGCACTTTCTTCTTTGAAGCCCATTTAGGATCAATTATAAGAGGCCATACAGTGACCTTGTATATTGGGGTATGAGGCAGCCTCATTCTTTTATTTCCCAATGCACTGTATAGGCTGGAGCACTGTCAGTGTAAGCACCCAGGTAATGGTGCCTATAGGTGGCCAGTGTATAGATATTACATTTTGCAGACCTCTGCTCTTATAGTCTGATGTCTTATTTGATATTCACAAAGAGACTGGAATTAGGCAGGAATGAAAATGCTACCACATTTTAGGACAAGGACATGAAGGTCCCAAGAAATGAAGTTTTGCCCAAGTTTACATAACTGGGGAAGGTCCCTCCATGCATAGGGTATCTCCACTCCTTTTTTTCTCCCTTTACCCTTGACCTTACACTGACTCCAGTGCTCCCCTTTTGAAGTTCTACTCCAGTGATATGTATTCCTCCAAGACCCTTCCTGCATGTCTTCATGTTGACCTTTCCCCGAAGTCGGTTGTTGTAGCCACTTCAGAAATGCTTGCTGACTTTATACTTTGACACTTGAACATGCGCTAGGTCATTTAGTCTCTATTGTTTGCATATGTTTTGTTTTCCAACCAAGTAAGCATCCATATAAGTCTTACATGTGTTGCTGGCATAGTGCATATTTTATGCATATTTTAAGTTGAGCTCTTTAAAAAGCCACCTTGTAAATTTCAATACCATGACTCCTCATAGCTACAGAAAAAAGCACAAACTTAAGATTTACATGATCTCCATATATTCTTTCTTGTCTCTCACCTTTCTGAGCCCCAAGTCCACCTGAACTCCATGTACACTAGGGCATCAGTCTCAGCTCATATATTCACATCAAGCCTATGCATATGGTATAATTTCCATGTTGTGCCCCTTCCTCATTTTTTTCATTGCCTTTTCATTTTCAACAAATTCAATTCTTTTCTCTGTGCATACTTTCCTATACTGTTTCCTGTCTCAAAGGAGGATGAAAGAGCTTACCATCCATGGTCTTATAGACCATATGTCCTAATTTTTTCAATGATATTACTCTCATTAAAACACACGGTATTTTTTTTTATCACAACCAATCCTTCAGAAATACAAGCAATTATCAGAGAATACTATGAAAAATTATACGCCAACAAACTGGAGACCCTGCAAGAAATGGACAAATTCCTAGACACACATACACTACCAAAACTCAAACGGGAAGAAACAGAAAATTTGAACAGACCCATAAGTAGGAATAAATTGAATCAGTTGCCAAAAATATACCAACAAATAAGAGTCCTGGACCAGATGGCTTCCCAGGGGAATTCTACGAGATATTTAAAGCAGAATTAATACCTATAGTTCTCAAGGTGTTCTAAAAAATAGAAATGGAAGGAAAGTTTCTGGACTTTTTCTATGAAACCAGAATTACCTTGATTCCCAAGCCAGACAGAGACTTCACAAAAAAAAAGAGAATTACAGGCCCATATCCTTGATGAACATGGATGCAAAAATTTTCAACAAGATACTAGGAAACTAAATTCAACAGTATATAAAAAGAATTACTCACTATGATCAAGTGGGATTCATTCGTGGGCTGCAAGTCTGGTTCAATATTCACAAATCAATCAATGCGATACATCACATTAATAAAAGAAAGGATAAGAACCATGTGATCCTGTCAATAAACACAGGAAAAGCATTTGACAAAGTATAGCATCCATCCTTAATAAAAGCACTCAAGAAAGTCAGGTGGAAGGAGCATACTTAAACATCATAAAAGCCATTTATGAAAAGCCCACAGCTAATATCATCCTTGATGGGGAAAAACTGAGAGCTTTCCCCCTGAAATCAGGAACACGACAGGGATGTCCACTCTCACCACTGTTGCTTAACATAGTATTGGAAATTCTGGCATCAGCAGTCAGATAACAAAATGAAATAAAAAGCATCAAAATTGGCAAAGAAGAAGTCAAACTTTCACTTTTCACAGACGACATGATACTCTACATGGAAAACCTGAAAGACTCTGCCAAAAGGCTGCTAGAACTGATACATGAATTCAGCAAAGTCGCAGTGTATAAAAGCAATGTACAGAAATTAGTTGCTTTCTTATAGACCAATAATGAAGTAACAGAAAGAGAAATCAAGAAACTGATCCCATTTACAATTGTACAAAAACCATAAAATACCTAGGAATAAACCTACCTGAAGGTGTAAAAGATCTGTATGCTGAAAACTATAGAAAGCTTATGAAGGAAATTGAAGAAGATAGAAAGAAATGGAAAAACATTCCATGCCCATGGATTGGAAAAATAAATATAATTAAAATGTCAATACTACCCAACGCAATCTACACATTCAATGCAATCCCAATCAAAATTGCACCAGCATTCTTCTCAAAGCTAGAATAAACAATCCCAAAATTTGCATGGAACCACAAAAGACCTTGAATAGTCAAGGCAATATTGCAGAAGAAAACCAAAGCAGGAGGCATCACCATCCCAGACTTTAGACTCTACTACAAAGCTGTAATCATCAAGGCAGTATGGTATTGACACAAAAACCAATATGTTCCACATAGACCAATGGAACAGAATAGAGAACCCAGAATTAGACCCACAAATGTATGGCCAACTAATCTTTGACAAAGCAGAAAAGAGTATCCAATGGAAAAAAAAGACAGTCTCTTTAGCAAATGGTGCTGGAAAAACTGAACAGCAACTTGCAGAAGAATGACACTATACCACTTTCTTAAACCATACACACAAATAAATTTAAAATGGATAAAAGACCTAAATGTGAGACAGGAAATCGTCATAACCCTAGAGGGGAAGGCAGGCAACAACCTCTTTGACCTCAGCAGGAACAATTTCTTACTTGACACATCTCCAAAGGTGAGGGAATTAAAAGCAAAAATGAACTATTGAGACCTCATCAAGATACAAAGCTTCTGCACTGCAAAGGAAACAATCAACAAAACTAAAAGGCACCTGAAAGAATGGGAAAAGATATTTGCAAATGACATACCACATAAAGGGCTAGTATCCAAAATCTATAAGGAACTCACCAAACTCCACACCTGAAAAACAAATAATCCAGTGAAGAAATGGGCAGAAGACATGAATAGACATTTTCCAAAGAAGACATCCAGATGGCCAACAGACACATGAAAAGGTGCTCAACGTCACTCTTCATCAGGGAAATACAAATCAAAACCACACAGAGATAGCACCTCACGCCGGTCAGAGTGGCTAAAATGAACAACTCAGGAAACTTACAGATACCTGGTGAGGATGTAGGAATCCTCTTGCACTGTTGGTGGATATGCAAACTGGTGTAGCTGCTCTGGAAAACAGTGTGGAGATTCCTCAAAAAATTAAAAATAGCACTACTAGGAATTTATCCAAAGGATACATTTATCCAAAGGATACATCAGGAGTGCTGATTCATAGGGGCACATGTACCCCAATGTTTATAGCAGCACTTTCAACAATAGCTAAATTATGGGAAGAGCCTAAATGTCTATCAACTGTCCAATGGATAAAGAAGATGTGGTTTATATATACAATGGTATACTACCTGGCAATGAGAAAGAATGAAATCATGCCATTTGCAGCAACGTGGATGGAACTGGAGGGCATTATGCTAAGTGAAATAAGTCAGTCAGAGAAAGACACATGTTTTCACTCATATGTGGATCTTGAGAAACTTAATAGAAGGCCATGAGGGAAGGGAAGGGGGAAAAAAAACAGTTACAAACAGAGAGGGAGGTAAACAATTGAAGACTCTTAAATACAGAGAAGAAACTGAGAGTTGATGGAGGTGTGGGGGAGAGGAGAAAATGGGTGATGGGCACTGAGGAGGGCACTTGTTGGGATGTGCACTGGGTGTTGTATGTAAGTTATGAACCATGGGAATGTACCCCAAAAAGAAAAGCACATTTTACACACTGTATGTTAGCCAATTTGACAATAAATTATATTAAAAAAATAAAATAAATAAAACATGCAGTCTTCCCTCATAAATGTATTCTGAGTTTTTTTAGGATAAGAACTTTCTTCACCATCTCTGTACACCAGCACCCAGCAGAGAACTTGGCCATAGCAATATTTGTACAATGAATGCAAGCTGGATTCTGTTTACACTGAGCAGAAGGATATCATTAAAGGTTAATTAGCCATTAAGTATTAAGATGGGAAACATACCTGGAAAAATTAAGAAGGTAAAGAATAGGATGACTTAATTGTGGGTTTTTTGTTTTTGTTTTTGTTTTTGTTTTTTTTCACTGAACTTCTTTATGTTGCTCTGAGGCAGTGTGAGGGTAATTGCTGCTGGAGCAAATCTCTCCCTCTGCCACAAGAGAAGCAGGGTCCCCTGAAAAGTGAAGATTGTTGCAGAGCTCTCCACTGAATACCCCAATAGGGACCTTCCTTCCCCCTCTATCCTGGGTTGGAGTTCCCAAAAGGCAGAGTTAGGCTTCCTTCTCTGTGCTCTCCTAGCTGTGTGTGTTCTTAGGTAGGAGGTAGTGTGAGGTACTGTCTCATACCTGTGTCTTTGGCCCCTAGAGTTCCTGGAGGCTCGCAGTAGGCATTCTGCCTGTGGTTTGCAGCAAGGCCTGGCACCTAAGTATTAGAGGACATTTTTAATCAATACATGAATGAGTGAGCACAGCTTGTAACCATCTCTTCCGTACTCCTGCTCAGGGTGCACTGAAGAGAGATCTCTGTTTCCCAGTCTTGCTCAATGCCTTACTCTTAGCACTCCTCTTTTTTTTTTAAGTGAGGTGTAGATATTTTTTTAAATGTTTATTTATTTTTGAGAGAGAGACAGAGTGCAAGCGGGGGAGGAGCAGAGAGAGAGGGAGACACAGAATCTGAAACAGGCTCCAGGCTCTGAGCTGTCAGCACAGAGTCCGATGCAGGGTTTGAACCCACAATTTGCTAGATCATGACCTGAGCCAAAGTCGAATGCTTAACCTACTGAGCCACCCAGGTGTCCCTTAGCACTCCTCTTGTCCCATTACTATTTCTACCCCTCTTGGACTTTGCATGTGTGTATATGTGTATGCATGTGTATGTGTATGTACATATGTGTGTATGTGTGTACATGCATGTGTTTGTAGAGGATGAGTGGTAGAGTTATCTCATGGTAGTCTAAAGAAACAAAAACACAAAGAAAAGCTGTTTTTATAAAAAGACTGGAACCTCCACTATGGAGAGTGAATGTCCCCCATGACCAAGCCTACCAGGCAAAGAGGGAGTGTCTCAAGTCTGCAGTGACTGCTTAACTTTCCAAGTGAGAACCACTTTGGAGGAGGATGTGATAATGAATGTGTTTTAAATTCTTGTTTGTACTACATCCTGTATTGCTGCCTAGGAAGTCAGAGGACTACTAACTTAAAGGCAGAGAGAGTGTACATTGCTTCAGAACCACAAATAATCCATATACACATGTTGATGACAGAGTTGCTTAACCACTCATGCCAGAGGCACACGTAGCCAACCACATGCCAGCATCCCTAATCATCATGGCAGCAAAACTCTTGTGCTCATAAAAACAGAAAAGCTAATCAAGTAAAAAGTGACTCTCATGAAGGAGCAAAAGAAACATGAGGATAAACCTGGTCGTAGTCCTTGTATAGAGCTCGATGATATTTTAAACACTACAAATATAGAAAAGCTAATGAATTCATTAATAGGGAAGTCTGCTTTAGACAAACAAATAATAAATTTTATCGTGATAGTTTAATTAGAAAGATAATATACTCTCTCATGAAGTTGGAAAAACCATAATTAAAAGGATGAGCTATAAGGAGAAATTCTGAATTTAACCTTTCCCCAGATTTGTTCCTAAGTGCTCTATTTATGATCCAAAAGCACTTAAGAACCCAAGAAATAGAAAATGTACTTACCTTCAGTTCTGAAGCAGGAAGTTTCTGGCTGAGGTGACTGAGAATGAGGGAGGTTTGAAAGAAAAGCAAGCAAGTGGGCCTTGGACCAGAAGCACCGGAACATATGCATCACTGCGAGAGACAGTTAGTTTGTTATCATAACCTTGAATAAATGTCATATGAAGTGAACTGCATATTCTGGTAATGTGAAGTTAAAGAAATGGAAAGAAACAATTAGATTAGGACATAATTTCCATGTCCTCAGCAAGACAAGGTCACTTCCAATGTTTATGACCAGGTTTATGGCGGATTACAGAAATGAGATCTTTCTCTTTTTTAACACCATTTTAGAACCGCATTTATTGAGCTAAGGAATTCCATAAACTGGGGTTTTGAGGAAATTCTTTTGGAAGAATTTTTTTTTTAATTTCCAGAAAACTTCTCATGACATCTTGCGAATATGTGCCTCATTCATCTCATTAAGCAGAAGGAAATAACCCCATTGTCTATATTTCACAATCCAAACAGTGAGACAGGGGAATTGTGTGTTCAAGGGCACCTCCTGGAGCATGAGCCAAGACAGGGAAAAAACCCTCATGTTCTGCCAATTCTTCTCTGTCATAAAACTGCACAAAAACCATCATCAATTGTTCCATCATTCAAAGCAAAATTGTTTAGTTCTAGTACAATATTACTGGTTTTCTGTTTGAAAATGCTTGCAGGCACATCAAACTGCATGTTTAAATTTGGCCTGGGGTCAAGTTTGAGATGGACCTGGGTCTTTAGGGTGGAGTCCAAACCAGTGGCCATTTCTGAAAATACCAGTTCCAGCCCCAAGCTGAAAGTTGTTCACATGTGGGTGGCCTACAAAGGGCCAAGGGCAGAGGTCTGACTTTGATTTCCCAGGCAGGGAAATACATTTTATAAAGTGACTTTTCTCTGGCCTGTCCCTGAAGCAAAGCATGTTCAAAGTCATTCCAGGCTTAGGCTTGTTTGTAAGTAGTTGTATACCCCAGCAACATGCCCTGGGGCTCAACTGAGAGTATTTTACAGGGTTCTTTTCCACACCAGAACCACATAGTTGAGACAGGATATAAAAGCTAGGCATTGTCTCCAGAAAGCCACTGTTTGTGTTACCTGGAAAAGATGAGACACCATGTCCTCAACCCTTAGACTTACAGCATTATAGAACTTTTGTCAAAGATCTGAAAATGTGATTAGCTAGTTGGGAAAACTGGTGGCAGGATCCAGGGTGTGGGCCTCAGGCAGGCTGGCACATGGAGGAGTTGTTGGAGCATGGGGAGCTCTTGGGAGAAGGCAAGCCTCAGCAGCTGCCCTCTGTGTGCAGTCCTGGGCAGTTCAGTTAGGAGAGATGAAAGAAATTTCAAGGAGGGGCAAGGTGGCCTGAGGGTTTGGCTAAGCCCTAGGAAAGAGATTAGGTTTTGCTATTTTAGTTCTTTTTTTGCGAGGGCGGAAGGGCTCATCTCCCTCTGATTATGCAAGAAAATAGGGCAAAAATTTCGTAGGAGGAGAAGAGTAGAAATGACATGGGATTTACAGCTAGAAGTCATGGGTTAGGATTCTGACTTTGCTGGGTCTCCGGGTCTCCAGTTTCCTGATGTTAAATGGGTTGTTGCAGATATTAAAATGACATTAGGTCTGTGAAACTGCTTACACAACTGTGAAAACATCCACCAATCCCTGTGGTTCTTATAGCCAGATCCAAAATATGATTGAAAGAGTGATCGTTTTTTTAAGAGCTACCTTAGCTGGAGGGAAATTCATTCAGTTGGTGAACAATTACAAGCAAACTTGTGAGCTGAGATCTGGCTTAACAACTGCAATTATGTGTGCTGCAAGTGCGCTCTGTGCCACACTAGCCCACAACTCTTCCTCCAAGAAGATGGAAAAGGGGATTGTAGGGAGCATGCACAGAGATCTCTCTCTTCTTGTACAACTCAGCAGCTCACTTTTCTTCTGCTCTTCACAGCTTCATCCTCCTCCTCAGTGTTATGCTGCCTTTGTAGAAAAGGAAGACAGAGAGAGAGGGAGAAAGAGAGAAAGATAGAGACAGAGACAGAGAGAGAGAGAGAGAGAGAGGGAGGGAGAGGGAGAAGGGATGGTGGTTAAGTCAAGAGACAGAGCCCTGGGAGGAAGATGGAATGGGGAACAAGAAGAGACAGGGACGGGGGTCTTCCCTTCACATATATGAGGCCATGCCATTTGCACAACACATAAAATGCTGCGGGTTGGAAAGTCTATAAAGAAACACACGCTCTACCTGTGTTTTGCCTTTATTCACATGCTCGCAATACGTCCAATGCCAATACTTCCAATGTGTGGGTGTTTTTCCACACATTAAGCAATTATCTCACACCAGCTGGTATCCTACAATTCAGTTTTGACGCTATCTATCTGGAGAGAGCATTGAGTCCTATAGGATAAGGGCTCAGCTCTCATAAAGCTGCTCTCTGATGTTATTTGCAAGTCCCAGGTTGTCACTTGTGCTTCTGAACTTATAAATCTAGGTTCTTACGACCCTCTCCTTAGGTTGGGTAATTTGACAGAATGGCTCACACAACTCAGAGAAACACTTAAGTTTATTGGTTTATTACAAAGAATATTATATTTAAAAAACGTAATATAAAGGATACAAATGAATAGCCAAATGAAAAAGTACATAGGCCAAGGTCTGGGAGATTCCTGAGTGCAAGAACTTCTGTCCCTGTGGAGTATGGGTGTACTACCTTACCAGCATGTAGATGCATTCAAGAACTCAGAAACTTTCCAAACTCTGTACTTTTGGGGTATTTATGTAAGCTTAATCACATAGACATGATTTTAAAGTTGACTCATTAGAACAAAAGATACCCCTATTGACCAGGATGACTCAAAGGATTTAGGAACTCTGTGTCAGGAACCAAGGTCAAAGACCAAATATTAGAGCAAAAGAGGCCCCTAGTGCACTTATCACTTAGGAAGGTACAAGGATTTTATTTTTTATTTTTTTATTTTAATTTTTTTAAACATAATTTATTGTCAAATTGGTTTCCATTCAATATCCAGTGCTCATCCCAACAAGTGCCCTCCTCAATGCCCATCATCCATTTTCTCCTGCTCCCTACCCCCTATCAACCATCAGTTTGTTCTCAGTATGCAAGAGTCTCTTAACGGTTTGCCTCCCTCCCTCTCTGTAACTTTTTCTTTTTCCCCTTCCCCTCCCCCATGGTGTTCTGTTAAGTTTCTCAAGATCCACATAAAAGTGAAAACATAAAACATAAAAGTCTGTCTTTCTCTGACTGACTTATTTCACTTTGCATAATACCCTCCAGTTCCATCCACGTTGCTGCAAATGGCATGATTTCATTCTTTCTCATTGCCAGGTAGTATTCCATTGTATATATAAACCACATCTTCTTTATCCTTTGGACAGTTGCTAGACATTCAGGCTGTTTCCATAATTTAGCTATTGTTGAAAGTGCTGCTATAAACATTGGGGTACATGTGCCCCTATGCATCAACACTCCTGGAAATTACAAGGATTTTAGCCACTCTGTGCCAGGAACTGGGGACAGAGGTCAATATATATTTATCCTATTGTTTCACAAACTCACAAACATCTTTGCTGAAATATGCCATCGAAGCAATAATAATAATTTACATAGCATTTCCTATGTGCCAGCCACTGTTATTCTAAAGTCTTACAAATGTTGACATTTGATCTTCATAACAAATGTGGGAGGTGGGCTTATTGACTCCATTTACACAGGAGGTTCAGAGAAGTGCTGTCACTAGCTAGAGGCATGATACATATTTAAGATTCTATTCTGAGAATGATGAGAAGCCACTGGGTTTTTAGACAGGAGAGTGGTATGTCATGGTTCCGTTTTAAAAGGACCCCTCTGAAAAAGTTACAGAGAGGGAAGGAGGCAAACCTTAAGAAACTCTTAAATACTGAGAATAAACTGAGGGTTGATGGGGGGGAGGGGAAAGTGGGTGACAGGCATTGAGGAGGGCACCTGTTGGGATGAGCACTGGGTGTTGTATGGAAATTAATTTGACAATAAATTTCATATAAAAAATAAATATAAAAGGACCCCTCTGGCTTCTTCATGGAGAATGGATTGCAGGGACATGAAGCGAAATGGGGAGTAGCTGTACAGATGGTGACCTATACCTAGTTGGAGTTGCTGGAGGGGGTAATGGAAAGTGAAAAAGTGAGAACAGCAAGAATGAAGTACTTTCAGAAGTTTTTATGCCAGAAGGTGCAGAGGAGGAGCCAACATGGGGTAAGGGGGGCATTCTTTTCGGGAAAGGGTCTCCTGGGCATTTGTTTGTATTGAAGGGAACATCCAGTTGGGAAGAGGCCATGGGGAGGCAGGTGACCAGAGAGACTGTGGGAAACAATCTGAGAAGGCAGGAGAGGACCATCGACAGAAGTGAGGACACTTCAGCCAGAATGACAGGATGGCCTGTTGGAGGCAATGGCCTGGCTGTGGAAAGATGAGGTCTTGTTTGCTTAGTTGTTTATGTTCTCACAGAAATATGAAGCAATGTTATTTTAGTCTTATCTAACATTTGGGTGATTTCTGAGCTACCTAGTGAATTAGGAGCATGTATTTGACATATATGTATGACCAAAAGGGCTCACCAAAGTCATGCCACGCCAAATAAAGAGGGTCAACGACAGACACAAATTTAGCTTCTGCCCTTAAAACTAAAAAAAGAAACTTTCTTACAGGTTTAGATTTCCTATTCTGACCCCACTTCCATTAGTAAAGAGAACATATTGAAATCCATTTGCAGAACACCTCTACCTGCACAAAAATCCCAGCAATAACAATTGGCATAGATTTTTGTTCCATCTCCTCTCAGCCCCTTCTGTTTGTTAGCACTATCACATACATTTTACCCTTGGATCTTCAAAACAACAGCACAAGGCAAAGATCTATCCATTCATTTGCTCATTTATGCAGCACTTCTTTAACTGTGTGCACCTCGTGCCTGGCCCCCTGTTGGGTGACAGATGTGTACAACAGTCTCTGACCTAGCAGAGATCATCTATTTGGGAAGAAGGATCACACAGGAATAAATGTGCAACACACAAAGGTTTTATGTGAAAAGTGCTATATCCTAAGTGTTTATACAATACTTGAAGAATACAGATGTCAGAATGCCTATCTCCATCAGACAAGCGTGAGGACATTTTCTCATATTGCTGAAGTTGCACTGTGAAGAGTTAATAAGATTTTGCTAAGTAGACACAGTTGGGAAGAGTGTTTCATTGGAAAAACGATGACAAACACATATTTTTGGGTAGGAAGGGGTATAGAGGGAATAGGAAAGGATGTGGCAAGGAGGCAGCCTATCACAGCAGTTAATATGGATTGGACCATGTAGCCAAACTGTCTGAGTATGGATCTGGATTTGCAACCTGTGTGAGCTTGAACGTGTTACATAACCTTTCCAAGGCTTTGTTTTTTAGTTTCCATCTCTCTGAAAAGGATACTAAAATTTCCTACTTGTGGCAGGGACACTGGGCCCACCAAGCCCCATGTGTGCTCTCTCCAGTTTCTCTTAAAGTTTGGTTGGGACTGACCAGGTGTCTAGTTCTGTGTGTGAGGTGATGGATGTCAGTTCCACACTGAGACAGTGAATGTCAGTGAGCCTCCCCACTTGCTTCTTTTTTACTTCTGCAGGGTCCTCAGAGGCCATGCGTTCTATACAGTAAACCACAGGTGCCTGAGTCTCTTGAGTGGCAATGTGGAGCAGAGCCCTCTCTGACCCACCCTGTACAAATAATGAGCAACAAATCTTTGTGTGTTAAGCCACTGGTATTTTGGGTTAATTTGTTACTACAATTTAGCTTGCCCTATATTAGCAGTTAGTGTTGTTATAAGAATCAAATGAATCAACACTTGTACGTCACTTAGAATGACACCTGACAGATAGTAGATGATATGTAAGAGTTTGCTAAACTAAATACATGGTTAGACAGTGAGAAATGGTGAGGACATTGGGGTAAGTAAAGCCAGCATGATTTAGATCATGAAAACCCTTGTATGCATATAAAAATGTGATTTTTAATTATAGGAGTATATTAAAGTAAGAATTTTGAGAGTGTGGATAGAAAGAATAAAAAGGCAGTGACTTGCATGTAGTAAATGTTTAATGATGACTGGCCTTTGTATGTCATGTTATGTTCTTTGGTGGGTAGAGGAAGTTGAAGACTGTTAGAAAGATTGCATTGATTGATTTGGGGAGGAGAACATGGTGGTGGTGGCTATTTTTGTAATAAGGATGTGTACCTTATCCTCCCTGCATGCTAGGCATCACCCTTATGGCCATGGGAGGTCACAAAATAAGGAAAGTATAAGGGTAGGTCACAGAGTGGACATGATGAGAACCCATTCAGAGCTAAAAGGTACAGAAGAGTCTCTTTATCTTTGTACAGCTCTCTTAGTTTCACAGAGGAAGAAAGTGACACCAGAAAGGCTGTCTTGCCCAAGGTCAAGTAGCTATTCTGTGCCAGATAAAAGTTGAGTCTGCATTTCCTCACCCTTGCCCACTGTTCATGTTCTCTAGGATGCCATGGTAGTGAAGACTTTCTCTTGGCCTTCTCTTCTTCAAGTAAACTTCAGTCAACCTGCATTCTTCATTTCATCCCAATGATCACTTATTTTTTCTCTTTCTGAATTTTTTTTTTAGTATTCCCACATCCTTCCCAGATTAAGGAGCTTTGTTTAAACAGTCAGGGTTCTGGAATGGATGGTCCACTGAAACTGGATTATTTGGGAAGAGTAAAAAAAAAAGAACTATTTACAAAAATGTAGGCAGAGTATAGTTAAACCATGGGGAGAGCACAGATCCTTGGGACAGTCATGCCTGTTCTCCTGTTTGTAGTTCTGGGTCTGAGGGGAAAGCAGAGTGTGGTGACTGCACTTGAGAGGGTATATGCCTGTGGTGGCCCCACAGGGAGGAGCTGGAAGGGCATTCCATCGTTCCTCCTTATTCACTAATCTGCTGCTTAGCCTCATAGGTTTAATCCAAACAGGAGCCAGAGGGCAAGAACCTATATTGGTATGTCCCTACTGCTTAGCCTCTCAGGGCACAGAGCTGGAAGGCAGAGGGAGGGTGGAGAGCAAATGGAAGATTTTCTGCACAGATACACAAGTTCAGCAAAAGTTGACTTGGAAGGAGTTTGCAGAGGTCATCATATGTTTACCACTGGGCACATAGTCTGAGCCTCCTAGCACCACACTTGGTGTCTTAGCCCAGGTCCTAGTCACTGCCTTGTGTTATCTCTGTGCCCTTATGTGCCCGCTCCCACACTGCTCCTATTTTGCTTAGTAGTGCTGGGTTTGCATCTTGGCTTTCATTATGCAGCAAAAGAATAGTTCTGTAACAAGAATACTCTGCAACTCATAAGGCTTAAAATCATGGATAATGCCTGAGTCCTCTGTAGCTGGAGAGATGGTGTTTTATTCTCTTGAAAGACTTGTGTAGAGTTCCCATGCTTAAATTACACAATATCCCAGAATGCTCCTTTTGCACTTGGTCAAATTGTCTAAAATTCTTCAAGATCTTAGTACTCTTTCTCTTCACCAGGGAGAGATGGAAATCTCCCAGAAAGCATAGACTATCTGTGCTAAGTTAAATGAAAAAAAAAATAAGGTTCCAAAAACTTGAGAATGTAAGGAACTGTTAGTAAATATTCTGTTTTGAGCATGGGCATTCTGTTTATCACTTTTGATTTTGGAGTTTCTCTCAAAAAGGAAAAAGAAGGCCTTTGGCTTTGTTTCAGAGCGAGTATATGCACAGGGACAATCACTATTGCTTTTAATGAAAAACCTCTAGCAAATCCCATACTCTCAGAATTGGAAGGGCAGCCACAGGTCCTTTGATTTAAAAAGTTTGGGGCATGTGGGTGGCTCAGTTGGTTGAGCAACCAACTCTTGATTTCAGCTCAGGTCATGATCTCACAGTTTGTGAGATTGAGCTCCACATCAGGCTCTGTGCTGACAGGACATATCCTGCTTGGGATTCTCTCTCTCTCTCTCTCTCTCTCTCTCTCTCTCTCTCCACCCCTCCCCTGCTCACACTCATACACTCTGTCTCAAAATAAATAAATAAATAAATAAACTTAAAAAACAAAAAAATTTGATTTGCAGGTAAGGAAACTGATGCCCAGGAAGGTGAAAGGACTCAATGTTATCTTGTAAGGCTAAGTAACTGTTTTTCATACCTAACACCTGTTTCATTGGAGGCTCAAATTTTGCTTGTCTTCACTTTGTTTTTGTTTTTTGTTTTAACAATTGAATGTTTTAATTTGTTTAAAGTTTTAATTTAAATTCCAGTTAGTCAACTTACATATTAGTTTTGGGTGTACAATTTAGTGATTCAACACTTCCATACACACAAGCACTCGTCATAAGTGCACTCCTCAATTCCTGTTACCTCCCACCAACCTCCCCTCTGGTAACCATCAGTTTGTTCTCTATAGTTAAGAGTCCGTTTCTTGGTTTGCCTCTCTCTCTTTTTTCCCCCTTTGCCCATTTGTTTTGTTTCTTAAATTCCACATATGAGTGAAATCATATGGTATTTGTCTTTTTCTGATGGGCTTTATTTAGCCTAACATAATACTCTCTAGCTTCATCCCATGTCATTGCAAATGGCAAGATTTCCTTCTTTCTTATGTTCTTGCCTTTTCTTTGATATAAAAATTAAATTACTTGAGCTGCCATCCTGTGATACTGGAAGTCTGGCTCCCTCCCCTAATTCTTGCTGCAATTTTGTAAACAGCATATCCTTGATTGCTGCTAGCCTCAGCTTGCTCTGAGCTGCTGCCCCTGGCATCTCACAGTTGCTTTGGCCCATCTGTCATGGCCCAGGCTGGCCTTTACCACACTACTCCAAACAAGCAGAGGCTTCTTACTCTCCTACCATTAGGCTCCATTGCAGGACAGAAGACATGGTAAAGCAGTATCATATATCAGAGCCTCAGCTTGTCAGCCAGACTGCACTATTTGTTCACTCAAGATTTGCTGAAAGTTTACTGTGCCTGACAATGTTTTGTGTGCTGGCAATTTGGCAATTAACAAAACAGGTCATCTCCCTCATGGAGCTTTATGTTAGGGCCAGTCCACTTTATCAAAAAGGCCCTTTTCTTTCTTCTTTCCCCTGCCTGACACCACCTTGATAGGGGTCTGGTCCCTTAAAGTAAAATCTTTTATATTACAATCTTTACAGCTTCAATCCTTGACCTCCACAAATTCCCTCTATTTTCAGTGAGCCAGAAGAAAACTGAAAATCTCTTTAAACAATTTTAAAAATCTTCCCTGAAACAATGCTTCTTTACTTGATTTTGTTGAGCAGTAGTTTTTAAAGTGTGACCTTCAGATGAGCAGCCTGAATATTACCTGGAAACATGTCAGGAACTCAGCAAACCTGCTGGGTCAGAATCCTGGGGTGGAGGTGGGGGAAACCTGGCCACCTGTATCTTAAACTCTCCAGGTGATCCTGATGCCCTGAAGGTTTGAGAACCACAGTTGCAGAGCAATTTAACTCCTGTTTGTCTTCTTTCTAGGCCTGGGGCTTTTCTTTACATAACCAAGGATTCCAATAAAGTACTTTCCCAAAGAAAAGAAAGTTACTCTCAGTAAGTTTAAAGGAAAAAAATAATAGAAAATTTTTGACTTTTAGGAACACATTGTGTATTTTTGAAAATGGATAATAGGTAGATATCAAATTGTATAATATTAAATTCCCCTGGATATAATAACTGATATAATAGTTTTAAATGTCAATATTTACCATATGACAGGAATGATATCTTTTGCAGTTGCTTAAGCTTATGACAAAAAATGTTTGAAGTCCCATAAGAAATGCACATGGGAGTTCTTTATAGATTTTGGATACTAGCCCTTTATGTGATATGTCATTTGCAAATATCTTTTCCCATTCCGTTGGATGCCTTTTAGTTTTGTTGATTGTTTCCTTTGCAGTGCAGAAGCTTTGTATCTTGATGAGGTCCCAATAATTCATTTTTGCTTTTAATTCCGTCACCTTTGGAGATGTGTCAAGTAAGAAATTGCTGTGGCTGAGGTCAGAGAGGTTTTTTCCTGTTTTCTCCTCTAGGGTTTTGATGGTTTCCTGTCTCACATTCAAGTCCTTCATCCATTTTGAGTTTATTTTTGTGAATGGTGTAAGAAAATGGTCTAGTTCCATTCTTCTACATGTTGATGTTCAGTTCTCCCAGCACCATTTGTTAAAGAGACTGCCTTTTCTCCATTGGATATTCTTTCCTGCTTTGTCAAAGATTAGTTAGCCATACATTGGTGGGTCCAATTCTGAAGTCTCTATTGCATTCCGTTGGTCTATGTGTCTCTTTTTTGTGCCAATACCATACTGTCTTGATGATTACAGCTTTGTGGTAGAGGCTAAAGTCTGGGATTGTGATGCTTTGGTTTTCTTCTTCAATATTACTTTGGTTATTTGTGTCTTTTGTGGTTCCATACAAATTTTAGGATTGCTTGTTCTAGCTTTGAGAAGAATGCCAGTGCAATTTTGATTGGGATTGCATTGAATGTGTAGATAGCTTTGAGTAGTATTGAAATTGTAACAATATTCTTCCAATCCATGAGCATGGAATATTTTTCCATTTCTTTCTATCTTCTTCTATTTCCTTCATAAGCTTTCTATAGTTTTCAGGATACACATCTTTTACATCTTTGGTTATGTTTATTCCTAGGTATTTTATGGTTTTTGTTGCAATTGTGAATGGGATCAGTTTCTTGATTTCTCTTTCTGTTGCTTCATTATTGGTGTATAAAAATGCAACTGATTTCTGTGCATTGCTTTTATACACTGTGACTTTGCTGAATTCATGTATCCATTCTAGTAGACTTTTGGTGGAGTCTTTCGGGTTTTCCATGTATGGTATCATGTCATCTGCAAAAAGTGATGGTTGATGGGGGGTGGGGGAGAGGGGAAAGTGGGTGATGGACATTGAGGAGGGCACTTGTTGGGATGAGCACTGGGTGTTGTATGGAAACCAATTTGACAATAAATTGTCAAATTTATATATATGTAAATTGTCAAAATCATATATATATATATATATATATATATATGAAATACACATGGGAGATGTAGTCTTTCCAGATCCTTTTAATGGGAACTGGAGCAAAATATTTGAAAGAAACTGATCTATAATATCAAAGCTACACTTCTTAATGTAAACACTCTTTGTGATATGGCTTCTGCTTATCTCTCCTATTTCTTGGAGGCTGGGGCTGGCACATTCACCCTATCTCCATCCACCTTGAAAAACTTGCAAAAGGGAGTTCTCCTACTGTTTACCCTTAAAAAAATGTGGCTTTGGGTCTGAGTGGTGAGCAGAAGCCTGAAGATTCCCAAGAAAGAAAGAAAGAAAGAGAAAAAATTAGTGAGGGTTTAAAGGACAGTGAGAAAATTTTATAAGAGGAAAGGGGACCCGTGTTATATGGTGGTGAAACATTTGGTGAAATCACAGGCTTCATCAGTGTGGAAGTTAGATGGATATGTACACTTGATCTTAGCCTAAAGGCCAAGAAGTGATTGAAGTTAGATGGATACCTAACGAACTCATGGTCTGACTGAGGAGATCTCAAAGCAGAATTTTGTAAAGGACAACTGGCTACTTTCGGCTGACTATAATAAAGTATAGGAGAAGCTAGATGATTTGGAGAGAAACTATCTAATTTCAAGCAGAATTTAGAAGAAATAAAAAGGAGCCAGACTTTACTGTGTTGGGGGAAAAAAAAGCAGTTTATCATTCTCAGCTTCTCCAGATAGCAAGGTATTTTGAAAGTAATAAATGGCCTTAAGGGAAAAGATAAAATCCAGAGCACTTTCAGCCTAACCCTTAGAGTAAGTTATCGTTAGCTCAGACAAGAAATATTTAAGGTGGTGTCTCTAAGCTATAATTTTTTTTTCTAATAATATCAAGGATGTGCCTTTTACACCTGTTAACTAGACATTTGGGCTTCTAAGACTCTTAAGAATATTCTCCCATATCAGTCTCACATGGAGCTCAAGGAAGAGAAATGCCTATCTTAGAAAAAAAATGTGGTATATCTTCTGTCTAATGGAGTATGATTGTGGCTTTGGTCTAATTTTATACATGAGAAATTCATAAAGGTTTTTTATTTATATTGTTTCATCTTAACTTTTTTTTTTACATTTTATTTAAATCCAAGTTAGTTAACATATAGTGTAATACTGGTTTCAGGAGTATAACTTAGTGATTCATCACTTACATATAACACCCAGTGCTCATTCCAACAAGTGCCCTCCTTAATGCCCATCACCCATTTTGACCATCCTCCCACCCAACACCCTCCAGCAACCCTCAGTTTGTTCTTTGTATTTAAGAGTCTCTTATGGTTTGCTTCCCCCTCTGTTTTTATCTTATTTTTCCTTCCCTTCTCCTATGTTCATCTGTTGTGTTTCTTAAATACTACATATGAGTGAAATCATGTGATTTTTATTTTTCTCTGACTTATTTTGCTTAGCATAAAATATTCTAGTTCCATATATATACACATACCACATCTTCTTTATACGTTCATCAGTCAATGGACATTTGGGCTTTTCCCATAATTTGGCTTTTGTTGATAGTGCTGCTGTAAACATTAGGGTGCATGTGCCCCTTCAAATCAGCGTTCTTGTGTCCTTTGGGTAAATATCTAGTAGAGCAATTGCTGGATTGTAAGGTAGTTCTGTTTTTTAATTTTTTTGAGGAACCTCCATACTTGTTCCGAGTGGCTGTACCAGCTTTCATTTGAACCAGCAGCACAGGAAGGTTTCCCTTTCTGTACATGCTTGCCAAACGCTGTTTCCCGAGTTGTTAATATGAGCCATTCTTACAAGTGTGAGGTGTTATCTCATTGTGGTTTTGATTTGTATTTCCCTGATGATGAGTGATGTTGAGCATCTTTTCATGTGTCTGTTAGCCATCTGGATGTCTTCTCTGGAAAATGTATGTTCATGTCTTCTGCCCATTTATTCATTGGATTATTTGTTTTTTGGGGTGTTGAGTTTGATAAGTTCTTCATAAATCTTAGATACTAACCCTTTATCTGATGTGTCATTTGCAAATATCTTTTCCCATTCTATGAGCTGCCTTTTAGTTTTGCTGATTGTTTCCTTCACTGTGTAGACTCTTTATATTGATGAGGTCACAATAGTTCATTTTTGCTTTTGTTTCCCTTGCCTCCAGAGACAAGTCTAGTAAGAAGCTGCTGCAGCTGAGGTCAAAGAATTTGCTGCCTGTTTTCTTCTCTAGGATTTTAAAGATTTCTGGTCTAATGTCCATCTTGGAAACTCAAACATTTATGTTTTGAACGAATTGTATCATATTAGACTGGAAGTCAATTTATAATAAAAAGAAGACTCTAGGCCTTCAAACTCCTATGGGGAGGAAGCAAGCTGAGAATCTTTTTAGCTACAACATAAGCCATTTCTTGTGGGAAAAGAAAAATTATTTTTTTAATTTTATTTAAAAAATTTAAATCTTTATTTATTTTTGAGAGAGAGACAGCGTGTGAGCAGGTGTGGAACAGAGGGAGAGGGAGACACAATCCGAAGCAGGCTCCAGGCTCCAAGATGTCAGCACAGAGCCTGACATGAGGCTCAAACTCATGAACTGTGAAATCGTGACCTGAGCTGAAGTTGTCTGCTTAACTGACTGAGCCACCCAGACGCCCCAGAAAAGAAAGATTATTCAGAGGATGAAGTCAAGAATCACAGAGAGCCACTCCCAGGTAACAGCAGTGGGCCTTAGTCAACTGGTGCTTTGGGTTCAGCTGGATTTCGCAATTGCTCTGAACCAGTGATGGTGTGCTTCCTCCCTCGCCCTCCCTTTGGAATGAGAGGAAAAACCTCTGCCTGTTTTACAATGGTTGTATATGAAGCTGAGAATTTGTCTCCATAGTTCATGAGTCTTCAAATTTACATAAACAACCCAAGAAGCTGCAACAAAGGAACCATAATGGAAGAAATGTATCTTGTGATTTGGATCACAAGGTCCTGAAATTTGATGTTCAAATTTGATGTTCAATTCAATCCTGAGTTGATGTTTTTATGAAAGCGGTATTTTGGGGATCTTGAGGGGGCTAGTGTTTTTGTTTGCATGTGTAGGACATGGACTGTTGTAGCTAGATGGCAGAATGAGGGAACTAACATCCAAGAATAACCTAAAAAATTCCATTTCTCCATGTATTTACACAATTCTTCTCTTATCAAGAGCTTATGTTTCTCCCCTTTGATTCTGGAGTGGGTCTATGACTGGTTTGACCAATAAAAATATGGAAGAAGTGAGTTTTAGACTTTTGAGTGAATACTTAAAGAATACCTGCAGCTTCAGCATCTTCCCTTTTGAAAAAGCTGTTATGGTGGGAGTTAGCATTATGCTAGCAGTTTTATGAAGAGGCTGACAGGAATGAAAAGTTTAGCCAAAGTTTCCACTGAACCCCCTTACATTCAACACTAATCTGCCAGCTATGTAAGTGAGCCACCTTGGAAGTGATCACCACAGCCCCCGTTGAGAAACTCTAACTGATATCAGAAGTGCAAAAAGTAAAAGTTAGTCCCCACCAAACCTGTCTATAATCCTCGAGCAAGTAAATGACTTTTTTTTAGGCCACTAATTTATAAAAAAATAGATAATCTACAGCAGAAATAATTTTCTACTCTGAGAATTTTATTTATTGCCAAAAATTCTCAACGGTGAATTTAAATGGAAAACTTGATGACTAAGAGGGGATTACAAAAAGAATCAGATTTAAAAACAACTAGAGAATGGAAGTAAGTCAAGGGTTCCTTGAGTATGTTTTTGGAAAAGAATGTTACATGCTTCGGAACTGTTAAATTTTTAATATGGAATCATAAATTCTGAATTGGATCAATTTAAGACTTCTGATCCATTTTAAAGTAAAAAATTTGGAAAAAGTGGAAAGTAATATTATTTGGGTAGGGGGCCAAGATGGTGGAACAGCATAGAGGATTTGTTTCCTCTCTCATCCCTGAAATGCAGCTAGAGCAATACCAAACCATCTCGCACACCTAGAAAACTGATATGAAGATTAACACAACAATCTGCAAACTTGAACCACAGAATTTGGCAGGTATGCACACGGACAGGTGAATTGGGGGAGAGAGAAGCTGTAGAGGGCAGGGAACTGTTTTTGCTTGTGGAGAAGGATGGAGACAGGGGGGAGAGCAAAGGTAAAGCACTCCCCCTCCCCCCTGAAAACAGCTGGAGAGAGAGAGTGGAAATAGCCACAAGGCACTGAACAAAAAAAGGAGAAAGGAGAAAGGAAAGGGTTTAAATTCCATTAGGACTCTATAAACAGGGGAATGCAGAATCTGAAACTCCACAGCTTGATACCTGGCAGAGCTCTGATGGGAAGGGAGAATCACCAGGAGCAGATAGAGACGTCTGAGAGATCCTCTGGCTACATGGGGAGAGATGATTCCCCTTCTGGGAGGACATTTAGTAGTGGCTGTGCAGCTTCCCCACAGGCAAAGGTCCTAGTGGACCCCAGAGAACAACCACATTCACTGGTGTTGGAACAAGGACATTAAGGGTGAAGCCTGGCACCAGATGTGTGTTGTGATTTACCATAATCCCTGAAACACTGCTGCTACACGATCGTGCAAACTTTTTCTGTGGCAGGCTGGCACCTGGCCAGAGTCTGTGGGCATCTGCAGCAGCATGGTCACATGAATGTTCCTAGAGGTGGGCTGGCACTTGGCCATTGCTCAGCAAGACCCTCCTGCAGAGGCTCTGAATGGGTCAAAGTCGCAGGGCCCTCAGAAGTGAGGGGTTTGGAAACATGTCACCATCTGAGATAAAACTTGGAGGGAGGTGCTACCTAGTAGGCTGATGCCTTGGTCACAGACAGTGTAGAAGCGGGGAATGGATGGAAGCTGGAGACAAAGGAGGGGTGCTTGATTGCCGGTCAGGAAAAGCACAGAGTTCTGATACTAGAGACCGGGTAGCTGGGTGATGTCATTTTCATTCCTCCTGGCATGCACATACATGCCTACATGCACCACGGCAGTCCACCCCAGTAAGCTAAACAGAGCCATATAGTGAAGGACAGAGTCATATACCAAGCCCCGCCCACCAGGGACACCACAAATCTCTCTGCCGCCTTAGTTTACAGACTATAAAGTTCTTCATAGTTTGACTTCTAGGGGAAACTGGATGTAATTTCAATTGTATTTCATTCTGTTCACTGGTCCATCTATTCAATTTTTCCTTTTTCTTTTCTTATTCTTGAATACAGAAAGAGAAAAAAAATTATTTTACATTTTTATAAAAGAGATTTTTCTTTAATTTTTTCTACTATATTTTTTACTTTTCTAAATTTTTAAAATTCTATTTCACTTTCATCATTTCATTTTATTCTCTTTTATTGTATTCACTTATTAAATTTTCAAGTATTTTCCTTTTTCCTTTTCTTTTCTTTCCCTTTTTTCTCTATTCTTTCAAGCTCTTTAAAAAATCAGACCAAAACACACCTAAGAATCTAGCAACCTTTATTTCATTTTTTGTGTTGTTTTTAATTTTTTAATCTTAATTTTTAATTTTATTAATTCTTTTTCTTCCTTCAAAATGACAAAATGAAGGAATTCAATCCCCAAAGAAATAACAGGAAGAAATGACAGCCAGGGACTTGTTCAACACAGATATAAGCAAGATGTCTGAACCAGAATTTAGAATAATGATAATAAGAATACTAGCTGAGGTTAAAAAAAAACATAGAATCCCTTTCTGCAGAGATAAAAGAAGTAAAAATCTAGTCAGCAGAAATTAAAAATGCTATAACTGAGATGCAATTTCGAATAGATGCCATGGCAGTAAGGATGGATGAAGCAGAGCAGTGAATCAGCAATATAGAGGACAAACTTATGGAGAATAATGAAGCAGAAAAGAGTGGGAAAGTGAGGCAGAAGAGCACGATATAAGAACTAGAGAACTCAATGACTCATTAAAAAGGAATAACTTTCTGAATCATAGGGGTTCCAGAAGATGAAGAGAGAGAAAAATGGGTAGAAGGTTTATGTGAGCAAATCATAGCAGAAAACTTTCCTAACCTAGTGAAAAACACAGTATCAAAATCCAGGAAACACAGAAAACTCTCACTAGATTTAACAAAAACTGACTATCAACAAAGCTTATAGTCAAAATCAAAAATACTTAGGCAAGGAGTTATCAAAGAAGCAAGGGGGAAAAAAATCCTTAACCTACAAGGGAAAACAGATCAGATTTGCAGCAGACCTATCCACAGAAACTTGGCAGGTCAGAAAGGAGTGGCAGGATATAGTCAATGTACTGAGTCAGAAAAATATAAGTCAAGATTTTCTTTATCCAGCAAGGCTGTCATTCAAAATAGAAGGAGAGATAAAAATTTCCCAAACAAAAACTAAAGGAGTTTGTGACCACTAAACCATCCCTGCAAGAAATTTAAAGGAGACTCTCTTAGGGGAGAAAAGACCAAACAAAACCAAAAAGACCAAAAGCAACGAAGGCTAGAAAGGACCAGAGAACACCTCCAGAAATTCCAACTCTACAGACAACATAATGGCAATAAATTCATATCTTTCAGTACTGACTCTAAATGTCAATGAACTAAATGCTCCATTTGAAAGACATACGGTAACAGAATGAATAAGAAAACAAGATACATCTATGTGCTGTTTACAAGAGACCCATTTTAGACCAAAAGACACCTTCAGATTGAAAGTAAGGGGATGGAGAACCATTTATCATGCTAATGGTCGCCAAAAAAAAAGCAGGAGTATCCATACTTATATCAGGCACTCTAGATTTTAAAATAAAGACTGTAACAAGAGATGAAGAAGGGCATTACATCATAATTAAGGGGTCTATCCACCAAGATCTAACAATTGTAAACATTTATGCTCTAAACATGAAAGAACCCAAATATATAAATCAGTTAATCACAAACATAAAGAAACTCATTGATAATAATACCATAATAGTAGGGAACTTCAACACCCCACTTATAGCAATGGGCAAATCATCTAAACAGAAAATCAGCAAGGAAACAATGGCTCTAAATGACACACTGGGCCGGATGTACTTAACAGGTATATTCAGAACATTTCATCCTAAAACAGCAAAATATACATTCTTCTTGAGTGCACATGGAGCATTCTCCAGAATATATTACATACTGGGACACAAGTCAACTCTCAACAAGTACAAAAAAATCAAGATCATACCATGTGTATTTTCAGACAACAACACTATGAAATACAAAATCAACCACAAGAAAAAAATTTGGAAAGACAACAAATACTTGGAGACTAAAGAACATCTTACTAATGAATGAATGGGTTAACCAAGAAGTTAAAGAGGAAATTAAAAAGTAATGAAAGCCAATGAAAAAGATAACGTCACAGCCCCAAACCTCTGGAATGCAGCAAAGGCAGTAATAAGAGGAAGTATATATCAATCCAGGCCTTTCTAAGGAAGGAAGAAAGGTCTCATATACACAACCTAACCTTACACCTTAAAGAGCTGGAAAAAGAACAGCAAATAAAACCCCAAACCAGCAAAAGATGGGAAATAATAAAGATTAAAGCAGAAATCAAAACTAATGAAACAAAACAAAAAACAAAAAACAACCCCCCCCAAAAAAAAAGTAGAACAAATAAATGAAACCAGGAGCTGGTTCTTTGAAAGAATTAACAAAATTGATGACTTCCTAGCCAATTTGATCAAAAAGGAAAAGGAAAGGACCCAAATAAATAAAATCAAGGATGAAAGAGGAGAGATAACAACCACACTGCAGAAATACAAACAATAATAAGAGAATGTTATGAGCAATTATATGCCAATAAATTGCACAATCTGGAAAAATTGGGCAAATTCTTAGAAACATATAAACCACCAAAACTGAAACAAGAAGAAATAGAAAATTTGAAGAGACCCATAACCAGTAAAGAAATCGAATTAGTAATAAAATATCTCCCCCAAAAAAGAGTCCAGGGCCAGATGGCTTTCCAGGGGAATTCTACCAAACATTTAAAAAAGATTTAGTATGTTATTTTGCAGCTGTTCCAAAAAAAAAAAAAAAAAGAAATGGAAGAAAAACTTTCAAACTCATTCTATAAAGCCAACATTACCTTGATTCCAAAACCAAAGACCCCACTAAAAGGGAAAACTACAGATCAATTTCCCTGATGAACATGTATGCAAAAAGCCTCAACAAGATATTAGGCAACCGGATCCAACAATACATTTAAAAAATTATTCACCACGACCAAGTAGGACTTATACCTGGGATGCAGGGATGGTTCAATATCCACAAAATAATCAATGTGATACATCACATCAACAAAAGAAAAGACAAGAACCACATGATTCTCTCAATAGATGCAGAGAAAGCATTTGACAAAATACAGCACCCTTTCTTAATAAAAAAAAAAAAACTCTCAATAAAGTAGGGATAGAAGGATAATACCTCAAGCTCATAAAAGATCATATATGAAAGTCCCACTGCTAATATCATCCTCAATGGGAAAAAACTGAGAGTTTTCCCCCTAAGGTCAGGAACATGACAATGATGCCCACTCTCACCATTGTTATTCAACATAGTACTGGAAGTCCTAGCCTCGACAATCAGACAACACAAAGAAATAAAAGGCATCCAAATAGGCAAGGAGGAAGTAAAACTTTCACTCTTCTCAGACGACATGATATTCTCTGTGGGAAACCTAAAAAAAACTCCATCAAAAAACTGCTGGAACTGATATATGATACATGATACAGGATATAAAATCGATGCACAGAAATTGGTTGCATTCCTGTCACCAATAATGAAGCAACAGAAATAAAGATCAAGGAATTGATCCCATTTACAATTGCACCAAAACCCATAAGATACCTAGGAATCAAACTAAGCAAAGAGGTGAAAAATCTATACACTGAAAACTATAGAAAGCTTATTTAAGAAATTGAAGAAGACACACACAAAAAAAGGAAAAATATTCCATGCACTTGGATTGGAAGAACATATACTGTTAAAATGTCAATACTACCCAAAGCAATCTATATATTCAATGCAATCCCTATCTAAATAACACTAACATTCTTCACAGAGCTAGAACAAACTACCCTAAAATTTGTATGGAACCAGAAAAGACCCCGAATAGCCAAAGCAATCCTGAAAATAAAAACCAAAGCTGCAGACATCACAATCCTGGACTTCAAGATGTATTACAAAGCTGTAATCATCAAAACAGTATGGTATTGGCAGAAAAACCAACACTGAGATCAATGGAACAGAATAGAGAACCCAGAAATGGACCCACAAACATGTGGCCAACTAATCTTTGACAAAGAAGGAAAGAATATTCAATGGAATAAAGACAGTCTTTTCAGCAAGTGGTGCTAGGAAAACTGAACAGCGACATGCAGAAAAATGAATCTGGACCACTTTCTTACACCACAGACAAAAATAAACTCAAAATAGATGAAAGACCTAAACATAAGACAGGAAGTCATCAAAATCCTAGAGGAGAAAGCAGGAAAAAACCTCTTTGACCATGGTCACAGCAACTTCTTATTCAACATGTCACTGTACGGAAGGGGAACAAAAGCAAAATAAACTATTGGGACCTCATCAAAATAAAACCTTCTGCACAGTAAAGGAAACAATCAGCAAAACTAGAAGGCAACCGATGAAATGGGAGAAGGTATTTGCAAATGACATATCAGATAAAGGGTTAGTGTCTAAAATCTGTAAATAACTTATCAAATTCAAAACTCAAAAAAACAATGAATCCAGTGAAGAAATGGGCAAAAGGCATGAATAGACACTTTTACAAAGAAGACATTCAGATGGCTAACAGACACACGAAAATGCTCAACATCACTCATCATGAGGGAAATACAAATTAAAACCACAATGGGATACCACTTCACATCAGTCAGAATGGCTAACATTAACAACTCAGGCAACAACAGATATTGGTGAGGATGTGTAGAAAGAGGATCTCTTTTGCACTGCTGGTGGGAATGCAAACTGGTGCAGCCACTCTGGAAAACAGTATGGAGGTTCTTCAAAAAATTAAAAATATAAGTACCTTACCACCCAGCAACTGCACTACGAGGTATTTATCCAAGGGATACAGGCTGTTTTGAAGGGGCCCATGCACCCCAATGTTTATAGTAGCACTTTCAACAATAGCCAAATTATGGAAAGAACCCAAATGTCCAAAAACTGATGAATTGATAAAGAATATGTGGAATGTATATACAATGGAGTATTACTTGGCAATCAGAAAGAATGAAATCTTGCCATTTGCAACTATGTGGATGGAACTAGAGGGTATTATGCTAAGTGAAATTAGTCAAAGAAAGATAAATATCATATGACTTCACTCATCTGAGGACTTTAAGATACAAAAAAGATGAACATAAGGGAAGTGAAGCAAAAATAATATAAAAACAAGGAGGGGGACAAAACATAAGAGATTCTTAAATACAGAGAACAAACTGAGGGTTACTGGAGGGATTGTGGGTGGGCAGATGAGCTAAATGGGAAGGGGCATTAAGGAAGACACTTGGGATGATCACTGGTTGTTACACGTAGGGTATGAATCAGTGGAATCTATTCCTGAAATCATTATTGCACTATATGCTAACTAAATTGGATGTAAATTTAAATAAATAAATAAATAAATAAGCAAATAAATAAATAAATGAAAATAATATTATTTGAAATAAAACACATACAAAATATAATATCCTTTTTGAGAATAAATCACAAATCCAGAGAATGTAAGAGACTGGCAAAGTTAGATTCAGAACTAAGCCTCTGGTTCTCAGCATTGAAAAAGAGCATTTGTTTTTATTTTTTTAATTTACTTTTTTTAAGTAAGCTCTGCCCTCAATGTGGGTCTTGAATTCATGACCTTGAGATCAAGTGTTGCATCCTCTACTGACTGAGCCAGCCAGATGCCCTGAAAAAGAGCATTTTTCTTATTTCAATTGCAGTCTGTGCTATTTGAAAATTGCACCTTAGTGAAAAAACAGATGTTCATTTTGGTTATTTTCATAATTGATTCTGAAGCTAGCCTGAATCAATTAAGTGCTGAACTGCAGGGAAGAAAGGATCTCTACCGGTTTTACACATATACATATGACTAAAAGTTAAAAACCAACATCCCCACTAGATATGAACTAAGATTTTTGGGGATTAATTTCATCACTTCTTCACCCAGGCCAGCACCAGAAAGATATGAACATTTTCGCAGAAAACTAACATACTCATATCATTGGAGATAAGAGTGTTTTAACTTAGCAACTGGTGCCACTCCACTCTCTGCATGCCTTCATAACTTCATTATAAAACACTTATTCTTGCTTTGTGAAATGAAGTTCTCCAGATGAAACTCTTAAAATAACTATAGAATAACTTTCAGAATTACCAGTTTCCTTCTTCATCTTATTCCTCCCAAATCCTGTAACTTCCTTCAGACAATGGAAAATAATTTAGTTTCATAATTATCCCAATTTTGTGTAATTTAGAATCGTTGGAACCATTGCCTTGTGTGGATCTGATCTTTGTCCTTGATTTCACAAGCAGGTCTTCTGCCAAGTTGGAGAGGGGAGGTGGCTGGGGCTGCTGGTTCAATAGTTTGTGGGTGGACATGCACTTTCATACAGTAGAAAATTTATCTGTTTTCACTCACCTGAAATGACCTGCATCAAATGTTCTGATTAAACCTTGTCTTCCCTCCGTGGAACTGTAGTGAGGATTTAGAATGTTCATTTTGGCAGGAACGGTGCCTATTTACATATTATGTGGGCTCACAGTCATTAAATTCTCATTTTTTTAAGCAAAAGAAAGAATGAGGAATGAATATGGAATCTTTATACCTCTTAAACATCAACTGCAACCAAATGTAGGGATCATTAGCCAAAAGTTAGGGGAACTCTGGCTTCAGCTCTGGACTGATGGCAGTATCGATGATGAAAATGTGATAAATTCTTTTTGTAAGTGGGGATGTTCCCAGGCAAGCTGAGAGTCTGGAGTCCCTGAATATGGCAATAAGAAGAGTACAACAAGTGTTATATTATGCACAGTCTTCATGGTGTCAGGTGAAAAGCATTGTTAAAGAATTATTAATTCAACAAATATTGCTATGCTTGGTTCCAAGGTACAATATTTGTCCTCAAAGGGTTCATTGTCTGGTGAGTTATAAGTACATAATTTTCTCCCAATATGCAGTAAGGATGATGTTTAAAGATATACAATACCTTTGTTTTATTTGATAAAATGAAACAAAGGCCAAGAACAAAAAAAAATTATCTGGATATTGTTTTTAGAGCTTAAGGACTGGTTATCCCATTGTTCATTAATCATCTTTTTTTCAATTTATCTCTCTCCAGCCATGTATAACAATGACTTTCTACTGAAACTTTCCATTTTCCTTGTCTCCTCTACTTATGTCATAAAATAATAGACATTCCCAAAGCTATAGCCTACATGCTTATGGGGTGACTTGGGAGGATGGTATAGAGAGAGCAGTAGCACAACATGGTGGTAAATTTTTGGAGTCTAGAGTCATAATATTTGGTTAAAAGTGTATTTGTGAAACTTGATGGTCATTATTATTTGAGCAACTTACATAGTTCTGTAAGCCTGTTTCCTCACTTGTAAATAGAAATGGTAATGACAGTACTGATCTAATGATGGTGTAAGAACCAAAGGAAATGGGCTGTATGAGGGGCCTGGAACAGCACCTGGAAACTTGTAAGCATCCAATAGATGCTTGCCTTTTTTATTTGTAAAAGAAAAACACAGAAGGCAACAGAGAGGACTTTTGGGATATAGGAAGGTTTTGGTGGAATATTGAAATATATTTTAAAATTTATTTTTATTATTTTATTGAACTATAATTGACATACCATATCCTATTAGTTCCAGGTATACATCATAGGAATTCAATATTTTTGTACATTGCGAAGTGATTCCCACAATAAGTCTAGTTATCATCTGTCATCATACTAAGTTATTACAATATTATGGACTATATTCCCTATGCTGTACATTATATCCTCATTACTTATTTGTTGTATAACTGGAATTTTGTACGTTTTAATACCCTTCAGCTATTTCACCATTCCCCTTCTGGTAACCAGTAATTTGTTTCATGTATCTGTAAGTCTGTTTCTGTTTGTGTTGTTTGTTCGTTTTTTAGATTCCACATATAAGAAAAATGATAACATATTTGTCTTTATCTGTCTGACTTATCTCATTTAGCACAGTACCCTCCAGGTCCATCCATGTTGTCACAAATAGCAAGATTTCATTATTTTCATGGATGAGTAATATTTGATTGTATTTATATACTACAACTTCTTTAGCCATTCATTTATCAAAGGACATGTATGTTGCCTCCATATCTTGGCTATTGTAAATAACACTGCAATTAACATAGGAGTATATTTATATCTTTGAATTGATGTTTTTGTTTTCTTTGGATAAGTACCCAGAATGGAATTGCTGGGCTATCTGGTAGTTCTATTTTTAATTTTTTGAGAAACCTCTATACTATTTTGCATCATGCCTGCATCAATTTACATTCCCACCAACAGTGCACAAGCGTTCTCTTTTTCTACATCCTCGCCAACCCTTGTGATTTTTTTTTGTCTTTTTGATAATAGCCAATCTGACAAATATGAAATGATATCTCATTGTGGTTTTGATCTGTATCTCCCTGATGATAGAGATTGTTAAGCGTCTTTTCATGTGCCTGATGGCCGTCTTTATGTCTTCTTTGGAAAAATGTCTATTTGAATTCTTTTAAATTGGGTTTTTAATTGGGTTAGTTTTTTATATTAAGTTGTGTAAACTTTATTTATTTATTTATAATGTTTATTTATTTTTGAGAGAGAGACAGAGTGTGAGTGGGGAGAGGCAGAGAGAGACACAGAATCCGAAAGAGGCTTCAGGCTCTGAGCTGTCAACACCGAGCCTGATGCGGGGTTTGAACCCATGAACTGTGAGATCATGACCTGAGCTGAAGTTGTATGCTTAACCAACTGAGCCACCCAGGCGCCCCAAAATTGTGTAAGTTTTAAAATATATTTTGAGTATTAACCCCTTACTGGATGTATGATATGCTAATATCTTCTTCCATTCAGGTGGTTGCCTTTTTGTTTTTTGATGTTTTCCTTTGCTGTACAAAAGCCTTTTAGTTTGATACAATTTCATTTGTCTGTTTTAGCTTTTGTTGCTGATGCCTAAGGAGACATATCCCCCCAAAATAGTGCTAAGACCAATGTCAAAGAGCAACTATGTTTTCTTTTAGGCACTGTATGACTTCAGGTCTTACATTCAAGTCTCTAAGCCATTTTGAATTAATTTTTGTATATGATGTAAAAGAGTGGTACATTTTTATTCTTTTGCACATAGCTGTCCAGTTTTGCCAACACCATTAATTGAAGAGACTGTTGTTTAATCTTCACATGTTTGTGGGTTTTCCCCCCTAGTTTTCTTCTTGAAATTTCTAGTTTCATATAGATGTTGTCAAAAGAATTCTTGATGTTATTTCAATCTTCTTGAATTTATTGAGGCTTGTCCTATGGTATAACAAGTGATCTATCTTGGAGAATGTTCCATGTACACTTGAGAAGAATGTGCATTCTGCTGTTTTGGATAAAATGTTCTGTATATGGTGGGCCTTTACACAATGCAGGGGTTGGAGCACCAAACCCGATGCAGTCAAAAATCCATGTGTAACTTTGACTCCCCTCAAACTTAACTACTAGTAACCTATTATTGACCAATAACACAATGACACAATCAAATAACACAGTCAATTAAAACATATTTTGTATATTATATATTATATATATTATATACTGTATTCTTACAATAAAATAATCTAGAGAAAAGATAACTTTATTAAGAAAATGAAGAAAAATACATTTACAGCACTGTACTGTATTCTTAAAAACCTGTATATAACTAGACCTGTGAAGTTCAAACGCATGTTGTTCACGAGACAACTGTGTACATATTAAGTCCATCTCATCTGGTGTGTTATTTAAGGACAATGCTTACTTACTGATTTTCTGCCTGGATGATCTACCTATTGATGTAAGTGGGATATTAAAGTCCCTTACTATTATAACATTACTGTCAGTTTTTCCCATTATGTCTGTTCGGCAGACACAGGTAGGCTTTGTCTTTTCCCCACAGCAGTCCAGGGAGGGGGGCCGCTTTCTCCTACTGCGAACTGCGCCCTCGACACAGACGCTGAGACTGGGGGTGGTGGACGCAGGCAGGCTTTGCCCTATCATGCAGTCCTCCAGGGAGGGGACTGCTTTCTCCTAGTGTGGACTGTGCCCCTGATCTACCACCAAACCCAGGACGACTCCCCTCCTCCCCATGTGCACTAACAGGGAGCCGGCCCCAGTCTAAAGAAAGCCCCATAGTTAGAGATAGGATCCCTCTCAGTCCCAGTGTGAGGTTTTTCTCTGGTCCAGATATAGTCCTACACTTCCCCAGCCACTCTTTCTCTTCCCTTTGTCTCTCCACAGAAGGGGATCCCTCCCCTCCATACCTGTTTGGCCTGTTTTATCTCCCCCATTTCTCACTCAACCACCTATCATTTCCCAAGTTGTCCCACTTTCTTCCTGGTAGATTCAGTCTCTTTTCCTCCCAGACTCTTGGGGTTTAAAGTCCTTTGGCTTCAGCAATTCTTTGAGAGACCCTTCAGAACTTCTTTGTTTGAGAGCACTTCTTTGTTTGAGTACAGATCCCCCTACTTCTCTGCCATGTTCGCATTCTCACCAATTTAATTATTATATGTCTTGGTGTGGTTCTCTTTGGGTTTACCTTGTTTAGAACTCTTTGTGCCTGTCAGAACTGGATGTCTCCAGGTTAGAGCAGTTTACAGACATTATTTCTTAAGTAAGTTCTGACCCTTTCTCTCTTCTCCTTCTGGAACCCCATAATGTGAATATTAGTATGCCTGATGTTGTCTCAGAAGTTTCTTAAACTATCTTCACTTTTAAAATTCTTTTTTCTTTTTGCTGTTTTGTGGATGTTTTTCACTATTCTGTTTTCCAGTTTGCTGATTTGTTCTACATGATATGCTGTTGATTCCTTCTACTATATTTTTATTTCAGTTATTATATTCTTTGGCACCTATTGGTTCTTTCTTATATTTTCTAAATCTTAAAGTTCTCACTTTCTTCCTCCCTCCATTTTTATCCCGAGTTCAGTGATCATATTTATGGCCATTACTTCTGAATGCTTTATGAGTTAAATTACTCATGTCCATTTCATTAGGGATTTTTTTCGTAGTGTTTTATCTTGTCCTTTCATTTGAAACATATTTCTCTGTCTCCTCATTTTGTTTAACTTTCTGTGTTTGTTTCTGTGAATCAGGAGGAATATTTACCACTCCTAGTCTTAAAGGAGTGGACTCACGTAAGAATATCCCTTAGGTAGACTGCATGTACTGGCTGAAGCTAGAGTACAGCCTCAGCATGGCCTGAGGAGGTGATGGGACACACTGCATCAATGCCACCTTGGCAGAATAGTTGGAGCTGGATCAGGCATAAACTGGAGGGTCTCAGGGCATGTAATGCCAAGGCTATGTTTGTGGTATGGCTGGAGCTGAAACATGTGATAGACTTTTGCTGGGGCTGCCTTGGCAGGATGGCTCAAAGTGGAGTAGCTGTGAGTGGTGAACTTCTGGGACTTGTTTGTAGGGCCCACCTTGGCAGGACAGTAAGAAATAGTGTGGGGACACTTTTGGGGGGGTCCATGGGCACATCACCCCAGTGTTGATTTGGTTGGACAGTTTACATTAGAATGAGCATGGACCAGAGGGTTCTGAAGAACTCTGCACTGGGGCCACCCTGATAGAATAACTGGAGCTAGGGCAAGCATGGGCTGTGGGGTTTTAAACACATGTGTTGGGATTGCCCTGGTGGGATGTTTGGAACTGTAGTAGATGTGAGCCAGGGTGTCCTGAGGTTCTTACTGCTGGGGCCAATCTGGCAGGACAGCTGTATATGGACTGGGCATAGGCTGAGGGGGTCCCGGTGTGCTCTGCACTGAGGCCATTCTAATGGGATGGCTAGAGCTGGAGCAAGTGCAATGAGGGTCCTCAAGTGTGCCATGTAGGACTGCCCCAGGGAGGTGCCTAGAGCAGGAGCAAGTGTAGGACAGGGGGTCCCAGGGTTTGCCATGCCAAGGATACCCTGGAGGAAGAGCTAAAGCATGATTAAGGGAACCTGAGGCATGCTGCATTGAGGCAGCCTTGAGGGGATGGCAGAACTGATGTGGGCCAAGGTCCTGGGGTACACTGATGTAGCCCTAGCAGGCCAGCTAGGGTGACTTGATCTTATCCTACCCACCAGTTGAAATAAGAATAAAAAAATGGTGCTTGCTGCCACCTCCAACCCCAGAGAGTGTTCCAGCAGTTTCTCACTCATTTGGTGAAGGCTCTAGGGTTAGAAAATGAATTTACTTCACTTAGAGTCTAGTTACCCCTTAAACCATTATTTTTTTAACTGTGTTCCATGGCAGGTGAGTCTGCATACAAGCCCTACAATGATATTCCACTCTAATGGAGGTGGCTGCTTCAGGGGTGGAGTTCTCACCATTACTGTGTTTCTGTCTCTTCTACCCTTCTCTATGTGATTTCTCTATCATTTGCTGTGCAGAAGCAGTTCAGTAAATCCTATGTTATTCAGGATGAATTGCTCTATATAAAGATTCAATGTGTCTATGGTAGGAGGTAAGTTTAGGGTTTTCTTATGCTGCCATCTTGGACCTCCTTAAAAGATAATTCAGAATAGAGATTTAGATGTAGAAACTATAGAGTATTAGAACAGAACATGTCCCTAAAAATGTTAAAATTCCATCATTTTGTTTATAAGCTTCAAAGAACTTAACGTGACAAAGCCAAGGTCATACAGCTAGATGAGGACAGAACTAGAATTATAACTCAGGTAGCTCCAAGACTATAACAAATAATATAGATATCTACCAAAATTTAGACTGACTTTTAGGAAGCATTATCAGAGTAAAATTGTTTCCATTGGTGATTCTGTTTCCTGGAGAGCCTCAATCCTATAGCAATAAGAAAACCTTGTACTTATGTAAGCAGCTCTGGTTACTCAAAAAGCCCAGAAACTGGGGAATACAATATTATGAATATGATTATGTAGATACATTGGCTTACAGAACATTACCATATAATATAACCCTGTGATAATACTTAGGGGATTAAAATTCAGTGAAAGATAAACTGTGTATCGGCTATTGATTCATAACAAATCACCCCACAATTTAGTGTCTTAAAACAATAACCATTTGTTGATAAGTACTTCTCTTGATCTTGATCTTGGCTAGGCTCTATCATGAAATTGAAGTCAAGTATGGGTCAGATAGGTGGATCTGCAGATCTTGGCTGGACTCTTTTGTAAGTTGAGTGTTTGCTGGCTTTAGGCTGATCCAGGATTGCTTCAGCTGGCCTCAGCATGACTCTCCTTCACAATGTCTTTAATCTTCCAGCAGGCTAACCCAAGCTTGTTCACATGACAATAACATTGTTCTGAGATGAAGCAAAAGTATACAAGGTTTTTTAGACATAAGCTTGATGTTGGCACTTATCAGTTGCCCCACATTCTATTAACCAAAGCAAGTATTTAGACCATCCAAATTTAAGGAGTTAAGGAAAAACTCTACCTTGTGATGGGCATAGAAGAATTGCCACCATTTTTACAATAAATATATCCTAGTTTGTGTAGTGAAAACAACATATATTTTGGAGTCAGATCTATGTTTTATCACCAATTATCTGCTTACTAAGTTTATCACCTTAGATAAGTTGACCATAATTAAATCTACCTTATAAATAGCACATGCTTAATGTTAATTTTCTCCCCATAGATAGTATATACAGAATGGATCATAACATTCTTTGAATCATAATGTATAATGGACTGAACTAATTTATACATTGAAGCTCTAACCTCCAATGTAATGGAATTTGAAGATAGGGTATTTAGGGAGGTAATTCAAAAAATAATGAGGTTATAAGGATGGGGCACTACTCCTCTAGGACTGGAGTCCTTATGAAAAGAGGACACCAGAAATCTCTCTTTCCCCCCACTCACACATATAAAATATGAAGGTACTAGCTAGGAAAAGAGCTCTTACTAGAAACCAATCCTGATGGCACCTTAATCTTTGGTTTCTAGCCTCCAGACTGTAAGAAAATAAATTTTTGTTGTTTGAGCAACTCAGTCTGTGATATTTTGTTATGACTTCATGAGTAGACTAATATATAATGGATATAATACATTAAAATATAAGAGAGAGAGAAGATGGCAGCAGAGTAGGAGGACCCTAGGCCCACCTTATCCCACAAATACAACTAGATAACTATCAAATTATCCTAACTACCCCAGAAATCAACCTGAAGACTGACAGAACAAACTCCACAACTAAAGGTAGAGAGAGGCCACATTGAAGAAGGTGGGAAGTTTAAAGATGGGGTTTGGGAGAGAAAAAGATCATGGCCACTGTGGTGGGGAAAGAGGTGTAGTCACAGAGAAGGGTGAGAAACAGACTAGCACACAGAGAAGTGCATGGGGAAAACAAGTCTCCATAGCAATTGGCTTAGAAAGTGAGATGGGTCAATTTCATGACTTCTTGCAACCAGTGGGGCTTAAAGCCTGGAGTTTTAAAGGTCAGAAGGCTTGCCGCAGATAGAGCCTGGAGGGCACCTGGGGCTGTTTTTAGAGAGAAGGTTTAGAGAGAAGGCAGGGAAAATAGCCCAAAGACATACAGCATGGATATAGCTATCTGAAGAGTGCCTGGGGAATATTTGCTCATTTCAGAGTATGTCCCAGAGAGATAAGGTTCACAGAGAGACCCCTCTGGGGACAAAGGAACTGGAAGGTGTAATTCCTCTTCCCTGCCCTTCAGCTTAAGTACTGGGCCACCTGCAGGAACCAGCATAGAGCAGACACTTGCTACCTAACTCGCTTACACTGAACTCCAGTCTCCCACATATACTCTGATGGAACCACCCTTCCCAGTCATTTTTGCTTCAGTCCCAGCATTAAGGCCCCCATAAGAAAGCCATTCCAAAGCCCTGCCCACACCTCATCTCCCAACCCACGAGATTTGAAGGGCCTCTGTTGCAGTAGTGTTGATGACAGGTCTCATTTCACAAGACCAGAGCACCAGAGCAAATTTTAACTAGAAATTTTCCATATTCAGACCAGGGACCAACCAGGTAAAGAGAACCTTTTCAGGCTGGCCTGAAGGATAAAGAGGTGAGGACACAACAGCAGAGTGCACACAGCACAATTTGGAGACACTGCTAGAAACACTAGGCCTTGGGGAACATGGGACACTACACAGCAGGGCACTACAGGACCTCCTCTTCATAAGGCCATTAACCTCAAAAACAGGTAAGGTAGCTAACTTTCCTAACACACAAAAGCAAGCACAGAAACTTAGACAAAATGAGAAGACAGAGGAATTTGTCTCAAATGAAAGAACATAATAAGGCCATGGTCAGAGACCTAAGTGAAACAGATATAATTAATATGTCTTATGGAGAATTTAAAGTAATGATCATAATGATACTCACTGGACTTGAGAAAAGAGTGAAAGGCATCAGTGAGATCCTTAACACATATATAAGGAATAATGGCAGAGATGAAGGGCACAATATATGAAATGAGAAACATGCTTGATGGAATGAACAGCAGGCTGGAAAAAACAAAGTAATGAATTAATGATCTAGGAGAAAGTGTAATGGCAAGTAATCAAGCTGAACAAAAGAGAGATAAAAGAATTATGCAAAACAGATTAGACTTAGGGAACTCAGTGACTCCATCAAACATTATCACATTCATATTATAGGTGTCTCAGAGGAAAAGAGAGAAAGGAGGCAGAGAATTTATTTGAAAAAATAATAGCTGAAAACTTCCCCACTCTGGGGAAGGAAACATATATCCATATCTAAGAGAGAATCTCCAACAAAATCAACAAAAGCAAATCCACACCAAGACATATTCTAATAAAATTGGCAAAATAAAGTGATAAAGAAAAAAAATTAAAACAGCAAGACAAAAGAATACCATAACGTACAAGGGAAATCCCATAAGGTGATCAGCAGATGTTTCAACAGAAACACTGGAAGCATGAAGGAAGTGGCAAGATATATTCAGAGTGATGAATGAGTAAAATCTGCAGCCAAGTGTACTTTATCAAGCAAGGCTATCATTCAGAACAGAAGGAGAGATAAAGAGTTCCCAGACAAACAAAAACTAAAGGAGTTTGTGACTGCTAAACCAACCCTGCAAGAAATATTTTTTTAAGTTATTTATTTAAATTCCAGTTAGTTAACATACAGTGTAATATTAGTTTCAGGTGTACAATATAGTAATTCAACACTTCCATACAATATCCAGTGTTCATTACAACAAGTGCACTTCTTAATCCCCATTACCTATTTAGTCTGTACCCTTTACCACCTCCCATCTGGTAACCATCAGTTTGTTCTCTATAGTTAAGAGGCTGTTTTTGGGTTTGCCTATATTTCTCCCCATGTTCATTTGTTTTGTTTCTTAAATTTCACATATGAGTGAAGTCATATGGTGCTTCTTTCTCTCTAACTCCATCCAAGTCATTGTATATGGCAAGACTTCATTCTTTTTTATTACTGAGTAATATTCCATTGTGTATATATACCACATCTTCTCTATCCATTCATTAGTTGATGGACACTTGGGCTCTCTCAATAATTTGGTTATTGTAGATAATTCTTCTATACACATCAAGGTGTGTGTATCCCTTCAAATCTGTATTTTTGTATCCTTTGGGTAAATATCTAGTACTGCACTTAATGGATTGTAGGGTAGTGGTATTTTTAACTTTTTGAGGAACCTCCATACTGTATTCCAGAGTGGCTGCACGAGTTTGCATTCCCACCAACAGTCTAGAAAGTGTTCCCTTTCTCTACATCCTTGCCAACATCCGCTCTTTTTTGTGCTGTTAATTTTAGTCATTCTGACTGGTGTGAGGTGATAATCATTGTAGTTTTTATTTGTATTGCCCTGATGATGAGTGATGTTGAACATCTTTTCATGTGACCATTGGCCACCTGTTGGATTCCCTCTTTACAAAAGTGTCTATTCATGTCATCTGCCCATTTCCTCACTGGATTATTTGTTTTTTGGGTATTGAATTTGATAAATTCTTTATCTATTTTGGATACTAACCCTTTACCCAATATGTCCTTTGCAAATATTTTCTCCCATTCTGGAGGTTGCCTTTTAGTTTTATTGATTGTTTCTTTCGATGTGCAAAAGATTTTTAGTTTGAAGAAGTCCCAATAGTTTATTTTTTATTTTGTCTCCCTTGCCTTGGGAGATATATATAGTAAGAAGTGGCTATGGGAGATGTCAAAAAGGTTACTACTTGTGTTTTCCTCCAGGATTTTAAAGGTGTCTTGTTTCACATTTATGACTTTAGTCCATTTTGAATTTATTTTTATGTATGGTGTAAGAATGTGGTCTGGTTTCATTCTTTTGCATGTTGCTATCCAGTTTTCCAACAACTTTTCTTGAAGAGATGGTCTTTTCCCCATTGGATATTCCTTGCTACTTTGTCAGTTTTAGTTGACCATATAGTCGTGGGTCCATTTCTGTTTTTGTTGTTGTTGTTGTTGTTGTTCTGTTCCATTGATCTATGTGTCTGTTTTTGTGCCAGTACCATAATCTCTTGATCACTACAGCTTTGTCATATAACTTGAAGTCCAGAATTGTGATATCTCCAGCTTTGCTTTCATTTTTCAGGATTGGTTTGTCTATTTGTGGTCTTTTGTGTTCCACACAAATTTTGGATTATTTGCTCTAGCTCTCTGAAAATTGCTATTGGTATTTTCATAAGGAGAGCACTAAATGTTTATTTTGCTTTGTAATATAGATATTTTAACAATATTCATTCTTCCAATTCATGACCATAGAATGTTTTTCTATTTCTTTGTGTCATCTTCAACTTCTTTACCAGTATTTTATAGTTTTTAGAGTACAGGTTTTATTACACTTCTTTGGCTAGGTTTATTCCTAGGCATCTTATTGGTTTTGGTAAAATTATAAATGGGATTGATTCCTTGATTTCTCTTTCTGTCAATTCATTATTGGTGTATGAAAATGCAACAGATTTCTGTACACTGGTTTTCTATACAGCCCCATAAGAAATATTAAAGGGGTCTCTTTGAGTGGAAAGGAAAGACCAAAAGTGACAGTGTGAAGATAGGAAACATAAAAGATGTAAAAATCGATATTTCCATTAAAAGTCAGTCATGGATCTCACAAAATAAAAGGATGTAAAATAAGATACCATATACCTAAAACATGTGAAGGAGAGGAATAAAGAACGGGTTCAAATTTAAATGACCTCCATCTTAATATAGACTTCTATATGCAGAAGAGGTTATATACAAACATAATGGTAACCACAAATCAAAGAGAAAGAAATCCAGACATATCACTAAAGAAAATCAGTAAAACATAAAAGAGAGATAGGCAAGAAAGGATAAAAGAAAATTATCAGAAACAATCAAAAAAGAAGCAATAATTTGGCAATAAACATACCTATCAATACTTACTTTCAATATAAATAGACTAAATACTCCAAACAAAAGATATAGGGTAACAGAATGGATTAAAAAACGAGGCCCATATATATGGTGCCTACAAGAAACTCAATTTAGAAAAAAGACACCTGCAGATTGAAAGCGAGGATAAAGACAGATGACTAACGGACACATTTAAAGATGTTGAACATCACTCTTAATCAGAAATACAAATCAAAACCATGATGAGATACCACCTCACACTTATCAGAATGGCTAAAATTAACTACACAAGAACAGTATAAGGTTTCTCAAAAAACTGAAAATAGAGCTACCCTATGATCCACCACTTGCACTTAGGTATTTACCCAAAAGATACAAAAATATAGGTTAAAAGGGGCACATGCACCCTGATGTTTATATTAGCATTGTCAACAATAGACAAACTATGGAGAGACCCCAAATATCCATTGATTGATGAACAGATAAAGAAGATGTTGTATCTCTCTACAATGGAATATTACTCAGTCATCAAAAAGAATGAAATCTTGCCATTTGCAATGATGTGGATGAAGCTATAATGTATTATAAGTGAAATAAGTCAATCAGAGAAACAAATACCATATGATTTTACTGAGATGTGAATTTAAGAAACAAAAGAGATGAACATATGAGAAGGGGAAATAAAAAGGAAAAACATAAAAACTGCAAGACTCTTAATGAATGATACAGAACAAAGTGAAGGTTGATGGAGGGAGATGGGTAGGGGATGGGATAGATTGTTGATGGATATTAAAGAGGGCACTTGTTATGATGAACACTGGGTGTTGTATGTAAGTAATAAGTCATTGAATTCTATTCCTGAAACCAAAATTGCACTGCATGTTAACTAACTAAAATTTAAATAAAAAGTAAAAAAAAAAGTGAGGGGTGAAGAAACATGTATTATGCAAATGAATGTCAAAATAAAGGTGGAGTAGCAATACTTATATCAGAAAAGATTGACTTTATTTATTTTTTTTTTAATGTTTATTTATTTTTAAGAAAGAGAGAGACAGAATGCAAGTGGGTTAGGAGCAGAGAGAGGGAAACACAGAATCCGAAGCAGGCTCCATGCTCTGAGCTGTCAGCACAGAGCCTGACACGGGGCTTGAACTCACAAGCTGTGAGATCATGACCTGAGCTGAAGTCGGATGCTCAACCGACTGAGCCACCCAGGCGCCCCAGGAAAGATTGACTTTAAAACAAAGACTGTAATAAGAGACAAAGAAGAACACTATATAATAATAAAGGGGACAATCCAACAAGTATAACAATTGTAAATATTTATGCATTCAACATGGAAGCACACAAATACATTAAACGGTTAATAACAAACGTAAAGGAACTAATTGATAATAATACAGTAATGGTAGGAGATATTAACACCCCACTTTCTTCAGTGGACAAATTATCTAAAGAGAAAATCAATTAGGGAAAAATGACTTTGAATGATATATTCAGGACATTCCATTTTAAAGCAACAGAATATAGATTCTTTGCAAGTTTGCATGGAACATTCTCCAGAATAGATCACATATTGGTCCACAAAAACAAGCCTCGAAAATTTAAAAAATATTTGAATCATACCATGCATCTTTTCTAATCACAACACTATTGAAACTAAAAATCAACCACAAGAAAAAACTTTGAAAGACCACAAATACATGGAAGTTAAATAACATGTTGCTAATCAATAGATGGGTCAACCAGGAAAGCAAAGAAGAAATTTTAAAAAAGTACATGGAAACAAATGAAATTGAAAACACAACAGTCTAAAACCTGTTGGCTGCAGCAAAAGTGGTTGTAAGAAAAAGCTTATAGCAATACAGGCCTACCTCAAGAAACAAGAAAAATCTCAAACAAGCAATATAACTTACACCTAAAGAGCTAGAAAAAGAACAACAAACAAAACCTAAAACTAGAAGAGGGAAAGAAATAATAAACATTAGAGCAGAAATAAGTGATATAGAAACAAACAAAAAAAGAGACATCAATAAAACCAGGACCTGGTTCTTTGAAAAAAATCAATAAAATAAATAAACCCCTAGTCAGACTGTTTAAGAAGAAAAGAGAAAGGCCTCAAATAAATGAAATCACAAATGAGATAAAAGAAATAACGACGAACACCACAAAAATAAAATTATAATATTTTGAAAAAATATATGTGGAAAAATTGGACAAACTAGAAAAATGAATAAATTCCTAGGAACATATAAATTACCAAAACTGAAACAAGAAGAAAAAGAAAATTTGAACAGATTGATAGCCAACAATGAAATTGAATCAGTAATCAAAAAAACTCCCAATGAACAAAAGCCCAGGACAGATGGCTTCACAGACAAATGCTACCATTTAAAGAAGAGTTAATAACCATTATTCTTAAACTATTCCAAAAAATAGAAGGGGAAGAAAAACTTCCAAATTCATTCTATGAGACCAACATTATCCTGATACCAAAACCAGATAAAAAGATGCTGAAAAAGAGAGCTATAGGCCAATATCTCTGATGAACATAGATGCAAAAATTCTTAACAAAATACTAGCAAACTGATTCCAAAATAAATTTAAAAAATCATTCACCATGATCAAGTGGGATTTATTTCTGGACTGCAAGAGTAGTTCAATTCAATACTCACAAATTACTTGTGACACATCACATCAATATGAGAAAAGAAAAGAACCATATGATCATTTCTTTTTTTATAGCTCCTGAAATATCTACTTTTTTTAATTTTATTTTTTATTTTTTAAAATTTACATCCAAATTAGGTAGCATATAGTGCAACAATGATTTCAGGAGTAGATTCCTTACTGCCCCTTACCCATTTAGCCCAACCCCCCTCCCACAATCCCTCCAGTAACCCTCAGTTTGCTCTCCATATTTATGAGTCTCTTCTGTTTTGTCCCCTTCCCTGTTTTTATATTATTTTTGTTTCCCTTCCCTTATGTCCACCTGTTTTGTCTCTTAAACTCCTCATATGAGTGAAGTCATATGATTTTTGTCTTTCTCTAATTTCACTTAGCATAATACCTTCCAGTTCCATCCACGTAGTTGCAAATGACAAGATTTCATTCTTTTTGATTGCTGAGTAATACTCCATTGTATACACACACCACATCTTCTTTATCCCTTCATCCATTGATGGACATTTGGGCTCTTTCCATACTTTGGCTATTGTTGATAGCACTTCTATAAACATGGGGGTGCATGTGTCCCTTTGAAACAGTACACCAGTATCCCGTGGATAAATGCATAGTAGTGCTGGGTCATAGGGTAGTTCTATTTTTAGTTTTTTGAGGGACCTCCATACTATTTTCCAGAGTGGCTGCACAAGCTTTCATTCCCATCAACAATGAAAATGAGATCCTCTTTCTCTGCATCCTCTCCAACATCTGTTGTTGCCTGAGTTGTTAATATTAGCCATTCTGACAGGTGTAAGGTGGTATCTGATTGTGGTTTTGATTTGTATTTCCCTGATGACAAGTGATGTTGAGCATTTTTTAATGTTTTGGTTGGCCATCTGGATGTCTTCTTTGGAGAAGTGTCTATTCATGTCTTTTGCCCATTTCTTCACTGGATTATTTGTTTTTTGGGTGTTGAGTTTGAGACATTCTTTGTAGATTTTGGATACTAACCCTTTATCTGATATGTCATTTGCAAATATCTTCTCCCATTCTGTTGGTTGCCTTTTAGTTTTGCTGATTGTTTTCTTCACTGTTCAGAAGCTTTTTATTTTGGTGAGGTCCCAGTAGTTCATTTTTGCTTTTGTTTCCCTTGTGTTCAGAGACATGTTGAGTAAGAAGTTGCAGCCAAGATCAAAGAGGTTTTTGCCTGCTCTCCTCGAGGATTTTGAGGAGAAAAATCTGTCTTACATTTAGGTCTTTCATCCATTTTGAGTTTATTTTTGTGTATGGTGTAAGAAAGTGGTCCAGGTTCATTCTTCTGCATGTCCTTGTCCAGTTTTCCCAGCACCACTTGCTGAAGAGACTGTTTTATTCCATTGAATATTCTTTCCTGCTTTGTCAAAGATTAGTTGGCCATACATTTGTGGGTCCATGTCTGGGTTCTCTATTCTGTTCCATTGATCTGAGTGTCTGTTTTTGTGCCAGTACCATACTGTCTTGATGATTACAACTTTGTAGTATAGCTTGAAGTCTAGGATTGTGATGCCTTCTACTTTGGTTTTCTTTTTCAAGATCGCTTTGGCTATTTGGAGTCTTTTCTGGTTCCATACAAATTTAGGATTATTTGTTCTAGCTCTGTGAAGAATGCTGGTGTTACTTTGATAGGGATTGCATTGAATATGCAGATTGCTTTGGGTAGTATCGACATTTTAACAATATTTGTTCTTCCTATCCAGGAGCATGGAATCTTTTTCCATTTTTTTGTGTCTTCGTCAAATTCTTTCATAAGCTTTCTATAGTTTTCAGTGTATAGGTTTTTCACCTCTTTGGTTAGATTTATTCCTAAATATTTTATGGTTTTTGGTGCAACTGTAAATGGGATCAATTTCTTGATTTCTCTTTCTGTCGCTTCATTGTTGGTGTATAGGAATGCAACCAATTACTGTGTGTTAATTTTATATCCTGAAACTTTGCTGAATTCATGAATCAATTCTAGCAGTTTTTGGTGGAATCTTTTGGGGTTTTCATATAGAGTATCATGTCATCTGTGAAGAGTTAAAGTTTGACCTCCTCCTGGCCAATTTGGATGCCTTTTATTTCTTTGTGTTGTCTGATTGCAGAGGCTAAGACTTCCAATACTATGTTGAATAACAGTGGTGAGAGTGGACATCCCTGTCTTGTTCCTGACCTTAGGGGGAAAGATCTCAGTTTTACCCCATTGAGGATATTAGCGTCGGGTCATTCATATATGGCTTTTATGATCTCGAGGTGTGCTCCTTCTATCCCTACTTTCCTGAGGGTTTTTACCAAGAAATGATGCTGTATTTTGTCAAATGCTTTCTCTGCATCTATTAAGAGGATAATATGGTACTTGTCCTTTTACTGATGTGATGAAGTACGTTAATTGTTTTGTGTTTATTGAACCAGCTCTGCATCCCAGGTGTAAATCCCGCTTGGTCGTGGTGAATAATTTTTTTAATGTATTGTTTCATCTGGTTGGCTAATACCTTGTTGAGGATTTTTCATCCATGTTCATCATGGAAATTGGTCTATAGTTCTCCTTTTAGTGTGGTCTCTGTCTGGTTTTGGAAACAAGGTAATGCTGGCTTCATACAAAGAGCTTGGAAGTTTTCCTTCCATTTCTATTTTTTGGAACAGTTTCAAGAGGTTTTAACTCTGCCTTAAATGTTTGGTAGAATTCCCCTGGAAAGCCATTTGGCCCTGGACTCTTGTTTTTTTGGAAATTTTTGATTACTAATTCGATTTCCTTACTAGTTATGGGCGTGTTCAAATTTTCTATTTCTTTCTGTTTCAGTTTTGGTAGTGTATATGTTTCTAGGAATTTGTCCATTTCTTCCAGATTGCCCATTTTATTGGCATATAATTGCTCATAATATTCTCTTATTATTGTTTTTATTTCTGCTGTGTTGGTTGTGATCTCTCCTCTTTCATTCAAGATTTTATATTTTGGGGTCCTTTACTTTTTCTTTTTGATCAAACTGGCTAGTGGTTTATCAATTTTGTTAATTCTTTCAAAGAACCAGCTTCTGATTTCATTGATCTGTTCTACTGTTTTGTTTTTTTTTGGGGGTTTGTTTTTTTTTTTTTGGTTTTGATAGCATTTCTTCTATAATCTTTATTATTTCCTGTCTTCTGCTGGTTTTGGGTTCTATTTGCTGTTGTTTTTCCAACTCTTTAAGGTGTAAGGTTAGGTTGTGTATCTGAGATCTTTCTTCCTTCTTTAGGAAGGCCTGGATTGCTATATACTTTCCTCTTATGACCGCATTTGCTGCCTCCTAGAGGTTTGGGTTTGTGGTGTTATCATTTTCATTGACTTCCATATACTTTTTAATTTCTTCTTTAACTGCTTGGTTAGCCCAATCATTCTTTAGTAGGATGTTCTTCAGTCTCCAAGTATTTGTTACTTTTCCAAATTTTTTCTTGTGGTTGATTTCGAGTTTCATAGTGTTGTGGTCTGAAAATATGCATGGTATGATCTTGACCTTTTTGTACTTAGGGCTGATTTGTGTCCCAGTATATGGTCTATTCTGGAGAACATTCCATGTGCACTGGAGAAGAATGTATATTCTGCTGCTTTAGGATGAAATGTTCTGAATAAATCTGTTAAGTCCATCTGGCCCAGTGTATCATTCAAAGCCATTGTTTCCTTGTTGATTTTTTGATTAGATGATCTGTCCATTGGTGTGAGTGGGGTGTTGAAGTCTCCTACTATTATGGTATTACTATCGATGAGTTTCTTTATGTTTGTGATTAATTGATTTATATATTTGGGTGCTTGCACATTTGGACCATAAATGTTTAAAATTGTTAGGTCTTCTTGGTTAGAAGAACCAAGAAGAACCAAGCCGGCTACTCCGGCTTTCTTTTGTTGACCATTAACATGATAAATGGTTCTCCATCCCCTTGTTTTCAATCTGAAGGTGTCTTTAGGTCTAAAGTGGGTCTCTTGTAAACAGCATATAGATGGATCTTGTTTTCTTATCCATTCTGTGACCCTATGTCTTTTGACTGAGCATTGAGTCCATTGACATTTAGAGTGAGTACTGAAAGATATGAATTTATTGCCATTATGATGCTTATAGAGTTGGAGTTTCTGGTGGTGTTTTCTGGTCCTTTCTAATCTTTGTTGCTTTGTTGCCATATATATATATATATATATATATATATATATAATTTTTTTTTCATCTTTTCCCCCTTCAGAGAGTCCCCCTTAAAATTTCTTGCAGGGATGATTTAGTGGTCACAAACTCCTTTAATTTTTGTTTGTCTGGGAAACTTTTTATCTCTCCTTCTATTTTGAATGACAGCCTTTCTGGATAAAGAATCTTGGCTGCATATTTTTCTGATCCAGCACATTGAATATATCCTGCCACTCCTTTCTGGCCTGCCAAGTTTCTGTGGATAGGTTTGCTACAAACCTTATCTGTCTTCCCTTGTATGTTAGGGACTTTTTTTCTCTTGCTGCTTTCACGATTCTTTCCTTGCCTGAGTATTTTGTGAATTTGACTACGATATGTCTTGCTGATGGTTGGTTTTTATTTAATCTAATGGGGGCCCTCTGTGCTTCATGGATTTTGATGTCTGTGTCTTTCCCATGTTAGGAAAGTTTTCCACTGTGATTTGCTCACATACCCCTTCTACCCCTATTTCTCTCTCTTCTTCTTCTGGGACCCCTATGATTCTGATGTCGTTACTTTTTAATGAGTCACTGATTTCTCTAATTCTTAAAACTTATTCTTTTGCCTTAATCTCCCTGTTTTTTTTCTGCTTCATTATTCTTTGTAAGTTTGTCCTCTATATCGCTGATTTTCTGTTCTGCCTCATCCATCCTTGCCGCTGCTGCATCCATCCATGATTGCAGCTCAGTTATACCATGCTGACAATTTTTTACTTCTTTTATCTCTGCAGAAAGGGATTCTAATCCATTTTCGACTCCAGCTAATATTCTTATCATGATTCTAAATTCTGGTTCAGACATCTTGCTTGTATCTGTGGGTTAAATCCTTGGCTGTCATTTTTTTGTACTCTTTCTTCTAGGGTGAATTCCTTCTTTTTGTCATTTTGAAGGGAGAAAAGGAATTAATGAGGTAGAAAATTTGAAATTAAAAAAATTAAAATTAAAAAATATTAACATTAAAAATTAAAGCCATACATACACACAAAAATCGAATAGATGATGCTAGATCCTAGGTGTGTTTTGGTCTGGGTGTTGAAAGTGGTTTGATGGATTAGAGAAAAAAAAGGAAATAGTTTGATCATTTGAAAAAATGAATACACTGAAGTAGACTAAGATGAGATTATGGGGGTAAAATAGAATTTGAAAAAATATACATAAAAGTAAAGGATGTTGTAGAAAAAAATTAAAGAAGAATATTTTCAATAAAAATTAAAAATAAATATGAATTTTTCTTTTTCTGTATTTAAGAAAACAGAAAACAAACAAAAAAGAGAAAAAAGATAATAAAAAAAGAAAAAAACAAAAGAAAGTGTTTGAAAATTTGAAAAAGTGAATACATTGTAATAGACTAAAATAAAATGATGGGAGAGGGAAGATGGCAGTGTAGGAGGACGCTGGGCTCATCGCGTCCTGCTGACCACTTAGCTTCCACCCACATCTGCCTAAATAACACAGAAAACCTCCAGAAGACTAGCAGAATGGACTCTCTGTAGCCAAGCATAGATGAGAGGCCCACGGAAAAGGGTAGGAAGGGTGGAGAGGTGCTGTGCGCTACATGGACTGGCGGGAGGGAGCAGGGGCAGTTGAGGGGCAGCCATCCCACCCAGCAACGCAGAGCCTCTGAGTCTGGCTTGCAAAAGTGGAGGGGCCCGACAGAGTGTGTTCTGAAAGCCAGTGGCACTTACCATCTGGAATGTTATGTCAACAGCTCTGCTCTGAGAATGGGAGGGCTAGAGTACAGCGGGAGGGAGAGTTGTTGAGCCCCGGACGACAGAGCTCAGCTTGGCGGGGAACAAAGGCACTCGCCAGCGCCATCTCCCTTGCCCATCCCCCAGCCAAAATCCCAAGGGAACCAGTTCCCATCACGGAAGTTGCTTGTACCGTGCAAACACCCAAAGCTGTGCTTCTGTAGATCCATCCCTCTGACCGGTCTGCCTCCCTCCTGGTGCTGCAGGGCCCTTCCTGAACTGGACCACCAAAAGCAAAGCTAGCTGAGTCTGCTCCTCTCACTCCTGTGCACCTTGCAGATCCACCCTGGCTAATACGCCAGATCCCATAGAAGCAGCACCACAAGCCTGGCAGTGGGCAAGTAGCCCAGACAGGGGCCATACCACTCCACAGTGAGTCCTGCCCCTGGGAGAGGGAAAGATAAGGTACACACCAGTTTGACTATGGCCCCAGCGGTGGGCTGGGGGCAGACATCAGGTCTGACTGTGGTCCCGCCCACTAACACAAGTTACTCCAGACAGTACAGGGGAAGAGCCCTGTAGTTCTGCGCCACTCCAGGGACTATCCAAAAGGATGAAACGGAAGAATTCTCCTCAAAAGAAACTCCAGGAAGTAGCGACAGCTAACGAACTGATCAAAAACGATTTAAGCAATGTAACACAACATGAATTTAAAATAATAGTCATAAAATTAATCGCTGGGCTTGAAAAAGTATAGAAACAGCAGAGAATGTATTACTACAGAGATCAAGGGACTAAGAAACAGTCAGGAGGAGCTAAAAAAAAAAAAAGCTATAAATGAGCTGCAAAATAAAATGGAGGTGACCACAGCTCGGATTGAAGAGGCAGAGGAGAGAATAGGTGAATTAGAAGATAAAATTATGGAAAAAGAGGAAGCTGAGAAAAAGAGAGATAAAAAAATCCAGGAGTATGAGGGGAGAATTAGAGAACTAAGTGACACAATTAAACGCGATAATATACGCCTAATTGGGATTCCAGAGGAGAAAGAGAGGGAAAGGTGCTGAAGGTGTACTACATGAAATCATAGCTGAGAATTTCTCCAATCTGGGGAAAGAAAAAGGCATTGAAATCCAAGAGGCACAAAGAACTCCCTTCAGACATAACTTGAATTGATCTTCTGCAAGACATATCATAGTGAAACTGGAAAAATACAAGGATAAAGAGAAAATTCTGAAAGCAGCCAGGGAAAAACAGGATCTAACTTACAAAGGTAGACACATAAGAGTAGTAGCAGACCTCTCTACTGAAACTTGGCAGGCCAGAAAGGAATGGCAGGAAATCTTCAATGTGATGAACAGAAAAAATATGCAGCCGAGAATCTACTATCCAGCAAGTCTGTCATGCAGAATAGAAGGAGAGATAGAGGTTTTCTCAAACAAACAAAAACTGAAGGAATTCATCACCAATAAACCAGACCTACAAGAGATCCTAAGGGGGATTCTGTGAGTGAAATGTTGCAAGGACCACAAAGTACCAAGGCATCACTACAAGCATGAAGCCTACAGATGTCACAATGACTCTAAGCCCATATCTTTCTATAATAACACTGAATGTAAATGGACTAAATGCTCCAACCAAAAGATATAGGGTATCAGAATGGATAAAAAACAAGACCCATCTATTTGCTGTCTCCAAGGGACTCATTTTAGACCTGAGGACACCTTCAGATTGAAAGTGAGGGGATGGAGAACTATTTACCATGCTACTGGAAGTCAAAAGAAAGCTGGAATAGCCATACTTCTATCAGACAAACTAGACTTTAAATTAAAGGCTGTAACAAGAGATGAAGAAGGGCATTATATAATAATTACAGGATCTATCCACCGGGAAGAGCTAACAATTATAAATGTCTTTGTGCCAAATATGGGAGCCTCCAAATATATAAAGCAATTAATCACAAACATAAGCAACCTTATTGATAAGAATGTGATAATTGCAGGGGAATTTAATACTCCACTTACAACAATGGATAGATCATCTAGGCACATGGTCAATAAAGAAACAATGAATGATAGATTGGGTCAGATGGACTTGACAGATATATTTAGAACTCTGCATCCCAAAGTGACAGAATATACTTTCTTCTCGAGTGCACATGGAACATTCTCCAAGATAGATCATATACTGGATCACAAAACAGCCCTTCATAAGTATACAAGAATTGAGATCATACCATGCATACTTTCAGACCACAATGCTATGAAGCTTGAAATCAACCACAGGAAAAAGTCTGGAAAACCTCCAAAGGCATGGAGGTTAAAGAACACCCTACTAAAGAATGAATGTGTCAACCAGGCAATTAGAGAAGAAATTAAAAAATATATGCAAACAAATGAAAATGAAAACACAACAATCCAAACGCTTTGGGATGCAGCAAAGGCAGTCCTGAGAGGAAAATACATTGCAATCCAGGCCTATCTCAAGAAACAAGAAAAATCCCAAATACAAAACCTAACAGCACACCTAAAGGAAAGAGAAGCAGAACAGCAAAGACACCACAAACTCAGCAGAAGAAGAGAAATAATAAAGATCAGAGCAGAAATAAACAATATAGAATCTAAAAAAACTATAGAGCAGATCAATGAAACCAAGAGTTGGTTTTCTGAGAAAATAAACAAAATTGAGAAACCTCTAGCCAGGTTTCTTAAAAACAAAAGGGAGATGACCCAAACAGATAAATTCACGAATGAAAATGGAATTATTACAACCAATCCCTCAGAAGTACAAGCAATTATTAGGGAATACTATGAACAATTATATTCCAACAAACTGGACAACCTGGAAGAAATGGACAAAATCCTAAACACTCACACACTTCCAAAACTCAAACAGGAAGTAATAGAAAGCTTGAACAGACCCATAACCAGCAAAGAAATTGAACCAGTTATCAAAAATCTCCCAACAAATAAGAGTCCAGGACCAGATGGTTTCCCTGGGGAATTCTAACACACATTTAAAGCAGAAATAATACCTGTCCTTCTCAAGCTATTCCAAAGAACAGAAAGGGAAGAAAAACTTCCAGACTCATTCTATGAGTCATTGATTCCTAAACCAGACAGAGACCCAGCAAGAAAAAGAGAACTACAGGCCAACATCCCTGATGGATATGGATGAAAAAATTCTCAGTAAGATACTAGCAAATAGAATTCAACAGCATATAAAAAGAATTATTCCCCGTGATCAAGTAGGATTCATTCCTGGGCTGTAGGACTGGTTCAACATTCACAAATCAAACAGTGTGATACATCACATTAATAAAAGGAAAGATAAGAACCATATGATCCTGTCAATTGAATGAGAAAAAGTATTTGACAAAATTCAGCATCCTTTCTTAATAAAAACCTTCAGTAAGTAGGGATAGAAGGAACATACTTAAACACCATAAAAACCATTTATGAAAATCCCACAGCTAATAACATTCTCAATGGGGAAAAACTGAGAGCTTTCTCCCTGAGATGAGGAACACAACAGGGATGTCAACTATCACTGCTGTTGTTTAACATAGTGTTGGAAGTTCTAGCATCAGCAATCAGACAACAAAAGGAAATCAAAGGCATCAAAATTGGGAAAGATAAAGTCAAGCTTTCACTTTTTGCAGATGACATGATGTTATATATAGAAAATCCGATAGACTCCACCAAAAGTCTGCTACAACTGATACATGAATTCCGCAAAGTTTCAGGATACAAAATCAATGTACAGAAATAAGTTGCATTCTTATACACTAATAAGGAAGCAACAGAAAGGCAAATAAAGAAACTGATCCCATTCACAATTGCACCAAGAAGCATAAAATACCTAGGAATAAATCTAACCAAAGATGTAGAAGATCTGTAGGCTGAAAACTATAGAAAGCTTATGAAGGTAATTGAAGAAGATATAAAGAAATGGAAAAACATTCCATGCTCATGAATTGGAAGAATAAATATTGTTAAAATGTCAATACTACCCAAAGCTATCTACACATTCAATGCAATCCCAATCAAAATTGCACCAGCATTCTTCTCAAAGCTAGAACAAGCAATCCTAAAATTTGTATGGAAACACAAAAGACCCTGAATAGCCAAAGTAATATTGAAGAAGGGGACCCAAGCAGGAGGCATCACAATCCCAGACTTTAGCCTCTACTACAAAGCTGTAATCATCAAGACAGCATGGTACTGGCACAAAAACAGACACATAGACCAATGGAATAGAATAGAATAGAAACCCCAGAACTAGACCCACAAAAGCATGTCCAATTCATCTTTGACAAAGCAGGAAAGAATATCCAATGGAAAAAAGACAGTCTCTTTAACAAATGGTGCTTCAGCAACATGCAGAAGGTTGAAACTAGACCACTTTCTTACACCATTCACAAAAACAAACTCAACATGGATAAAGGACCTGAACGTGAGACAGGAAACCATCAAATCCCTAGAGGAGAAAGAAGGAAAAAACCTTCCTGACCTCAGCCGCAGCAAGTTCTTACTTGACACATCCCCAAAGGCAAGGGAATTAAAAGCAAAAGTGAACTATTGGGACCTCATGAAGATAAAAAGACTTCTGCACAGCAAAGGAAACAATAAAAGTAAAAGGCAACCAACGGAATGGGAAAAGCTATTTGCAAATGACATATTAGATGAAGGGCTAGTATCCAAAATCTATGAAGAGCTCACCAAACTCCACACTCGAAAAATATATAATCCAGTGAAGAAATGAGCAGAAAACATGACTAGACACTTCTCTAAAGAAGACATCCGGATGGCCAACAGGCACACGAAAAGATGCTCAACGTCACTCTTCATCAGGGAAATACAAATCAAAACCACACTCAGATATCACCTCACGCCAGTCAGAGTGGCTAAAATGAACAAATCAGGAAACTATAGATGCTGGAGAGGATGTGGAGAAACGGGAACCCTCTTGCACTGTTGGTGGGAATGCAAACTGGTGCAGCCGCTCTGGAAAACAGTGTGGAGTTTCCTCAAAAAATTAAAAATAGACCTACCTTATGACCCAGCAATAACACTGCTAGGAATTTACCCAAGGGATACAGGAGTGTTGATGCATAGGGGCACTTGTTCCCCAATGGTTATAGCAGCACTCTCAATAGCCAAATTATGGAAAGAGCCTCAATGTCCATCAACTGACGAATGAATAAAGAAATTGTGGTTTATATACACAATGGAATACTACGTGGCAATGAGAAAGAATGAAATATGGCCTTTTGTAGCAATGTGGATGGAACTGGAGAGTGTTATGCTAAGTGAAATAAGTCATACAGAGAAAGACAGATACCATATGTTTTCACTCTTATGTAGATCCTGAGAAACTTAACAGAAACCCATGGGGGAGGGGGAGGGGAAGAAAAAAGAGGTTAGAGTGGGAGAGAGACAAAACATAAGAGACTCTTAAAAACTGAGAACAAACTGAGCACTGATAGGGGGTGGGAGGGAGGAGAGGGTGGGTGATGGGTAGTGAGGAGGGCACCTTTTGGAATGAGCACTGGGTGTTGTATGGAAACCAATTTGGCAATAAATTTCATATTAAAAAAATAAAGTCATATGAGTGAAGTCATATGGAAAAAAAAATGTTAATGCAGTATATATGTCTGTAAATCCAAGAACAAAGACATTCTATAAAAAATGGAAAGTTATTTTAGCAAGGTAAGACAATGAATGACTTTTTAATTTAATTTCTTCTTATAAAAATATTTTAAGGTTCATTTATAGAGAGAAACATTTATTGAGCAAATACTGTGCAGCAAATTGGAAATAAAACAGTGGAAAAAGAAAAAAAAGAAAACAAAATGATAGAAGTAAAACAGAATTTGAAAAAATTTACATTGAAGCAAAAAATATAGTTAAAAATTTATATAAAAATATTTTAATAGAAATTGAAAGTAAAAATGAAGTTTTTGTCTTCCTGCATTCAAGAAAAGAAAAGAAAAAAAAAGAGAAAAGAAGAAAAAGAAAGAAAAAAAGGAAATTGCTTGAAAATTTGAAAAGGTGAATACCATGAAGTAGACTAAAAGAAAATGATGGAAGTAAAATAGGATTTGGAAAAAATTACACAAAAGTAAAAAATATAGTAATAAAAATAGAAAAAATAGTTTTAATAAAAATTGAAAATAAAAATGAATTTTTTCTCTTTCTGTATTCAAGGAAAAGAAAAGAAGTGTAAAAGAGAAAAAGAAAAAAAAGAAAATTAAATAGATCAGCCTACTAACAGATTGAAGTAGGGCTGAAATTATCTTTGTTTTCCCCTAGAAGTCAGTCCATGTAGTGCTTTATAGTCCATAAACTAAGCAGGTGGTGAGACTTGTGTTCTTGAAGAGTAAAGTTGGCCCAGTTGGGTGGGGCTTTGTGTAACTGCTCCACTCTCCACTAGATGGCGCTGATAGCCTACTGGGGTGGATTTTTGTGGTGCCCATAGGTGCATATGAGCATGTGCAGGAGCGGTGAAAATGGCACCTCCCAGCTATCCAGTCTGTTCTCCCGGATCAGCAATCGCGCACCCATCCTCTGTCTTCAGCTTCCATCCACTCCCCACTTCTTCACTGCCCGTGACCAAGCCCCAAGCACTACTTCTCTCCCAAGTTTTGTCTCAGATGCAGCTGTTTTCCCTGGCCTCTTACGTCCAAAGGACTGCAGCTTTGACCTGTGCTGCCCCTCTGCGGGAGGGTCTCACCAAGTAATGGCTGAATGAGCAATGGCTGAATGTCAGCTGCACCCAGGAACACTTGCTGGACCCTGCTGCTGCTGGTGCCCAGAGACTGTGGCCAGATGCCAGCCCGCCCCAGAAAACGTTTGGGAGATAGTGTAGCAGCAGCGTTTCAGGGACTATGGAAAATCACAACATACATCTGGCACCAGACTTCACCCTTAAGGACCTTGCCCCAGCACCAGCAAATGTGGCTGCCTTCCAGGGTCTGCTGGGACCAGGTGGCTTCAACAGTCTCTACCAAATGACCTTCCAGCAGTGAAACTGCTTTTCCCCATGTGGCCTGAGAACCTCCTGGACCCCACTCTGTTCCTGAGGATTAGCCCTTTCCACCAGAGCGTCACCAGATATTGAGCTGCAGAGTTGCAGCCTTTGTGCTCCCCTTGTTTACAGTCTTAATGGAATTTAAGCCCTCTCCTTTCTCCTTTCTCCCTTTTTAGTTTAGTCCCTGTGGCTGTTTCCAATTTTCCACTTTCTCTCCAGCTGCTTTTGGGGAGGGGTGCTTTTCCTGTATTCTCTGCCCCCTCCCCAGTCTCTATCCTCTCTTCTCCCACAAAAGCAGTTCCCTACCCTCTGTGGCTTCTTGCTCCCCAAATTCATCTCTCCGCGCCGCATACCTGCTGAATTCTGTGGTTCAGGTTTTGCAGATTGTTGTGTTAATCCTCCAATCAGTTTTCTAGGTGTGTAGGATGGTTTAGTGTTTGTCTGGCTGTATTTCATGGACATGAGACACACAAAAAACTTCCATGCTGTTCCACCATCTTGGCTCCTCCCTCATGATCATTTCAATAGAGACAAAAAAAGCACTTGACAAAGTACAAGATCCATCCATGATAAAAGACATGACAAAACTGGTCCCAGAAGAAGACACATGAACATAGTAAAGGCCTTATATAAAAAATGCACAGTTAATATAATTCTAAATGGGGGAAAATTGGGAGTGGTTTCTTTTTTTTAATTTTTATTTTTGTATTTTTTTCAATGTTTATTTCTGAGAGACAGAGAGTGAGCAGGGGAAGGGCAGAGAGAGAGGGAGACACAGAATCCAAATCAGGTTCTAGGCTCTGAGCTGTCAGCATGGGGGCTCGAACTCACAGTCTGTGAGATCATGACCTGAGCTGAAGTTGGACATTTAACTGACTGAGCCACCCAGGCGCCCCTGGGAGCTTTATCTTTACAGTGAGGAACGAGACAGAGATGTCCATTTGCACCAGTTTTATTTCACATAGTACTGGAAGTCTTAGCCACAGCAATCAGAAAACAGAAAGAAAAGTTATCCAAATCACCAAGGATGAAGTAAAATTTTGAGTATCGTACTCTGAAAACTATAAAACACTGATAACAAAAATTGAAGATGACACCAAAAAATAGGAAGAGCAAATATTGTTAAGATTTCTTCCTACCCAAAGTAATCTACACGTTTAGTGCAATCCCTATGAAAATACCAACAACATTTTTCATAGAACTAGAACAAGCAATTCTGAAATTTGTATGGAACCACAAAAGTCCCTGAATAACCAGTGCAGTCTTGAAAACCAAAGGAAAGCTGGAGACATCACAATTCTGGACTTCAAGTTATATAACAATATACAATATTGTACAATATATTTGTAGTCATCAAAATAGTATGGTACTGGCACATAAATGGACACATATATATCAATATAACAGAATAGAAAACCTAGAAATTGACCCAGAGTTATTTGGTCAATTAAGTTTTGACAAAGCAGGGAAGACCATACAATGGAAAAAAGACAGTCTCCTCAACAAATAATGTTGGGAAAACTAGTCAACTGCATGCAAAAAGAATAAAACTGGATCATTTTCTTATGCCATAACAAAAAAATTCAAAATTGATTAAGACATAAATGTGAGACCTGAAATCATGAAAATGCTAGAAGAGAGCACAGGCAGTAATCTCTCTGATATTGGGTGTAGCAACATTTTTCTAGGTATGTCTTCTTAGTCAAGGGAAAGAAAATAAAAAAAAAAAAACTACTGGAACTACATCCAAATAAAAACCTTTTGTACAGTGAAGGAAACAAACAACAAAATGAAAAGCAATCTATACAATGGGAGATGATGTTTGAAAATGACAATTCTGATAAAGGGTTAGTATACAAAATATATAAAGAACTTATTCAAACCCCAAAAAACGAATAATACAATTTAAAAAATGGGCAGAAGACATGAACAGACATTTCTCCAAAGAAGACATATAGATGGTCAACAAACACAGGAAAAGATGCTAAACATCACAGTTTATCAGGGAAATGCCAATCAAAACTACAATGAGATACCACTTTACACCTGTCAGAATGGCTAAAATTAACAACACAAGACAATATGTGTTGGGGAGGATGTGGAGAAAAAAGAACCCTGATGCACTATTGATGGGAATGTAAACTGGTGCAGCCACTCTGGGAAAACAGTGTGGAGTTTCCTCAAGATGTTAAAAATAGAACTACCCTACGACCCAGCAATCACACTACTAGGTATTTACCTGAAGAATAAAAAAAAAAACACTAACTCAAAGAAATACATGCCACCCTATTTTTATAGCAGCATTATTTACAATAGCCAAGATATTGGAAGCAGCCTAAGTGTCCACTGATTGATGTGTGGATAAGGATGAGGTGGTATATATATATATATATATATATATATACACAATGGAATATTTTTATCCATAAAAAAATAATGAAATCTTGCCATTTGCAATGACATGGATGGTGCTAGGGGTTGTAATGCTAGGTGAAATAAGTCAGTCAAAGACAAATACTCTATGATTTCACTCATATGTGGAATTAAGGAAACAAAACAAATGAGCAAAGGGAAGAAAAAGATAGAGGGGCAAACCAATTAATAGATTCTTAACTATAGAGAACAAACTGATGGTTACCAGAGTGTGTGTAGGGAGATGGGTTAAATAGGTAATAGGGTTAAGATGTACACTTGTGATGAGCAATACATATTGTATGGAAGTGTTGAATCACTATATTGCATACCTGAAACTAATATTACACTGTATGTTAACTATGTGGAATTTAAATAAAAACTTAAAAATTATATTAAATTATAATATGTTATATATTTTTATCATCTCAAAGTACTATTAATAGTTTATATTATTAATATATAATTAATGGAATAAAATATTAACATTTTCAACATTATATTTTACCTTAAGATCATTGTTATAAGCATTATTTGTCCTTGTGTTGTAAGCATGTGAAGGCTTAGTTACAAAAATTTTTACTTAACAAAATGACTCACAAAAAATTACTATAAATGCATCATTTTGATAATGACTACTATGTGCCTATTTAACAGTGTATGCATGTATATTAAATCTTTAATATGTATATACTTAATAATTGTGCCAAAGCTTAACGCACTACACACAGTAGCTATTCAAAATTTGTTGAATGAAAGTGTGTACATTTTGTATACTGAGATGGAAGGGAAGGCACAGTTTTCCCATTTAAGAGCTCTCAAAGTTGTGTCTCCCAGAGGAGGAGGAGGAGGAGGAGGTCTTACTGCTTTGACTAATTCTATGTTGCAGGTTTCTTCCAGCACTCTGATAGGCTTTTAGTACTGTTGTGTAGGCAGACTGCTTTTGCTGTTTTCTGATTTTTACTGAGTTTTCTCTATGTGATGTTTCCTGTGCTGTATTTGTGGCATCTTGGTATGCTTAAGTAGGCTATCTCACCACTCTTCTGACGTTGTCAAATTTTCTATTTATTCATCATGTCTCCTTTGGAAGAGATCATTTAGTGAAAATTGGGACTTACATTTGTAGCCCCTTTACATCTGAGGCAGACTGTATGGCTCTTTTGTCATGTGGCTAGACACTAGGGCAGTGACATCTTCACTGGGCTTCTTTGTAACCTTGTCCTTGGTTTCAGTCTCTTCTCTGACAACTCTCTCTAGTGACAATTTTAGTAGGCCTTTAAAATGGACCACAGCATGTGGCAGCATTCTTCCCTCTTACCTGGAAATGTAATTGTTCAGGGTTTTGGTGTATCGTGTCTTAGCCTTGGAGGCAATGAGCCAGTGTGAAGGGGGCAAAAGATGTGTACTGGTGTGCTGAACTGGGGTGGGCTGGCATCAACAGGGCTTAAGTGCATCATAATTGTGGGGAAAAAAAGGGATTTGCTGATAAGGATGAGGTTGGAGCTGGTTTCCAGGTGGGTATTGTAGCAGGACTGTTTGCCACCTCCACCTGCAGGGGTCCTGAGGGCAAAGTGCTAAGTCTTGGTTGATGAACAGAAGACAGGGTCAGCATGAAGAAGGCAAGATAGGGTCTGGGGATAGGGTTTGAGACCACAGTGGGTTAGCTTATAATGTGTCTCATTGTTCAGTAGAAACTTGCAGCCAACTGTTATATTTCATTTGCTGCAAATGAACACCTTCCTTGTGGAGGTGCATCTGTCTGAGTCAGTCCTTGGCCTTAGGGGGTCAGGTGTTTTTGGAAACTCATACATGTGGTTGTCTTTTCATAAGTCACATTGCTTATTTGGGACCTTCTGTACAGAACAGTTGAAGCTGATCTCTTCCTTCGCAGATCCTTCTTTCTTCCCACCACCTCCCTACTCCATATTCCACCACTCTGGGGCCAGAGCAGGCATTATAACTCTGGGCCTGAGACCTTGATTATAATGAAGCTAAATTTCAGATCACAAATGCTGCCATTTGTGGCCAGAAGAAAAATAACATAATCAGCCCTGCAGAGATTCTTTGCAAAATGTGACTCTAAGTATTAGTTGTTCTGGAGGCAAAAAAAAAAAACTTTTTTTTCAGTGATTGGATCATCACTGCTATGGGATTGGAGCATCACATTTGCTGTGGGTCCTGTTCATAGCCATCATCCAAGGAGTCAAGGCAGATGTCCTCTATGTCTCTTTATGTGTGTCCCACTTCCAGCTATTGCCTTCTCACAGGGACCTACCTCTTCATCACATACTTTGCCTGCAAATTATAGCACACAATCAATTTCACCACATAGGAATAAACCTACAAACCATAGATGGGTAGGCATGCAATAGGTAGATGATATCATTATAGTCTGCTCTGCTGAATTACTACCCATATAAGTCTGACTCTTTTTTCATTTATTTTCCTCTGTTTTACACATGTACTTAGCAAGCTTCACTCTCCTCCTCTAGTTAATGAATATAAACAGCTATTTTTCGATGGTACCACATATTGTAAGTTCTCGCTAAAATTCACCCTCTAAAATTCTCACACCTTTATTCTCTAACCCCTTCCATCTTAAGACCAGAATTCTAGTTACCATCATTCCTCAGATGCTGACTAGAACTACCTTTATATTTTCTGTCTCCAAACCACCTAGTTGCCCTCAGTTCCTAAATTCCTCAGCTTAAGGACAAGCTAAGGTTTTGTGACAGTTGGACTTCTTACTTAAGTAGTCTTCTTCCATCTAAATTTCCATAGCCATTGTTTGCACCATTCTATGAAACTTATCCATCCTGGGGTTTGAGGCCACCCTAGAGTGGTGATTGCTGCCCAATAAAAACATGAGACCATCCTAGCTGTCTACATACTTATATCCTTGGATGGAATCAATTTCAGGCTCTTCATTATACTACCCTGCATCTCTTGAGCCATGTAGTGAGGTGACATCCTTGTGCAAGAGTTCAATTTCCCAGCACTACTGCATATGAGGGTTACATGAGATAATGTGTCTAAACAATCACATCATAATATTGTGTTCTTAGCATTGACCTAAATGCTTTGCATGCCTCATGTCATTTGATACTCAAAACAACTATGTGAGGTAGTTATTATTAATATCTTTAATGTACAGATAGGAAAACTGAAGCTTTAACATGCCAAGTAAGTTCCCCAAAGTCACACAACTAGAAAGTCATAGAAATGAGATTCAGTGGGGCACCTGTGTGGCTCAATCAGTTCAACGTCCTACTTTGGCTCAGGCCATGATCTTGTGGTTTGTGAGTTTGAGCCCTGGGTCAGGCTCAGCGCTGACAGCTCAGTGTTGACAGCTGGGAACCTGGAGCCTCCTTCAGATCCTGTGTCTCCCTCTCTCTGCCCCTCCCCTGCTCACGTTCTGTCTCTCTCAAAAATAAACATTAAAAATTTTTTTAATTAAAAAAAAAAAGAAATGAGATTCAAATTCACACCTGTCTTATTCCAGAAGTCCTAACTCTCAATCTATCTCTTTATGTACCTCTTGCAGAGTGCTGAGCATGTTGCTAAAACTCACTAAACTTTCCAGAGATGAATAGTTCTTATTTTTACATTTCCTTCACCCCAGTCTCATGCATGTAGAAGACTGCGGCTCCTAACAAATGTATGTGATAAATCTCCTGATCCCCAACAGAATGAGGCTTGTGGGAATAAAATAACAATAATTTCAAATTTCTCAAATTTTACTTTCCTTGTTTCCAGGGAAACATTCCTGCCTTCTACCTACTGAAAAACAATGATAATGTATTCATTTTCGTTTTTCTGATGTTTACCCCCCATGGTCAGATGCTAATTCCTTAACAGTGAGGAATTAGTCCCAGTGCTTGACACCTTCCCTTCCTTCTGTATTTGGATTTACATTCCTTTGGCTCATAAGGCTTCCTTCTTTCTTCATGATTTTATGCACCCTAGGTAATTATTTCCTCTCTTCTTGTCAGATATTTATATCATTAGGACTACTTGGATTTTATATTTTGATTACTTATTAAGGAAACATTTCCCTTCTTTAAGGCATTGTTATCGACTTCTTGGCATTTCACATTTTGCATTGTTTTTAATTAGCAACATTTCAGAATCTACAAACTCTGAAAGGGCCATAACTGCCACTTTTAATTCAGTTTGGGCTCCAGAGATAGGTAATGTGACTAAAAGCAAATATCTGTATGCCTCAGTTTTTGCATCAGCATATGGTATATAATATACCATACACAGACAGGAAAAAATACAAGAAAAAAGGATATGTTTCTGTTAAAGTTAGTGCTTGTCTCTTTTATTTTAAAGAGGTGTGATTCTCTACTTTTTTTTCCCTCAATTTTCCTCCCAAGGGATATTTTTGTGAAATGTTCCAAGAACATCTTCCCACAGTAATCAAAGCTTAGGGCCATGTTTTACAGTACATGTGAAATGTTGGTTTAAAAAGGTGATTTTACAGGAGGCAAGCTACTTTAAGAAAGTTTACTGGTTGGAAAAGGATATAAAAAGACCAACATCTACAAGTTAAAACTGGGGGATTAAGCCAAATAACATCGACAGATTACAAAACTGAGAACCTATTTTATGCATAGCTAGTGGTCTGGATACAGTACTAAGTCTTGGACAAGGAAAGCAAGGAGTTCGTTTGTTTGTTGTTGTTGCAATTGTTCTATTTTTTACCTTTTTTTAAATTTAAATTTTAGTTAACTTACAGTGCAATATTGGTTTCAGGAGTAGAATTCAGTGATTCATAACTTACATACAACACCCATTGCTCAAGACAACATATGCCCTCCTTAGTACCCACTACCCATTTAGCCCATCTCCCACTTACCTCCTTCCATCAACCCATAGTTTGCTCTCTATCATTAAGAGTCTCTTTTGGGGCACCTGGGCAACTCAGTCGTTTAAGTGTCTGACTTCAGTTCAGGTCATGATCTCCTGGTTCATGAGTTCCAACCCTGCATTGGGCTCTGTGCTGACAACTCAGAGCCTGGAGACTGCTTTGGATTCTGTATCTCCCTCTCTCTCTGCCCCTCCCCCACTTGTGCTCTGTCTCTATCTCTCTCTCAAAAATAAACATTTAAAAAATAATAAAAAAGAGTTTTTGTGGTTTTTTTACCTCTCTTCTCTTCCCCCTCTGCACTCCTCTGTTTTGTTTCTTAAATTCTGCATATGAGTGACATCATATGGTATTTGTCTTTCTCTGATTATTATTTCTAGCTCTATCCACATCATTCCAAAAGACAAGATTACATTCTTTTTGATGGCTGAGTAATATTCCAGTGTGAGTGTGTGTGTGTGTGTGTGTGTGTGTAACACATCTTCTTTATCCATTCATCAGTCAGTGGACATTTAGGTTCTCTCTAAAGTTTGGCTATTATTGACAATGTTGCAGTAAACATTGAGGTACATGTACCGCCTTCGAATCTTTATTTTTGTATTCCTGATAATGCAATTGCTGGATCATAGGATAGTTCCAGTTTTAGTTTCTTGAGGAATATCCATACTATTCTCTAGAGTGGTTGTACCAGTTTGCATCCCCACCAACAGTGCAAGAGGGTTCCCCTTTCTCCACTTCCTCATGAATATCTGTTGTTTCTTGTTAATTTCAGCCATTATGACAAGTGTGAAGTGGTATCTCATTGTGGTTTTGATTTGTATTTCCCTGATGATAAGTAATGTTGAGCATCTTTTCGTGTGTCTGTTAGCCATCTGCATGTCTTCTTTGGAAAAGTGTCTATTCTCTTGTCTTCTGACCATTTCTTAATGGGATTATTTGATTTTGGGTTTTTGAATTAGATAAGTTCTTTATAGATTTTGGATACTAACTGTTTATCAGATATGTCATTTGCAAATCTCTTCTCCCATTCCGTAGGCTGCCTTTTAGTTTTGTTGTTTCCTTCACTATGCAAAAGCTTTTTATCTTGATGAAGTCTCAATAGTTCATGTTTGCTTTTGCTTCTCTTGCCTTCAGTGATGTGTCTAGTAAGAAGTGGCTATGGGTGATGTCAAAGAGGTTACTGCCTGTGTTCTTCTCTAGGATTTTGATAATTTCCTGTCTCACACTTAGGTCTTTCATCCATTTTGAATTTATTTTTGTGTATGGTATAAGAAAGTGGTCCAGTTTCATTCTTCTGCATGTTGCCATAGAGTTCTCCCAACACCATATGTTGAATAAACTCTTTTTTTCCATTGGATATTCTTTACTGCTTTGCCAGAGATTAGTTGACCATATAGTTGTGGGTCCAAAGGAATTCTTATGATAGTCCTAGAGCCACATGTATTGTGCAGTTAAAGGATTTTGAGGAGGGGCAGATCAATTCAGCATGGGGTTGTTAGAAAGGTTTGGAGAAGGGTTGGGGATAGATATGGCTTTGAAGGGTGGAAAAGAGAGAGGAGAGCATTGGAGATCTATGGAAATGTGTGGCCAAAAATACTGGGAAAAAATGTAATCAATGAATCCTCCAGGATAGAGATTTCTTACTGGTTCCCTGCGTTCTCTGTAATGGCCCCACGTGGCTTTTGAGGGCTTCATGAACTATGGGAAATTGTTTGAGAAGTAGTGTACGTGTGTGTGTGTGTGTGTGTGTGTGTGTGTGTGTTTTCCTGAGAGAGGGTCCATAGTTTTCACCAGATTATTTGGGGATCTTTCTGTGATTCAAAAATGTTAAGAAATATTATTATAAATCTATCTGGTAATGTTCATATTGGGCAATAATACAGCTCTAATATTTATCAAGACTACTCCAGAAAGGAGTAAAAAATAAAGTTTGTTACACCCTCTTCTTTATCCTTTTGCTTTTCCTTTCCTTCTTCCTGCCCTTCTCAGCTATTATTTCCTAAAGTTTCATTTTTACTGTTCAGTTCATCTTTTTCCTGGTTCAAGGCTTCAATGATTACCTCTGTCTTGATAATTTCATACTATGTGTCTCCAGCTCCCACTCATTTCTGAGATAAAGTTGGGTGCGATGGCACTTAATAGTTAATATATCCTAAACTGGAGTTAATGGGATAGTGTACTCTATGACAATATCCTTACTGATGGCAATGCCATTCTTCCAATAATCACAGTGGTACATTTAGTTTTTCATAATTTTCACTCCCCTATGCAATAAATGACTGAGTTTCATCAGTTCTTCCTTCAGAATTTTGGTGTGTGTTTTTTTTTTTTTTTTACATCTGAAATGCTCATTCTGCTACTAGCAGCAGTGCTCTTAAGTTTGGATCACCGAGGTCAAAAGACACAACAGTTTTCCACAACAGTCATCAGGCTGACTTAGCTTCAAGATAGATTACAAGACAGAAAGCATCTCAGCTCCTACCAGACCCACAGAGAAGAAGTCACAAGGCACAATTTTACACATCAGACACACTGCACATGGGATGAATGTGGCCAGGAGAGATGAGGTACAGCACATGCATGCAACCTAAGTCAGGAGGACATCACTTCTTGAGTAATTTTACCTTTACATCTGCCATGGCACATAGTTCCCACAGGTACATGTGACTAGCTCTCATTCTTGGAGGCAGCTGCATTTCAGCAATACTCACAAATTAAAAGCAATTTGACAATGAAATGCAAGTATTTGCTGTTGCAAATCATGGACAGCTCGGTTCGCAGTCAACAGCTGGGTTCTCACTTATCAAGCTTCTAACAGTTTCTTGAGTTAATGTTGCAGGAGAATAGACAACTGCTCAAATCCTTAGATGTCCCTGAAGCTAACTAGTGTAATGATCTCAGAACCGGCTACACTAGTCCCCTCATATCTTTTGTTTCACTTTCCACAGTTTCAGTTACCCTCAGTGAACTGCAGTCTGGAAGCAGATGATCCTTTTTCTGACGTACTGTCAGAAAATCAATGGTAGCCCAATGCTACATCACATGCTTACATCATTGACCTCACTTGATCTCATCACATAAGCATTTTATCATCTCTCAGCATTGCTAGAAGAGTGAGTATACTAATAAGATATTTTGGGAGAGAGAACATTCATATAGCTTTTATTACAGTATATTGTTTTAATTGTTCTATATAATTGTTCTATACAAGGGAGTACTCTTGGAAATCAAATTTTAAACTCAATTTTGCTCAACTTTCTCAACTGTTTTTTGCAGCTTCTGTGACAGTTTTTTTTTCCTTCATAGAATTTGAACAAGTATGAAGTGTCATGCTGAGAGAATTCTTATAAAAATTTGAAGCAAGATGACATCTTGAAATATTAACATCTTAAAAAATGTTTTTGTTGATCTTTCCCTTTCTTGGTAAGTCAGAAGCATGTCTGTCCATCTCCTTGGGGAAAATTAGAACTGTTATGGAAGGAATGTAAAGAAAAGGAAAGAGTTGAGGCACAGGTGTTTTAACCTGCATAATAGGTTGTTAAGAATCAGAAGGAAAAGCTCAGGGATAGACAGGGAAAGCATAATAGATTCAGAAGGTAACACAGGAAGAGGCAGATGACCACTCCCTGGGTCATTTCCACTCCCAGGTGACAGGATCAGACCTGGGAGAACATGTGGGGGGGGGGCGGTCAACACAAAAAGATCCACCCTTTTTGCCTGGTGTCCCAACTGGCCAACACCGGGCAGCTTTGTGGAGTTTGAGTCAATGCTCTAAACCACCTCTACTCTTTCCATGAGCAGTGCAGTTGTCTTTGCTGAGAGTACATCTGTTTTTCAAGATTCTGTTGGCTGAGGACTCACACTTGACCTGAATCACTTTCAGAAGTTTCCTTACACCCTCATTTCTACCTATACATGAAAGTAATTTTAGACCAAGAAGGTCCTTAGGGTTGCCAAGTGGATTTTATCTTCTGTGTTGGCTCCGGCTGGTTGGTCGTGGGTACATGGTGTGTGGTGGAGAGGATTGTAAGGCCTTGTACTGGTTCTTTGGGAAACAGTATGGGAACTCTTATGTGTAGCTGTGCCTTCCCTGAGATCAAGAGCACTGAGTAGAAGTGCCATGAACTCCAAATATTTCTTGACTTAATTTGCTTATTACATGAGAATTCTATCTCATTTAGAGATAATGAGAATCTCTCATAATAGAAATCTTTCATAATAATAACAAGTGAAAAACTTGTTCCAAGTCACCTGGCTAGTTAGTGGCATAGCCATGATTAAAATGTCTGTCTTCAGATGCCTGTGCTGGTATCATTCTTCTCTCTTACTCCAGTTCAGAGCCAAAGTGCTTCCTTGGAACCAAGGACACGATGCCCCACCAAGGACACCATTCCAGTCCTCTCTGCATCTGCCATTTAGAGTGAGTAAGCTCTGGCATTCTTAGAAAATTGGAAATCTATTCTTTATTTTATAGAATAAATCTATATCTTTATTCTAAGATAACTAAAAAGAGCAGGTGTTTCACTGGCCTGTTTCCCATCAGAAAACTTCCATTCAGAGTAGTTCAGTCCTTCAGGTAGACTTCGTGTGTTTGTGTGCCTTCATATTTATTTATACTTGTACCCTCACCTACACCATTCTTCCCTTCAATTTGGCCAGTCAGAGTCCTGGACATCCTCTGAGAGCTAGCTCTGTCTTACATCCTCAATTATATCCATTCAGACCATAGTGATCTCTCCTTTTTCTGAATTTCTTTTTAACAAGCTACCATTTAACATAAATTGCCTTGCTGTTAGAAGACAGGAAGGAGAGATTCTGAGGGGAAGATGGCGGCGTAGGAGGACGCTGGGCTCACCGCGTCTTGCTGATCACTTAGATTCCACCTACGCCTACTTAAATAACCCAGAAAACCACCAGAAGTCTAGCAGAACGGAGTCTCTGGAGCCAAGCGCAGAGGAGAGGCCCACAGAGAGCTGGTGTGCACTACACAGACTGGCGGGAGGGAGCCGGGGTGGAAGGGCAGCCCGCCGGCAAAGCAGAGACCCCGAGTCTGGCTGGCAAAGCTGAGTGGCCAGACGGAGTGTGTTCAGGAAGCAAGCGGGACTTAACATCTGGAAGGTTATAAGTTAACAGCTCTGCTCGGAGAGCAGGAAGGCTGGAGGACAACAGGAGGGAGAGTTGCTGAGCCCCGGGATGACAGAGCTCAGTTTGGTGAGGAACAAAGGCGCTCGCCAGTGCCATCTCCCTCGCCCATTTCCCAGCCAAAATCCCAAAGGGAATCAGTTCCTGCCAGAGAACCTTCTTGTACCACGCAAACACCGAACACTGCTTCTGCGGATCCATTCCTCCGGCGGCGGGTCTGACCCCCTCCCGCTGCCACAGGGCCCATCCCGAAGCAGATCACCGAAGGAGAAGTGAGCTGAGGTTGCCCCTCCCGCTCCCATGCACCTTGCCTAACCATCCCAGCTAATACACCAGACCCTCAGCACCACATGCCTGGCAGTGTGCAAGTAGTCCAGATGGGCCACGCCACCCCACAGTGAATCCTGCCCCTAGGAGAGGGGAAGAGAAGGTACACACCAGTCTGACTGTGGCCCCAGTGGTGGGCTGGAGGCAGACATCAGGTCTGACTGTGGCCCCACCCACCAACGGGAGTTATTCAAGACAACACAGGGGAAAGCCCTGCAGGTCCGCACCACTCCAGGGACTATCCAAAATGACCAAACGGAAGAGTTCCCCTCAAAAGAATCTCCAGGAAATAACAGCTAATGAACTGATCAAAAAGGATTTAAACAATATAACACAAAGTGAATTTAGAAAAATAGTCATAAAATTAATCACTGGGCTTGAAAACAGTATAGAGGACAGCAGAGAATCTATTGCTACAGAGATCAAGGGACTAAGGAATAGTCAGGAGGAGCTAAAAAATTCTATAAACGAGCTACAAAATAAAGGAAACGACCACGGCTCAGATTGAAGAGACAGAGGAGACAATAGGTGAAGTAGGAGATAAAATTATGGAAAAAGAGGAAGCTGAGAAAAAGAGACATAAAAAAATACAGGAGTATGAGGGGAAAATTAGAGAACTAAGTGATGCATGAAAGAGAAATAATCTACGCATAATTGGGATTCCAGAGGAGGAAGAGAGAGGGAAAGGTGCTGAAGGTGTACTTGAAGAAATAATAGCTGAGAACTTCCCTGATCTGGGGAAGGAAAAAGGCATTGAAATCCAAGAGGCACAGAGAACTCCCTTCAGACATAACTTAAATCCATCTTCTGTAAGACATATCATAGTGAAACTGGCAAAATACAAGGATAAAGAGAAAATTCTGAAGGCAACTAGGGATAAACGTGCTGTAACATATAAAGGGAGACCTATAAGACTCATGACAGATCTCTCTTCTGAAACTTGGCAGCCCAGAAAGGAATGGCAGGAAATCTTCAATGTGATGAACAGAAAAACTATGCAGCCGAGAATCCTTTGTCCAGCAAGTCTGTCATTTAGAATAGAAGACGAGATAAAGGTCTTCCCAAACAAACAAAAACTGAAGGAATTCGTAACCACTAAACCAGCCCTACAAGAAATCCTAAGGGGGATCCTGAGAGACAAAGTCCCAGAGCGATTGCTACAAGCATAAAACATACAGACATCACAATGACTCTAAACCCATATCTTTCTATAATAACACTGAATGTAAATGGATTAAATGCGCCAACCAAAAGACATAGGGTATCAGAATGGATAAAAAAACAAGACCCATCTATTTGCTGTCTACAAGAGACTCATTTTAGACCTGAGGACAACTTCAGATTGAGAGTGAGGGGATGGAGAACTAGTTATCATGCTACTGGACGTCAAAAGAAAGCTGGAATAGCCATAGTTATATCAGACAAACTGGACTTTAAATTAAAGACTGTAACAAGAGATGAAGAAGGGCATTATATAATAATTACAGGGTCTATCCATCAAGAAGAGCTAACAATTATAAATGTCCATGCACCGAATATGGAGGCCCCCAAATATATAAAACAATTACTCACAAACATGAGCAACCTTATTGATAAGAATGTGGTGATTGCAGGGGACTTTAACACTCCACTTACAACAATGGATAGATCATCTAGACACACGGTCAATAAAGAAACAAGGGACCTGAATGATACATTGGATCAGATGGACTTGACAGATATATTTAGAACTCTGCATCCCAAAGCGACACAATATACTTTCTTCTCGAGTGCATATAGAACATTCCCCAAGATAGATCACATACTGGGTCACAAAACCGCCCTTCATAAGTATACAAGAATTGAGATCATACCATGCATACTTTCAGACCACAATGCTATGAAGCTTGAAATCAACCACAGGAAAAAGTCTGGAAAACCTCCAAAGGCATGGAGGTTAAAGAACACCCTACTAAAGAATGAATGTGTTAACCAGGCAATTAGAGAAGAAATTAAAAAATATATGGAAACAAACGAAAATCAAAATACAACAATCTAAATGCTTTGGGATGCAGCAAAGGCAGTCCTGAGAGGAAAATACATTGCAATCCAGGCCTATCTCAAGAAACAAGAAAAATCCCAAATACAAAACCTAACAGCACACCTAAAGGAAAGAGAAGCAGACAGCAAAGACCACACAACCTCAGCAGAAGAAGAGAAACAATAAAGATCAGAGCAGAAGTAAACAATACAGAATCTGAAAAAAAAAACTGTAGAGCAGATCAACGAAACCCAGAGTTGGTTTTTTGAAAAAATGAACAAAATTGATAAATCTCTAGCCAGACTTCTCAAAAAGAAAAGGGAGATGACCCAAATAGATAAAATCACGAATGAAAATGGAATTATTACAACCAATCCTTCAGAGATACAAGTAATTATCAGGGAATACTATGAAAAATTATATGCCAAAAAACTGGACAACCTGGAAGAAATGGACAAATTCCTAAACACCCACACACTTCCAAAACTACATCAGGAGGAAATAGAAAGCTTGAACAGACCCATAACCAGTGAAGAAATTGAATCAGTTATCAAAAATCTTCCAGCAAATAAGAGTCCAGGACCAGATGGCTTCCCAGGGGAGTTCTACCAGACGTTTAAAGCAGAGATAATACCTATCCTTCTCAAGCTATTCCAAAAAATAGAAAGGGAAGGAAAACTTCCAGACTCATTCCATGAAGCCAGTATTACTTTGATTCCTAAACCAGACAGAGACCCAGTAAAAAAAGAGAACTATGGGCCAATATCCCTGATGAATATGGATGCAAAAATTCTCACTAAGATACCAGCAAATCGAATTCAACAGCATATAAAAAGAACTATTCACCATGATCAAGTGGAATTCATTCCTTGGATGCAGGGCTGGTTCAACATTCGCAAATCAATCAATGTGATACACCACATTAATAAAAGAAAAGATAAGAACTATATGATCCTCTCAATTGATGCAGAAAAGGCATTTGACAAAGTTCAGCAACTTCTTAATAAAAACCCTCAAGAAAGTCGGGATAGAAGCAACATAATTAAACACCATAAAAGCCATTTATGAAAAGCCCACAGCTAACATCATCCTCGATGGGGAGAAACTGAGAGCTTTTTCCCTGAGATCAGGAACACGACAGGGATGTCCACTCTCATCGCTGTTGTTTAACATAGTGTTGGAAGTTCTAGCATCAGTAATCAGACAACAAAAGGAAATCAAAGGCATCAAAATTGGCAAAGATGAAGTCAAGCTTTCACTTTTTGCAGATGACATGATACTATACGTGGAAAATCCGAGAGACTCCACCAAAAGTCTGCTAGAACTGATACATGAATTCCGCAAAGTTGCAGGATACAAAATCAATGTACAGAAATAAGTTGCATTCTTATACACTAATAATGAAGCAACAGAAAGACAAATAAAGAAACTGATCCCATTCACAATTGCACCAAGAAGCATAAAATACCTAAAGATAAATCTAATCAAAGATGTAAAAGATCTGTATGCTGAAAACTATAGAAAGCTTGTGAAGGAAATTGAAGAAGATATAAAGAAATGGAAAAACATTCCATGCTCATGGATTGGAAGAATAAATATTGTCAAAATGTCAATACTACCCAAAGCTATCTACACATTCAATGCAATCCCAATCAAAATTGCACCAGCATTCTTCTCGAAACTAGAACAAGCAATCCTAAAACTCATACGGAACCACAAAAGGCCCCGAATTGCCAAAGTAATTTTGAAGAAGAAGACCAAAGAAGGAGGCATCACAATCCCAGACTTTAGCCTCCACTACAAAGCTGTAACCATCAAGACAGCATGGTATTGGCACAAAAACAGACACATAGACCAATGGAATAGAATAGAAACCCCAGAACTAGACCCGCAAACATATGGCCAACTAATCTTTGACAAGCAGGAAAGAACATCCAATGGAAAAAAGACAGTCTCTTTAACAAATGGTGCTGGGAGAACTGGACAGCAACATGCAGAAGGTTGAAACTAGACCACTTTCTCACACCATTCACAAAAATAAGCTCAAAATGGGTAAGGACCTGAATGTGAGACAGGAAACCATCAAAACCCTAGAGCACAAAGCTGGAAAAGACCTCTCTGACCTCAGCCTTAGCAATCTCTTACTTGACACATCCCCAAAGACAAGGGAATTAAAAGCAAAAATGAACTACTGGGACCTTATGAAGATAAAAAGCTTCTGCACAGCAAAGGAAACAACCAACAAAACTAGAAGGCAACCAACGGAATGGGAAAAGATATTTGCAAATGACATATGGACAAAGGGCTAGTATCCAAAATCTATAAATCTATAAAGAGCTCACCAAACTCCACACCCGAAAAACAAATAACCCAGTGAAGAAATGGGCAGAAAACATGAATAGATACTTCTCTAAAGAAGACATCCGGATGGCCAACAGGCACATGAAAAGATGCTCAACGTCGCTCCTCATGAGGGAAATACAAATCAAAACCACACTCAGATATCACCTCACGCCAGTCAGAGTGGCCAAAATGAACAAATCAGGAGACTATAGATGCTGGAGAGGATGTGGAGAAATGGGAACCCTCTTGCACTGTTGGTGGGAATGCAAATTGGTGCAGCCACTCTTGGAAACAGTGTGGAGGTTCCTCAAAAAATTAAAAATAGACCTACCCTATGACCCAGCAATAACACTGCTAGGAATTTCCCCAAGGGATACAGGAGTACTGATGCATAGGGGCACTTGTACCCCAATGTTTATAGCAGCACTCTCAACAATAGCCAAATTATGGAAAGAGCCTAAATGTCCATCAACTGATGAATGGATAAAGAAATTGTGGTTTATATACACAATGGAGTACTACGTGGCAATGAGAAAGAATGAAATATGGCCTTTTGTAGCAACGTGGATGGAACTGGAGAGTGTGATGCTAAGTGAAATAAGCCATACAGAGAAAGACAGATACCATATGTTTTCACTCTTATGTGGATTCTGAGAAACTTGACAGAAACCCATGGGGGAGGGGAAGGAAAAAAAAAAGAGGTTAGAGTGGGAGAGAGCCAAAGCATAAGAGACTCTTAAAAACTGAGAACAAACTGAGGGTTGATGGGGGCTGGGATGGAGGGGAAGGTGGGTGATGGGTATTGGGGAGGGCACCTTTTGGGATGAGCACTGGGTGTTGTATGGAAACCAATTTGACAATAAATTTCATATATTGAAAAAAAAGGACAGGAAGGAAGTGAGGGGTACAGAAAAAGAGAGAGGGAAAGACAGAGACAAAGAGATATTTGGCATAGACAATGGTATTTGGAAATTAAATCATAGACTATTTTTTTAATGTTTATTTATTTTTGAGACAGAGACAGACAGAGCATGAATGGGGGAGGGGCAGAGAGAGAGGGAGACACGGTATCGGAAGCAGGCTCCAGAGCCTTCAGCCCAGAACCCAACGGGGGCCCGAACCCACGGACCACGTGATCGTGACCTGAGCTGAAGTCGGACGCTTAACCGACTGAGCCACCCAGGCGCCCCAATCATAGACTATTAATGAAGGGATCTTAGTGTTAATTTAGTCTAATCTCTTCTTTATGGGTGAGGAAATGGGCTAAGGTTCTGCATGCATGGCAGCTTCCATGAATATACACTCAAACCGTTGTGGCATTGAGTGTCTACACAGCAATAGGAAAGCAGAGATTACAGTTGTTTGGTTAATTTGATTAGTGTAAAAGCCACATGGAAAACTTTCTGGACAGAAGCTTCCTGAAAACACAGTGACCAGTAGGGTGCCCAGTGACCTTGTCTGTGTGTGTCTATACTGAGACTGTTACTGGGGGTAAAATTTTGGCAGCAGGGGCTAAGGTTAATGCTCTTTGAGTGCTCACCATGTGGAAGATACTATACTAAACACTTTTCATAAATATACTGATGCTTCCTTAGTCATGTACATCTGTAAACTTAATGAATTAATCCACTATATGATACTTAAGAGATCCAGGGTGTAGAAAGCCAAGTAGAAGAGCCCAACATTTTTATTGGTGTCCCCTAGAGTGGTGGCTCTCAACCTTGGATTCTGATTAGAATCACAAGGGGAATTATTTTTTAAAAATCCCAAACTACCCTTCCCCCCACCCCAGTCCTCCAGAGACTGAGTCAAAATCCCTGGGAGTATCCCCTAGGAATTTATTTGTTTGTTTAAACATTTTTTTAATGTTTGTTTATTTTTGAGAGAGAGGGAGAGAGACAGAGAGTGAGCTAGCAGGGGAGTTATATATACAGAGGGAGACACAGAATCTGAAGCAGGCTCCAGGCTCTCAGCTGTCAACACAGAGCCCAACACAGGGCTCGACCCCACAAACTGTGAGATCATGACCTGAGCTGAAGTCAGATGCTTAACTGATTGAGCCATCCAGGTGCCCCTATTTGTTTGTTTTTAAAGTTCCCCGTGTGATTGTGAGGTTGAAGACTTCTGTCCTAGAGGGAAAGCAGGTGGATGGATACAATTATTTCTGAATCTTCTATCTCTTTACTGGTTCTTTCACCTCTTCTAGTTGATATAGGTCTGGGCTGGTGGTTCAGAACCATTCTAGATTTCCTATTTGAAGAGTTCTGTGGATATATCTATGAAGTCAGATGTGTTTGGTTTGGGGTCCTGGTTGAACATCTATAACTCTGAAATAAAATTAACCATTCTACTTAAATACAGACTTATCTCACACTTGCTCTTATTAGCTACCTTCATTCTGATTTCCAATTTTCTAAGAATGCCAGAGCTTACTCACTCCAAATGGCAGGTGTAGAGATGATTGAAAATACTGAATAGTGCTCACTGCCATTTCTATACCTTCCTCACCTCTGGTGTTGCTGCTGTAGGTGAGTCCTACACAACTACCTGGAAGCATGTCCACTCAGCAGTGGTACTATTCTTGGACCATACTTTGCACTGGCTTCAGTGATACCCCACACCGCTTATCAAGGGCTCAGGTCTTTCATTTATTTATTTATTTTAAAGTTGACTTATTTATTTTGAAAGAGAGAGAGAGCAAGGGAGGCGAAGAGAGAGGGGGGAGAGAGAATCCCAAGCAGGCTCTGCACCATCAGCTCAGAGCCTAATGTGGGGCTCAGACTCACAAACTGTGAGATTATGAGCTGAGCTGAAATCAGGAGTCATATGCCTAACCAACTGAGACACTCAGGTGCCCCAAGGACTCAGCTCTTAATTCACAGTACATGATAAGCCATTCTCCCTCCAGGGAAGCCACCATGTCATGCAAGCTGAGTTCCCTCAGCACCCCCATCAGACATACACTCACTACCCGACCAGCAGTCCTTACTCCCCTGAGCCCCTGATGATGAGTTCAGGTAAACAACCCTGCTGCCTCTTTCATCATTTTGAGCTCTTGGTCAGTCCACTCTGTCAAGTTTCCATGACTCTGGATCTCAAGGCCAGTGACTGGGTTTGATCCCTTCTCTCTCAAAAGACCCTCAGCCCCTTTAGTCAATTGGTTCATCCCCTTCCCAGAGCTCTTTATACCCACAAGAGAGGGAGCTTTCTCAGCTGCACACATGTGGTCCTGTTACATTCTCACACTGGGACAATAGATGCTTATAGGCTATATGTTTTAAAACACAGCAACTATGAACCAACCATATTACTTTATCATGTTGTGATAGGCAGCCTCCAAGATGGCTCCCAGTGATCTCAGCCTGATGGTATAATATTCTATGTAACTATCTCCTTTTGAGTGTAAGCAAGACATGGTCACTCACTTCTGATAGATGGAACATGGTAAGATTTATGGGATATCACTTCTAAAGTTAGGTTACAATGACCTGTTGGCTTCCATCATGGAGTCTCACTCTCTCACTCACTTGGTCTGAAATAAGGCAGCTGCCATATTGTGAGTAGCTATGGGAAGAAGCCCATGTTTAAAATAACCAATGACTTTAGACAGCAGCCTGCCAACAGTTGCATGACTCAACATGAAACTGGATCATCCTCCAGTTGAAACTTGATAGGACCACAACTTCAGCTAACACTTTGAATGCAGCCTGTGAGAGACCTTGAGTCAGAGTTACTCAGATAGGCTGTGCCCAGGTTACTAACTTATAGAAACTATAAGATGTGTTTTAAGAAACTATAAATGTGTTTTAATCTGCTATCTTTTGGGGTAATTTGTTATGTAGCAATAGATAACTAATACACTATTACTGTAGGTGTACTGGGTACTTGGAGAAGCAGCTAGCAGCTTATCTTTACCCTGCCCCTACCTACTCAATTAAAGTCTGCATATCAGACATTGCTCTCAGTGTTAATAAACACCCCATTGGAACTATGTGATTGTACACAAGACACTTCTTCATCTATAAAAGCACATTTAGCACATTGGGAGATCTTAAGTAAAAGGTTCTCCTTCTTCCCTCCTTCTTCTTAGTATAAGTTATGATTATGACAAATCATAGATTCTCCAGAGAATTAATTATTAACCAACCAACACATATTTCTCAAGTGTTTAACAGACTGGATGCTGAATAACTTATATATATTAAATTGAACTATATGAAATTGCCATTTTTTGTTGGTCAAATGTATTCACTGTTGTCTTCCTAGATTCTGTTACAATGCATTGCACATAGAAGGAAAGTAATTGAGTGTCTTCTTTGTATTAGATTATAAATATTAACTGTCTACTGGACATCTCATGGATATTATTCAAGATACAGTCCAAATATTGTAACTGTGAAGATTCTTTAACTGTGCATCTGTTCTCCCTTCTACTTCGTGATACTCTTCATCCATTTATCACATTGTTGCTACATGTATCAGCCTCCTTGACTGTCTTCAGTCACTCTTTTAAGACATTACCTATTAGCTAAATTTCAGAATAATGAAAAATCTTGTCATACCCTCCTACCTCTCCCTCCATCTTCCTAGTGAGGTTGGATGACATTTTCTGGTTACTTTCATATTCAGTGTTTGCATTATAATGAATGAGTTGAATATTCGCTACTGAACCACAACGTATGCTATTATTACAGTTCCTTTCTTTTCACCATGTCTTGTTTTTCAGGAATAAATAAATCTTTCTTTTTAAAATTTGCTTTGGATTTTCAGATCCTACATTCAAATGTTCCCACAACCATCAAGGTTTTTGTAACATGTATGGCTACTGTCAATCTTATGTGCTCTGTGTTCCAGGTTGCAGGATGGGTGCTCTCCTGGGACTTCTTTCACTTACATCTGTGTAGTTCCTTTTCAGGTTGGAGCCCCTCACTACTAGATCCCATTATTCCTCTTCCACAGTGTATTCCCTTGTTTTGGTGGAGCATATCCTCCAGTAATTTTCTGAGAAAGTGTGAGGAGTAATTTTTCAAATTTTTCATATCTGGAAATATCTTTATTGTTCTCTCATACTTGGCCTATATTTGTTGGGTAGAAAATTCTGGGTTAAAAAAATAATTTTCTCTCATAAATGGAAGGCATTGCTCTGCTTTCCTCTACAATTAATTGTTGCTGTTGAGAAGTCTGATCTCTTTTGATTCTTATAACTTATATGTCAAATTTTCTTTAATGTATTGTACAGTATACTTAATGAATCCTTTCTCACTAGAGATTCATTCTATAGTAATTTGGAAAATTTATTTGTTATTTGTTTGAGAACTTCCTCCTCTTGGCTTCCTGTCTTCTATCTGTGAAGCTGCTATAAGATTGATATTGAACATAGGATTCATCTTAAAGTTTGTTTTTTCACCTTCTTGAAGGTAAGACGGTAGACTTGAGGAAAGCCCTTATAGTAGTTCCACAATTGTCAATACATGATACCACATTTTCTTACCAAGAAAACTGCTTTTCAACTCTTGCCAGAAAAAAAGATATGAGTGAGGGAGCCCAAACTGGTTTGTGGGCAAATATTTGTGGACAGCAAATATTTTTATATACTGCTTGATATTTTTTCCACCATGACTAGGCTGGCAAGATCTTGAATTCAGAGTTGAGAGACTGGAACATGGATAGAGGAACAGTGATCTCTCCAGAGAGGCCTGCAAATATGTGAGATGAAATGGGAGAACTGAGGCACCTGTTTGGGGAAAGAAACGAAACAATTCCCTTTGGCTTCATACATCGTTCCCTGGTAAAAATACCTTCCCCCCTTAACCTAAGCAAAGTTTTCTTGTTTCTTTATATCACTTCTGTATGGATAAACCATGCTGAGTTTTCATGAATTATCAAGTATTTGCATATAGTATAAATCATTTCCTGAGGATGATGGATCTTGAAGGTAACATGAAAGTATGGTGCTCCTTAAATATATGTAATGATTTATTTTTCAATTGGCTTGAAACAAGTGATATACTCTAAGTTAAGAAACTAGATAAAGCTTTTCTCTTTGGTACATGACAACAATCTATTTCTCAATAGATAAAATATGTTCCTCAGTTGTGCCAGAGCAGGGAAAAAAGTTATGGTTACCTGGAAGGTTTAAAAGGCTCTGATTATTATCATAAATGTTTGGATTGCAATTACCCTCATGAAATTTAAAAAAAAACTATTTGAGCTTTAAGCACGTGTATTAATGATAAATTAATGCTTAATTTTTATTTTTTAAAATTATAACCACATTCTCAATAGCTTTTCAGCCTTTTGACTAAGATCAAGTGTATTATAACTACATTCTCTACAGACAACCAATATTTAAAATGGAACAGAAGATTGCTAAATAATTTAACTACTGTCAATACTTAAGAATCCATGGCACTTGGGGGCGCCTGGGTGGCTTGGTCTGTTAAGCATCCGACTTCGGCTCAGGTCATGATCTCACAGGCCGTGAGTTCAAGCCCCGCGTCGGGCTCTGTGCTGACAGCTCAGAGCCTGGAGCCTGTTTCAGATTCTGTGTCTCCCTCTCTCTCTGCCCCTCCCCTGTTCATGCTCTGTCTCTCTCTGTCTCAAAAATAAATAAACGTTTAAAAAAAAAAAAAAGAATCCATGGCACTTGAGAAGAGGTGGACTCCAGGATGATACAAAATTGCAAAATGCTATTTTTTGCTGTTTTAACCTCCCTTTCCCAGCATGAACTTCTGGAAACTTACAGGTGAAAGTTTCCACCTTCCTTTTGTGATTGTTGAGGTGCATATGATTTAATCATCATTTCCCTTTATCCTTCTTTACATGGTTGTCTTTCTTTAATTTGATACAATTCAACTTAACATAGTGGTGTGGGCAAAGGGTAATGATTTAGAATGACATGAATAAGAAAGAGGAAAAGTAGCAACTTTCTAGATATGAGGAAAGATCTTTTTTTTTTATTTTATTTTTTATTTTTTAAAATTTACATCCAAATTAGTTAGCATATAGTACAACAATGATTTCAGGAGTAGATTCCTTAAGTACTCTTTACCCATTTAGCCCATCCCCCTTCCCACAATCCCTCCAGTAACCCTCAGTTTGTTCTCCAAATTTATGAGTCTCTTCTGTTTTGTCCCCCTCCCTGTTTTTATATCATTTTTGTTTCCCTTTCCTTATGTTCATCTGTTTTGTCTCTTAAAGTCTTCATATGAGTGAAGTCATATGATTTTTGTCTTTCTCTGACTAATTTCACTTAGCATAATACCCTCCAGTTCTATCCACATAGTTGCAAATGGCAGATTTCATTCTTTTTGATTGCTGAGTAATACTCCATTGTGTATATATATGTATATATATATATATACATATATATACACACATATACATATATATGCCACATCTTCTTTATCCATTCACCCATTGATGGACATTTGGGCTCTTTCCATACTTTGGCTATTGTTGATAGTGCTGCTATAAACATGGGGGTGCATGTGTCCCTTTGAAACAACACACCTGTATCCCGTGGATAAATGCCTAGTAGTGCAATTGCTGGGTTATAAGGGTAGTTCTATTTTTAGTTTTTTAGGAACCTCCATACTGTTTCCCAGAGTGGCTGCACCTTCTTGCACTCCCAACAGATCTTTTCATTGACATTTCACTGTCTTCAGGATTTGTGTCTCTCCAGTTGGTGAAAGAGGAGAAGCTTAAATATAATATGTTTTTAATAGTTTGTACAAGATCTACCAATTTAGTATCATTGTATAGCATAGATATTTGATACAATTGCTGATTTGTGAACTTTCTGACCTTAAGGGAACTTTAATTCAGGTTTTCATTTTCATTCTAGAATCATAAAATTTTGGCACAAGAAGGGACTGTGATCATGATTGAGTCCCACCTTCCTTTTACCAACAGGTCACCTAGGTGTGGAGAGATGAAATTACTTGCTTAACATTATGCATCAAACCTGTGCAGAATCAGGCTTGGTGCCCACCTCCTCCAACTTCCAGTCCAGAACTTTCTCACTGTGTTCTGCTGCTTCCTAGAGTCTTGGATTCCTGGCTGGGTGCCCAATGTAAACTTTGCTGGGGAAAGTAAATCTACTTATTATATGAGTTTATTTCATGATGTTCCATCCAAAATAGTTGGGTATATGTATGTATTATCTTTGAGTTTGATGTCTGTTGTTATAATTTTCTTTTGATGTTTTAAGTTGTTCTAAAACTTAAAAATATATGCAGATTCTCAGGTGGATTTGTCCTAATGGAGATGTACCTGGAGAGCACAGGGAAGTGGGGCTTGGTGTAACAGATCTGTTCTTCACTTGGTGATGCTGTTTAGCTCATAGAGGTCTATCACTGCTGGTGGGCTAGGGGTGAAAATGGCTTTTTCCTGCTCTCTAATCTCTGAATTCCTTTCAAATAAAATGAAGATAATAATAGGTAAAAGTAAAGGTAAGAGGCAGACAAAGAACAAGTATAAGGGAGGCAGTTGTTCTTATGTGGTGCATTCTACTTTTCTCCTCACTTCAACCATTGAGTCTCACATAGAAGCCGAACTCATTGTCATAGTCCCAGCTGGGCATATGCATAGGAAAGAAGTCAATCCCCATGAGGCATAGGTTGATATGTGCAGGAAGTGATTCTCCCAGGGAGATAAGCATAGTGCTCTCAGATGACTGCTGGAGCTAAAAGGTGATTTCACAACTCTTGCTCATTATCTATATATAGTGCTTTAGCTATTTAAAAGTTTCCACAGGCATGGGATGTTCACTGGGAAACACCTCAGCCTCTAACTTTTGGCACACTTATTCTTTTGTTCTTTTTATTTATTTATTTATTTTATGTTTTTAGTTTATTTATTTATTTTGAGAGAGAGAAAGAGCATGACCAGGGGAGGGGCAGAGACAAAGGGAGAGAGAGAATTCCAAGCAGGCTCTGTGCTGTGAGCACAGAACCTGACGTGGTTCATGAGATCAAGATGTGAGCTGAAATCAAGAGTCAAATGCTTAACATACTGAGCCATCCAGGCGCCCCTTTCTTTTGTTCTTTAGCCAAATTAAACCTTGTGTTATCTGCTGTAGTGGTACCAATGGGGACAATCAGCTGATTTTAGTCCTTTGGTGGTCTGATTTGTCTTAATGAAGCAAATGTGATTCATTAATATTAACAACTGCGAGGAAAAGCAAAGAATCCCAAAGAAAGAACAGAGAGTATTCAGAAACATGAACAACAAATTAGGTGATAATTGGTGAGCTTTATTCTCATAAGCTTTATTATTTTTTGTGCTTTTTTTATTGAAGTATAGTTGAAACACAATGCTACACTAGTTCCAGATGTACAAAATAGTCATTTGGCAACTCTATATGTTATGTTATGATCACCAGAAGTGACTACCATCTGTCACCAGACAGCACTATTATAATGCTATTCACTATTTTTTTTTTTTGAGATACAATTGACATATAACATTGTGGGTTTAAACTGTATAATATGTTGATTTCATTCACTTTATTTATGATGAAAGAAAGAAATATTAAATCTATACTGAGAAAACAAATTTTTGCCTCTAAGATTGGCAAGATTTGTTTGATAACACTCTTTGCAATGCTCTGGTGAAAGAGATGCTGTCATACATTGCTGGTGAGGGCATTGATCAGTACAATTATCTGGAAGGCAATTTGGCTATAACCATAAAAATTAAGATTTATGGTGTCCCCAAAACTGATGTGGCAAATATCACATACATCAACCCTGTTCCCCACACTCAGAGCTTAAGAGCTATTTTACTCGTTGTTGCTCACGAGCTTGGTAGTTGGTAACCTGCCTGTTTTTCATTCCACTTCTGATAAGAAATACATAGAAAAGTAAGACTAATAGAGACAATGTCCTTGTCAGCAGCAAGAAGTGCCGGCTGACTGGCAAATGGTAACCTATAAAAAGTACGTTTACATAGAGTAGTTATTTAATGTTACTGATGAGTGAATGAATGAGAAAACTTTCAAAATTTATCACACAATTGATTTAAAAGCAGTTTTTGTGAAAAGCATAGGATGTTTAGTTACCTGTGTGCAGAACATGAGTCAAGAATTAGTGTTATATTAGGTTGAATAAACTGTTTTATTCAGTGATGGTTTAATGATTGTAAAGGACAGATTTAACCTTATCAATCTTTGAAGAGAGTAGGTATGTATGCATAAAAAATGTATGGACACATTGGACTACTGATTCCATTTGTAGGAACTTGTCTCTGATATACTTTTACAAAATGTGTGAAATGAATTGTGTTCAAGACTTTTGCAGCATTGATTGGAACAGCAAATCACTGGAAACAACTCAAGTACCCTGCAGTAGACACACATACCTTTCTTGACCTATGATGGGGTTATAAACTGACAAAGTCATAATAATTTGAAAATATCCCAAGTTGAAAATGCATTTAATACACCTAACCTACTGAAGATAATAGCTTAGCCTAGCCTTCCTTAAACATGCTCAAAACACTTACATCAACCTACAGTTGGGCAAAACCATCTGACACCAAGCTTATGCTATATTAAAGTATTGACTATCTCATGTAATGGATTGGTAACTGCACTAAAAGTAAAATCAGAATGGTTGTGTGGGTGCAGAATGGTTGTAAGTGTACTGATTGTTTACCCTTGTGATTGTGTGGCTGACTGGGAGTTGTGGCTACTGCCACTGCCCAGCATCATAAGAGAGTATCATATTGTATGTTGTTAGCCTGGAAAAATAACAAAATTCAGAATTCAAAGTGAGGTTTTTATTACATTTGTATAGCTTTCACACCATCATAAAGCCAAAAAATTATAAGTTGAACCATCATAAATTGGGGACTGTCTGTCTGTACTTTAATAAGTTAGGTGCATCCCAGCAATGAAAGTTGTAAGAAGGAGCGAAAACAATTGTGGAAAGATCTGTAAGACAAAGATCTATATGTAAATAAAATCAAAATGTAGAAGATTATGTAAAAAATGCTACTTTTTGTATTTAAGGGGGAAATAGTAATTTAATTTTATAAAATACATACTTGCATGAAGAAAATCTCAGAAAATGTGTAAGATAAAAGTTGTCACTGTGGAAGAGGACTGCGAAGATGAGGTCAAGGTGAAATTACACTTTATTATTTCTTTTTGAAGCATGGGAATATAACTAAATTAATAAATTTTAAGAAAGATTTAAGGACTTAGGCCTTAGAAGTGATCTTAAAAGATGGGGAAATAGAGCTATAGGAAGCTTAAGTGATTTGCCAAAGGTTATTTTATTTAACAGAGAATAAGTGAATAAATTGAGACTAGGATTCAGATCTTCTGACTTCTTTGTGTTTTTTATCCCACATGGACAATTTACTATTATTTTACATCTTGCTCTCCTGGATACTAAATAGTCATTTAACTTAGTAGATAATATTATTGATTTTCTTTAGAAGTAAACAAGATCAATTTACTCCCAGAGGAATGTGATCAAATCTCTCTGATGATTTCTTATTGAAAATAACAAAACCTAAATTCTTAACCATGGTGTGTCACTCTTTTCCCTTCTCACTGGCCGTCTTTCCATACCTTGAATTGTCAATCTCAATCTTGCCTCAGGACCTTTGTACTTGCCATCCCATTTTCCTGAAACACACTTCCCTCTGATCTTTATGTGGCTGGCTCCTTATCATTCATGTCTTAGCTTCAGTGCCAACCCAAAGGCAGTTTCACTGACAACCTACATAAAAGAACCATCCTAACCTGTAACTAACTCACTTTCTTTACTCTGCTTAATTTCTTCATAACACTTATTTTGTTGAATAGATTAATAAATTGGTTTTTAACAGCTACACTTCCTTTACAAGTGATCATTTTATCTTGTGGATCTAGTCCTGTTTCAAGTAGTCACACTACCGGCATGGTGCTGGCACCAATTCTTAATGAAAAATACCATATCTGGGACTGTGGTTAAATTCTTGCCTAGGGACTTAAGAATCTGTTCATAAATTACCTTACAATCTTGATAACAAGGATAAAACCAGAATAAAAGTGACCTTTGTTCACAATGATCTGATTGAACAGAATTATTTTGCCATACCCTTCCTGGAAACAATATTGTTACCTTTTCAGAGCAACTAGTGTTCTGTATGTAACTTTTATAAAAATAAAGTATTTAAATATAGTGAAAATTGTTGGAATCAGGGAAAATATTTATTTCCTTTCAGCAGTAATATTTAAATTTTAACATGCTTCAGAGTCACATGGACATCTCATTAAACATTGCTGGGCCCCATACACACAGTTTCTGACTTAGTTCATCCGTGCATTTCTAACAAATGCTCAGGTTATGGGGTTGACATTACAGAGAATTGTTGTCTGAGAGCATTCTCACAGCACTTGGTGATCAACTGCTTTGTAGTTTAAGGTGGAGACATTTCTCAAATGACATGAGTCACTGTAGAAACAAAACTAAACTAAAGCCAAAATATACTGCCAAATAAGAAGGGATGAAAATAAACATAAGCATTTTCACCTTTGGTTATAGATGGGCAAAGGAAGTTAACATATAAGAATAACCTCATTTGGTTTGCTAGCTAGGTGATAGAAAGATAATTCTTTAAAGCAAGGATTTTTATTAAAGAGAGAGAACTGAAAAATATATTCCTAGTTGGTAGTGGGAAATGGTGGAACACATTGATTATACTTTAATCAAAGTATATATTTTTCTGTTGATTCCTGCATACATACATCAAGCCAATCCATCTCAGATCATCTATACACATAAATTCTTTTTGCTAAAAATCTTTATTAAAATGTTTCCTCCACAGAATACATACTGGTGCAACCACTGTGGAAAACAGTATGGAGTTTCCAGAAAAGTTAAAAATAGAACTACCCTATGATTCAACAATTGCACTACTAGGTATTTACCCAAACAATACAAAAATACTATTTCAAAGGGATACATGCACCCCAACATCTATAGCAGCTTTATGTATAATAGCCAACCTATGGAAACAGCCTGTGTCCATTGACTGATGAATCGTTATATATACACCCAAAGGAATATTACTCAGCCATCAAAAAGAATGAAATCTTGGAGGTAAGATGGCAGAAACCCTAAGCTTGTCTCATCCCTTGAATACAGCTAGATATCAAATCATCCTGAGCATCAAATAAATCAACTGGAATGAACAAAAACTGCAATGCTACATATAGAAAAAGGGACCACCATTTGGAAGGTAGGAGGTACAGAGAATTTCCTGGGGGAGATATAGCTCTGGGTCTGGCCATGATGTGGGAACCTGCTTAAGAAGGCTACCTTAAAGTAGTATAAGCAGCAGAGCACAAAATCTGAACTTTTAGCAGTCTACTAATGTAAGGGAAGTGCCTGGCTTGAAGGTGCTCAAGTGATGAAGCGGGGTAGAATCCCAAGAGTAACAGTGTGGTCTGAGGATCCCTTGGGTCACAAAAAAGATGGGTTGCACCCATCTGCTGTTCTGTTTCCAAGCATAAGAGAGATGACTCCTACTAGCTGAGGGCTGCAAGCAGAGGTGCTGGCTTTCTGCTGTTTTGACATAAACTCTAAACAGCAGTTCAGTTGTGCCACTACTTTTATTGCACAGGACAGCAAAAGCCTGGTGAAGAGGTCCCCTAGAGGAGTAGTGTGGGTCCACACCATGGGAATCCCTAATATTTGGAGTTTTGAACCTCAGTCATATGTCTGAAATAAAAAAGCTTGGACACAGGCTAGGTGAACATGGGGTTCTGACAGAAACATGGGACACAAGAGGGGCAATTAATTGCTCTTCTGTGAGGTTTCCTGGAAGAGTGGGGGGGCGGGGGCGGGGTGGGGCAAATATTCAGCTCCAGAGCTATAGAGCAGGACTCTGCCATATGCATTCTGCCTTCAGAGCTGAAAGCCTCAAGGGAGCAAAACAGCACCACCTAGTGGAGTCTAGAGCCTCTTACACCAAGCCCCACTCACCTGCAACCTGGAGGCCTATTTCCACTGAAACAAGTCAGCCTGAGAATCAGTGAGGCAGGCCCCTCTCCCAGAAGACCAGCACAAGCAACTCCTTTGGATGAAGTCTACCCAGTATAATGCTGCAAAGCTTCAGGTCTAGTGGAAATAGGACCTAACTTCCATTTTACTTTTATTCTTTATTATTATTTTTTCATTATTTTCTTATTTTTTAATTCCTTATTTACTTTTTACTGTTATTACTTATTTTATTTATATATACATTTTTAAATATACGATTTTTAGTATTTTATTTCATTTTTTCCTCTAAATCCTTTTAATAAGCAGACCAAACACACCCATGATCTAGTATTTTTTGTTTCTTTGTGTGTGTGGTTTCTCTTTTCTTTTCTTTTCTTTTCTTCTTTTCACTTTTATTCTTTATTTCTTTATTATTGTTTTCATTTATTTTCTTATATTTTTTTATTTCCTTTTTTATTTTTTACTATTTTTTCTTGAACAACTTTTTACTTATTTTTTTCATTTTCCTGAAATTCACTGTCAAATTGGTTTCCATACAACACCCAGTGCTCATCCCAAAAGGTGCCCTCACCCACTTTTACCTCCCTCCCCCCACTCTATCAACCCTTAGTTTATTCTCAGTTTCTAAGAGTCTCTTATGTTTTGGCTCCCTCCATCTCTAACTTTTTTTTTCCCTTCCCCTCTTCATGGTCTTCTGTTAAGTTTCTCAGGATCCACATAAGAGTGAAAATATATGGTATCTGTCTTTATCTGTATGACTTATTTCACTTAGCGTAACACTCTCCAGTTCCATCCACGTTGCTACAAAAGGCCATATTTCATTCTTTCTCATTGCCACATAGTATTCCATTGTGTATATAAACTATAATTTCTTTATCTATTTGTCAGTTGATGGACATTTTTAGGCTCTTTCCATAATTTGGCTATTGTTGACCGTGCTGCTATAAACATTGGGGTACAAGTGCTCCTATGCATCAGCACTCCTGTATCCCTTGAGTAAATTCCTAGCAGTGCTATTGCTGGGTGATAGGGTAGATATATTTTTGATTATTTGAGGAAACTCCACACTGTTTTCCAGATGTGGTTTTGAATTGTATTTCCCTAATAAGGAGTGGTGTCAAGCATCTTTTCATGTGCCTGTTGGCCATCTGGATGTCTTCTTTAGAGAAGTGTTTATGTATGTTTTCTGCCCATTTCTTCACTGGATTATTTGTTTTTCAGGTGTGGAGTTTAGTGAGTTCCTTATAGATTTTTGATACTAGCCTTTTGTCTGATATGTCATTTGCAAATATCTTTCCCCATTCCGAGTTTTGTTGATTGTTTACTTTGCAGTGCAGAAGCTTTTTGTCTTCATGAGGTCCCAATAGTTCATTATTGCTTTTAATTCCCTTGTCTTTGGAGATGTGTCAAGTAAGATATTGCTGTGGCTGAGGTCAGAGAGGTTTTTTCCTGCTTTCTCCTCTAGGGTTTTGATGGTTTCCTGTCTCACATTCAGGTCCTTTATCCATTTTGAGTTTATTTTTGTGGATGGTGTAAGAAAGTAATCTAGTTTCATCCTTCTGCATGTTGCTGTCCAGTTCTCCCAGCACCATTTGCTAAAGAGATTGTCTTTTTTCCCATTGGATACTCTTTCCTGCTTTGTCAAAGATTAGTTGGCCATACATTTGTGGGTCTAGTTCTGGGTTCTCTATTCTATTCCATTGGTCTATGTGTCTATTTTTGTGTCAATACCGTACTGTCCTGATGATTACAGTTTGTAGCAGAGGCTAAAGTCTGGGATTGTGATGCCTCCTGCTTTGGTCTTCTTCAATATTTCGTTGGTTATTCAGGGCCTTTTGTGGTTCCATACAAATTTTAGGATTGCTTGTTCTAGCTTTGAGAAGAATGCTGGTGCAATTTTGATTGGGATTGCATTGAATGTGTAGATAGCTTTGGGTAGTATTGACATGTTAGCAATATTTATTCTTCCAATCCATGAACATGGAATGTTTTTCCATTTCTTTGTATCTTCTTCAATTTCCTTCATAAGCCTTCTATAGTTTTCAGCTTATAGATCTTTTACATCTTTGGTTAGTTTATTCCTAGGTATTTTATGCTTCTTGGTGCAATTGTGAATGGGATCAGTTTCTTTATTTGTCTTTCTGTTGCTTCATTATTAGTGTATAGAATGCAACTGATGTCTGTACATTGATTTTGTATCCTGTGACTTTGCGGAATTCATGTATCAGTTCTAGCAGACTTTTGGTGGAGTCTATCGGATTTTCCATATATAATATGTCATCTGCAAAAAGTGAAAGGTTGACTTCATCTTTGCCAATTTTGATGCCTTTGATTTCCTTTTGTTGTCTGATTGCTGATGCTAGAACTTCCAACACGATGTTAAACAACAGCGGTGAGAGTGGACATCCCTGTCGTGTTCCTGATCTCAGGGAAAAAGCTCTCAGTTCTTCCCCATTGAGGATGATGTTAGCTGTGGGCTTTTCATAAATGGCTTTTATGATCTTTAAGTATATTCCTTCTATCCCGACTTTCTGAAGGGTTTTTATTAAGGAAGGGTGCTGAATTTTGTGAATGTTTTTTCTGCATCGATTGGCAGGATCATATGGTTCTTATCTTTTCTTTTATTAATGTGGTGTATCACGTTGATTGATTTGCGAATGTTGAACCAGCCCTGCATCGCAGGAATGAATCCCACTTGATCATGGTGAAAAATTCTTTTTATATGCTGTTGAATTCGATTTGCTGGTATCTTAGTGAGAATTTTTGCATCCATATTCATCAGGGATATTGGCCCGTAGTTCTCTTTTTTTACTGGGTCTCTGTCTGGTTTAGGAATCAAAGTAATACTGGCTTCATGGAATGAGTCTGGAAGTTTTCCTTCCCTTTCTATTTTTTGGAATAGCTTGAGAAGGATAGGTATTATCTCTGCTTTAAACGTCTGGTAGAACTCCCCTGGGAAGCCATCTGGTCCTGGACTCTTATTTGTTGGGAGATTTTTGATAACTGATTCAATTTCTTCACTGGTTATGGGTCTGTTCAAGCTTTCTATTTCCTCCTGATGTAGTTTTGGAAGTGTGTGGGTGTTTAGGAATTTGTCCATTTCTTCCAGGTTGTCCAGTTTTTTGGCATATAATTTTTCATAGTATTCCCTGGTAATTGCTTGTATCTCTGAGGGATTGGTTGTAATAATTCCATTTTCATTCGTGATTTCATCTATTTGGGTCATCTCCCTTTTCTTTTTGAGAAGCCTGGATAGAGGTTTATCAATTTGGTTTATTTTTTCAAAAAACCAACTCTTGGTTTCGTTGATCTGCTCTACAGTTTTTTTTTTTTTTTTTCAGATTCTGTATTGTTTACTTCTGCTCTGATCTTTATTGTTTCTCTTCTTCTGCTGAGTTTGTGTGGTCTTTGCTGTCTGCTTCTCTTTCCTTTAGGTGTGCTGTTAGGTTTTGTATTTGGGATTTTTCTTGTTTCTTGAGATAGGCCTGGATTGCAATGTATTTTCCTCTCAGGACTGCCTTTGCTGCATCCCAAAGCATTTGGATTGTTGTATTTTCATTTTCGTTTGTTTCCATATATTTTTTAATTTCTTCTCTAATTGCCTGGTTGACACATTCATTCTTTAGTAGGGTGTTCTTTAACCTCCATGCCTTTGGAGGTTTTCCAGACTTTTTCCTGTGGTTGATTTCAAGCTTCATAGCATTGTGGTCTGAAGGTATTCATGATATGATCTCAATTCTTGTATACTTATGAAGGGCGGTTTTGTGACCCAGTATGTGATCTATCTTGGGGAATGTTCTATGTGCACTCGAGAAGAAAGTATATTCTGTTGCTTTGGGATGCAGAGTTCTAAATATATCTGTCAAGTCCATCTGATCCAGTGTATCATTCAGGTCCCTTGTTTCTTTATTGACCACGTATCTAGATGATCTATCCATTGTTGTAAGTGGAGTGTTAAAGTCCCCTGTCTTGCAGAAGATGGATTTAAGTTATGTCTGAAGGGAGTTCTCTGTGCCTCTTGGATTTCAATGCCTTTTTCCTTCCCCAGATCAGGGAAGTTCTCAGCTATTATTTCTTCAAGTACACCTTCAGCACCTTTCCCTCTCTCTTCCTCCTCTGGAATCCCAATTATGTGTAGATTATTTCTCTTTCATGCATCACTTAGTTCTCTAATTTTCCCCTCATACTCCTGGATTTTTTTATGTCTCTTTTTCTCAGCTTCCTCTTTTTCCATAATTTTATCTCCTAGTTCACCTATTCTCTCCTCTGCCTCTTCAATCCTACCTGTGGTCATTTCCATTTTATTTTGCAGCTCGTTTATAGAATTTTTTAGCTTCTCCTGACTATTCCTTAGTCCCTTGATCTCTGTAGCAATAGATTCTCTGCTGTCCGCGCCTTTGTTCCCCGCCAAACTGAGCTCTGTCATCCCGGGGCTCAGCAACTCTCCCTCCCGTTGTCCTCCAGCCTTCCCGCTCTCCAAGCAGAGCTGTTAACTTATAACCTTCCAGATGTTAAGTCCCACTTGCTGTGCGAACACATTCCGTCCGGCCCCTCTGCTTTTGCAAGCCAGACTCAGGGTCTCTGCTTGGCCAGCGGGCTGCCCCTCCACCCCCATTCCCTCCCACCAGTCTGTGTAGCGCACACTGCCTCACTGCTCTTCCTACCCTCTTCCGTGGGCCTCTCCTCTGCACTTGGCTCCAGAGACTCTGTTCTGTTAGTATCCTGGTCATTTTCTGGGTTATTTAGGCAGCTGTGGGTGGAATCTAAGTGATCAGCAGGACGCGGTGAGCCCAGCGTCCTCCTACGCTGCTCTCTTCAACCTCTGGACCGCTTAAACTGTCTTTGATCAATTTTTTAGCTGTCACTACTTCCTGGAGTTTCCTTTGAGGAAAATTCTTCTGTTTCATCATTTTGGGTAGTCCCTGTGGTAGCTCCAAACTGTAGGACACTTCCCCTTTGCTGTCAAGATTATCTTGTGTTTGTGGGCGGGGCCGCAGTCAGACCTGATGTCTGCCCCCAGCCCACCCCTGGGGCCACATTCATACTGGTGTGTACCTTATCTTCCCCTCTCCCAGAGGCAGGACTCACTGTGGAGTGGTGTGGTCCCTGTCTGGGCTACTTGCACAGTGCCAGGCTTGTGATGCTGCTTTGGTGGGATCTGGCTAAGGGCGTATTAGCTGGGGTGGATCTGCATGTGCACAGGGTGGGAGGGGTAGGCTTATGTTGCTTTGCCACCAATGGTCCCCTGCTTTGGGGCCCTTCAACACCAGGAGGGAGGCAGGCCTATCGTCGGATGGATGGTTCCACAGAAGCACAGTGTTGGGCATTTGCGTGGTGCAAGCATGTTTGGTGACAGGAACTGGTTCCCTTTGGAATTTGGCTGGGGGATTGGGAGGGAAATGGCACTGGCCTTTGGTCCCCCACTGAGCTGAGCTCCATCTTCTGGGGCTCAACATCTCTCCTTCCCAGCATCCTCTTGCCCTACTGGCTCTCTGAGAGCAGAGCTGTTGACTTTTAACATTCCAGATGTTAAGTCCCGCTGGCTGTCAGAACTCATGGCATTCAGCCCCTCTGCTTTTGCAAGCCAGACTTTAGGGGCTCTGCTTTGCTGGGTGGGCTGCCCCTCCACCACCCAGGCTCCTTCCCGCCAGTCTGTGTAGCATGCACTGCCTCTCTGCCCTTCCTACCCTCTTCTAGGGACCTCTTGTCTATGCTTGGCTCTGGAGAGTCTGTTCTGCTAGTCTTCTGGTGGTTTTCTGGGTTGTTTAGGCAGATGTGGGTAGAATCTAAGTGATCAGCAGGATGAGGTGAGTCCTATGCCACCATCTTCCATTCCCTTTGAACGACTGTACTTTTTACTATTATGATTTATTTTATTTTTATATATACATTTTAAATATACAATTTTTAGTATTTTATTTTATTTTTTGATCTAAATCCTTTTAATAAGCAGACCAAACACACTCATGATCTATTTTTTTTTTTGCTTTTTTGTTTGTGTGTATGGTTTCTTTTCTTTTCTTTCTTTACTCTTTTCTTTTCTTGACAAAAGGACGACATGGAAAAACTCACTGTGAAAGCAAGAACAGGCAATAGAACTCATAGCCAGGGATTTCACCAACACAGATATAAGTAAGATATCTGAACTGGAATTTTAAAGCACAATTATAAAAATACTAGCTGGAGTCGAAAAAAGCATAAAGGACACCAGAGAATCTCTTTCTGTTTATATAAGAAAATTAAAATCTAGTCAGGCCAAAAATAAAAATGTTATGACTGACATGCAATCCCAAATCGATGCCATGATGGCAAGGATGGATGAAGAGAGAAGTGAATCAGTGATATACAAGATAAAATTATGGAAAATAGTGAAACGGAAAAGAAGAGGGCTACAAAGGCCAAAGATCACAAGACTTAGAGAACTAGCAACTTATTAAAGATGAATAACGTTCATATCATAGGAGTCCCCAAAGATGAAAAGAGAGAAAAGAAGGCAGAAGGTTTATGTTAGCAAATTATAGATGAACACTTCCATAACCTAGGAAAGGGCCAGACATCAAAATCCAAGAAGCACAGAAAACTCCCATTAAATTTAACAGAAGCTGACCATCACCAAGTCATATCATAGTCAAATTCACAAAATACCCAGACAAGGAAAGAATCCTGGAAGCAGCAAGGGAAAAAAGTTCTTAATTTATAAGGGAAGACATATCAGGTTCACAGTAGATATGTTCCCAGAATCTTTGCAGGCCAGAAAGGAGAGGCAGGATATATTTAACATGCTGAATGGGGGAAATATGCAGCCAAGAATCTTTTATCCAACAAGGCTGTCATTAAGAATGGAAGGAGAGATAAAGACATCCCCAGACAAACAAATGCTAAAGGAGTTCATTACCACTTAACCAGACCCACAGGAAATTTTAAGGGAGACTCTTTGAGTGGAGGAAAAAAAAAAAGAACCAAAGCAACAGCCTAGAAAGGACCAGAGAACATCCCCCAGAAACTCCAACTCCACAGGCAACGCAATGGAAATAAAGTCATATCTTTCAGTAATCATTCTGAATGTAAATTGACTAAAGGCTCCAATCAAAAGATATATGGAATCGGAGTTGAGAAAAAAAAAAAAAAAAAGAAAGAAATCCAAGATCAATCTATATGTTGGCTACAAGAGATTCATTTTAGGTCTAAACTCACTTGCATATTGAAAATGAAGAGTTGGAGAACCATCTATCATGCTAATGGATGTCAAAAGAAAGCCAGAGTAGCCATACTTATATCAGAAAAACTAGACTTTAAAAAAGGACTGTAACAAAAGATGAAGAAGGGCATTATACCATAAGGGGTTTATCCACTGAGAAAATATAACAATTGTAAATATGCCCCCAACTGGGAGTACCCAGATATATAAATCAATTAATAATAAACATAAGGAATCTCACTGATAATAATAAAATAATAGTAGGGGACTTTATCACCACACCTTCAGCAATGGAAAGATCATCTAAGCAGAAAATCAACAACAAGGAAAAAAAATGTTTTGAATGACACACTGAACCAGATGGATGTAACAAATATATTCAGAACATTTCACCCTTAAAGCAGCAGAATGCACATTACTTTTGAGTGCACATGGAACATTCTCCAGAATAGATCACATACTGGGTCACAAATCAGCCCTCAACTAGTACAAAAAGATAGAGAGCATACCATGTATATTTTCAGATCACAATGCTATGAAACTTGAAGTCAACCACAAGGAAAAAATTGGAAAGCCCTCAAATACATGGGGTTTGAAAAACATCGTACTGAAGAATAAATGGGTTAACCAGGATATTAAAGAAAAATAAAAACATACATGGAAGCAAATAAAAATGAAAACATGGCACTCCAAACCCTTTGGGATGCAGCAAAGGCAGTCCTAAGAGGGAGCTATTGCAATTCAGGACTATCTCAAGAAGCAAGAGAGGTCCCAAATACACAACTTAATAAAGGAGCTAGAAAGGAACAGCAGATAAAGCCTAAAGACAGCAGAGGAAGGGAAATAACAAATATTAGAGAAGAAATAAGTCATATAGAAACAACAACTAAGAACTGATTCTTTGAAAAAATAAACAAAATTGACAAACCACTAACCAATTTATCAAAAAGAAAAGAGAAAGGACCAAAATGAGAAAAGCACAAATGAAAGAGGAGAGATCACAACCAACACCACAGAAATACAAATAATTATAAGAGAATACTATGAAAAATTATATGCCAACAAACAAGGAAATCTGGGAGAAATTGACAAAGTCCTAGAAATACACAAGCTGCCAAAATTAAAACAGTAATAAATAGAAAATTTGAACAGATCCATAACCAGCAAATAAATGGAATCAGTAATCAAAAATCTCCCAACAAACAAGAGTTGTGGGCCAGATGGATTCTCAGAATTCTATCAGACATTTAAAGAACAATTAACAGCTATTCTTCTCAAACTGTTCCATAAAGTGGAAATGAAAAGAAAACTTTCAAATTCATTCTATGAAGCCAGCATTATCTTGATTCTAAAACGACTGAAAAGGAGGATTATAGGCCAATATCCCTAATGAACTTGGATGCAAAAATTCTCAGCAAGACACTAGCAAATCAAATTCAACAGTGCGTTAAAATAATTATTCACCATAATCAAGTGGGATTTATTCCTGGGCTACAGGGCTGATTCAATATTCACAAATCAATCAATGTGATACACCAGATTAAAAATGAAAGAATAAGAACCACATGATTCTCTCAACAGATGCAGACAAAGCATTTGACAAAATACAACACCCTTTCTTGATAAATGCCCTTAAGAAAGTAGGGAGAGAAGGAACATACCTCAATGTCATAAAGGCCATGTATGAAAGATCCACAGCTAATACCATACTCAATGGGGAAAAACTGAAAGCCTTTCCCCTAAGGTCAGGAACAAGACAAGAATGGCCACTCTAATAATTACTATTTAACATGGTATGGGAACTCTTAGCCACAGCAATCAGACAACTAAATAAAGGACATCCAAATTGGCAAGGAAGAAGTCAAACTTTCACTATATCCACATGACATGATACCCTATGTAGAAAACCTGAAAGACTCCACCAAAAAACTTCTAAAACTATTACATGAATCCATCAAATTCACAGGATATAAAATCGATGTGCACAAATCCTTTGCACTTCTGTACACCAATAATGAAGAAGCAGAAAAGAAATCAAGGAATCAATCCCATTGGCAGTTGTACCAAAAACAAGAAAGCTAGGAATAAACTTAACTAAAGAGGTACAATATCTGTACTCTGAAAATTATAGAACACTTTTGAAAAATATTGAAGAGAACACAAAGAAATGGAAAAGCATTACATGCTTATGGATTGGAAGAACAAACATTGTTAAAATGTCTATACTACCCAAAGCAATCTACACATTTAATGCCATCCTTATTAAAACACCACCAACTTTTTTCACAGAGCTATAACAATCATAAAATTTTTAGGGAACCACAGAAAATCTAAAAGGGCCAAAGCAATCCTGCAAAAGAAACAGAAAACTGGAGGCATTACAATTCTGGATTTCAAACTGTATTGCAAAGCTGTAGTCCTCAAGACAGTATGGTACTGGCACAAAAACAGACACATTGATCAATGGAACAGAATAAAAAACCCAGAAACCAACCCACAACTCTATGGTCAACTAATCTTCGACAAAGCAGGAAAGAATATCCAATGGAAAAAAGATAGGCTTTTCAACAAATGGTGTTGGGAAAATCGGACGACAACATGCAGAAGAATAAGCCTGGACCATTTTCTTATATCATACACAAAAGTAAATTCAAAATGGATGAAAGGCCCAAATGTGAGACAGGAAACCATCAAAACCCTAGGAGAACACAGGCAGCAACCTCCTTGACTTAAACCAGAGCATCTTCTTACTAGACACATCACCAAAGACAAGGGAAACTAAAGCGAACATGAACTATTGGACTTCATCAAGATAACTTTTGCACAGAGAAAGGAACAATAAAAAAAAAACCTAAACAGCAGCCTACAGAGTGGGAGAAGATTTTGCAAATGACATATCTGAAAAAGGGTTAGTATCCAAAATCTATAAAGAAATTATCAAATTCAACACCCAAAAAACAAACATGAAAAGACAATTTTCCAAAGAAGACATCCAGATGCCTAATAGACACATGAAAAGATGGTCAACATCACTTATCATCAGCGAGATACAAATCAAAACCATGATGAGATTCCTCCTCACAACTGTCAGAATGGTTAAAATTAACAACACAAAAAACAATAGGTTTTGGCGAGGATGCAGAGAAAGGGAAGCCCTCTTGTACTGTTGGCGGGACTGCAAACTGGTACAGCCACTCTGGTGAAGAGTATGGAGGAACAGGGAGTTTCCTCAAAAAACTAAAAATAGAACTACTAAGATCCAGCAATTGCACTACTAAGTATTTACCCAAAGGATACAAAAATACAGATTCAAAGGGGTAAATTACCCCAATGTTTATAGTAGCATTATCAACAATAGCCAAACTATGGAGAGAGCACAAATGTCCATTGACTGATGAATGGATACAGAAGAGGTGGTATATATCTATAATGGAATATTACTCAGCCATCAAAAATAATGAAATCTTGCCATTTGCAATGATGTGTATAGAGCTAGAATGTATTATGCTAAGTGAAATAAGTCAATTAGGGAAAGACAAATACCATATGATTCACTAATATGTGGAATTTAAGAAGCAAGACAGGTGACACATGGGAATGGGGGAAAAGAAGAGAGGGAAACAAACCACAAGAGACTCTAAATGATAGATAGAAAACTGAGTGTTAATGGAGGGAGTGGGTGAGGGATGAGCTAGATAGGTGATGGGTATTAAAGAGGGCACTTGTCATGAGCACTGAGTGTTGTATGCAAGTGATGAATCACTGAATTATGTTCCTGAAATCAATATTGCACTATATGTTAATTAAAATTTAAATTAAAAAAGAATTAAATCTGTCATTTGCAACAACCTAAATGGAGAGTATTATACTAAGCAAAATAAGTCAGTCAGAGAAAGACAAATACCATATAGTATCACACATAGGTGGAATTTAAGAAACAAAACAATCATATAGGAGAAATATAGAGAAAGGCAAACCAAGAAATAGACTCTTCACTATAGAAAACAAACTATTGGCTACAACAGGGCAGGTGAGTGAGGGGGTGGAATAAATAGATGATGGGGACTAAGGAGTGCACTTGTTCTGATGAGCACTGAGTGTTGTATGGAAGTGTTGAATCACTATATTGTACACCTGAAACCAATATTACGCTGTATGTTAACTAACTGGAAATTAAATAAAAATTTATAAATAAAAAAATGTCCCCTACAGTATAAAATCTAGATTCTATATTGTTTTTATTATCTTTACATGCTAATATTTTTTCCAATTACTTTTCTACACAAACTATTTTATTCCAAAAATTAACACAATTCTTTGCCATCCTAAAATGTTCTCCTTTTTCATCAGTTCTCTAAGTTCTATTCATTCTTCAGGACTAGCTTAATCCACCACTTTCATGAAAAGTGTTTTGACAAATACAAAAAGTCTTGTGTTCACAAACAGAGTACCAAAAAGAATAATTCTATCACCCCAGATAATTTTCACATACTGCCCCTTTGTAGTAAACCCCTTTTTCTTAGAAAAAAAGACCTCTGGAAATAAATACTGTTTGCTGTTTTTGTACTTTTGCCACTTTCCAAATGTCACATGTATGAAATTATATATATGGGTCAGATTTCTTCCACTTAGTATAATACATTTTCATCCATATTATGTAAATCAAAAGTTTATTCTTTTTTATTGCTGACCAGTAATCTATCAAATAAATATAATGCAATCTGTTTATTCAGTTAGCTATTGAAAGCCATTTGGGCTATTTCAGTTTTTGACAAATATGAATAAAGCTACAGAGTTTTGTGAAAACATAAGTTTTCATTTCAGTTGGGGAAATATCTAGGAGTAGGGATTGCTGGGTAGAATGGAAAGTGTATGTTTAACTTTATGGGAAACTGCCAACAGTTTGTTTTTTTTTTAATTTGAGCATAGTTGACACACAATGTTGCACTAGTTTCAGGGGTTTTCCATAGTGATAAAACAAGTTTAGACATTATGCTATGCTCACCATGATTGTAGCTACCACCTGTCACCGTACAACACTATTACAATATCTTGACTATATTCCTTATTCTGTGACTTTTTCTCCTGTGACTTACTCCTTTCAAAATGGAAGCCCCCCTTCACCCATTTAGCCCATCCCTCCAACCCCCTTCTTTTTGGCAACCCTCTATTTGTTCTCTTTATTTATAGGTCCGGTCCTATTTTTTGTTTCTTTATTCATTTTTTAAACTCCACTTATGAGTGAAATCATATGGTATTTGTATTTCTCAGCCTGATTTATTTCAATTATGGAGATTCTTCAAAAAATTTTTAAAAATACCATATGATCCAATAATTCCATTATTAGGTATTTACCCAAAGGAAACAAAAACACTAATTTGAAAAGATACATGCACCCCTATGTTTATTGCAGGATTATTTACAATAGCCAAGATGTGGAAGCAGCCTGTGTCCATCAATAGATAAATGGATATGGAAGATGTAGTATACACATACTGGACTATTACACAGCCATAAAAAAGGATGAGATCATGAAATTTTGAGATAATATCAATGGTCCTAGAGGAAATTGCCACCAGTTTTCCCAAGTGCCTGTATGAGCATTCCTGCTGCCCCATATCCTAGTCAACACTTAGTAATTTCACTTTTCATGATTTTAGCCATTAAAGTAGGAGTGTAGTAGTATCTCATTGGTTTGAATTTATACCTCCCTAGTGAGTAGATAATGATGAATAATAATGATGAGTATCGTTCTATATGCATCTTCAGTGAACTGTATGTTAAGATCCTTTGATTATTTAAAACAATTGAGTTGTTTGTTTTCTTAGTGTGAGTTTTGGGAGTTATTTACATATTTTAGATACAAATACTTTAATACATATTGGATTTGCAAATACTTTCTTCCAGTGTTTGGCTTTTCTTTTCATTTGCCACAGTCAATTTTCCCTTGATGGATTATGTTTTTGGTGTCCTATCTCAATGTCTTTGCCAAACCCAAGTCACTCAGATTTTCTTCTATGTTTTATTTCAGAAACATTGTGATTTTATACTTGGATCTTTGATTAATTTTGAGTTAATTTTTGTATAAGTTGTGAAGTATATGTGAAGATGATGATGATGATGATGATGATTTTGCATGCAGATAACTACTTTTTCAGCACTGTGTGTTAAAGACTATTCATTCTCTGTTGAGTTGCTGTGGCATTTTCATGAAGAATTAGTTCATTATATCTGGACTCTATATACTCCATTGATCCATATGTTTAATCCTTTGCCAATAACACACTGTCTTGATTATTGTAGCTTTATAGTGAGCCTTGAAATTGAGTAATGTGATTCTTCAATTTATTTTGTTTTGTTTCAAAATTGTTTTGGTTGCGGTAGGTCTTTTGCCCTCCCATACACATTTTATTTTTTTAATGTTTATTTATTTTGAGAGAGAGTGAGCACACATGTACGCATTTATGAGCAGGGGAGGAGCAGAGAGAGTGGGAAAGAGAGAATCCCAAATAGGCTCCCACTGTCAGCACAAGCCTGATGTGGGGCTTGAACTCACAAACTGTGAGATCATGATCTGAACCAAAATCAAGAGTCTGATGCTTAGCCAACTGAGCCACCCAGGCACACCTCCATACACATTTTTAAATCAACTTGTAGGTATTTTTAAAATGTATGATTTTTGATTGGGATTGTATGGAATCTACAAGTAAAATTGTACAGAATTAACTAATATCTTAACAATATTGAGTTTTCCTCAATACTGTATCTCTTCATTTACTTAAATTTTCTGTGATTTTTCTCACCAGTGTTTTATCATTTTCAGTATACATATCCTGCATACATTTTTTTGTTTTGCTAGATTCATACCTAAGTATTTTATTTTTGGGTGCTATTTAAAAGGGTATTGTTTAAGAATTTTAAATTCAAATGAGGTGGTTGAGCAGTTTGGTGGTGGCAGCTTTGCTGAGGCAGAGCTTTCTGAAGACCCTGATGGGCAAAACCATCACCCTCAAGGTTGAGCCCAGTGACACCACTGAGAATGTCAAAGCCAAAATCCAAGACGAGGAGGGCATCCTCCCTGACCAGCAGCATCTGATTTTTGTGGACAAAACAGCTGGAGGATGGCTGAATTCTCTCAGACTACCATATCCAGAAAGAGTCCACCCTGCACTTGATACTTTGCCTGCAAGATGGCATCATCCAGCCTTCCCTCTGCCAGCTGGCCCAGAAATACAACTGCAACAAGATTATCTTCTGTAAGTGTTAGGCTCTCCTGTACCCATGGAGATGTCTACCCCACTGTCTACCTCTGCAAGATGTGCTGGCACTACAACAACCTGCCCCAAGAAAAAGGTCAAATAAAGCCCCTCCACCAGCTCTTCCTTTGCTGGCAGTTTGGTCTCCTGCCAGAACCTCAAAGCCCTGGGACCTCAATAAAATTTCCCTTTCAGTGACTTGGGGAATTTTTTTTAAATTCCGATTGTTTACTTGATGTTATGGAGAAATTCAATTGAGTTTTCTATATTAAGCTTGTGTCCTTAAAACTCGCTGAACTCACTAGTTCTAGTTTTTTGTATATTCTTTGGACTTTCTACAAAAATAATTAAGCCATATTTAAAACTATCTATTTTCACTATGACATTTATATATGTATGTATGTTCTTTTGCCTTGATAGAAATTCCAGTATAATGATGAATAGGAAAAGTGGGACTAGAGACATTCCCTTTTCTTGATGCTAGTTGTGGGTGATGTACCCCCTTTATTAGCTTAAGAAACTTTCCTTTGATTGGTATTCAAACGTTGGAGCAGCCTTACCCTGGAATAAACCTCAGATGATCATAATCCATTATTCTTTTTATTTGTCTTTAACTTTTTTCCTCATAATATGTGATGCTGGTATCATAAAATTAGTAAGGAAGTGTTCCCTTTTATGTTCTGGAAAAGATTGGCAGAATTAAGATTATTTATTGAATGTTTTGTAGAATTTACATGCAGCAGCATTTTCTTTGTTGGAAGATTCTCAACTATGAATTTAAACTCTAATAAATATAAGACTATTCAGTTTACTTATTTTTCTTTTAATTTTTCTTTATGTATTTCAAAGAACAGATCCACATCATGCAAGTTTTTCAACTTATGAGTATATAGTTGTTTGTATTGTATCATTATAATCTTTTTAATGTGTAAAGGTACCATAGTAATAACCGTCTATCCTTCTTGGTATTGGTAATTTGTGTCTTCCTTTTTTTGTCACTCTGGCTATGAAGTTATTAATTTTTTAAAAATTTTTTTCTTTCAAAGAACCAGCTATACATTATATTGAATTTATCTATTATTTCTCTGTCTTCAATTTGGTTTCTAATCTCATCTTTATTGTGTTCTTCCATCTGCTTATTTTGTATTCAACTTCTCTTCTTTGGTTTCTTAAGGGGAAGCTCAGTCTACTGATTTTAATCTTTTAAAATAAGTATTTCCCTTAATAAATCTTCCTTCAAGCACTGCTTTAACTGCATCCCATCATTCGCTTCAAGATACTTTCTATTTATGTTGGAATTTCGTCTTGGACTTATGTATTATTTACAAGTGTGCTGTATTACCAGTATGTTAATTACCAATATTTGGGGAATATTTCAGCTTTCTGTTATTAATTTCTAATTTAATTTCATAATGCTTTGAAAACTTACCTTATATGAACTCTAGTCTTTTGAATTTGTTAAGATTTGTGTTTTGGCTTAGAATATGGTCTACCTAGGTAAATGTTTTTTATGCATTTGAAGTGAGTGTGTATCCTGATGTTTCTGTCTACTTGTTCTTTCAAGTATGGAGAAATTAGTGTTAAAATCTCCAAATATACTACTTATTTTGTTTATCTCTCTTTTCTGTGTTTTTTTTTTCAGTTTTTGTTTCATGCACTTTGTTTCAATTAAATTTTTATTTTAACTCCAGTTAGTTAACATACAGTGTTACTTTAGTTTCAGGTGTACAATATAGTGATTCAATAGTCCCATACGTCACCCTGCACTTATCATAACAAGTGCACTCCTTAATCCCCATCACCAGTTTAACCCATCCTCCTGCCGACACTCCCTCTGGTAACCATCAAGTTGTTCTATATATTTAAGAGTCTGTTTCTTGCTTTTTTCCCTCTTATTTAACTGTCTTCTTTTTGTTTGTTTTGTTTCTTAAATTCTACATATGAATGAAATCATATGGTATTTGTCTTTCTCTGATTTATTTCACTTAGCATTATACTCTGAAGCCCCAACCATGCCATTGGAAATGGCAAGACTTCATTCTTTTTATATGTCTGAATAAATATTCCATTGTGTATATATACAACATCCTCATTTTTTATTAAGTTTATTTATTTATTTTGAGAGAGAGAGTGAAAATGGGGGAGGGGCAGAGAGAGAGACAGAGACAGAGAGAATCCCAAGCAAGCTCTACTCTGCCAGTGCAGAGCCCAATGCAGGGCTTGAACTCGCAAACTGTGAGATCATGACCTAAGCCTGAGTCAGATGCTTAATGAACTGAGCCACCCATGTGACCCCTTACCACATCCTCTTTATCCGTTCATCAATCATTGAACACTTGGGCTGTTTCTATAATTTGGCTGTTGTAAATAATTCTGCTATAAACATAGGGGTACCCCCTTGAATTAGTATTTTTATATTCTTTGGATAAATACCTAATGGTGTGATTGCTAGGTCATAGGTTAGTTGTATTTTTAACTTCTGGTAGAACCTCCAAACTGTTTTCCAGAGTGACTGTACCAGTTTGCATTCCCACTAAGAGTGCAAAAGTGTTTCTCTTTCTCTACATCCTCTCGAGCACCTCTTGTTTTTTCTTGTGTTGTTGATTTTAGCTGTCCTGACAGGTGTGAGGTGATATCTCATTGTAGATTTGATTTGCATTTCTCTGATGATAAGTGATGATGAGAATGTTTTCATATGTCTATTGGCCACCTGTATGTTTTCTGTGGGTAAATGTGTGTTCATGCCTTCTGCACCCTTTTCAACTGGATTATTTGGTTTTGGTTGTTGAGTTTTATAAATTCTTTATATATTTTGGATAGTAGATCTTTATCAGATATATTATTTGCAAATGCCTTCTCCCATTCCATAGGCTACCTTTTAGTTTTGTTGTTTTCTTCACTATGCAGAAGTTTTTATCTTGATGAAGTCCCAATAGTTTACCTTTCTTTTGTCTCTCTTGCCTAATGAGACCTATCTAGAAAAAAAGTGGTATGGCTGATGTCAAAGAAGTTACTGCCTGTGTTCCCCTTTAGTATTTTAGTGGTTTCAGGTCTCACGTTTATGTCTTTAATTCATTTTGAAGTTGTTTTTGTGTATGATATAAGAAAGTGGTCCAGTTTCATTCATTTGCATGTTGCTGTCCAGTTTTCACCACACCATTTGTTGAAGAGACTTTTTCCAATTGTATCTTCTTTCCCACTTTGTCAAACATTAATTGACCATATCATTATGGGTTCATTTCTGGGTTTTCTATTCTGTTGCATTGATCTATATGCCTTTTTTGTGCCAATATCATACTGTTTTGATTACTACAATTTTGTAATATAACTTGAAGTCTGGAATTGTGATGCCTCTAGCTTTGCTTTTCTTGTTCCAGATTGCTTTGGCTGTTTGGGGTCTTTGGTGGTTTTATACAAATTTTAAGATTGTTTTAGCTATGTGAAAAATGCTGGTGGTATTTTGATAAGCGTTGCATTAAATGTGTAGATTGCTTTGGGTAATACAGACATTTTTAACAATATTTTTTCTTCCAATCCATGAGCATGAAATGTTTTTCCCTTTCTCTGTGTTGTCTTCAACTTCATTCTTCAGGGTGTTATAGTTTTCAGAGTACAGAGCTTTCAACTCTTTGATTAAGTTAATTCCTAGGTATGTAATTATTTTGCATACAATTGTAAATAGGATTGATTCCTTAACTTCTCTTTCTGCTACTTCATTATTGGCGTATAGAAATGCAACAAATTTCTGTAAGTTGATTTTGTATCCTGTGATGTTACTGAATTATTGTATCAGTGCTAGCAATTATTTAGTGGAGCCTTTTGGGTTTTCTACATAGAGTATCAGAGCATCTGTAAATAGCGAAAGTTTGTCTCCTTCCTGTGCTAATTTGGATGCCTTTTATTTCTTCTGTTGTCTAATTGCTGAGGGTAGGACTTCCAATACTATGTTACATAACAGTGGTGAGAGTGGATATCCCTGTCTTCTTCCTGACTGTAGAGGAAAAGTTCTCAGATTTTCCCCACTGAGGATGGTATTAGCTGTGGGATTTTTATATATGGCCTTTATGATGTTGAGGTATGTTCCCACTATCCCTGTATTATCAAGGGTTTTTATTAAGAATAAATGCTGTACTTTGCCAAGTACATTTCCTCTATTGAAATGATCATATGTTTCTTATCCTTTATTTTCATTTTTTTGTTATTTTTGTTTATTTTTTGTTACTTTTTATACTTGATCTTAGCCAAAAAGCTGAGAAGTGATTTATTATTGTAAATTAAACTTTGGTTTGTTAATGTACAGAGCAGTATTTGTTTCAGGAGTAGAATTCAGTGACTCATCATTTATCTACAACACCCAGTGCTCATGAAACAAGTGCCCTCCTTAATGCCCATCACACATCTAGCCCATCTCCCACTGACTTTCCTCCATCAATCCCCAGTTTGTTCTCTATCATTCAGAGTCTCTTGTGGTATATTTCCCTCTCTCCTCTTTTTTCCCACATCACATATGTTCATCTATCTCTGTTTCTTAAATTCCACATACAAGTGAAATCATATGGTATATGTCTTTCTCTCATTGAGTTATCTCACTTTGCATAATACATCCTAGTTCTATCCATGTCATTGCAAATGGCAAAATTTCATTCTTTTTCATGGCTGAGTAATATTCCATTGTATACATATACCACTTCTTTATCCATTTATCAGTCGATGGATGTATGGGCTCTCTCCACAGTTAGGCTATTGTTGATAATGCTGCAATAAACATTGGGGTGTATTAACCCCTTTGAATCTTTGCTTTTGTACCTTTGGTAAGTACCTAAGAGGATGGTAGGGAAGTTACATTTTCAGTTTTTTGATGAAACTCCATACAATTCTCTAGAGTGGCTACACTAATTTGCATTCCCACCAATAATGCAAGAGGGCTCCCACTTTCTCTTCATCCTTGCCAACACCTGTTGTTTCTTGTGTTGTTAATTTTAGCCATCCTGACAGGTGTGAGGTGGTATCTCATTGTGGTTTTGATTTGTATTTCCCTGATGATGAATGATGTTGAGCATCTTTTCATGTGTCTGTTAGCCATCTGGATATCTTCTTTGGAAAAATGTCTATTCATATCTTCTGCCCATTTCTTTTTTTTTTATTTACTTTTTATTTTTATTTTTATTTTTTTTTATATTTTATTTTATTTTTTTAATATATGAAATTTATTGTCAAATTGGTTTCCATACAACACCCAGTGCTCATCCCAAAAGGTGCCCTCCTCAATACCCATCACCCACCCTCCCCTCCATCCCAGCCCCCATCAACCCTCAGTTTGTTCTCAGTTTTTAACAGTGTCTTATGCTTTGGCTCTCTCCCACTCTAACCTCTTTTTTTTTTCCTTCCCCTCCCCCAAGGGGTTTCTGTTAAGTTTCTCAGAATCCACATAAGAGTGAAACCATATGGTATCTGTCTTTCTCTGTATGGCTTATTTCACTTAGCATCACACTCTCCAGTTCCATCCACGTTGCTACAAAAGGCCATATTTCATTCTTCCTCATTGCCATGTAGTATTCCATTGTGTATATAAACCACAATTTCTTTATCCATTCATCAGTTGATGGACATTTAGGCTCTTTCCATAATTTGGCTATTGTTGAGAGTGCTGCTATAAACATTGGGGTACAAGTGCCCCTATGCATCAGTACTCCTGTATCCCTTAGGTAAATTCCTAGCAGTGTTATTGCTGGGTCATAGGGTAGGTCTATTTTTAATTTTTTGAGGAACCTCCACACTGCTTTCCAGAGCGGCTGCACCAATTTGCATTCCCACCAACAGTGCAAGAGGGTTCCCGTTTCTCCACATCCTCTCCAGCATCTATAGTCTCCTGATTTGTTCATTTTGGCCACTCTGACTGGCGTGAGGTGATATCTGAGTGTGGTTTTGATTTGTATTTCCCTGATAAGGAACGACATTGAGCATCTTTTCATGTGCCTGTTGGCCATCCAGATGTCTTCTTTAGAGAAGTGTCTATTCATGTTTTCTGCCCATTTCTTCACTGGGTTATTTGTTTTTTGGGTGTGGAGTTTGGTGAGCTCTCTATAGATTTTGGATACTAACCCTTTGTCCGATATGTCATTTGCAAATATCTTTTCCCATTCCATTGGTTGCCTTCTAGTTTTGTTGGTTGTTTCCTTTGCTGTGCAGAAGCTTTTTGTCTTCATAAGGTCCCAGTAATTCACTTTTGCTTTTAATTCCCTTGCCTTTGGGGATGTGTCGAGTAAGAGATTGCTACGGCTGAGGTCAGAGAGGTCTTTTCCAGCTTTGTGCTCTAGGGTTTTGATGGTTTCCTGTCTCACATTCAGGTCCTTTATCCATTTTGAGTTTATTTTTGTGAATGGTGCGAGAAAGTGGTCTAGTTTCAACCTTCTGCATGTTGCTGTCCTATTCTCCCAGCACCATTTGTTAAAAAGACTGCCTTTTTTCCATTGGATGTTCTTTCCTCCTTTGTCAAAGATGAGTTGGCAATACGTTTGTGGGTCTAGTTCTGGGGTTTCTATTCTATTCCATTGGTCTTTGTGTCTGTTTTTGTGCCAATACCATGCTGTCTTGATGATGACAGCTTTGTAGTAGAGGCTAAAGTCTGGGATTGTGATGCCTCCTGCTTTGGTCTTCTTCTTCAAAATTACTTTGGCAATTCGGGGCCTTTTGTGGTTCCGTATGAGTTTTAGGATTGCTTGTTCTAGTTTCGAGAAGAATGCTGGTGCAATTTTGATTGGGATTGCATTGAATGTGTAGATAGCTTTGGGTAGTATTGACATTTGGACAATATTTATTCTTCCAATCCATGAGCAGGGAATGTCTTTCCATTTCTTTATATCTTCTTCAATTTCCTTCACAAGCTTTCTATAGTTTTCAGCATACAGATCTTTTACATCTTTGGTTAGATTTATTCCTAGATATTTTATGCTTCTTGGTGCAGTTGTGAATGGGATCAGTTTCTTGATTTGTCTTTCTGTTGCTACATTGTTAGTGTATAAGAATGCAACTGATGTCTGTACATTGATTTTGTATCCTGCAACTTTGCGGAATTCATGTATCAGTTCTAGCAGACTTTTGGTGGAGTCTATCGGATTTTCCACATATAATATGTCATCTGCAAAAAGTGAAAGCTTGACTTCATCTTTGCCAATTTTGATGCCTTTGATTTCCTTTTGTTGTCTGATTGTTGATGCTAGAACTTCCAGCACTATGTTAAACAACAGCGGTGAGAGTGGGCATCCCTGTCGTGTTCCTGATCTCAGGGAAAAAGCTCTCAGTTTTTCCCCGTTGAGGATGATGTTAGCTGTGGGCTTTTCATAAATGGCTTTTATGATCTTTAAGTATGTTCCTTCTATCCCGACTTTCTCAAGGGTTTTCATTAAGAAAGGGTGCTGGATTTTGTCAAAGGCCTTTTCTGCATCGATTGACAGGATCATATGGTTCTTCTCTCTTTTTTTTTGTTAATGTGATGTATCACGTTGATTGATTTGAGAATGTTGAACCAGCCCTGCATCCCAGGAATGAATCCCACTTGATCATGGTGAATAATTCATTTTATATGCTGTTGAATTCGATTTGCTGGTATCTTAGTGAGAATTTTTGCATCCATATTCATCAGGGATATTGGCCCGTAGTTCTCTTTTTTTACGGGGTCTCTGTCTGGTTTAGGAATCAAAGTAATACTGGCTTCATGGAATGAGTCTGGAAGTTTTCCTTCCCTTTCTATTTTTTGGAATAGCTTGAGAAGGATAGGTATTATCTCTGCTTTAAACGTCTGGTAGAACTCCCCTGGGAAACCATCTGGTCCTGGACTCTTATTTGTTGGGAGATTTTTGATAACTGATTCAATTTCTTCACTGGTTATGGGTCTGTTCAAGCTTTCTATTTCCTCCTGATGTAGTTTTGGAAGTGTGTGGGTGTTTAGGAATTTGTCCATTTCTTCCAGGTTGTCCAGTTTTTTGGCATATAATTTTTCATAGTATTCCCTGGTAATTGCTTGTATCTCTGAGGGATTGGTTGTAATAATTCCATTTTCATTCGTGATTTCATCTATTTGGGTCATCTCCCTTTTCTTTTTGAGAAGCCTGGATAGAGGTTTATCAATTTTGTTCATTTTTTCAAAAAACCAACTCTTGGTTTCGTTGATCTGCTCTACAGTTTTTTTTTTTCAGATTCTGTATTGTTTACTTCTGCTCTGATCTTTATTGTTTCTCTTCTTCTGCTGAGGTTGTGTGGTCTTTGCTGTCTGCTTCTCTTTCCTTTAGGTGTGCTGTTAGGTTTTGTATTTGGGATTTTTCTTGTTTCTTGAGATAGGCCTGGATTGCAATGTATTTTCCTCTCAGGACTGCCTTTGCTGCATCCCAAAGCATTTGGATTGTTGTATTTTCATTTTCGTATGTTTCCATATATTTTTAAATTTCTTCTCTAATTGCCTGGTTGACCCACTCATTCGTTAGTAGGGTGTTCTTTAACCTCCACGCTTTTGGAGGTTTTCCAGACTTTTTCCTGTGGTTGATTTCAAGCTTCATAGCATTGTGCTCTGAAAGTATGCATGGTATGATCTCAATTCTTGTATACTTATGAAGGGCGGTTTTGTGGCCCAGTATATGATCTATCTTGGAGAATGTTCCATGTCACTCAAGAAGAAAGTATATTCTGTTGCTTTGGGATGCAGAGTTCTAAATATATCTGTCAAGTCCATCTGATCCAGTGTATCATTCAGGTCCCTTGTTTCTTTATTGACCGTGTGTCTAGATGATCTATCCATTTCTGTAAGTGGGGTGTTAAAGTCCCCTGCAATTACCACATTCTTATCAATAAGGTTGCTTATGTTTATGAGTAATTGTTTTATATATTTGGGGGCTCCAGTATTTGGCGCATAGACATTTATAATTGTTAGCTCTTCCTGATGGATAGACCCTGTAATTATTATATAATGCCCTTCTTCATCTCTTGTTACAGGCTTTAATTTAAAGTCTAGTTTGTCTGATATAAGTATGGCTACTCCAGCTTTCTTTTGGCTTCCAGTAGCATGATAAATAGTTCTCCATCCCCTCACTCTCAATCTGAAGGTGTCCTCAGATCTAAAATGAGTCTCTTGTAGACAGCAAATAGATGGGTCTTGTTTTTTTATCCATTCTGATACCCTATGTCTTTTGGTTGGCGCATTTAATCCATTTACATTCAGTGTTATTATAGAAAGATACGGGTTTAGAGTCATTGTGATGTCTGTATGTTTTATGCTTGTAGTGATGTCTCTGGTACTTTTTCTCACAGGATCCCCCTTAGGATCTCTTGTAGGGCTGGTTTAGTGGTGACAAATTCCTTCAGTTTTTGTTTGTTTGGGAAGACCTTTATCTCTCCTTGTATTCTAAATGACAGACTTGCTGGATAAAGGATTCTTGGCTCCATATTTTTTCTGTTTAGCACACTGAAGATCTCGTGCCAATCCTTTCTGGCCTGCCAAGTTTCAAATGAGAGATCAGTCACGAGTCTTATAGGTCTCCCTTTATATGTGAGGGCAAGTTTATCCCTTGCTGCTTTCAGAATTTTCTCTTTATCCTTGTATTTTGCCAGTTTCACTATGATATGTTGTGTAGAAGATCGATTCAAGGTACGTCTGAAGGGAGTTCTCTGTGCCTCTTGGATTTCAATGCCTTTTTCCTTCCCCAGTTCAGGGAAGTTCTCAGCTATAATTTTTTCAAGTACCCCTTCAGCACATTTCCATCTCTCTTCTTCCTCTGGGATACCAATTATGCGTATATTATTTCTTTTTAGTGTATCACTTAGTTCTCTAATTTTCCCCTCATACTCCTGGATTTTTTTATCTCTCTTTCTCTCAGCTTCCTCTTTTTCCATAACTTTATCTTCTAGTTCACCTATTCTCTCCTCTGCCTCTTCAATCCGAGCTGTCGTCGTTTCCATTTTGTTTTGCATTTCGTTTAAAGTGCTTTTCAGCTCCTCGTGACTGTTCCTTAGTCCCTTGATCTCTGTAGCAAGAGATTCTCTGCTGTCCTCTATACTGTTTTCAAGCCCAGCGATTAATTTTATGACTATTATTCTAAATTCACTTTCTGTTACATTATTTAAATCCTTTTTGATCAGTTCATTAGCTGTTGTTATTTCCTGGAGATTCTTCTGAGGGGAATTCTTCCGTTTGGTCATTTTGGATAGTCCCTGGAGTGTTGAGGACCTGCAGGGCACTTCCCCTGTGCTGTGGTGTATAACTGGAGTTGGTGGGCGGGGCTGCAGTCCAACCTGATGTCTGCCCCCAGCCCACCGCTGGGGCCACAGTCAGACTGGTGTGTGCCTTCTCTTCCCCTCTCCTAGGGGCAGGATTCACTGTGGGGTGGGGTGGCCCGTCTGGGCTACTTGCACACTGCCAGGCTTGTGGTGCTGGGGATCTGGCGTATTAGCTGGGGTGGGTAGGCAAGGTGCATGGAGGCAGGAGGGGCAGGCTTAGCTCGCTTCTCCTTAGGTGATCCACTTCAGGAGGGGCCCTGTGGCAGTGCGAGGGAGTCAGATCTGCTGCCGGAGGTTTGGCTCCACAGAAGCACAGAGTTGGGTGTTTGCGGGGAGCGAGCAAGTTCCCTGGCAGGAACTGATTCCCTTTGGGATTTTGGCTGGGGGATGGGCAGGGGAGATGGCGCTGGCGAGCGCCTTTGTTCCCCACCAAACTGAGCTCTGTCGTCCGGGGGCTCAGCAGCTCTCCCTCCCTTTGTCCTCCAGCTTTCCCGCTTTCTGAGCAGAGCTGTTAACTTATGACCTCCCAGACGCTAAGTCGCGCTTGCTGTCGGAACACCGTCCATCAGGCCCCTCCGCTTTTGCCAGCCAGACTCGGGGGCTCTGCTTGGCCAGCAGGCTGCCCCTCCACCCCAGCTCCCTCCCGCCAGTCCGTGGAGCGCGCACCGCCTCGCCGCCCTTCCTACCCTCTTCCTTGGGCCTCTCGTCTGTGCTTGGCTCGGGAGACTCTGTTCTGCTAATCCTCTGGTGGTTTTCTGGGTTATTTAGGCAGGTGTAGGTGGAATCTAAGTGATCAGCAGGACGCGCGGTGAGCCCAGCGTCCTCCTACGCCGCCATCTTCCCTCTCGACTTCTTCTGCCCATTTCTAAACTGGGTTGTTTGCTTTTTGGGTGTTAAGTTTGATAAGTTCTTTATAGATTTGCATACTAACCCTTTATCAGATATGTTATTTGCAAATATTTTCTCCCATTCAGTAGGTTACATTTTGGTTCTGATTATTGTTGCCTTTGGTATGCAGAAGTTTTTTATCTTGATGAAGCCTCAATAGTTTATTTGCTTGTTTCCCCTCCATCTGGCAACATGTCTAATAAGAAGTTGTTCTGACGATGGTTAAATAGGTTGCTGCCTGTGTTGTCCTCTAGGATTTTGACGGTTTCCTGTTTCATATTTAGGTCTTCCATCCATTTTGAATTTATTTTTGTGGATGTTATAAGAAAGTGGTCCAGTTTCATTCTTCTGCATGTTAGTGTCCAATTTTCCCAACACCATTTGTTGAAGAGACTATCTTTTTTTCCATTCAACATTTTTCCTGCTTTGTCAAAGATTAGTTGATCATTGACTTGTGGGTTGAATTCTGGGTTTTCTATTCTGTTCCACTGATCTGTTTATCTGTTTTTATGCCAGTATTATACTGTCTTGAGGACTACAGCTTTGCAGTATAGCTTGAAATCCAGAATCATGATGCCTCCAGTTTTCTTTCTTTCTTTCTTTCTTTCTTTCCTTTCTTTTCCTTTCTTTTCTTTTTTTCCTTTTTTTCTTTTTTTTTGTTTTCAGGATTTCTTTGGTCATTGGGGATTTTTTGTGGCTCCATACAAATTTTAGGATTGTTTGTTCTAGCTCTGTGAAAAATGGTGGTGTTTTAATAAGGATTGCATTAAATGTGTAGATTGCTTTGGGTAGTATAGACATTTTAACAATGTATGTTCTTCTCATCCATGAGCATGTAATTATTTTCCATTTCTTTGTGTGCTTTTCAATATCTTTCATAAGTCTTCTACAATTTTCAGAGTACAGATCTTTTACCTCTTTAGTTAGGATTATTCGGTATCTTATTGCTTTTGGTACAATTGCCAATGGGATTAATTCCCTGGTTTCTTTTTCTGCTACTTTGCTAGTGGTGTATAAAAATACAACTGATTTCTGTAACATTTGTTTTATATTCTGTGACTTTTCTGGATTCATGTATTAGTTCTAAGAATTTTTTGATGGAGTTTTTCAGGTTTTCTCCGTCATGTGAATATAGTGAAAGTCTGACCTCTTTAATTTCTTCTTGTTGGTTGATTGCTGAAGCTAAAGCTTCCCATACTATGTTAAATAGTAATGGTGAGAGTGGACATTCTTGTCTTATTCCTGACCATAGGGGAAAGGTTTTCTGTTTTTCCTCCATTTGGATGCATATTAGCTGTGGGTCTTTTGTACATGGCCTTTATAATGTTCAGATATGCTCCATCTATCTCCACTTTGTGGAGATTTTTTAAAATCAAGAATGGATATTGTATTTCGTCAAATGCCCTTTCTGCAGCTATTGATAGGATCGTATGGTTCTTATCCTTCTTTTAAATTTATGTTATAGAACACATTGATTGATTGGTGAATACCAAACCAGCTCTGTAGCCCAGGAATAATTCCCACTTGATCATGGTGAATAATTATTTTAATGTACTGTTATATTCGACTTGCTAATATCTTGTTGAGAAATTTTTTGCATCCAGGTTTATTAGGGATATTGGCTCTTAATTCTCCTTGTAGTAGGGTCTTGTTTGAAAGTTTTTCTTTCATTTCTATTTTATGGAGCAATTTCAGAAGAATAGATATTAACTCTTTAAATGTCTGATAGAATTTCCCTGGGAAGCCATGTTTGTTAGAAGATTTTTGATTACTGATTCAGTTTCTTTGCTGGCTATGTGTCTGTTCTAATTTTCTATTTTTTCTTGTTTTAGTTTTGGTAGTTTGTGTGTTTCTAGAACTTTGTCCATTTCTTCCAGATTGTCTAGTTTGTTGGCATATAATTTTTCATAGTATTCTCTTATAATTGTTTGTGTTTCTGTAGTGTTGGTTATGATCTCTCCTCTATTACTTGTGCTTTTCTCATTTTGGTCCTTTCTCTCTTCTTTTTGATAAGTCTGGTTAGGAGTTTATTAATTTTGTTATTTCTTTCAAAAAACCATCTCTTTGGTTGATCTGTTCTACTCTGCTGTTGTTGTTTTTATATCATTTATTTCTGCTATAATTTTTATTATTTCCCTTTTCCTGCTGGCTTTAGGCTTTATTTGCTGTTCTTTTACTAGCTCCTTTAGGTTATGTATTAAAGACATTTCTTGGGGTGCCTGGGTGGCTCAGTCGGTTAAGCATCCGACTTCGGCTCAGGTCATGATCTCACGGTCCATGAGTTCGAGCCCCGCGTCGGGCTCTGGGCTGATGGCCCAGAGCCTGGAGCCTGCTTCCGATTCTGTGTCTCCCTCTCTCTCTGCCCCTCCCCCGTTCATGCTCTGTCTCTCTCTCTCTCAAAAATAAATAAACGTTAAAAAAATTTAAAAAAAAAGGACATTTCTTGTCTCTTCAAATAGTCCTGAATTGCAAAATGCTCCCTCTTAGGACTGCCTTTGCTGCATCCCAAAGTCTTTGGACTGTAGTGTTTCGATTTTTATTTGCTTCCATGTATTTTTTATTTCTTCTTTAATTTCCTCATTAACCCATCTATTATTAGTAGGATGTTCTTTAACCTCCATGTGGATGAGGGCTTTCCAAATTTTTTCTTGTGGTTGACTTCAGGTTTCATAGCGTTGTGATATGAAAATATACATGGTGCAATCTCAATTTTTTTTTTGTACTTGTTGAGGGCTGATTTGTGATCCAGTGTGGTCTATTCTGGAGAATGTTCCTTGTGCATATGAGAAGAATGTGTATTGTGCTGTTTTAAGATGAAATGTTCTGAATATATCTGTTACGTCCATCTGGTACAGTGTGTCATTGAAAGTCATTATTTCCTGTTGATATTCTGCTTAGATGATATGTCCATTGCTGTAAGTGATGAAGTCCTGTACCATTATTATATTGCCATCAATGACTTCCTTTATGTTTGTTATTAACTGATTTATATATTTGGGTCTTCAAAGTTGGAGTCATAAATATTTATAATTGTTAGATCTTCCTGATGAATAAACCCCTTAATTATGATATAATACCCAATATCATCTCTTGTTATAGTTTTTGTTTTAAAATCTAGTTTTTCTGTGGATGCCTGGGTGGCTCATTCATTTAAGCATCTAACTCCTGATTTCAGTTCAGGTCATGATCTCATGGTTCATGGGTTTGAGCCCCATGTCAGGCTCTGCACTGACAGCATGGATCCTGCTTGGGATTCTCTCTCTCCCTCTTTCTCTCTGTCCCTCCCCAAATGGTGGTCTCTCTCTCTATCTCTCTCAAAATAAATAAATGAACATTTAAAAATAAAATAAAATAAAATAAAATAAAATAAAATAAAATCTAGTTTGTCTGATATAAGTGCTATCCCAGCTTTCTTTTGATGTCCCTTACCATTAAAGATGGTTCTCCATCCCCTCACTCTCAATGTAGAAGTATCTTTAGGTCTAAAATAAGTCTCTTATAGACAGCATATAGATGGATCTTGTTTTTTATGATTCTGATACCTTTTGTCTTTTGATTGGTGCATTTAGTCCATTCTCATTCAAAGTGACTATTAAAAGACATGAATTTAGTGCCATTTTGTTACCTGTAGAGTTGGTGTTTCTGGTGATGTTCTCTGGTCCTTTCTAGCCTGTTGCTTTTGGTCTTTTTTTTCTTTTTGATATTTATTTATTTATTTTATTTTCATAGAGAGATGGAGAGCATGAGTTGGGGAAGGGCAGATAGGGAGAGAGAGAATTCCAAGCAGGCTCTGCACTGTCAACACAGAACCCAACACAGAGCTTGAACCATGTACTGTGAAAGCATGACCTGAGCCAAAATCAAAAGTCAAATGCTTAACCGACTGAGTCACCCAAGTGCCCCACTTTTGGTCTTTTTCCCTCCACTCAAAGAGTCCCACTTAAAATCTCTTGTAGGGCTGTTTTATTGGTCATGAACTCATTTAGTATCTGTTTGTCTGGGAAATTTTTTTTATCTCTCCTTCCATTCTGAATTACAGCATTGCTGAGTAAAGAATTCTTGGATGCATATTTTCCCCATTCAGCATGTTGACTTGCCACTCCTTTCTGACTTGCAATGTTTCTGTGGACAGATCTGTTGTAAACCTGACGTGTCTTCTCTTCTAGGTTAAGGACCTTTTTTCTCTTGCTGTTTTCAGGATTCTTTCTGTGTCTAAGTACTTTGTAAATTTGACTATGATATGTTTTGGTGATAACTTTTGTTTAATTTAATGAGAGTTCTCTGTGGTTTTTTTTGAATTTTTATGTCTGTGCCCTTCCCCAGATTAGGGAGCTTTTCAACTATAATTTATTCAAATAAACCTGCTTCCCATTTTCTCTCTCTTCTTCTCAGACTCCAATGATACAAATGTTATTGCATATTAAAAAGTCACCAAAATCCCTAAGTTTACCATCATGTTCCATTACCTTTATTTTCCCCTTTTTTGTACCTTCATTATTTTCCATTATTTTCTTTTCTATATCACTAATTCACTCCACTGCTTCATCCATCCTCTTTTTTTATGGCTTCCATTTGAGTTTGCATCTCAGTTATAGCATTGTTAATTTCAGTGTGATTATATCTTAGTTCTTTTATCTTTACAGAAAGGGATTCCTGGTGTCTTCTATGCATTTTTCAAGTCCTGCTAGTGTTTTAAATTCTAGTTTAGACACAATACTTATATCTGTATTGATTAAATCCCTGACCATGAGTTCCTCTTCCTGTTCTTTCTTTTGGGATCAATTTCTCAATCTTGTCATTTTGTCCAGAAAAGAGTAGAAGAAAGAACAACAGCAACAAAACAAAAACAAAAACAAAAAAACAAGGTAAAACCAACACTCTCCCCACCCCCCGACTCACACCAAAACTAGATACTGGGTGTGATTTGGTCTGCTTCTTAAAAGAATCTAGATCCTAAAATAAAATAAAATAAAATAATAAAATAAAATAAACAAACAAAAAATATAAAATATATAAATAAATAATAATAATAGTTAATTTAAAAGGAATTAAAAATAAGAAAATAAATGAAAAATTCATAATAAAAAAGTAAAGAATAAAACTAAAAAATAATCTTCATCCTATTTCTCCTATAGCTGAAGTTTTGTAGCACTTTTTGATCAGTAACTTGGTATGAGCAGGTTATTTGGGCTGGTCTTCTCAGGGGGCACTGATTCTCAGGTTAACTTGTTTCCATGGAGATGGGCCTCCAGGGCCCTGTGTAGGGGCAGGGGTCAGTGTATGTGGCTCCAGCCTCTTCTGGTTATGCTCTTTTCTCTCTGAAGGCTCTCAGCACTGTTGCACAGGATGAATATGGCCATGCCCTGCTCTCTAGCCCCAGAGTGGAAAGACTGCACCCCCCATTCTTCAAGAAACCTTCATGGAAGAGTAATCAATCCCCCCTCTTGTGTCCTGGTTTCCATCAGAATCCTACATTCACCCTGACTGTGTCCTAGCTTTTTTATCTCAGGTGCAACTGAGTTTCAAAACTCCAAATTTTAGGGACTCCCATGATGTAGACCTGCTCGAGGAAAGTGGTCAGATAACTGATCATCAGTTCAGTTTGTGGCAAAACAGAGCAGAAAGTCAATACCCAGCTCATACCCCTCAGTTCGAGTCCCCACTCCTATGTCTGGGAATAGTGAAACACATCGGTTCCATCCTTCCTTCTTCCCACCCAGAGAATCCTCAGACCATGCAGTCACTCCTAGAATTCTGCCCCACTTTGCTACCTGAGCACGTTTATCTTTTTAATTTTACATTTATATATGTATGTATGTATGTATGTATGTATTTAGAGTGAGCCTGTGTGTGAATGGGGGAGGGGCAGAGAAAGAAGGAGAGAGAATGAATCCCAAGCAGACTCTACACTGTCAGTTTGAAGCCTGGTGCAGGGCTCAAACTCATAAACTGTGAGATCATGACCTGAGCTGAAATCAAGAGTTGGGCACTTAACCTACTGAACCATCCATGTGCTCCCTGAGCACCTTTAAACCAGGCATACCCTCCATGGTGGTGGACTTCTAAAGGTTCAGATTTTGTGCTTCACTTCTTATAATACTTTGCTGTAGGCTCCATAAGGATATTGGCCTGTAATTCTCTTTTGGTAGAGTCTTTACCAGGTTTTGGTATCAGGGTGATACTTCCCTCATAGAATGAATTTGGAAGTTTTCCTTCCTCTTCTACTTTTTGGAGTAGTTTGCGAAGAATAGTTATTAGCTATTTTGGTTTGGTGGGATTCACCTGTGAAGCCATCTGGTTGTGGATTTTTGTTTACTGGGAAATTTTTTGTTAGTGATTTAATTTCTTTGCTGTTTATTCACCTTTTCAAGTTTTCTATTTCTTCTGTTTCAGTTTTGGTGGTTTACATGTTTCTCCATCCTCTCAGTTTCAGTCTGAAGATGTTTTTAGGTCTAAAGTGGGTCTCATGTAGGCAGCATGTAAATGGGTCCTGTTGTTGCTGTTGCTGTTTTTAATCCATTCTGTCACCCTATATCTTTTGATTGTAGCATTTAGTCCATTTACATTCAAAGTAATTACTGACAGATATGTATTTTTTTAAGTTTTTTAAAGTTTATTTATATTTTGAGAGAGAGAAAGTTCTGAGTGGGGGGGTGACAGAGACAGAGGGAGAGAGAAAGAATCCCAAGCAGGCTCTGAGCTATCAGCACAGAGCCTGATGCAGGGCTAAAACTCATGAACCTGAGTCAAAATAAAGAGGTGGATACTTAACTGACTGAGACACCCAGGTGCCCGTGACAGATATGGTTTTGTGATTGTGTCTGGAGATTTTCTCTGATCCTTACTTCTTGCACTCTTCCATGGTTTGCGGATTTTATTTAGTGCTATCCTTGCATTTCTCTTTATTCTTTGCATAATTAGTGGATTTTGAAATTTGGTTACCATTAAATTTGTATATAATCTCTTTTGCATGTAGCAGTCTATATTAACCTGATGGTCATTTAAATTTGAACCCATTATTTTGTCCCCACATTTTAGGTATATGTTATTTTATTTTATATCTTTTTTGTGTGTCAGTTCCTTGATTGACTTCATATAGAAAAATTCATTTTTCCTGCTTTTGGGTTTTCCACCTCTATACTGTCACTTTTTCTTTCTCTTTTCTACTCAAATAATGCCTTTTATGATTTATTGCAGATCTAGTTTCATGATAACAAATTCTTTTAGTGTCTGTTTGTCTGGGAAACTCTTCATCTCCCCTTCAATTCTGCATGATAGCCTTGCTGGATAGACTATTTGCTGCTGATGTTTCCTATTTAGCACTTTGAAAATATTATGCCACTCCCTTCTGGCTTGCAATGTTTCTGTTGAAAAATTTCCTGGTATCCCTATGTGTTTTTCCTTAAGTAAGTGACTTATTTTAACTTTCTTTCTTTATCACTATATTTTGCAAAATTAAGTACAATATGTCTTGGTGTCCATCTACTTTTTTTTTTACTCTGTTAGGAGCTCTCTGTGTCTCCTGGATCAGGATATCTGTTTACTTCCCCAGATTAGTGACGTTTTCATATATGATTTCTTCAAATACATTTTCTGCCCCACTTTCCCTATCTCCTTCTTTTGGGGCTCCTATAATAAGAATATTATTAAGTTTGATGGAGACACTGAGTTCCCTAAGTCTATTCTCATGTTACATAATTTTTTCTCTATTTTGCTTACCTTGGTTACTTTTCATTACTCTGTCTTCTAGGTCATTAATACATTTCTCTGCTTTTCCATCCTGCTGTTTAATCCATCAAGCATGTTTATAATTTCATTTATTGTACCCTTTAACTCTGCTATGTTATTTTTTATCTCTGTGCTGTGTCTCATTCATGTCTTCCACACGTTTCTCAGGTCCAGTGAGTATTATAATCATTGCTTTAATTCCTCTATCAGGCATGTTACTGTCTCACTTAGATCTCTGGCTGTGGCCTTTCCTGTTCTTTCTTTTGGGATAAATTTTTCTGTCACCTCTCTGTGTCTGTTTCTCTATGTTAAGAAAGTCATCTGTGTCTTTTGCTCTTGAATGTAGTGATTTTATGAAGAGGTTCTGGAGTGCCCTGCAGTGCAGTGCCCCCTGTTCACTAGAACCTGGCATTTCAGAAGAATATCCTATGTGTGTTGCTTATGCCTTGCTTTGTCTGAGTCAGTTTTCCTTTCAGTGCAGTCATCTGCATTGACTCTGTCTGTTATGGGCTGTGCTTGCTCTCCATGGTATTAGTGGGAAACAGGCTGGCCAGCTCTAGGAGAGCATGCCCAATGGGGAACTTGAGAGCAGGGCAGTGGTGTTAGCAAAATTTATGCTTGGCCACTAGTCATGTGCCAGATCCCCTGAAGTGCTTTGGTGGCTGGGGTTTGTGCACTGGGATGGCTGGGGACACAAGGGTGGGCATGGTGCACAACAGTGCCTATGGTTGCCAGGCTGGGCAGGCTCACAATGACATCTGTGGTGTGTGGCTGAAATGTGGCATGCAACAGCAGCCAGAGGCGCACAGCTGGGTACAGCATGGTGGATGTGTAAGGTGCACGTTGGCAGCTGTGCACCTGGAAGTTTGGTGGGGCACAAGCATAGCTTTAAAAATTTTTGTCCTGAGCCCCAGGTTGAGGTCAGAAGTCTCAGAGTGAGCAAATCCTCAGGAAAACTTGTGGTTGTGGTGCACTGCTAGTGTGTTAGGTAGCAAGTATCTGTGCAGCTCCACCTCCCACAAGTGGCTCCATATTTTTGCTTAGTGGTGTGTGTGTGGGGTGGGGGGGAATGGCAACTTCTGGCTCCCTTTTTTTCAAAGTCTCACAACACACTCTAAAATCAGTATGAACAGCTATACCTCCTGCTTGCACTTGGCATTGTGTAAACTGCTGTTTTTATGTTGCCTCCTCATTCAAGTTGTTGTCTCTTTAAGGGTGGTGATCCAGCCATCACTGGCCCTCTCTGGTCACCCAGTGCTGAGTTAGCTGGCTTGTAAAGCTGCAGGTTCCAAGTCCCACTGGTTATACAAACTCACAGGATTAAGCCCTTCTGGTTTTAAAGCCAAACTTCATCAGGACTAGTCTTCCCCTTGTGAGCTCCCTGGTGTAAGAGCCCATTTCTCTGACTTCTCTGTGCACACAGCTCCCTTCCTTGAGTGGGTCAGTCTCACTCTGTCTTTCTCACTTTACTTTTAATTAATTCCTTTTGAATTACTATCTGTTGTATTAGTTATCTATGCTACATAAAAAATTACCAGCATAAAACAATATCCGTTTATTAGCTCACATTTCTGTAGATCAGAAGTCTGTGCTGAAATCAAGGTGTTGTCTGGGCTGCATTCTCATTTGGATGACTTCGGGAAGAATCTCTTTCCAAGGCCATTCAGGTTGTGGGCCGAAGTTTGCTCTTTGCAGTTGTAGAAATAAGGTCACTATTTGCTTTCTGCCTGCCAGCTGAAGGCAGCTCTTTCTTTGCTCCAAGAGGCTTCCTGACTTCCTTGCCACATGTCCTCTTTTACCTTTAAAGCCACCAATAGAGAATCACCTTCATGTCAAATCTCTCTCATCCTAAGAATCTTTTCCACCAAAAAGAGGTCCATACTGTCAACCAAGGATTTCATATCCAAAAAAATTATCCTTCAGAAAAAGGGGGTAAGAGTGACAAAATAAAGGCATTTTCAATTAAACAAAATCTAAAAGAAATTGTTAAATGGAAAATTTTAACATTAAGACTTATGAACTACAGTTAAAGATTGATGTAACAAGATATGTATCAGTAAGACGTAAAGATATAAGGAGCAGATAGTACACCTAAGGCTGAGATAGATTACCCAAGGAAGAGACTCCTTCCCAACCAGAGTTGAAATCCAGCTTTCTTGTTATCTGTTGTGTCTAGCTACTTTCACTTAGTATAATGTTTTTGGAGGTTTGTCTTCCATGTCCTCCCTTTTAATGGCTAAATCATATTCTATCGTATGTATACATCACAATTAGTTTAGCCGTTCAACCATTGATGGGAATTTGGGCTATTTGTCCCTTTGGCCATTGTGACTAGTGATGTTATGAACATGTATGTACATGTATTTATCTATTTTCAATTCTTTTGGGTATATACTTAGGATCTTTCACTTTTGATAGGTAATTTTACTAGGTATAGAATTCTAAGTTTGTGGGATTTTCTTCTTTCAACCTTTAAATATATCACTCCATTCTCTTCTTGCTTGCATAATTTATGATTAAAAGTCCACTGTAGGGGTGCCTGGGTGGCTCAGTCGGTTAAGCGGCCAACTTCGGCTCAGGTCATGATCTCGCGGTCCCTGAGTTCAAGCCCCGCGTCGGGCTCTGGGCTGACAGCTCAGAGCCTGGAGCCTGTTTCAGATTCTGTGTCTCCCTCTGTCTGACCCTCCCCCATTCATGCTCTGTCTCTCTCTGTCTCAAAAATAAATAAACGTTAAAAAAAAATTTTTTTTAAAAGTCCACTGTAGTTATTATGCTTGTTTCTCTATAGGTAAAGTTGTTTCCTTTCTCTGCCTTCTTTCAAGATTTTCCTTTTGTCTTTGGTTTTTGCAGTTTGAACATGATATCTAAATGCAGTGTTTTGAAGTAGATATAATTTTTGGTGTTTTCCTGCTTGCTGTTGTCTGAAATTGTTGTCTGTTGTTAATTTTAGAAAGTTCTTTATCATTATTTAATATTTTCAAACATATTCATTCAAATATTTCTGCTTCATGCCATTCTTCTGGTATTCTATTATACCTTTTGAAATGAGTCTATGTTTTGTTGTTGTTGTTGTTTATGTTTCATTTGGGGAGTTTTTACTAAAATATCTTCAAGTTCACTGATTCGTTCCTCAGCTGAGTACAGTCTACTAATGAATTAATCAAATCTGGTAAAGTGTTAGTATCCAAAAATCTATAAAGAACTTATCAAACTCAACACCCTAAAAATAAATAATTCAGTTAAGAAATGGGCAGAAGATATGAAAGGACATTCTTCATTTCTGTTCGAGCATTTTGATTTCTAGGATTTTCTTTTGATTCTTTTTTAGATTTTCCACCTCTATGTTTACATTACCCATCTGTTTTTATACAGTGTCTTGTTTTTGTCCCAGAAATATCACTGACTTTCAGTTTGTTTGGATTTTGTATTTTTCTTGTGTTGAGATGGAAATGATGACTTCTAAGGTCTTTTTGTGTTGAAACTAAATATGGAAGCCCAATTATAGATAATTTTAAAGACCTGACCACATACTTAGTAGAGTGTATTGATATCAGTATTGAAATATCTGTCCTGTCACAATCTATGGCTTAACACTTATACCCTTATGTTCTATAAGCAAAATGGGATAAGGAAGCAATTAGTCATATACTTCATTGTTGAAAAGTGTAGTTCACTGAGTTTGATGAATGATTTAATTTTCTACACTGGAAAGAATCAACTCATTATCTACTTCTCTCATTCACAAACTAAAGATATAATTGCAGAAAGATTTCAAAAAATACAAAATAATTCATAGACATTAATATATTTTTCATTGGAGGCAGTAGAGTTTTTGTTTCTAAATGAATATCTTTTAAGACATTGAAATTTTATGGGCAAGGAATTTTAAATGGAATATTTATGAAAGAGTCAAACTCATGAATTGAAAAGAATGTGATTAGAAAAATAGTTCTTAAAAAACTTACATAATAACTACCACTCATTTGAATTTTTAAAATACTTTTTTAGCTTTATAATTCTAATGACTTCATAGTGATTTTTATTTTTATATTCTAAGAATCTCATATCAATAATTATTAGTTAATTCAGCTCTATTTTAGGTATTCAGAATACTTTTTTAAATGTTAACATTTCCTGGGATGCCTGGGGTGGCTCAGTTGGTTATGCAGGTCATGATCTCACAAACTGTGAGTTTGCACAAACAGTGCAGAGCCTGCTTAGGATTCTCTCTCTCCCTCTCTCTCTGCCTCTCTCTTGCTTGTTCTCTATATGTCTCTCTCTAAAAATAAATAAACATTCTAAAAAAAAGTCAATATTTCCTTTTATTACCATCATATAACAGGTCAATCAAATATAACCTTTGGAAAACTACATAGTAAACATTATGACATTTACTTCTGTGGCTAAAAATACAACATTTCAGGTAATAAAAATCAGTCAGATGCCTATTTGAGTTTGACCAAAATATCCTCCTGTCATGAAAAAAAATATCTGGATTGACAAAAATATCTATGGTTTAAAAATGATATATGACCACAGTAAGAAATTTTTAGAAGTTGGCTCTTGTAAGTCCAAGGTGGTGTACAGGATGGAAATCCTGAGCTTGTCTGGTCCCTGAATTGCAGCCATATCATCACCAAACAATTTTTAACACTTAGGAAACTGACCTGAGGATTAACACAACAATCTGCATAACTTGAACCACAGAATTCATCAGGTATATGGTATAGAGAAAAGACACAGAGGGTAAGGAGCTGTTTTTGCAGAGAGAGGACAGAGAAAAGGAAAGAGACAGAGTGCAGCACACCAGGATCATGCAAGAAAAGCACTCCCTCCCAAAAGTAGGTGGAGAGAAAGACAAAGAGTGAAAACATTTGCAGGGGACTGAACAAGAAAGCTATTCTCCAAAACCATTGATGGCAGGAAAGGAGAGGGTTTCAGTACCACCAGGATTCTATAAACAGTGAGGTACAGAGTCTGTAGTTTCAGAGGCAGTGGGGTCTGAGGGGTCCATGTACCACAGGGGGAGAAGCAGCTCCCCTGCTTGGAGTGCATTTGGTAAAGACCATAGAGCCTCTCCACAGGAAAGGTCCTGGCAGACCCCAGAGAGCAGCCATGTTTGCTGGTATGGGGACAAAGACATCAGAGTACAGTGAAGCCTGGCGCTGGCTATGTATTGTGGTTTGCCATAATCACTGAATCTCTGCCACTGTATGATCACATGGATGTTTTCTGGGGCAAGCTAGCATTTTGCCATTGCTCATTGAGACCCTTACCCAGAAGTCAGTGTGGGTACAGGCTGCAGGGTCTCTAAAGAGTGGGGTTTTGAAATACCACCCCATCTGAGATAAAACTCTGGAGGAAGGTGCCACTTGTCAGGTGGAAAGCTTGGACACAGACAGGATAGAGGTGGAGAGTGGATGGAGGTCTGACACAAAGGAGGAGTGCTTGATCATGGGTTGGTGACAGTGGGAAGTTCCTGTGCCAGAGACTAGGGAGCTGAGTGAAGCCATTTCCACCTCTCCCACACACCCACATGCACATGCACATGCATGCATGTCACAATGATCCACCACAGTAAGCTAAGTAGCACCACCTAGCAGAGAATGGAGCTGAAACACCAAGTCCTGGCCAACTACACACTCAAAGCACATCCCTCAGGAAACAAGCACAGGTCACTCCACCTGCTTAGTGTACGGACTATAGAAGCCTTCATAGCTTCACTTCTAGGGGAAACTACATGTAGCTTCATTCAGGTTTCATTCCAGTTGCTGGTTAATTTATTTGTTCATTTTCTTTGCTTCTGTATTTACTTAAATTGCTTCCTTCTTTTCTATTTTTGTTTCTTTTCTTCCTCATTCTTGAATACAAGAAAGAAAAAATTATTTTTCTTTTTTTTACTTTATTTTTTTTTAATTTTTTATTCATTTCATTTTCTTTATTTCATTTTATTCTATTTTATCATCTATATTTCTTTAATTGTTACAATTTTTCTTAACTTTTTTCCTTTCCTTTTTTTTCTTTCCCTTTCAATCTATTCTGTCAAGGTTCTTTCAAGAAGCATGCCAAAACACACCTATGATCTTGCTTCCTTTATTTGATTTGTTTTGTTTTGTTTTTATTTTTTAATTTAAATTTTTTACTTAATTGCTTTTTTTAAATTCCAAAATGACAAAACAAAGGAATTCACCCAAAAAGAAAGAAGAAGAAATGACAGTCAAGGGCTTAATCAACACAGATTTAAGCAAGATGCCTGAACTAGACTTTAAAACCATGATAATAAGAATAAAACGGGTTGAAAAAAGCATAGAATCCTTTTCTGTGGAGATAAAAGAAATAAAATCTAGTCAGGATGAAATTATGAATGCTATAAGCAACCTGCAATCTTGAACAGATGCAACAATGGCAAGGATGGATGAACCAGAGGAGCAAATCAATGAATTAGAAAACAAAATTATGGAGAATAATGAAGCATAATAAAAAGAGGGAAACAAAAGCAATAGAGCATGATACAAGATTTAGAGAACTCAGTGACTTATTAAAAAGGGATAACATCTGAATCATAGGAGTCACAGAAGATGAAGAGAGAGAAAAAGGGGCAGAAGGCTTATGTGAGAAAATTATAGCAGAAAATTTTCTTTATCTGGGGAAGGACACTGACATCAAAATCCAAGAAGCATAGAGAACTCCCATTAGATTCAACAAAAAACGACCATCACCAAGGCATATCATAGTCAAATGCACAAAATAAACAAATGAGGAAAGAATTATAAAAACAGAAAGGGAAAGAAAGTCCTTAACCTATAAGGGAAGACAGATCAGGTTTGCAGCAGACCTACCACAGAAACTTGGCAGGCCAGAAAGGAGTGGCAGGATATATTGTGTTGAATCAGAAAAATAAGCAGCCAAGAATTCCTTATCCAGCAAGGCTGTCATTCAAAATAGAAGGGGAAGTCAAAGAGTTTCCCAGGCAAACAAAAACTAAAGGAGTTCGTGACCACTAAACTAGCCCTGCAAGAAATATTAAGTAGGACTCCAGGTGGAGAGAAAACAAAACAAAACAAAAAGATCAAATGCAACAAAGACTGGAAAAGACCAGAGAACATCACCAAAAACAACAACTCTACAAGTAAGACAATGGCACTAAATTCACACTTTTCAATAATCTCTCTAAATGTAAATGGATTAAATGCTCCAATCAAAAGACATAGGGTATTAGAATGGATAAGAAAATCAGACCCAAGTATAGGCTGCTTACAAGAGACTCATTTTCAACCTAAAGACACCTTCAGTTTGAAAGTAAGGGGATGGTGAACAATCTATCATGCTGATGGTCATCAGTAGAAAGCTGGAGTAGCCATACTTATAACAGACAAACTAGATTTTAAAATAAAGACTGTGACAAGAGATGAAGAAAGGCATTATATGGTAATCAAGGGGTCTATCCAAAAAGAAGATCTAGCAATTGTAAATATTTATGCCCTCAACATGGAGCACCCAAATATAAGTCAATTAATCACAAACATAAACTCATTGATAATAATACCATAATAGTAGGGGACCTCAACCCTGCAATTACAACATTGGACAGATCATCTAAGCAAAACAAAACAAAACAAAAACAAAAATAAAAATAAAAACAATAGGGAAAAAATTGCTTTGTATGACACACTGTACCAGATGGTCTTAACAGATATATTCAGAACACTTCATCCTAAAGCAGCAGAATACACATTCTTCTCGAGTGCACATGGAACATTCTCCAAAACAGATTACATACTGAGTCACAAATCAGCCCACAACAAGTACAAAAAGATTGAGATCTACCTTGCATATTTTCAGATCACAACACTTTGAAACTCAAAATAAACCACAAGAAAAAAATTGGAAAGACCATGAATACTTGGAGATTAAAGAACATCCTACTAAAGAATGAATGGGTTAACCAAGAAATTAAAGAAGTAATTAAAAAGCCCATGAAAGCAAATGAAAATTAAAACACAACAACCCAAAACCTCAGATGCAGCAAAGACAGTCATAGGAGAGAAGTATATAGCAATCCAGGCCTTCTTAAAAAAGGAAGAAAGGTATCAAATACACAACCTAACCTCACACCTAAAAGAGCTGGAAAGGAGAAGCAAGTAAAGCCCAAAACCAGTGGAATGAAGGGAAATAATAACAATTAGAGCAGAAATCAATGATATTGAAATGAAAAACACAGAACAGATCAATGAAACCAGGAGCTTGTTCTTTGAAAGAATTAGCAAAATTGATAACCCCCTACCCAGATTGATGAAAAGGAAAAAGGAAAGGACCCATATAAATATAATTGCGAATGAGAGATCACAACCAACACTGCAGAAATATAAACAATAATAAGAGAATATTATGAGCAATTATATGCCAATAAAATTGGGCAATCTGGAAGAAATGGATAAATTCTTAGAAACATATACACTACCAATACTGAAACAGGAAGAAATAGAAAATTTGAACAGACCCAGTAAATGAATTGAACCAGTAATCAAAAATCTCCCAACCAACAAGTGTCCAGGGCCAGATGGCTTTCCAGGGGAATTCTACCAAATATTTAAATAAGAGTTAAAACGTATTCTTTTGAATCTATTCCAAAAAATAAAAATGGGAAACTCATTCTACTAGGCCAGCATTATCTTCATTCCAAAACCAGACAAAGACCCCACTAAAAAGGAGAACTACAGGCCAATTTCCCAGATGAACATAGTTGCAAAAACTCTCAACAAGATACTAGCCAACCAGATCCAGAAATACATTAAAATAATTATTCACCACGATAAAGTGGGATTTTTTTCTTAGGATGCAGGGCTTGTTCAATATCTGCAAGTCAATCAAAGTGAGACATCACCTTAATAAAAGAAAGAGTAAGAACTACATGATCCTCTCAATAGATGCAGAGAAAGCATTTGACAAAATATACCATCCTTTCTTGTTAAAAAAACCCTCAAGAAAGAAGGGATAGAAGGATCATACCTCAAGATCATAAGGCCATATATGGAAGACTTACCACTAATATTATCCTGAAGGGAGAAAAACTGAGATCTTTCCCCCTAAGGATGTCCACCTTCACCACTGTTTTTCAACATAGTGTTGTAAGTCTTAGCCTCAGCAATCAGACAACACAAAGAAATAAAAGGCATCCAAATTGGCAAGGAGGAAGTCAAACTTTCACTCTTCACAGATGACATGATACTCTATGTGGAAAATCCAAATGACTCCACCAAAAAAACTGCTAAAACTGATGCATGAATTCAGCAAAGTGACAGGATATAAAATCAATATACAGAAATTGGTTGCATTTCTATTCACCAATAATGAAGCAGCAGAGAGAGAAATCAAGGAATTGATCCCTTTTACAATTGCAAAAAAACCCATAAAATACTTAGGAACAAACCTAATCAAAGAAGTGAAAAATCTATACACTGAATGTTATAGAAAGATTATGAAATAAATCAAAGAAACACACACAAAAAAATGGAAAAATATTCCATGCTCATGGATTGGAAGAACAAATATTGTTAAGTTGTTGATACTACCCAAAGCAATCTATATATTCAATGCAATCCCTATCAAAATAACACCAGCATTATTCATAGAGCTAGAATAAACAATCCTAAAATTTCTATGGAACTAGAAAAGACCCCTAATAGCCAAAGCAATGCTGAAAAAGGAAACCAAAGTTGGAGGCATCACAATTCCAGACTTCAAGCATATTACAAAGCTGTAATCATCAAGACCATATGGTACTGGCACAAAAACAGACTTATAAATCAATGGAACAGAATAGAAAACCAAGAAATGTTCCACAAATGTATGGTCAAATAATCTTTGACAAAGAAGGAAAGAATATCCATTGAAAAAAAGACAATCTATTCAGCAAATGGTGTTGGGAAAACAGTGACATGCAGAAGACTGAACCTGGAACACTTTCTTACACCATACACAAAAATAAACTCAAAATGGATGAAAGACCTAAACATAATACAGGAAACCATCAAAGTCCTAGAGGAGAAAGCAGGCAACAACCTCTTTGACCTTGGCCACAGCAACTTCTTACTTGACATGTCTCCAGAGGCAAGGGAGACAAAAGCAAAAGTAAACTATTGGGACCTCATCAAGATAAAAAGCTTCTGCACAGTGAAGGAAATAATAAGTGAAACTAAAAGGCAACTGATGGAATGGGAGAAGATATTTGCAAATGACATATCAGGTAAAGGATTAGTACCCAAAATCAGTAAAGAATTTATCAAACTTAACCCTCCCCCCCAAAAAAAATAATCCAGTGAAGAAATGGGCAGAAGATATTAATAGAAACTTTTCCAAAGAAGACATCCAGATGGCTAACAGACACATGAAAAAATGCTCAACAGTATTGATTCACTGACATCCTTATGTTATCATCCTCAACAGTATTGATTAAATCCCTGTCTGTGACTTATCCTATTTTCCTTTTGAAGTGAATGCTTCCATTTTTTCGTTTTGTCCAGAAAAGAAAAAGAAGAAGAAGAAGAAGAAGAAGAAGAAGAAGAAGAAAGATACTTTGTGGGTTTCGCTTTGCTTGTTAAAAGAAGCTAGATCCAAAAAATTAAAAATTAAAAAAATTTTAAAAATACATCTAAAAAAAGAAAGAAAGCTAGATCCTAGGTTTCTTTTGGTCTGCATGTGAAAAGAAGTTAGATCTAAAAAATAAAAATAAATCAAAATTAATAAAAATTAAAAAAAACATTTAAAAATAAAACAAATTTAATTAAGAAATAAAAATAAATAGGAAGCTAGATCCTATTTCCCCTAGAGTTGAAGCTTTACAGTGCTGTATGATCAGTAGACTTGGTGCCTGTGAGAGGTTTTTCCTTGTCTTCTGGAGGAGGAGCTTCCAGAACCTTGTACTGGTTCTCAAGCCAACTTGTCCTTAGTGGAGATGTGTCTGCCTGGTGCAGGTAGATGGGGCTTGGTGTAAGTGGCTCCAGTTTCCACTATGTTGCACTGTTTTGCTCCCTGAAGTTGGTCAGTGCTGATGGGCAGGGTGAAAATGGCGTCACTCTGCTCTCTAGTCATGGAGCTGAGAGCTTGTGCCTGCCATCCTTCAGGAAGCCCTCACAGAAGAGCCAATAATCATCTCTCCTGTGTCATCGGCCTCTGTCATATCCCTGCCTTCACCCTGCCTGTGTCTGAGCTCTCTGCTTGTCAGGTGACATAACACCGCTGTGCTTTATTTCAGGCCCCTGGAAGGGTTCCCAAACCCCAAATTTTAGAGATCCACCCAGCAAGGTCTCAAGCTGATACCCTGGGGGAGGATTTCACTGCATTGGTGCTGTCTGTGGGTTTGTCTCAGAAATAAGCTGAGTGGCTACACAACAGCTCTGAGTTTATGGCAAAGCAGAGCAGAAAGCTGGCACCAAGGCTCGCTGCCCTGAGCTATCACCCCCATTCCTATGCTAGCAAATGGAGCCTGCTGGATTTCTCACCCCTGGAGAGGTTGCACCCCCTCTCCCAACGGTACTCAAAGCAGGGGAACTGCCTCTCCCTGGAGACTCAGGGGATCCTCAGACCACACTGTCCACTCCTGGCTGTCCACCCTCCTTCTCTACCAGTGCATTGCTCAGCCTTCCAGGTTCACCCTGGAGAGGTCATGAACCTCAAAACTTCAGACTCTGCATTCAGCTCTTTATAAAAACTTGGGGGTAGTCCGCCCCTTTTCTTTTCCCAGTTGATGGTTTTGGGAAGAGTTTTGTGCAGTTCCCCACCTGCACTTCCACTCTTTATCTCTGTTTAAAGAAACAGATTGCTCCTTTCTGCAATCAGGTCTCTTTCCCCGTCACAGTGCCTAGAACTCTTCTCTTCCCCAAATCCACTCCCCACAGTTCCTACCTTCCAAGATGTGTTGTTTTGTTTTGTTTTGCTTTTGTTGTTGTTGTTGTTGTTGTTGTTTTTCAGCTCTAGTTGTGCATTTTCAGTCCACAGATTGATTTCTTGGGGTTCAAAATGATTTGATATTTATCTAACTCTTTTGAAGAAGAAGCAAGCCTAAGGTCTCCCTACTCCACCATATTAACTCCTCCCCTGTCATTATTTCTTTTAAAATTATTCTTATTTATTGTGGTAGTTGCATGTAAACTTTTATTTGATCAAATAATGTGAATAGATTCTCCTTTTCTCTCTTCCTACTTTACCTGTGACCTCTATGGAAGTTTGCATAGAATCTGGAAGTTGATCAATTGTATTCTACATTATTTCTAAAAATAATGAAACTAGCTTAGTCTTTGTTTCTATATTTACAAAATTATTAAGACTGGGGACAAGGATGGGGCTATACAGTAAGCATTTGGGTTTCACTAATGACAATTAAAATGTTTTAGTTTTATTTCATTTCCCATAAAAAGAGTTTTACTCATGACAGAATGAAGTGGGTCATAATAAAACAATTATGTTAATAGAAAGAATCAGTCTCATAAATGGGCACCCTCAAACTTTTCTACTTTTCTCAATAGAATGCTATTTTTTTCTCATGAAAGGTAATATCTGGCTAATTGCATTTTTTAAAATTTCAAAACCAGTTATAAAATTCTAAAACTCCATGTATGTTTTTGCAAATGGAAAGATTTTTTAATTATTTTTTTATGCTTGAGTTGTATTCTATTGTATATGTAGACCACATCTCCTTTATCCAGTCATCAATCAATTGTCCATTGGACTGTTTCCATAATTTGACTCTTGTAGTAATGCTATAAACATTGGGGTGCATGTATCCTTTTGAATTAGTATTTTTTATCTTTTGGTAAATACCCAGGAGTGCAGTTTCTGAATTATAGGGTAGACATATTTTTAATTTTTTGAGGAACATCTATACTATTTTCCAGAGTGGCTGCAACAATTTGTGTTTCTACCAATAGTGCAAAAGGGTTCCCCTTTCTTCACATCCTTGCCAACACATGTTGCTTCTTGTTTTGTTGATTTTAGCCATTCTGACAGGTGTGAGGTGATTTCTTATTATAGTGTTAATTTGTATTTCCCTGATGATAAGTGATGATGGGTATCTTTTCATGTGTTCATTGATCATCTGTATGTCTTCTTTTGAAAAATATTTATTCGTGTCTTCTGCCCATTTTTTAATTGGATTATTTATTTTTTGGTGTTGAGTTATATCAATTGTTTTGCTTATTTCAAGTTTTAATTTAAATCCTAATTAGATAAAATATAGGATAATATTGATTTCAGGAGTAGAATTTAGTGATTCATCACTTACATATAACACTCAGTGCTCATCACAACAAGTGCCTCCTTAATACCCATTACCTATTTAGCCCATCCCCTATCCACCTCCCTCCATCAACCCTCAGTTTGTTATCTATAGTTAAGTATCTCTTATGGTTTGTTTCCCTCTCTCTCTTTTTTATCCCTAACCCTAATCTGGGGAAGAAAACAAACATCCAGATCCAGGAGGCACAGAGATTCTCTCAAAAAATCATCCCAATGAGGTACACACCAAAACACATAGTAATTAAAATAACAAAAAGTAGTGACCAAAAAATCTTAAAAGGAGCAAGAGAAAAGAAAACAGTTACATAAAAAAGAAATTCTATAAGGCTGTCAGCAGTCTTTTTAGAAGAAACATGGAAGGACAGAAGGGAGTGCTATGATATAGTCAAAGTGCTGAAAGGGAAAAACCAGCAGCCAAGAATTCTCTATCCAGCAAGATTACCATTCAGAATATAAGGAGAGATAGTTTCTCAGATGAACAAAAACTAGAGGAGACTATGATCACTAATGCAGCTCTACAAGACATATTAAAGGGGCTCTTTGAGTGGAAAGGAAAAACCATAAAGTGAGAATATGAAAAGTAAAAAAAAAACCCACAAAAGCAGTAAAAATCAGTCAAGGGATTCATAAAATAAAAGGATGTATAAAATATGACACCATATACCTAAACTGTGGTGGAGGAGGAGTAAGGAAAGGGTTCAAACTTAAGCGACCATCAACTTAATATAGACTGATACATGCAGAAGATTTTATACACAAACCTACTGTTAACTACAAATCAAAAAACCATCAATAAATATGCAAAGAATAAAGAGAAAGTAATCCAAATATATCACTAAAGAAAGCCAACAAACTATCAAACTATGAAAGAGAGCAAGAAAAGAATCAGAGAAAAACTGCAAAAACAACCACAAGACAAGTAATGAAATGGCAAGAAATACATATCAATAATTATTTTGAATGTAAACGCACTAAGCACTCCAGTCAAAAGATATAGGATGATAGAGTGGGTAAAAAAATAAGACTTATCTTTTGTGGCCTACAAGAGACTCATTTCAGACATAAAGACACCTGCAGATTGAAAGTGAGGAGATGGAGAAATATTTCTCATGCAAATGGATGTCAAGCAAAGCCTGGGTAACAATACTTATATTGCACAAAATACACTTTATTTTTTTAATATTTATTTATTTTGGGAGAGAAAGAACATGAGAAAGCAGGGGAGGAGCAGAGAGGGAGAGAGAGAATCTCAAGCTGACACTGCAGAGCCTGACACAGGGCTCAATTTCACGAATTGTGAGATCATAACCTGAGTCAAAATCAAGAGTCGAATGCTTAACTGATTGAGCCACCCAGAAGGCCCAGTAGCACAAAATACACTTTAAAACAAAGACTCTGGGGGACCTGCGTGGCTCAGTCAGTTAAGTGTCTGACTTCTGCTCAGGTCGTGATCTTGTGGTGCATGAGTTCAAGCCCTGCATCAGGGCTGACAGCTCAGAGCCTAGACCCTGCTTCGGATTCTGTGTCTCCCAATCTCTGCCCCTCCCGCATTCATGCCCTGTCTCTCTGTCTCTGAAAAATAAATATTAAAATTTTTTTCTAAAATAAACATAAAACATTTTTTAATTAAAAAAATAAATAAAACAAAGACAGTAACAACAGACAAAGAAGGACACTATAATAATATAGGGGACATTCCTACAATAAGATATAATAATTGTAAGTATTTATGCACCCAAGATAGAAGCACCCAAATACATAAAACAATTAATAATAAACATAAAGAAATTAATTTATAATCATACAGTAATAGTAGGGGACTTTAACATCCCACTTACATCAATGGACAAATCATCTGAACAGAAAATCAACAAGGAAACAATGGCTTTGAATGACACACTGGACCAGATGGACATAACATATATTCAGAACATTCTCATCCTAAAACAGCAGAATACCATTCTGTTCAAGTAAACATGGAAAATTCTACACAATAGATCACATATGAGACCACAAAACAAGCCTCAACAAATTCAAAAACATAGAAATCATACCTTGAATTTTTTTCCTGAACACAATGCTATGAAATAGAAAAAAAAAACACACAAAAAAAATATGGAAACCCTACAAATACTTGGAGGTTACATAACATGCTACAAAACAATGGATCAACCAAGAAATCAAAGAATGAACAAAAAATTACATGGAAACAAATGAAAATGAAAACATAACAGTCCAAAATCTTTGAGATGCAGCAAAAGTGGTTCTAAGAAAAAGTTTATAGCAATACAGGCCCACATCAAAAAGCAAGAAAATTCTCAAATAAATAACATAATGTTGGACTGGGAGGAAGATAGCAATGTAGGAGGACGCTGGGTTCACTGCATCCTGCTGATCACTTAGATTCCACCCACACTTGCCTAAATAACCCAGAAAACCACAAGAAGACTAGCAGAACGGATTCTCTGGAGCCAAGCATAGACGAGAGGCCCAGGAAGAGGGTAGGAAGGGTGGAGAGGCACTACACGGACTGGCAGGAAGGAGCCAGGGCAGAGGGGCAGCCCACCGGCAAAGCACAGCCCCCGAGTCTGGCTTGCAAAAACGGATGGAGTGTGTTCCGACAGCAAGCAGGACTTAACATCTGGAAGGTTATAAGCCAACAGCTCTGTTCAAAAATGGGAGGGCTGGAGGACAACAGGAGGGAGAGCTATTGAGCCCTGGATGACAGAGCTCAGCTTGGCGGGGGAACAAAGGCACTCGCCAGCACCATCTCCCTCTCCCATCCCCCAGCCAAAATCCCAAAGGGAACCAGTTCCTGTCAGGGAACTTGTTTGCACCACGCAAACACCCAATGCTGTGCTTCTGCAGATCCATCCCTCTGGTGGCAGGTCTGACTCCTTTCTGATGCTGTAGGGCCCCTCCTGAAGCAGATCACTGAAGGAAAAGTGAGCTGAGCCTGCCCCTCCCGCCCCCGTTCACCTTGCTGATCCACCCCAGCTAATACGCCAGATCCCCAGCATCACAAGCCTGGCAGTGGGCAAGTAGCCCAGACAGGGCCCAGGCCACCCCACAGTGAATCCCGCCCTTAGGAGAGGGGAAGAGAAGGTACACACCAGTCTGACTGTGACCCCAGCGGTGGCCTGGGGGCAGACATCAGGTCTGACTGCGGGCCCGCCCACCAACGCAAGTTATTCAAGACAGCATAGGGGAAGTGTCCTGCAGTTCCGCACCACTCCAGGGACTATCCAAAATGACCAAACGGAAGAATGCCCCTCAAAAGAATCTCCAGGAAATAGCAACAGCTAACAAATTGATCAAAAAGGATTTAAACAATATAACACAAAGTGAATTTAGAATAATTGTCATAAAATTAATCACTGGGTTTGAAAACAGTATAGAGGACAGCAGAGAATCTATTGCTACAGAGATCAAGGGACTAAGGAACAGCCAGGAGGAGTTAAAAAATATTATAAATGAGCTGAAAAATTAAATGGAGACAAGCATAGCTCGGATTAAAGAGGCTGAGGAGAGAATAGGTGAACTAGAAGATAAAATTATGGAAAAAGAGAAAGCTGAGAAAAAGAAAGATAAAAAAATCCAGAAGTATGAGGGGAAAATTAGAGAACTAAGTGATGCATGAAAGAGAAATAATCTACACATAATTGGGATTCCAGAGGAGGAAGAGAGAGGGAAAGGTGCTGAAGGTGTACTTGAAGAAATAATAGCTGAGAACATCCCTGATCTGGGGAAGGAAAAAGCCACTGAAATCCAAGAGGCACACAGAACTCCCTTCAGACATAACTTGAATCGATCTTCTGCACGACATATCAGTGAAACTGGCAAAATACCAGGATAAAAAGAAAATTCTGAAGTCAGCTAGGGATAAACGTGCTCTAACATATAAAGGGAGAGTGATAAGACTCATGACGGATCTCTCTACTGAAACTTGGCAGGCCAGAAAGGAATGGCAGGAACTCTTCAACGTGATGAACAGAAAAACTATGCAGCCGAGAATCCTTTATCCAGCAAGTCTGTCATTTAGAATAGAAGACGAGATAAAGGTCTTCCCAAGAAAAGAAAAACTGAAGGAATTCATCACGATTAAACCAACCCTACAAGAGATCCTAAGGGGGATCCTGTGAGACAAAGTAACAGAGACATCGCTACAAGCTTGAAACCTACAGACATCACAATGACTCTAAACACATATCTTTCAATAATTATGCTGAATGTAAATGGACTAAATGCTCCAATGAAAAGGCATAGGGTATTAGAATGGATAAAAAAACAAGACCCATCTATTTGCTGTCTACAAGAGACTCATTTTAGACCTGAGGACACCTTCAGATTGAAAGTGAGGGGATGGAGAACTATTATCATGCTACTGGAAGTCAGAAGAGAGCTGGAGTAGCCATACTTCTATCAAACTTTAAATTATAAACTAGACTTTAGGGGCGCCTGGGTGGCGCAGTCGGTTAAGCGTCCGACTTCAGCCAGGTCACGATCTCGCGGTCCGTGAGTTCGAGCCCCGCGTCAGGCTCTGGGCTGATGGCTCGGAGCCTGGAGCCTGTTTCCGATTCTGTGTCTCCCTCTCTCTCTGCCCCTCCCCCGTTCATGCTCTGTCTCTCTCTGTCCCAAAAAAAAAAAAAAAAAAAAAAAACTAGACTTTAAATTAAAGGCTGTAACAAGAGAGGAAGAAGGGCATTATATAATAATTACAGGGTCTATCCATCAGGAAGAGCTAACAATTATAAATGTCTATGCGCCGAATACAGGAGCCCCCAAATATATAAGACAATTACTCACAAACATAAGCTACTTTATTGATAAGAATGTGGTAATTTCAGGGGACTTTAACACCCCACTTACAGAAATGGATAGATCATCTAGACACACAGTCAATAAAGAAACAAGGGACCTGCATGATACATTGGATCAGATGGACTTGACAGATATATTTAGAACTCTGCAACCCAAAGCAACAGAATATACTTTCTTCTCGAGTGCACATGGAACATTCTCCAAGATAGATCATATACTGGGTCACAAAACCGCCCTTCATAAGTATACAAGAATTGAGATCATACCATGCATACTTTCAGACCACAATGCTATGAAGCTTGAAATCAACCACAGGAAAAAGTCTGGAAAACCTCCAAAAGCGTGGAGGTTAAAGAACACCCTACTAACGAATGAGTGGGTCAACCAGGCAATTAGAGAAGAAATTAAAAAATATATGGAAACAAATGAAAATGAAAATACAACAATCCAAATGCTTTGGGATGCAGCAAAGGCAGTCCTGAGAGGACTGAAAACACATTGCAATCCAGGCCTATCTCAAGAAACAAGAAAAATCCCAAATACAAAATCTAACAACACACCTAAAGGAAATAGAAGCAGAACAGCAACTAGAGCCTAAACCCAGCAGAAGAAGAGAAACAATAAAGATCAGAGCAGAAGTAAACAATACAGAATCTGAAAAAAAAAAAACTGTAGAGCAGATCAACGAAACCAAGAGTTGGTTTTTTGAAAAAATAAACCAAATTGATAAACCTCTAGCCAGGCTTCTCAAAAAGAAAAGGGAGATGGCCCAAATAGATAAAATCACGAATGAAAATGGAATTATTACAAACAATCCCTCAGAGATACAAGCAACTATCAGGGAATACTATGAAAAATTATATGCCAAAAAACTGGACAACCTGGAAGAAATGGACAAATTCTTAAACACCCACACACTTCCAAACTCAATCAGGAGGAAATAGAAAGCTTGAACAGACCCATAATCAGCGAAGAAATTGAATCAGTTATCAAAAAATCTCCCAACAAATAAGAGTCCAGGACCAGATGGCTTCCCAGGGGAGTTCTACCAGACGTTTAAAGCAGAGATAATACCTATCCTTCTCAAGCTATTCCAAAAAATAGAAAGGGAAGGAAAACTTCTCGACTCATTCTATGATTCCAACATTATTTTGATTCCTAAACCAGACAGAGACCCAGTAAAAAAAGAGAACTACAGGCCAATATCCCTGATGAATATGGATGCAAAAATTCTCAATAAGATACCAGCAAATCGAATTCAACAGCATATAAAAAGAATTATTCACCATGATCAAGTGGGATTCATTCCTAGGATGCAGGGCTGGTTCAACATTTGCAAATCAATCAACGTGATACATCACATTAATAAAAGAAAAGATAAGAACCATACGATTCTCTCAATCGATGCAGAAAAGGTATTTGACAAAGTTCAGCAACGTTTCTTAATAAAAACCCTCGAGAAAGTTGGGATAGAAGGAACACACTTAAAGATCATAAAAGCCATTTATGAAAAGCCCACAGCTAACTTCATCCTCAATGGGAAAAAACTGAGCGCTTTTTCCCTGAGATCAGAAACACGACAGGGATGTCCATTCTCACCGCTGTGGTTTAACATAGTATTGGAAGTTCTAGCATCAGCAATCAGACAACAAAAGGAAATCAAAGGCATCAAAATTGGCAAAAATGAAGTTAAGCTTTCACTTTTTTCAGATGACATGATATTATACATTGAAAATCTGATAGACTCCACCAAAAGTCTGCTAGAACCGATACATGAATTCAGCAAAGTCGCAGGATACAAAATCAATATACAGAAATAAGTTGAATTCTTATACACTAACAATGAAGCAACAGAAAGGCAAATAAAGAAACTGATCCCATTCACAATTGCACCAAGAAGCATAAAATACCTAGGAAGAAATCTAACCAAAGATGTAAAAGATCTGTATGCTGAAAACTATAGAAAGCTTGTGAAGGAAATTGAAGAAGATATAAAGAAATGGAAATACATTCCATGCTCATGGGTTGGAAGAATAAATATTGTCAGAATGTCAATACTACCCAAAGCTATCTACACATTCAATGCAATCCCAATCAAAATTGCACCAGCATTCTTCTCCAAGCTAGAACAAGCAATCCTAAAGTTCATATGGAACCACAAAAGGCCCCGAATAGCCAAAGTAATTTTGAAGAAGAAGACCAAGGCAGGAAGCATCACAATCCCAGACTTTAGCCTCTACTACAAAGCTGTCATCATCAAGACAGCATGGTATTGACACAAAAACAGACACAAAGACCAATGGAATAGAATAGAAACCCCAGAACTAGACCCACAAATATATGGCCAACTAATCTTTGACAAGCAGGAAAGAACATCCAATGGAAAAAAGACAGTCTCTTTAACAAATGGTGCTGGGAGAATTGGACAGCAACATGCAGAAGGTTGAAACTAGACCACTTTCTCGCACCATTCACAAAAATAAACTCAAAATGGATAAAGGACCTGAATGTGAGACAGGAAACCATCAAGACCCTAGAGGAGAAAGCAGGAAAAGACCTCTCTGACCTCAGCCGTAGCAATCTCTTACTTGACACATCCCCAAAGGCAAGGGAATTAAAAGCAAAAATGAACTACTGGGACCTCATGAAGATAAAAAGCTTCTGCACAGCAAAGGAAACAATCAAACAAAACTAAAAGGCAACCAACAGAATGGGAAAAGCTATTTGCAAATGACATAGCGAACAAAGAGCTAGTATCCAAAATCTATAAAGAGCTCACCAAACTCCACACCCGAAAAACAAATAACCCAGTGAAGAAATGGACAAACACATGAATAGACACTTCTCTAAAGAAGACATCCGGATGTCCAACAGGCACATGAAAAGATGCTCAACGTCGCTCCTCATCAGGGAAATACAAATCAAAACCACACTCAGATATCACCTCACGCCAGTCAGAGTGGCCAAAATGAACAAATCAGGAGACTATAGATGCTGGAGAGGATGTGGGGAAATGGGAACCCTCTTGCACTGTTGGTGGGAATGCAAACTGGTGCAGCCACTCTGGAAAACAGTGTGGAGGTTCCTCAAAAAATTAAAAATAGATCTACCCTGTGACCCAGCAATAACACTGCTAGGAATTTACCCAAGGGATACAGGAGTACTGATGCATAGGGGCACTTGTACCCCAATGTTTATAGCAGCACTCTCAACAATAGCCAAATTATGGAAAGAGCCTAAATGTCCATCAACTGATGAATGGATAAAGAAATTGTGGTTTATATACACAATGGAGTACTACGTGGCAATGAGAAAGAATGAAATATGGCCCTTTGTAGCAATGTGGACGGAACTGGAGAGTGTTATGCTAAGTGAAATAAGCTATACAGAGAAAGACAGATACCATATGTTTTCACTCTTATGTGGATTCTGAGAAACTTAACAGGAACCCATGGGGGAGTGGAAGGAAAAAAAAAAAAGAGAGAAGTTAGAGTGAGAGAGTGCCAAAGCATAAAAGACTTTTAAAAACTGAGAACAAACTGAGGGCTGATGGGGGGTGGGAGGGAGGAGAGGGTGGGTGATGGGTATTGAAGAGGGCATCTTTTGGGATGAGCCCTGGGTGTTGTATGGAAACCAATTTGACAATAAATTTCATATATTTAAAAAATAAGCAAATAAATAAATAAATAAATAAATAACATAGTCTTACACCTAATGAAGCTACAAAAAGAACAATGCTCCAAACCAGCAGAAAAAAGAAAGTGATAAAGTTTAGAACAGAAATAAATGATATAGAACCTAAAACACAACAATAGATCATTAAAACGAAGAACTGCCTCTTTGAAAAGATCGACAAAATTGACAACCTCTAACCAGACTCATCAAGAGAGAGAGATGGAGACAGAAGGAGAGGGAGAGGGACAGAGATAGAAAGAGAGAGAGAGGACCCAGATAAAATCATAAATGAAAGAGGAGAAATAACAAACAACTATAATATTTTAAGAGAATATTAAGAAAAAAATTTTACTAAAAAATGGAACAACCAGAAGGAATGGATAAATTCCTAGAAACATATAACCTACCAAAACTGAAGTAGGAAGAGACAGAAAATTTGAAAAGACAGATTACCAACAATTATATTGATTCAGTAATGCAAAAACTCCCAGCAAACAAAAGTCCAGGATCAGATGGCTTCTCAGGTGAATTCTATCAAACATTTTAAAGAAGAGTTAAAACCTATTCTTCTCAAAATATTCCAAAAAAAAAAAAAATAGAAGAGGAAGGAAAACTTCCAAATTCATTCTACATGGTCATTATTATCCTGATACCAAAAGCAGAAAAAGACACCACAAAGAGAGAGAGAATGAGAAAGACAAAATTAGAGAGAGAGAGAGAGAGAGAGAGAGAACTTCAGGCCAATACCTCTAATGAAGATAGATGCAAAGATTCTCAAGAAAATACTAGCAAACCGAATCTAACTTACATTTTAAAAAATTATGTACTGTTATCAAGTATTTTTTTATTCCTGGGATGCAAGTGTTTTACAGTACTCTCAAATCAGTCAACATGATATATCACATCAATAAAAGAAAGGATAAAACCATATGATTACTTCAAAAGATGCAGAAAAAGCATTTGGCAAACTACAAATCCATTCATGATAAAAACCAACAGAGTAGGATTAAAGGGAACATACCTCAACACAGTAAAGGCCATCTATTAAAACCCCACAGCTAACACCATCCTCAATGTAGAAAACCTGAGAACTTTTCCCTTAAGGTCAGAAACAAGACAACGATGTCCACTCTCTCCACTTTTATTCAACATAGTACTGGAAGTCCTAGCTCCAGCAATTAGACAACAAAAAGAAATAAAAGGCATTCAAAATAGTAAGGAAGAAATAAAACTTTCACTACTTACAGGTCATGTCAAAAACCCCAAATAATACCAAAAAAAATTGCAAGAACTGATGAACGAATTCAATAAAGTTACAGGATACAAAATCAATGTACAGAAATCTGTTTCAGTCCTATACACCAATAATAAGGCAGGAGAAAGAGAAATCAGGGAATCTATGCCATTTACAATTGCACCAAAAAGCACCTAGGAATAAACAACTAAAGACCTGAAAACCAAAGACCTGTACTTTATAAAACATTGATGATACAAATTCAAGAAGATACAAAGAAATGGAAAGACTTCCATGTTCATGAGTTGGAAGAACAAATATTATTACAATGTTTATAGTACCCAAAGCAATGTACACATTTCATGTAATCCCTATCAAAATGCCAGCATCACTTTTCACAGAACTAAAACAAACTATCTCAAAATTTGTGTGGAACCACAAAAGAACTCAAATAACCAAAGTTATGTCAAAAAACAAATGGGATGGGGCACCTGGGTGGCTCCGTCGGTTGAGCATCCGACTTCAGCTCAGGTCATGATTTCACGGTCCGTGAGTTCGAGCCCCTCGTCGGGCTCTGTGCTGACAGTTCAGAGCCTGGATCCTGCTTCACATTCTGTGTCTCCCTCTCTCTCTGCACCTCCCCCCTTCATGCTCTGTCTCTCTCTGTCTCAAAAATAAATAAACATTTAAAAAAAAACAAATGGAACAAAGTTAGAGGTACCACAATGACAAACTTCAAGTTATATTACAAAGGTGTAGGAATTAAAACAGTATTGTACTGACACAAAAAGAGACACAGAGATCAATAGAACAGAATAGAAAACTCAGAAATAAACCCACTATTATATGGTCAATTAATCTTCAACAAAGGAGAAAAAAATATTCAATGAGGAAAAAGACAGTCTCTTGAACAAATGATGTTGGAAAAACTGGACAACAATGTGCAGGAGAATGAAACTGGACTACTTTCTTTCACCATACACAAAAATAAACTCAAAATGGAATAAGACATAAATGTGAGAGCTGAAACCATAAAAGTCCTGTAAGAAAACACAAGCAGTAAATTCTTTGATGCTAGCAGTAGCAACTTTTTTTCTGGATTTATCTCCTGATGCAAGGGAAATAAAAGCAAACAAACAATTGGGACTACATAAAAATAAAAAGCTTCTGCATAACAGAAGTTCATTATTTAATGAACAAATGAAAAGGCAAGCTACAGAACAGAAAATTATATTTGCAAATGACATATCCTTTAAAGTGTTAGTATCCAAAATATATAGAGAACTGATGCAGCTCCACACCAAAAAAAAAAAAAAAAAAAAAAAAGTCCAATTAAAAATGGGCAGAAGACATGAAAAGACATTTCTCAAAGGAAGACACACAGGTGACCAACAGACACATGAAAAGATGCTCAACATCATTCATCATGAGGGAAATGCAAATCAAAACTACAATGAGATATTACTTCACACCTGTCAGGATAGCTAAAATCAAAAATGTAGGAAACAACGGGTGTTGGCAAGGACCTGGAGAAAGGGGAACGCTCTTCCACTGTTCGTGGGAATATAAACTAGTGCAATCACTCTGAAAAACAGGATGGGGAGTCCTCAAAAAGTTAAAAATAGAATTACCCTATGATTCAGTAATTGTACTACTGGGTATTTTCCCAAAGAATACAAAAACACTAATTCAAAGGGTTACATGCATCCCTATGTTTGTAGCAGCATTATTTACAATAGCAAAATTATGGAAGCAACCCAAGTGTCCATTGACTAATGAGTGGATAAAGATGTGGTATATATACATAATGAAATATCACTCAGCCATCAAAAGAATGAAATCTTGCCATTCACAACCACACAGATGGAGCTGGAGAGCATAATGCGAAGTGAAATAAGTCAGTCAAAGAAAGGTATATACCATATAATTTCACCCATATGTGGAATTGAAGAAACAAAACAAATGAACAAAAGGAAAAAAAAGACAAACCAAGAAACAGATTCTTAACTATAGAGAACAAAGAGATGGTTACTAGAGGGGAGATGGGTGGGGAATGGGTCAAATAGGCAAAATGGATTAAGAGTACACTTAACATAATGAGCACTGAGAAATATATAGAATTGTTGAATCACTATATTATACACCTGAAACTAATATAACAGTGTATGTTAACTGCACTGGAATTAAAATAAAAAATAATAAAGTTAACATCCCCTTCCACACATTGCCCCAAAGCTACATAGACTCCCCTCAATTTAGATACAACTCAAAAATAAGACCAAAGTCTAAAGGGACAGTTAAGTTATTTACTACAAAAGAAAAAAGAGAAGTGTGTTCTTGAGCACCTTGAATCCATGGTTGGTATTTGTACAAGTTATTTTTTATTTACATCTGTATTGCTGTCATCTGTCCTTCTTTATCAATATCTGCAATATTTTGCAAAAAATGAAGAGAGAAAGGAAAAGGAAACTCAGAGTAACACAAGCAAATAATAAACAGTATCAAAGTCGCGAATCTCATTTCCATATTTAATGTAAAGGAGGGCACTTGCTGTGATGAGCACTGGGTACTGTATGTGAGTGATGAACCACTACTCCTGAAACCAGTATTGCCACTCTATGTTAACTAAGATTTAAATAAAAATTTAGGGGCACCTGGGTGTCTCAGTTAAGCGTCCAACTCTTGATTTCAGCTCAGGTCATGATCTCACGGTTTTAAAGTTTGAGCCATGCATCAGGCTTATTTGGGATTCTCTCTCTCCCTGTCTCTCTGCCCTCCCCCATGCTGTCTCAAAAAATATAAAAATAAACATAAATAAATATTTGAAAAGAAGAAAATGTCAATTTTTTGAAGACTATCTTAAAATTTTTTATTAAGAAAAATTCCAAATATACACAAATTTAGAGAGACTAGAATATAAAACCCCTACATCATGGCTCCACTTAGTCATTAATATTTTTCTAATATTGTTTCATTCTTCTATTTCCACCTCATGGCACTTTCTAGATGGGGACAGATTGGGGTATGTTAAGGCAAATCTCAAATAATATATCATTTCTCTTGTAAATACTTCAGTCTATATGGCTAACTGATAAGGGCATTTTTTATTCTATATAACCACTATTCCATTATCAAGTCTAACAAAACTAATGATATTTCTTTAATAGCATCTAGTTCATATTCAATTTCCCTGATTGCCTCAAAAATGCCTTTTTAGAGTTCATTTTTTCAAATAATCTCCAAACTAGGTTCACAAATTGCATCGTCATGTATTTTAAATTTCTTTCTTTTTTTCCATGTCATTGATTTCTCGGAGAAATTGGATCATGGTATTATGATTTAAAACAAGAAATATATATTTGGTCTTTAACCTGTTACAGACATAGAGCTCCTAAAAGCCTTGGAATTTCCTAAGTGTGGGAGCATTAGTGTGTCTTTTGTTATGTTAACAAGTGACTTTTAGAAAGTGCCTAAGGATAGGGGCTGGTAATCAGTAGACTCAACCGTGTGCTTAGAGTTGTAACTTTCTTTTTTTTAAATACAATTTACTGTCAAGTTAGCTAACAACAGTGTATACAGTGTGCTCTTGGCTTCGGGAGTAGATTCCCATGATTCATCGCTTATATACAACACCCAGTGCTCATCCCAACAAGTGCCCTCCTCAATGACCATCACCCATTTTCCCCTCTGCCCCCCCCCCCATCAACCCTCAGTTTGTTCTCTGTACTTAAGAGTCTCTTATGGTTTGCCTCCCTTTCTGTTTGAAACTATTTTTTCCCCTTTGCTTCCCCCCATGGTCTTCTGTTAAGTTTCTCAGATTCCATATATGAGTGAAAACATACGATACCTTTCTCTGACTTATTTCACTTAGCATAATGCCCTCCAGTTCCATCCATGTTGTTGGAAATCCAATCTTTTTTATCCATTCATCAGTTGATGAACATTTGGGCTGTTTCCATAATTTGGCTATTGTTGAAAGTGCTGCTATAAACATTGGGGTACATATGCCCCTGTGCATCGGAACTCCTGAATCCTTTGGATAAGTTCCTAGTAGTGTTAATTCTGGGTCATAGGGTAATTCTATTTTTAATTTTTTTGAGGAACCTCCACACTGTTTTCCAGAGTGGCTGCACCAATTTGCATTCCCACCAACAGTACAAGAGGGCTCCCCTTTCTCCACATCCTCGCCAACATCTGTTGTTTTCTGAGTTGTTAATTTTAGCCATTCTAACCAGTATGAGGTGATATCTCAATGTGGTTTTGATTTGTATTTCCCTGATGATGAACGATGTTGAGCATCTTTTCATGTGTCTGTTGGCTGTCTGGATGTCTTCTTTGGAAAAATATCTATCGTGTCTTCTGCCCATTTCTTCAGTGGGTTATTTGTTTTTTTGGGTGTTGAGTTTGACAAGTTCTTTATAGATTTTGGATACTAACCCTTTATCTGATATGTCATTTGCAAATACAGAGTTGGAACTTTCAGTCCCACTCCCCGAGCTCCAGGGAGAGGAGAAGGGCTGGAGATTGAGTTCAATCACTAATGGTCAATGATTTAATCAATCGTGTCTATGTAATGAAGCCTGCACAAAAACCCAAAAGGAATGGAATTCAGAGAGCTTTTGGGTTAGTGAACACATGGAGATGAGAGGAAAATGGTGAGTTCAAACAGGGCATGGAAACTTGTTTCCCTTCTCATATACCTTGACCTGTGTATCCCTTCCATCTGGCTGTTCCTGAGTTATATCCTTGTATTGGTAATTTAGTAATTTAGCAAATTGGTAATTTAGTAAGTAAAATGTTTTTCTGAGTTCTGTGAGCCACTCTAGAAAATTAATGGAACTAAGGAGGTTGTCATGGTAACCTCTGATCTATAGTTGGTTCGTCAAAAGCACAAGTGAAAACCTGGACTTGGAATTAGCATTTGAAGGAGGGCAGGCAGTCTTATAGGACTGAGCCCTTCACCTGCAGGATCTCCAGGCAGATAGTGTAAAGATTGAGTTGAATTATAGGATATTCAGCTGGCATGAGAGAATTGCTTGGATATGTAGGGGGAGAAAACCCTAGAAATGGGGAAAAGGATCATACCCGCACTTTAGCTTCAAGATTTAGCTGTTTGTACCCCTCTGGTGTCTTTTTGAAAAATTTTCCATCTGTCCCCCATATTTTCTGTAACCTGATAGTTTGAGTATAGTAATAGTAATGAAGGCTTGATTAGGTTCTGGTATTTTTGTTTTGTTTTGTTTTGTTTTGTTTTGTTTTAAGAATTACATAGGTAGTGCCATGTAGTTTCCACTGTACCATAGCAAGAGGCACAGGATGTGCCTTGCTGGCAGCCTCATCTTTAGAGATGCTGAAATTTATCTGTGACTTTAAAAAATGTCATCGCAACCACTCTATTATGGCATCTTGTACCTACATTTCACTAATGATTTAACACACATTCTTGACCATTGCCATGAAGCTATTATTTCTTTGGGGTTGCAAAATCGTTATTTTTTAAATTCTATTATTTCTTTTGTATTTATTAGCTGTCTATAAAGAAGAACTTACACTTTTCCATTACCTCTCTACCCTGAATGCTAACCTTTAAAGTAAATGACATTCCCCTAGTAGGTACAATACTTGGTATTGGTAAATGAATTTCTATTTTGTCCTTCAATCTTACCCCAAAGATGGAGCATCGTTGTAAGGTTGGATAGTAAGAAGATGATGTCACTTACCAGGGATGGGTAGTCTCTGGATACTCATGAGGCTCTGAAATAACTGGGGCTCCATAGGGAGCCCATCTCTATGTCTTTCGATTGAAGCACTTTTTTTTTCCATTGACATTTAGAGTCAGTACTGAAATATATTAATTTATTGCCATTGTGATGCCTGTAGAGTTGGAATTTCTGGTGTTGTTCTCTGGTCCTTTTTAGTCTTTGTTGCTTTTGGTCTTTTTGTTTTGTTTTGTCTTTTCTCCCCTCAGAGAATCTTCCTTAAAATTTCTTGCAGGGCTGCTTTAGAGGTCACAAACTCCTTTAGGTTTTGTTTGTCTGGGAAAAATTTTATCTCTCCATTTTGTTTATTTTATTTATTTATTGATTGATTGATTTAAAAATTACTGTCAAATTGGTTTCCATACAACAGCCAGTGCTTATCCCAATAGGTGCCTTCCTCAAATCCCATCACCCACCCATCCCTCCCTCCCACCCCCCATCAACCCTCAGTTTGTTCTCAGTTTTTAAGAATCTCTATGTTTTGGCTCCCTCCCTCTCTAACCTTTTTTTTCTTTCCTTCCCCTCCCCCATGGTCTTCTGTTAAGTTTCTCAGGATCCACATAAGAGTGAAAACATATGGTATCTTTCTCTGTATGACTTATTTCACTTAGCATAACACTCTCCAGTTCCAACCACATTGCTACAAAAGGCCATATTTCATTCTTTCTCATTGCCACGTAGTATTCCATTGTGTATATAAACCACAATTTCTTTATCCATTCATCAGTTGATGGACATTTAGGCTCTTTCCATAATTTGGCTATTGTTGAGAGTGCTGCTATAAACATTGGGGTACAAGTGCCCCTATGCATCAGTACTCCTGTATCCCTTGGGTAAATTCCTAGCAGTGTTATTGCTGGGTCACAGGGTAGATCTATTTTTAATTTTTTGAGGAACCTCCACACTGTTTTCCAGAGTGGCTGCACCAGTTTGCATACCCACCAACAGTGCAAGAGGGTTCCCGTTTTTCCACATCCTCTCCAGCATCTATAGTCTCCTGATTTGTTCATTTTGGCCACTCTGACTGGAATGAGGTGGTATCTGAGTGTGGTTTTGATTTGTATTTCCCTGATGAGGAGCGACATTGAGCATCTTTTCATTTGCCTATTTGCCATCCGGATGTCTTCTTTAGAGAAGTGTCTATTCATGTTTTCTGTCCATTTCTTCACTGGGTTATTTGTTTTTTGGGGTGTTTTTCAGATTATTTGTTTTGTTTGTGGAGTTTGGTGAGTTCTTATAGATTTTGGATACTACCCTTTGTTCGCTATGTCATTTCCAAATAGTTTTTCCCATTCCGTTGGTTGCCTTTTAGTTTTGTTGATTGTTTCCTTTGCAGTACAGAAGATTTTTATCTTCATGAGGTCCCAATATTTCATTTTGGCTTTAAATTCCCTTGCCTTTGGGGATGTGTCAAGTAACAAATTGCTGCAGCTGAGGTCAAAGAGGTTTTTTCCTGCTTTTCTCTCTAGGGTTTTGATGGTTTCCTGTCTCACATTCAGGTCCTTTATCCATTTTGAGGTTTTTTTGTGAATGGTGTGAGAAAGTGGTCTAGTTTTATCCTCCTGCATGTTCTTTTCCAGTTCTCCCAGCACCATTTGTTAAAGAGACTGTCTTTTTTCCATTGGATATTCTTTCCTGCTTTGTCAAAGATGAGTTGGCCATAATTTTGTGGGTCGAATTCTGGGGTTTCTATTCTATTCCATTGGTCTATGTGTCTGTTTTTGTGCCAATACCATACTGTCTGGATGATTACAGTCTGTAGTAGAGGTTAAAGTCTGGGATTGTGATGCCTCCTGCTTTGGTCTTCTTCTTCAATATTACTGTGGCTATTCAGGGTCTTCTGTGGTTCCATACAAATTTTAGGAGTGCTTACTCTAGCTTCGAGAAGAATGCTGGTGCAATTTTGATCGGGATTGCATTGAATGTGTAGATAGCTTTGGGTAGTATTGACATTTTAAATATATTTATTCTTCCAACCCATGAGCATGGAATGTTTTTCCATTTCTTTGTATCTTCTTCAATTTTCTTCATAAGCTTCTTCAATTTCCTTCATAAGCTTCATAAAGATCAGCCTACAGATTTTTAACATCTTTTCTTAGGTTTATTCCTAGGTATTTTATGATTCTTGGTGCAAATGTCAATGGGATCAGTTTCTTATTTGTCTTTCTGTTGCTTTATTATTAGTGTATAGAATGCAAGAGATTTCTGTACACTGATTTTGTATCCTGCAACTTTGCTGAATTCATGTATCCGTTCTAGCAGACTTTTGGTGGAGTCTGTTGGGTTTTCCATGTATAATATCATGTCATTTGCAAAAAAGTGAAAGCTTGACTACATCATTGCCAATTTTGATGCCTTTGATTTCCTTTTGTTGTCTGATTGCTGATGCTAGAACTTCCAACACTAAAACAACATCGGTGAGAGTGGACATCCCTGTTGTGTTCCTGATCAGGGGGAAAGCTCTCAGTTTTTCCCCATTGAGGATGATATTATCTGTGATCTTTTCACACATGGCTTTTATGATGTTTAAGTATGTTCCTTCTATCCTGACTTTCTTGAGGATTTTAATTAAGAAAGGAAGCTGAATTTTGTCAAATGCTTCTTCTGCATCAATTGACAGGATCATATGTTTCTTATCTTTTCTTTTATTAATGTGAAGTATCACACTGAGGGATTTGCGAATGTTGAGCCAGCCCTGCAGCCCAGGAATGAATCCCACATGATCATGGTGAATAATTCTTTTTATATGCTGTTGAATTCGATTTGCTAGTATCTTTTTGAGAATTTTTGCATCCATATTCATCAGGGATATTGGCCTATAGTTCTCTTTTTTTGCTGGGTCTCTGTCTTGTCTGTGAATCAAAGTAATGCTGGCTTCCTAGAATGAGTCTGGAAGTTTTCCTTCATTTTCTATTTTTTGGAAAAACTTGAGAAGGATAGGTATTATCTCTGCTTTAAATGTCTGGTAGAATTCCCCTGGGAAGCCATCTGGTCCTGGACTCTTATTTGTTGGGAGAATTTTGATAACTGATTCAATTTCTTTGCTGGTTATGGGTCTGTTCAAGTTTTCTATTTCTTCCTGTTTGAGTTTTGCAAGTGCGTGGGTGCTTAGGAATTTGTTCATTTCTTCCAGGTTGTCCAGTTTGTTGGCATATAATTTTTCATAGTATTCCCTAATAATTGATTGTATTTCTGAGGATTGGTTGTAATAATTCCATTTTCATTCATTATTTTATCTATTTGGGTCATCTCCCTTTTCTTTTTGAGAAGCCTGGCTAGAGGTTTATCAATTTTGTTTATTAAAAAAAAAAAAACCCAACTCTTGGTTTCATTGATCTGCTCTACAGTTTTGGGTTTTTTTTAGATTCTATATTTATTTCTGCTCTGATCTTTATTATTTCTCTTCTTCTGCTGGGTTTAGGCTGTCGTTGCTGTTCTGCTTCTATTTCTTTTACGTTTGTGTGTTAGATTTTGTATTTGGGATTTTTCTTGTTTCTTGAGATAGGCCTGGATTGCAATGTATTTTCCTCTCAGGACTGCCTTCGCTGCATCCCAAAGCATTTGGATTGTTGTATTTTCATTTTCATTTGTTTCCATATATATTTTTTAATTCCTTCTCTAATTGCCTGGTTGACCCACTCATTCTTTAGTAGGGTGTTCTTTAACCTCCATGCTTTTGAAGGTTTTCCAGACTTTTTCCTGTGGTTGATTTTAAGCTTCATAGCATTGTGGTCTGAAAGTATGCATGGTATGATCTCAATTCTTGTATACTTATGAAGGGCGGTTTTGTGACCCAGTATGTGATCTATCTTGGAGAATGTTCCATGTGCACTCTAGAAGAAAGTATATTCTGTTGCTTTGGGTTGCAGAGTTCTAAATATATCTGTCAAGTCTATCTGATCCAATGTATCATTCAGGTCCCTTGTTTCTGTATTGATCCTGTGTCTAGATGATCTATCCATTGTTGCAAATGGGGTATTAAAGTCCCCTGCAGTTACCACATTCTTATCAATAAGGTTGCTTGTTTGTGAGTAATTGTCTTATATATTTGGGGGCTCCTGTATTCGGCGCATAGACATTTATAATTGTTAGCTCTTCCTGATGGATAGACCCTGTAATTACTATATAATGCCCTTCTTCATCTCTTGTTTCAACCTTTAATTTAAAGTCTAGTTTGTCTGATAGAAGTATGGCTACTCCAGCTCTCTTTTGACTTCCTGTAGCATGATAGATAGTTCTCCATCCCCTCACTTTCAATCTGAAGGTGTCCTCAGGTCTAAAATGAGTCTCTTGTAGACAGCAAATAGATGGGTCTTGTTTGTTTGTTGTTTTTTTTTATCCATTCTGATACCCTATGTCTTTTGGTTGCAGCATTTAGTCCATTTACATTCAGTAATACTGAAAGATATGTGTTTAGAGTCATTGTGATGTCTGTAGGTTTCATGCTTGTAGCGATGTCTCTGGTACTTTGTCTCACAGGATCACCCTTAGGATCTCTTGTAGGACTGGTTTAGTGCTGACGAATTCCTTCAGTTGTTGTTTGTTTGGGAAGACCTTTATCTCTCCTTCTATTCCAAATGACAGACTTGCTGGGTAAAGGATTCTCGGCTGCATATTTTTTCTGTTCATCACATTGAAGTTTTCCTGCCATTCCTTTCTGGCCTGCCAATTTTCAGTAGAGAGGTCTGCCACTAGTCTTATGGGTCTCCCTTTATAAGTTAGATCCTGTTTATCCCTAGTTGCTTTCAGTATTTCCTCTTTATCCTTGTATGTTGCCAGTTTCACTATGATATGTCATGCAGAAGATCGATTCAAGTTACGTCTGAAGGGAATTTCTGTACCTGTAGGATTTCAATGCCTTTCTCCTCCCCCAGATCAGTGAAGTTCTCAGCTATGATTTGTACATGTACACGTTTAGCCCTTTTCTCTCTCTCTTCTTCTTCTAGAATTCTTATGATACAGATATTATTCCGTTTGATTGCATCACTTAGTTCTCTAATTCTCCCCTCATACTCCAGGATTTTTTTTAATCTCTCTTTTTCTCAGCTTCCTCTTTTTCCATAGTTTTATCTTCTAATTCACCTATTCTCTCCTCTGCCTTTTCAATCCATGCTATGGTTGCCTCCATTTTATTTTGCACCTCATTTATAGCTTTTTTTAGCTCCTCATGGCTATTTCTTAGTTCCTTGATCTCTGTAGCAATAGATTCTCTGCTGTCCTCTAATGCTTCTTTCAAGCCCAGCGATTAATTTTATGACTATTATTCTTAATTCTTATTCCATTATATGACTTAAATCGTTTTTGATAAATTCGTTAGCTGTCACTACTTCCTGGAGTTTCTTTTGAGGAGAGTTCTTCCATTTCGTCATTTTGGGTAGTCCCTGGGGTGGCTCCAAACTGCAGGGTACTTCCCCTGTGCTGTCAGGAGTAACTTGTATTGGTGGGAGGGACCACAGTCAGACCTGATGTCTGTCCCCAGCCCACCACTGGGGCCACAGTCAGACTGGTGTGTACCTTATCTTCCCCTCTCCCAGGGGCAGGACTCACTGTGGAGTGGTGTTGCCCCTGTCTGGGCTACTTGCACACTGCCAGGCTTGGGTGCTGCTTTGATGGGATCTGGCAAGGGCGTATTTGCTGGGGTGGATCGCAGCCTGCACAGTGGTGGGAGGGGCAGGCTTAGCTCACTTTCCAGTGGGTGGTCCCCTGCAGGAGGGAGCCTGCAGTACAATAAGGGAGGCAGACAGGTCACAGGGATGGATCCACAGAAGCACAACATTGGGTGTTTGTGTGGTGCAAGCAAGTTCGGTGATGGGACCTGGGACCTTTGGGATTTTGACTGGGGGATGGGAGAGAGGGAGATGGTGTTTGCCAGCGCCTTTGTTCCCCGCCAAGCTGAGCTCTGTCTTCCAGGGCTCAACAACTCTCCCTCCTGGTGTCCTCTCACCCTCTTGCTCTCTGAGAGCAAAACTTTTGACTTTTAACATTCCAGATGTTAAGTCAGCTGGCTGTTGGAACTCATGGAGTTGGCCCCTCTGCTTTTGCAAGCCAGACTTCAGGGGCTCTGCCTTGCTGAGCAGGCTGCCCCTCCACCACCCTGGCTTCTTCCTGCCAGTCCATGTAGTGCGTACAGCCTCTCTGCCCTTCCTACCCTCTTCCATGGGCCTCTTGTCTACACTTGGCTCTGGAGAGTCCATTGTGCTAGTATTATGGCAGTTTTCTGGGTTACTTAGGCAGATGTGGGTGGAATCTAAGTGATCGGCAGGGCGAGGTGAGCCCAGCGTCCTCATCCGCTGCCATCTTCTGTGTTCCTGGCTGTGCTTGTGGAAGCATTTTACAGACATTATGAGCTTTTGCTGTATCTCCTGGTTATATTAAAGTGTCAGCCTGAGAATCAAGCATCTAATTTAACACACACATCCAGTAGCCTCCTGGAACGCTCCCCAGGATGGAGACTGGTGGGCAACATCTTCACACTCCTCCTTTGCTGTCCTTCAGAGCATCAGTGTCCCTTTTCTTATGATGATGTGAGATGGTAAAATACCTATGTGATGAGATCAAACGAAAAAATGATGCAGGCACTGTGACGCAGCTCTAGGCTGTTTATCTCTCCATTTTGAATGACAGCCTCTCTGGATAAAGACAATCTTGACTGCATATTTTTCCAATTCTGCACATTCAATATATGCTGTCACTCCTTTCCAGCCTGCCAAGTTTCTGTGGATAGGTCTGCTGCAAAACTGATCTGTCTTCCTTTGTAGGTTAAGGACTTTTTTCCCCTGCTGCTCTCATAATTCTTTCCCTGTCTGTGTATTTTTTGAATTTGACTATGATATGCCTTGTTGACAGTCGGTTTTTATTGAAACTAATGGGAGTTGCCTGTGATTCCTGGATTTTGATATCTGTGTCTTTCCCCAGGTAAGGAAACTTTTCTGCTGTGATTTGATCACATAAACCTTTTACCTATTTTTCTCTCTCTTCATCTACCGGGACCCCTATAATTCAGAAAGTTATTCCTTTTTAATGAGTCACTGAATTCTCTATTTCTTATATCATGCTCTTCTGCCTTAATTTCCCTCCTTTTTTCTGCTTCATTATTCTCCATAAATTTGTCCTCTATATCGCTGATTTGTTGCTCTGATTCATCCATCCTTGCTGCCATGGCATCTATTCGAGATTGCATCTCAGTTACAACATTTTTAATTTCATCCCAATAAGATTTTACTTCTTTTATCTCTGCTTTTTTCAACCATAAAATACCATTTTTTTAATGTTTTACTTTTATTTTTGAGAGAGAGAGAGAGAGACAAAGTGTGAGCGGGGGAGGGGAAGAGAGAGAGGGAGACACTGAATCTGAAGCAGGCCCCCGGCTCTGAGCTGTTTGCACAGAGCCCAATGCAGGGCTCAAACTTGTGGACTGTGAGATCATGACCTGAGCTGAAGTTGAATGCTCAACCGACTGAGCCATCCAGGTGCCCCACAACCATAAAATACAAATTGGGTTCATCTTGTTATGTTAGTTATCTCTTGCTGCACAATAAATTACTACAAAATTTGGCAGCTTAGAACAACAGTTTCTTAGGGTCAGCAATGCAGGAGTGCTTAGCTGGGTGTGTTTTTTTTTTTTTTTTTTGGAGTCTCTCATAAAGTCACAATCCAACTCTCACCTTGGACGGCAGTCATTTCAAGGCTCAACTGGGACTGAAGCATCTGTTCCCAAACTCACTCACATGATTGCTGGCAGGCTTGACCGTTCCTCATATAAATCTCTCCATGGGGTGTTCATAACATGGCAGCTTGCCTCATGAATAGCAAGAGATCCAAGAGAAATACAAGGGTGTGAGAGAACACTCAAGACAGAAGGCATAGTATTTTATAGTATAATCTCCAAAGTGACATTCTCAATTCTGCCTTATGCTATTAGTCACTCAGACCAACATTGACACAGTGTGAAAGGAGACTACACAAGAATGCAGGTGCCATGAGGTGGGAACTGTTGGGGCCATCTTGGAAGCTACCTACCACATTTGATAAATATTTTCAAATTTAAAATAAACTCACACCAATGTTTATAGCAGCATTATCTATAATATCAAATTATGAAAACAGCCCAAGTATTCATCGACTAATAAGTGCATAGTGAATATGTGGTATATACATAAAAGGAATATTACTCAGCCATAAAAAAGAATGAAATCCTGCCATTTGGAACAGACATGGATGGAGCTAGAGAGTATTATGCTAAGTGAAATAAGTCAGACAAAGAAAGACAAATACCATATGATTTCACTCATATGTGGAATTTAAAAAAAAAAACAAACAAATGAGCAAAGAGAAAAAAAAGAGAAGCAAACCAATAAACAGACACTTAACTATAGAGAACAAACTGATGGTTACCAGAGGAGAGGTGGGAGGGGGAATGGGTTAAATAGGTGATGGGGATCAAGGAGTGCACTTGTGATGAGCACTGGGTGTTGTTATGTAACTGTTCAATCACTAAATTGTACACCTGAAACTAATATTAAGCTGTATGTTAGCTAACTGTAATTTAAATACAAACTTTAAAAAATTGAATATATAAAAATACTTAAAATAAAAAATAAAATATATAAAAATATACTTAAAATTTTTAAAATAATCTTTTCCTATTTAGATTACATACTACCTCTGAATAAACACGTTTGAGTGAACATTTTGTCTAATTTGTGATATCCATATTTATTCTGTGTAAAACCCCCAGGTTATTTTTTAGAAAAAAATCATATCTGATCTTTATGTTTGGCCCCTTCTATTCTTCCCCTCCTCTGTCATTAACATTATTTCTTATAACATTCAAAACATGGTGGTGGAAACCTGCTATGGGTTAAATTGTATACCAAAGTGACTGTATTTGAAGATAGCGTCTTTAAAAAGATAATTAAGGAAAAAATGAGTTCACATGGGTAGACCCTAATCCAATATGACTGGTGTCCTTATAAGCAGAGAGTATTAGAACACAAACAACAGAGACTGAGAATGATTATGTGATGACACAGCAAGAAGATAGCCATCTGAGGCCAAGAAGAGAGGCCTCAAGAGAAACCAAACCTGTCAACACCTTCATCTTGCACTTTCAGCCTCCAGAACTGTGACACAATAAATTTCTGTTGTTTAAGCCACCCAGGCTGTAAAACTTTGTTATGACAGCCCTAGCAAATAAAAATAAAACCTTACTATAGTTTCTATCAGTGAAAATAATTAACATAAAGCAATGATACTCAATGGTTGCTAGTCCTCCACCCATTTTTCCATGTTACAAAATGCTTGATCTTGTGTAAAGTATCAGACAGCTCAGGTGAAGGAAAATGTAAGCATCTTTTCATTTGAGATCACTTTTCTCTGCAGCACAACTTCTGGATGCTTTCTCTGAAATTCTGTTATTATACTATTGCTTCTTTGATGGTTTCTTGCACTTATGGTCTCTGAAAACATTTGCAAAGTCAGACGTGGCTTTATTGGACAAGAACTAACATTTTGAAAATAAACAGTGGTTGAAACTGAGGTTTCAAAAACCAAAACATTCAAAGACAAGAAAATGCATTGTTTTATGCCCTTTTATTCTATGCCCCAAACAAAAAATAACACCATTCATATACTGCTATTGTTTTATCTCTCTGCCTAGTGACATTTCTTCCACTCCTCCTCCTTCTCATCATCAGATCTTGGATAAGAAATCAATATCCCCTTTCCATTTGGAGGAGTAGATACAGAAGTTTTACCTGAAACAGACATCTGTAAAAATAATGATAAATAAAAATAAGTTGTTTGACCATTTTTATAATCTCCCTTGGGACAGAAATGTTGGCTGTAGTGAGTTATAACTGTACACAACCTTACATCATTATGTTTCATAATAGCATCATCAAACAGAAAACAAGCACAGTTCTAGGATACAGCCAGATTTCTTATGGGAACTTGGTAAGAATTACATGTCCATTGAATACAACACATGGAACTTGTCCTTGGAAAAGGCTTAACAGCTACCACACACAATTTTCTAGTTCTACTTGTTTTTAATTCTTTAAAGGAGAAAAATATTAATCATATGATGAATAGTAAAGTACTTCAAGCCTACAAAGGGAAATTTGACCAAAGGTGCTCCTAAAAGCCCATTTTTAAGAGAGTATCCATAGTCTCCTCTGGAGTTCTCCTCTCTCCATCTGCACTGCATGTGAAGTCCAGCAGGATTTCTTCTGCCACTTACTATGATGCTATAATGGGGTTTATGGAATTTCTGATTTGCATATTCTTTAGTTTATTCTAGACTTCAAGTACTTCTGTTGTCATGTCAAATATTCTACTCACATCTGGAAATTGAAAGAAGTCAAGTGATGATTAATCCAGGGTCTCAGCCTAAAGTTTAGCATATATTCTTCAATTTTATCTAGCCAGGGAGATATGAAGTGGACCTTCTGGCAATGAAGAGAACTATTTGCCACACTCTGTGGTATACCTTGTAGAGAACTTAGGAATATTAGGTTGCAATCTGATTTTAGTGTCTTGTTGAAGGCAAAGGGCTTATTGCTGGCTTTATGGGTGGAGAGGATATGGGGGACTTTTCTAATCAGGCAAACATGCTCAGAGGAAGACCTCAGGCATATCCTTAAGTTTAAATATAAGAGAACTCTATTGTTCTCATCTGTTCTGAACTTGCAGGAACTTATACATGCTTGAAGACCTTCTGGTGGTAGGGATTACAAACAACATTGGACAGAGTGAGGCAGATCTTGAGAAAGGCCACAAGCATCATTTTAAGAGCCTCCAGGATAAAGATAAGTGAATAGAACCTAAGTATTTCATTGCCAATAAATTCAGGTGTTTGCCTTTTCCTTTCTGGGCCTTAGTAGTCTTTTTCAAAGTCTCAAACTGGTTTCAGCTGTGTTATGAAGGTCACACAAAGAATTGTATGTGCATTCTTGGGCTGAAGTGTTAACAGGGGAGAAGTAATTCCTTCCCTTTTAATCAGGAGATCTCCAAGTGTCTGGTGTGTACTTTGGAGTAGCTGTTAGGACCTCCTTACATAAATATTTTTTCTCTGTTGCTAAATGGAGCAAGGCTGGCAAATGTCCTTATGCTTCCTGGTTGAGTAAATATAAATCTGATTTATAAATAATTGTGAGTATCTACTACATTTTAGCTATTTGGGGGAATGTAAAGAAGCAGAAAACATATTGGTTTGTCCTCAGTTAAAACAAAGTCTAATTGGAGAAATAAAAATTAATTTTATTTACTAATAGTAGAGTAATGCTAACACAGAAGTCAAACAGATATAACTGCTCCTGATAACTTTTTTTGATGACTAGTTCTAAATAACACTGAAATGGTACACATTTCACTTCCTACTTCCAAATGGATATTTTAAATAGAAGGTTTGGATTCTTTTCTGATCTGATTCATCAAGAAAACCAACAACATCCTTGGTACTTGAAGCTGAGCAACACTTTCTCTAGGTCATTGTCCCCTTGTGGTCCTATTGTTCCACATATGAGACCCAGGCACTTGAACTCCACAGGTACTGCTTCCTCACCACTTAACACAACAGAAATGAGAATGAGAGCAGAGATTTAGGTGGTGATAAGAAAAGTGTTATCCTGAAATGGCATTTTGTTTCACTGAAGGAATAAAATGATAACTTTGTGGGTTTTTCTCTGAAAAGTTATTTGTTTCTCCTTATAAGTCATATCTTCATGAAAGTGTTTTCATGTAAATTGCTTTGATAATTTGTTTGACATTGTGCACAATCTTGTATTTTAAAAAAGTGGCCAGTAGAAAAAAAAATTTTAAGTGACCAGTGACACCACCAAGATGGCAAGAGAAAGGCCGGCAGAACCAATAGTTTGTAGAACAAAGCCAGTGGACCTGTTTGGCCAGGGAACTTGACATGAGGGTTGGCTTGCATTAAGACAACAAACAGCAAAATGGGTGGCCTCACCTGACCAGGGAATTCAATGCCTCACCTGATTCAGATTCCCAATGAGCCATACTGTCACTGGGTCTCCTTCTTCAAGGTCCCATTCTTGCAAGGGCAAGGAAGCTAACTCTTAGCTCCATATACTACTGAATATAGTACCCAGTATTAGCCACCAGATAATCCAGGCAACTGTGGAGCTTATGATACAGTCTCACTTGGGTAGAGAACCAAGCCAGTAGTCCACAGTTCTCAGTCAATGGCATACCTCCCCATCCCAGATCTCAGAGCCTGTACAGATGCCTTGCTCCAAAATAGACCATAATAGTAGACCCCATCTGCCCAAGGATATTACCAGCAGATGTGCCCAGAAACCCCAAATGAGCTTACTGGTAAAGATTTGTCTCTGCCAAGCAAACCTATAAAGTCTGAAAGAGAAACTTGATTACTCAAATGCATAGATACCAACATAAGCAACCAGGGACCATGAAAAACCAGATAAATATGACACCATCAAGTGTGAGTAAAAAGCTCTATTGACCTCAAAGAAATGGAGATCTATGAACTCTTAGACAAAGAATTCCAAATAATCCTCTTAAGGAAGTTTAGTGAACTATGAGAACCACAGATAAACAACTAAACAAAATTAGGAAAACAATGCATGAACAAAATAAAAAGTTTGGGAAAGCAATAGAAACCATACACACACACACACACACACACACACACACACAGAAATCCTAGAGTTGAAAAAAGCAATAATTGAACTGAATAATTCAATAGACAGTTTCAAAAGGAGACTTGACTATGTAGACAAAAAAAATCAGTGACCTGGAAGATAGGACATTTGAAATTATTCAATTAGAGAATCGAAAAGAAAAAAGAATGGAATATAATAAAGAAAGCCCATTAGACTTCTATGACACAATGCAAAGGAACAATATTCACATTATGGAATTCCAAAAGGAGAAAAGAAAGAGAAAGGAAATATACAGGAAGCATTTTTAAGGCAATAATGCCTGAAAACCTCCTGAACGGGGAGAGAAATGGACATCCATATGCACAAGGCCCAAAGGATCCCAAATAGGGATTATACCTAAATTATTAAATTACCAAAAGTCAAAGATGAAGAAATAATTTTAAGAGCAGTAAGAAAAAAAAAGAACATACATAACATAACCCCATAAGACTATCAATAGATTTTTCAACAGAAACATTTTAGGGCAGGAGAGAACGGGATTACATAATCAAACTATTCACAGACCAAAAAAAAAAAAAAAAAAAAAAAATCTTCTCCCTGGTGGAGAAGAGGGCAGTGCTGTCCTCTCAGATTACCCTCTATGTAAACACCATTCTGTTCTCTTAGACCCCAAAATTCGTCGTCCACAATATTTGAACCCAAATATTAATATGAAAAACTATTGAAAGTTGGAGAAACTTCTATTAGTTCTATGCAAATCAGAAGAGTGCCTTTGGAAATAATAATCTTTGAGCAATATCTGCAGTGTATACAGTGGGGATCAGGTCTTGCCAAAATCCAGCTTACATGAACTTCAGAATTTCCACAGGAAATAGAAAAGGAGGTACTAACTCATATATTTCACATTAAAATGTATTAAGACTACGAATGAGGCTATTGGAAGTTTGAGAATCCAGTGTTACTGTTTTTAAAATGTTGATATAAAATAATAGATATCCTTATCAAATGTTCTTGGAAATACTGACAAATTAATTTTTAAATTAAAAGCAAAACCCACAGATCTCCTAAGGAGCACCCACTTTACAGGCTCATTATCAACACAACACAAGATATTCAGAAATAGAAAAATAGAGGTGAAATTACAGAAATGTGAAATTTCGATATATTTAGAAATGAATGACACATACTATCCACATTTGTTTCAAAGCTATTTGGATTTAGAAATCATCTCAAGAAGTGTGAAATAATAAAACTTAAATGTAAAAGAGAAAGAAGTTTATACCTACACAAACAGAAAACTTTAATGTTTAAACAATTCCTCAGACCTCCACCCTCATGTGGTCCTGGCCACGTGAAGTCCCTGGGACTGAACCCAGGGCAGTGTCTCTGCCTCCCAGGTGAACAGGGAAGAGGAATGGATAATAGGGTCTGATGGACTTGACACACGACAGTTTGGCGGTTCTCAAAATGGTTTCCATCGCCAGCACTCCGTCATCGATTAGGTAAATACCCTGTTATAATGACACTGGGGTCGAAGAGGGCACAACCCCACCACCGCCCACCGCACCACCCAGGCAGGGCCTGTACGGAGGGGTCGCGGGGCCACGCTTTCCAGATACACTTCCGGACTTTTGACGTAACATGTTTCAACTAGTTAAGAAAACAGTTCGGCATTCAAGGTAAGCAGCCCTTACACCCTAGGCTTTTACCTTGAAGTGTCCAAAACCTTTAACTCAAAGTGGGGGGTAAGAGTCCTGCAAGGAGGGAACCAAACCACGCCTAGTAGCCTGCAGGTGGGGTGGAAGGAGGGGCTGACCCCAGCCTGCGGAGAGGGGCGGGCGCTCAGGACCCGCCCCCAGAGACCTCTCCCAACCAAGCGATCAGTTTCTGGCCTATTCCCAGGCCATTGCAGGAGTAGAGGCTCTGTGTCAGAGGAATTTTCCTTTGCAGTTCAGACCTGTGCCTCTGGCCCCGCCTCCTCGCGGCCCGCTTCTAGCCAACACCCTGGGTCGCAGGTCCCTGGGGACTTTGCAGTCCCCGCCCAGCCCTCCCACAGGGAGCTGGGCGCCGCCCTGAGGCCCTCCAAGCGCGTCACTCCGCTGCTGGGTTTCACGTCAGTCACCTTTTGTGGGTCAAATCGACCCAAACGGGCCCCGCCGGTCTTTCTTTGGAGCACGTGGGCATCAATGCCCTCCTCGTTTCCATGCTTAAAGCCCTTGAGCGTCTCCTCTCCCTTACCCTGCTCCTCGGAAGCCCCCATTCAGGAGGTGGCGCCTCATCCTGTGACCCTCCAGCCTCGCCCCTGGGAAGCGCTCCAGTGCGGGGTGCTTCCATGGCCCTGGGATTCTGCAGACCCCTCTCGGCTCTGTCTCTTAACGCCCTATAATCCTCCTGGGGCAGCCCTGCTGCTCTTCAGGCTTCCTTTCTTGGTCACCTCAGGAAGGCCCCTGAGACCTAGGATGCAAAGATGACCTGCCCTTGGCTTGTGACATTCCCTGTCCCTTGGTCCCAAGTCGTATCCCACTGGCTGTCCCTGGCAGGGTGCATTTATTTTTCCCATGCCCCACAGGAAAGTGCTCTTCCTGAGCAGGGGCATTTCTGTTCCATTCCTGTGAATATGGAGATAAGGTGAGGGGATGAGGAGAAAAGAGACTGAGAGAAAGAGGGCAGAAACTGAGCAGGTAAGGGAGAGTTGGGGAGACAGGAGGCAGAATAGAGGATGGGTGATGGGGTGGGTGCAAGGGACTTAGAAATGCAGAATAAGATTGTATAGGTTCACATCCCACTAGGAACTTTACTAGGTGTAATCTGAAACCAGCCTCCTTATGCAGAGGGTGGGGAGAGAGTGGAAAAAAGAGGCAGGCCACTCTAGGTAGGCAGTGATTAGGGAAACAAAGACAAGGGAAATGTAGCTTAAATTAAATCTTTTTACAGATTGCAGCCCACTGACAGACACCTAAAACATGCAGAGCATGATCTTCCTCAAGGAACTCATGGCTGCATTACTGCCTTAATGTTTGTTTTATTAAAGACTAAAAGTAACCTTAATTAACAGCAGCTAATCCCTCAAGGTCCTGAAAGCCTTGCTTCCAAATTCTGTAGAAACTTTATCTCTTTATAAAGAGGGATCTTTGCCCCCTTCCCTCCACAAACTTAAAAGTATATAATCAGTCACTCCTCACAATCCCACTGCAGCTCTTTCTGCACAAAGGTCCTGTCCCCATGCTATAATGAAATCACCTTTTTTCTTTTTTTTTTGCACCAAAAATGTCTCAAGAATTCTTTCTTAGCTATTTGCTCACAAACCCAAAACTTCCAAATTTCATCATTTTGGTCTTTTCAGCTAGACTCTTAGCTTTAGTGAAAACTTGGTGAGTAATTAATTTCTCTTCCCTTACTTTCATTTCATTGGCTTTTCAAGGAGTATGGTCTTATTGGACCACTTTCTTGTCTATTGGTATGTCTACAATCCTCTAGCCTGTGGCTACTCTATGGGCAGGAGAAAGCCTGCCTTTTGGCTGGAAGTTAGTAACCTGGACAGGAATGGTAACAAGACCCAAAAACTCCATGCCCTGTCTTTATTCTTATTCTTATGCAGAGTTGTCTGTCTTTGGCATGAGGCAGCCACCTAAGTCATTAGGACAGCTGCTAATATTTAAACTCCTTTGTAAGGTTTCCTCCTCATGGGTCTAATGTGATCCCCTCTACACCTCTAATCACTTCTGGCCCCAAAACCTTTGCTCAAAGCTGGCTAAAACCAGTACCCAATTGAATTAAAACCCAACCAGGGACCATTTCCTAGGGAAGTTAGCTTTAAGTGATTTGGAAAACAAAAGCGAATGAAAATTTAAATTTCCTTACTGCCTACAGCAAATTGACAAGTCCTTGAAGCAGGCAGAGTGGCATTCCTTTAGGATCTCAGCTGCCTCAATGATGACATTTTGCTAAGGGCAAAAGGCAATCTTAGCTTAACATTATCCTAATGCCCAGGATCCTGTAAGTATACTTTAACATATAAAAATTACTTTGGAACCTTCCTTTATCTCCACCCCCAAATATATATGTTGGCAATCATACTCCAAGCATACACCCACTGATATACATCTGAAGGGTCTCATGCCTGAGGGTTTACTAAACAGAAATAAATAACATTTTCCTAATAATAGCTAGGCCCCTGGTAAGTCTTCCTCAGGACAGGGACTTTAAGGAATATTCCCAACCAGCTGCATAGACGACTTTTGTTTCAGGGAAGTTCCCTGTCTTCTCTGACCTGACTTAACTGCCCATTTCCACTTGGTGAAAAAAAAAATCCACATCTGCTCATCTGTATAACCTGAAAGCCTTTAGGACTAGGAGACCTCTTTTTCTACCCTCTGGGTTTTTATCTGCCTCTAGCATTCCTGGCAGCACCTCACTTCTTCTACCTTCTTCTCTCCCTCCTCCTGTTTCCATACCACCTTGGATACAACCTGCATAACTGGCTCCTATAGCATCCATTGTGCCTCCAGCACCATGGGCTCCTCCTCCTACCCTTGCTGCCAAAGAGTGAAGAGCACTCCCTTGGACTTACACCACCCACTGCAGATTTCCTCACCAATGTCCCAGATAAATATTGACAATGGGGAACAAATTGATGGACTTTTAGGTGGACATAGGTGGAACATACTCAGTATTTAAACTAGTTTAGGTTTGTTGGTTTAATTAAAATAGACATGTCTTTAGAGTTATCAGCATTAAATATGAACCTTTTTATTCTACCTACGTTTTCTGAAGATCAGATAAGCTAGTATTATCTCTGTTGCAATTTGTTACTGAAGGGATGACTTAAAATGATTGTTAATTTTGTCTGTCTCATAAAATTCTCATGGGTAATTGTTAAGATAACTATCAAAATCTTGGTAACCTGAAACTTTGAAGTTTTGCTAAGTTACATGATAAATTGGGTTGAATTCATTGGATATCTAAGCCTTTTCCAAATAAGATAAAATACTGGAGGCACCTGGGTGGCTCAGTCGGTTAAGCGTCTGAATTCAGCTTGGGTCATGATCTCATGGTTTGTGAGTTCAAGCCCAGTGTCAGGCTCTGTGCTGGCAACTCAGAGCCTGAGCCTGCTTCAGATCCTGTGTCCCTCTCTTTCTCTGCCTCTCCCCACTTGTACTCTGTCTCTCTCTCTCTATCTCTCAAAGATAAATAAATATTAAAAAAAATTGTTTAAGATAAAATACTGAAACATTAGTTACTAAACAGGATTATCTGCCTTTGACTTCTTATTGCAGAAAAGCTGAGGATACTTAGGTCTGTTGGTAAATACGCTATGTGCTTTACTAAAAGACTTATTAAAAGTACTATGAAGAACATGTTTTTTAAATTATAAAGTGTATTTATTAATCTTAGGTCTAAAAGAATTCTGGTGTAACAGACAGTTCACAATTGCCTATTATTTAGTATTCACTGGAGACTAAGGTTTCTAAGAGTTAAAATTCTGCTCAATGTAATTAAGACTGATTTAAGGGGGGGCGGGGAGGGTGGGCCTTACATCAAATTCTGAATGCAAAAGAAAGTTATACAAGGTTTGTGAAGGTAAAGCTTTAGAAAAGAATCTTGTGTGTGGTCAAGACTAAGATTGAAATGGATGTATTTTAAAAGTACACTGGTATAAGATTAAAATTCTGCTTTATTCTCTGTTAAAAAGACAAAGTTTTCTTGGATTGTTCCTCTGCTCTTGATAAAAAAAAAAATGTAAATAAAGATTTTTTTTTCTCTTGTGTCTGCCCAGAAAATGAAAGTTTCTATGTTTGGTCTTTATCAGGTCTTTAGTTACTTAAAAAAGGTTAGGGCCCCTGGGTAGCTCAGTCAGTTAAGCATCCAACTCTTGGTGTGGGCTCAGGTCAAGATCTCACAGTTTTGTGGCTTTGGGGCCTGCAATGGGCTCTAAGCTGGGATCATGAAGCCTGCTTGGGAGTCTCTCTCTCTCTCTCTCTCTCTCTCTCTCTCTCCCCCTTTCTCGCTGCCCCTTCCCCACTCGTGCTGTCTCTGTCTCTCTCTCAAAATAAATAAACTTAAAAATATTTTAAAAAGGTTAAAACTTTTAATATTGAAGGAGCTGAGTTTTGCTAACAAGTATATAACCCTACATATATGCCTTTGAAATGTCTTATTGCCACCTTGGTTAAATAAATAATTAAGTTTTAAGTTTTGTTATGACCAGTAATCCTATTCAGGAATGTGTTTTATAAGTTTCTGAGGTTTTTTTTTAAAACAAATTTCCCAAGATTCAAATTCTAAATGAAATCTTTTTGACTAATTGAGCTTGTTTACTTGGTATGTTAAATTACACTGTCAAAGAAATTATGATAAACATCTGGGTTATATTGTATGGTAAATGCTGTTTTACAAATAATATGAGATACCCGAAGTTTTAATATATCCTGGTATAAGGTCATCACTTGAATTACTGAAATGTTATTTGTCACAGAAATAACCACATTTCCTTGTCAGCTGCATTATAATGAGTTCTCATCAGATCTTTAACCATGGCCATTTTTGAGTCTTTTGTCTTCAAGGAGATTCATAAAAAAACAAAACAAACAAACAAACAAAAAAAAAAACAAAAACAACCTTTTTTTTTTTTTTAACAAATACAGGTCTTTGATATCTTTAAAATTATAAAACTGAAATGGGTAAAAATTTCTAAAACTAGCTAAACGGCTACATTCAAGCTGAAAAAGAATTAGTAACATGGAATTAAATAAACTGAAGAAGATGATTATAGTTTTTATGACTCTTGTTTGAAAACATTGCTGTTATCTGATGTTTATTCTTCCAGAAGGAAACTTTCTTTTAAAATATCTATGACTTACAGATATGTGATAAATTTGTGAACGAATGAGGCATTTAACTTTTCTCCCTACCTGAGACCTCCAGAATTCAGAAGTTTTCAGTGAATATTCTTTCTTTCACGGCACTTATAATCATTTGCATAAGTTCAATAAGAATCTGTTCTCCTTGCTTGCAACAGGACACCACTGGGAAGGTTGGTTACTCTGCCAAAGCTTTGACTGGAATGTCATATTTGAGAGGGACATGAGTAGACTCAGGTATGCCCAGACAGCTTTAAGGGACCAAGGCTGACTTTATAGAGCCAATAAAGCCCCTTGAATACGTTGGCCTAATACCTTGCTTACAGGGTTCCCAGCAGCCTTACCAGGTGAGTAAAGAATGTCACTTCCTGGCAGACGCAGGAACCTCAAGATAGTTTGGGAACCTCGAGAAGAGTAATTTATCCAGGTCTACAGGTATTGCTGGCATGTCTAATGGCAGGTGTTTGGCTTGGCTTCTGGCCTAGACACCTACTAAAAGCTCAATGGAAATTCTTATATAAAGTTTTGGTAAAACATTTTAAAAGGCTTATATGAAAATCACTATTCTTGCTGAGCTTATGTAAATAATTAGGCCAAGTTTGTTAAAATTGGACTTGTTTCACAAATGAATTACTCTCGATTTGGCTATCTCTTATTAAAATGAGGGTGGTAATAGAAAGTGTTTCAATAACATATCTTTGTAAATATTAGGTTTTAGTACTATTTTCTCAATGCTTCTGTTTTTCCTCAAATATCTGGCTATGGCTCCAAACTAAGGTTTCCAATCTTCTTCCATTCCCTTGACTTATAGTCACTAAAAGCTAAAACTGCCATTTTTCCTAAAGCCCTAAAAACCAGTGCTGGACAACTTAAGGTCAGCTTCAAAAAAATTGCCACAAAACTCATGTACAGACATCTTTGTGCCTGTTGCTCTATGAGCCATTCAAAATGATCATGAGAGGCATTTGAATTACAAATCAGAAAAACCCATCTGATTCCTGTTGCCTGTTCCCACTCCACCTGAGGATGCTTCAAGCCTGACATCTAAACATCTTCTCACTAGCAACATGCAAGACTCAGACACTGGGTTTATAATTTGCTCTAACCATTAACCTATATATTTTTTCTTTTGTTTCCATAAAAGCACCTCTTATTAATTACCCGATTGCTTAGTAAGCAAAACAGAGCCCATATGATGGCTAACACAGCCTGCTACACAATTAAGGCCTTAAATGACTCTCAAAATAGCATCATATTATTCAACACCAGAATAACTCAAATGCATAAAACAGTTCTATAAAATAGAATGGCATTAAATGTTTTAACAACTGCACAAGGTGGAACTTCTGCTATCATAAAAGCAAAATGCTGTGCATACATTCCAGAATACCACAAAAATATTTCTCAGTTTCTAACTGACACAAATACTCAAATTGGTGCTCTAAATGATCCCTCTCTTCCCTTTTATAATTGGTTAAACTCCTGGACTAAAGGAGGGTTTTTTTCAACTATCAAAAGAGTCTTATTTGGGCTTCTTTTTCTTTTTGTTATTCCAATCATGTTTTGCTCTTTTCTCCCATGTCTCTCCACCTGGTGCCAAGACTCCTTCACTGCCATAACTTCAAATGGACAGACGATCCTTTCTGCTCAAAGAGACTCCCATATGTTATCAATCCTAGATACAACTGCCTTAGCCTTTCCTAACTCCTACTTAAATTCTCAACCGACCAATCTTGACCCATAGGTAGGGACATCTCTATGTCCCTATTCAGCAGGAAGGAGCCACAGAAGATGAGACCTTCTGCCTTCAACAACCTTAAAGACTTAAGGGTCAAGTTGTTCAGGGGGTGAAATGATGAGGGAAACAAAGACAAGAGAAATGTAGCTTCAATTATATCTTTTTACAGCTTGCAGCCCACTGACAGATACCTGAAACATGCGGAACATGACCTTCCTCAAGGAACTCGCGGCTGCCTTAATGCATTAATGGTTATGTTTTATTAAAGACTAAAAGTAGCCTTACCCTAATAGCAGCTAGCCCTTCAAGGTCCTTAAAGCCTTGCTTCCAAATTCCTTAGAAACCTTCTTTATCTCTATCCCCCTCTCCCTCCACAAACTTAACACTATATAGTCAGTCACTTCTCACAATCCCGGTGTAGTTCATTCTGCCCACAGGGTCCTGTGCCATGCTCTAATAAAATCACCTTTTTGCACCAAAAAATGACTCAAGAATTCTGTCTTGGCCATTTGGTCATGAACCCCACTTCAAATTTCATCAGTATGACTGTCATCAGGAAAAGTAGTAATTACTTGTAAGAAAGTCAGGGTGTGATTGTGAACTCTGTTCTGGACATGGAACATGAGTGAATGTGGTGGGCTAGAATATGGTGGTAGAATTTTGAGGCTTGGTATTCATATGGTCCATTCCTCTGAAGGCTGAATTTGTCCACGCAGAGGAAGATCAGCTGTGTAGTCCTCAGGGAATGGGGCAGTTGGTAGACAACAGTGAAAACAGAAAGGAGGACAAAAATTCCCATATTAAGTTCTAATGTCCCCCAGGGTTTCAGAATCAAAGCCAGGCTTCTGGTGTTCAATCATTTTAACTCTTTATTCTATTTTATTGGTATTCCCAGCCATTCTACATCGCATCTATATTAATAACACAGAGAGTACGGTAAGTTGGAAAGGTATTTGTCAAAATAACAGTGTCCACTGTTATCAATTTAACCTGTGGTTACTAAAATGAAATAAAAAACGGCATTATAATTGGCACGCCATGGTCAATATAGGAAATAATGAAGGCCAATTACCATAAAATAACATAGTATACACTTCTTTTTTTCCTGTCTGCCATGTTCCTCTCTCAGTTACCATTGGGAGCAGGACAGAAAGCACACTGAGTGCTACTTACTTGAAGGGCACAGTACGGTCCATATTAGGGAACAGCACTTTTGATCAATGACATTTTGATCATTGCAAATCTAGAATTAAAACGCATCCACTCAAAAACAAAAACCAACACATCCGCTCTATTGATAGAAGGAAAAAAAAAAAAGAACCAACAAAGAAGTGAAAGAGAAGAAAAAGAAAGAGGTGATTTTTGATAACAAATCTTACACCCAACTTCCTGCAGCTTTACCATAAACAATATGAAATCATTTTCCTTATTTATTACCAAAGTTTGTTTCTGTGACAATTTCACTAGCCAGACTACAAGTTCTGGCTTTCACTGCCCACTTGCTTGTACTCACTAACTTTTGTCTTACATTTCCCCCTAAGCTCTTCCTTCCTGCTTTCCTCTTGACTCAGGGAAATAAAACCAAAAGCCAGACCCCAGGTGATAGTGACTGCCTTGACAAGACCTCCCACCAGCCCAGATCACCAATACCTGTTGAGCTAATCCTGACTGGAGCCTACACCACTAGACCATGGAGTGACTTCTGAATAACTTACAATTACCTTTACCCATTATAATGTGAAAATCTCCACCCAATGGGGAAACTCAGCCTCATTTACATAACACAAAATACATGCATATATGTTTCTTTAAGGGGCATTTATAACCTTTTGCTCACCTCTACCCTCTCTAAGGTAGAGTCACAGCTTTGGAAGCCATTCCCCATGATCTCTTTATTTGCTGCAAATAAAAGTTTTCTTTGTCAGAGAACTCAAACTGGGACAGTTTCTGATTCACCAAGGAGTGAATTAATGTTGGTTTGATTACAAGAATATTAAAATAGAAACTTTCAATTCAACTGTGACTGCTACCACCATGAGTATACTTATCTTTGCCTGAATTTCAATTCCAAGAACAACACATCAGTTCAGAGGGGCCAAAATCCACAAAGTAGACAAAGCAAAGGGAGTTGAAAGAGAAATGAAGGGCAGAAATGAAAAGAAGTAGCAAAAGTCATTAGGCAAAAATTATAAGGATAGAATTTCCAGTAAATAAAATACTATTGTATTCATGAAACATAAAAAAAAAACCCTTGCAAAAGCAAGAGTAGGAACAATAGGCTGGCCCATAAAAACACATACAAGCACACACATAGCACAGGATGAATCAGGTTTTCAAAGTTAGCTAGCAAAAAATGGTCTTGTAAGAAGTATGCTTTTCCAGAATAGCATGAATTCATCCAAGAAGGAAAAGAGGGGAGGAAATGCAGTCACTTTGCACATAAATGACACATTTGCATTTTGCTTTTTATGAACCCTAGACTAATTTGACCAGTTGAACTTCTAATGCTAAACAACACTGGTTCTCTCCTCCTGATGTGGAAATGTTGGGGTTCCAAGCAAATGGTCAAGAAAGAATTCTTGAGACTTCTTCAGTGAAAAAAAAGAAAAGGTGGTTTTATTAAAACAGGGGGATAGGACCCATTGGCAGAAAGAGCTACACTGGGGTTGTGACTGGTGACTGATTACATACTTTCAAGTTGGTAGGGAGTTAGGGACAGCACAAGCCTACAAGAATTTTGGAAACAAGGTTTCCAGGACCCTGAAGGGGCTAGCTATTGTTAGGAAAATGTCATTTGTAACTGTTGAGTAAATTGTCAGGCATGAGACCCTTCAGATGTATTTCAGTGGGCCTTAAGCTTGGAGGATGATTGCTAACATATATCTTGGGAGGTAGAGTTAAAGAAGTTTCTGAAGGAATTTTTGTATGTTTAAAGTAGATTCACAGGATCCTGGGGAGTCAGGATAATGTTAGGTTAAGATTGTGTTTTGCCCTGAGCAAAGTGTGGACTTCAGGGCAGCTGAACTCCAAAAGGAAGGTCACTCTGCCTGTTTCAAGAATTTGTCAGTGGACTGTAAGTAGTAAGGAAATTTAATTTTTCTTTTGCTTTTCTTTCCCACCTCACTCTCACCTATGGATAATGAATTACATAAATCAATTAAGACACATAATTTCATCTCCCACTACTTTCCCATCAGTTATGTGACCGGAACCCAATTTACTGTCTTGGGAGCAGCAGTCAGGCTCCACCCAGACATCAGGGGCCTGAGGGCTGGAGCAGCAAAGAAAAATCTCCTACACCCTCTGCCCCAGGCTCTGCACCAATACCAGTCCAGAACCCAAAGAAGGGAAAGGCTCTGCCCTCACTGGGTTTCCAGGTCTGTGGGTTCCATTTCTGTACTGCTTCCCTTGAGCATCCCATCTGGGCCACTCCTTCAGCCACCCCCATTGTGGGTAGACTCCCTTCATGCTGATGAGGAAACAAAAGGCAAGCTAAAGACAAAGCACCAGATAACACTCAGCAAACCCCTCCCCCGAGGGTGGAATATGTGTGACATTCCTCAGGCACTCCTGGCTGCCCAAGAAAAAAGGAAGGGGAAAACAAATGGTCAACTAATAGAGATCACAATCATACAAGACATAAATCTCCATCAGTTTGCAACTTAATGATTTACAAAAAAAAAAAAAGCAATCTCCAGAAACATATACACTCAATTTCCTGGCACCCAAATATCACCCTCCCCTACATCAGATAGAAAGTCTTTTATAATTAGTCACTCCTCACAACCCCAATGCAGCTCCTGTCTTCGTGCTATAATAAAAAACACCCTTTTTGCACTGAAAACATCTCAAGAATTCTTTCTTGGCCATTGGCTCCTGAACCCCACTTCAAACCACATCAATGCCATGGTTGGTCCTCCTGGCTGCCATACTGCTTCACCGCTGTGGTGGCACTGCTTCCAAAGGGTCTGCTCCAGTTATGTCCCCAGCCTGTTCAATACAGGCTACGGAAGAGCATATGTGACTGCCCACTCCCAAGACAGGCCTTCCTGCTCAATTCCCTGCAGGGAGCAAAAAAAGAGGACATTTTAATAGCAGACACTAAAATTGAGACATAATGTGTCTTTAGGACATAGATATAGCAAACATTAATTATGAAGCAGAGACAGCTATCCGCCAAGGCTTTTCTGGCCAAGATACTTATTTTCTTAAAACAAAACAAAACAAAACAAAACATAATTTGGTATAGATGAATAAATACAGGATCTCATCTAATTAATAAAGCTACATTTTGACAATTATTTAATAATACATTGAACTATGCAAGTAATGCTTACATGATGAGTTATTACCTGATGAAGTTAGATTGATTTTTCAAATTATTAATTAATCTTATATTTCAACCTATGTTTGGTTATGGGCAAGAATAAATATAAATCAGGGAGTTGTGTTTCATCACTACAAAATATTTCATTAACTATGTTATCCTGTGTAAGTCTATTTACTCCAAAGTATTAAAGATGCACTGGGGAAATAAAGCAAATACAACAATTAAGACTAATCTCTTAAATTAATCTCTTTGCTACCTGAGATAAATATTTGAATTTGATGCTGGTGAAAGATAATGATAATGTTGATAATGATTTTAATACATAAATCATACATACAGTGTTAATTGATGTAAAACAAAGCATCATATGCTCCTATATGTTTAAAACTTCAGAAATATGATTGCAGTTCTAATAAGTAAAAATTGAATTGGGGATGCATGGGTGGCTCAGCCAGTTAAGTGTCTGGCTTTTGCTTAGGTCGTGATCTCACAGTTTCTGGGGTCAATAAAGTAAAAAACATTTACAAAATATTTTTTAATTGATTTGTCACAAACCGAAGAAACATACCTAGTTCAATATAAATGCTAGTGGCTGTAAATGAGGAGAATCCTTCGGTTTAATGGCTCCATATCATATGAGTAAAGGTGTATTGATAATGATGAGTATTCACCGTCATCACTGGGACGCTTCTCAAAAATATTCGATTGAAATTGAAAGAAGGAATACCATTTGATTAAAATGCTGAGTCATTGGATTTTGCAAAGCTATTTACCTTACTATAAGTGATATTTTCTTAAGATTTGCAAAACTTGGACAGTAAGACCTGCTTTATTTGGACACAAGGTTCAATATGACATTTCCCCCCTACTGTCATATTAAGTCTTTTGTTTTAGTGGATATCTATTTGTTTCTAATTAAAAAAAATAATGTTTATTTTTGAGAGAGAGAGAGGGCATGAGCGGGGGAGGGGCAGAGAGAGAGGAAGATACAGAATCAGAAGCAGACTCCAGGCTCTGAGCTGTCAGCACAGAACTTGACAGGAGGCTCAAACCCATTAAATGTGAGATCATGACCTGAGCTGAAGTCCGACACATAACCAACTGAGCCACCCAAGCTCCCCATGTTGTCTTAAACCTTATGAAGAGATTTTGTGATGGCAGTGTCGTTATCAAGTAGGGAAAATAGCAAATCTTTTTGAAGAAAATTGGTTGTTTTCTTTTTCTAGTAAAGTGTATTGGGGGAAGTTATAGGTGTGAAATGTTCATGACCGGCACAGCTCCTGTCTACTGTTGCTGTTTACATGGACTCTTCCCTTCCTGCCTTTGATTGGGATTCATCCTCCATAAATCCATCTCCATTTTCCCACCATCTGCCATGTTACCCAGCTAGCTTGCATGGCCCACACACTCTTGTAATTAAGTGCTTTTGCTATATATCTCTGTTGATGTATTTTTCTCCTCTCATCAGATTATAAATAAACATATTGAGATCTGGGTCTCACTTTGAAACCTCAAAATTTTTTTCTGACTTTACTTGTTAATTTTCTTTCTGTGCTTTATTTTATTTAATCAAACCCAAAGGCGATTTTGTAATAAAATTTTTTTCATAAAAAATGAATCAAAGTAAGTATAAAGAATGTTTATCTTATTTTAAACATGGTAATTGACAGTAGCTTTAGATATAATGAAAAGCATGTAGCATATTATGTTTTTCAAATGCAAAGAAATCTGAGATTAAAAACATCATTACATAGGATCTCTTCCTAGCAAGTCTGGTGATAACTCAAGTCAGCAATGGGAAAATACTACTGTTCTTGGGTTCATTAAAGGCTTTCCACATTTTTTGCAAAGTCTAATAAACCCCAGACAGTGCACATCAGCTTATTGTAGGCCAGGTCACAGCCTACTATGTTTTTAGGGAAGCCCCTGGAGTTTGTAGTCCTGTAATGGTCACTCATAAGTGACAAGCATGCATACTGAGAATCAGAGTTGAATAACTAAACCACAGAGAGGGAGTCCCTCCCCAAAGTTGTGTAAAACAAAGGTACTAGTTCAGTTGAAAGAGATGGCACCTATGCTGCCCTTTGGTTTCTGCAAGTGATTCATCTCTGACATATTCTTACTTCATAGTGGCTAAAACAAGCCATCTGCATGCAAACATTTTTAAAAACTCTGCTGGCTAAGATTTTTGTCCACCACTTCAGATGCCATCTTACATTTGAAAATATGGAAATTTAAAACTTTGCATGCTGCTTTCAAGGGTAAGTTTTAGTAGACACTACCTAACTGGTATTATGAGGTCAGCAAAGAAAGAAGGAAAGAGAAGAAAGAAAGAAAGAAAGAAAGAAAGAAAGAAGAAAGAAAGAAGGAAGAAAGAAAGAAAGAAAGAAAGAAAAGAACAAATTAAGTAACTTATTTTTCAAAATTGAAAGAAAAAGAAAGAAAAAATATTTGTTCCAAAGCTATAGTAATTAGGACAATGTGGGAATGTTCAGGTACCAAGAAATACAGACCACTAGAGCAGAAACAGGAACAGAAGTTGCCTTGTATGAAAATGTGATGTGTCACAGGGCAAGTGTTGCAGTCCATAGGGAAAGGGTTGACTTTTCAAAAAATAGTTATTGTTTTTAAGCAGTTCATTTTCCATATTTTAAAAATCAATGTGTTTTCTTACTTCACACAATGCATAAACAATTCCAGGTACACTGAAGATTAGAGGCAAAAGAAAAAATTATGAAATCTTAAAAGCACACAGAGTTCCTATGATATCAAGGGAATGAAGATCTTTTTAAAAAGACTCACAAAGTGGGGCTCCTGGGTGGTTCAATCAGTTGAGCATCTGACTCTTGATTTTGGCTCAGGTCATGATCCCATGATCATCAGATCGAGCCCCATGTTGGGTTCTGTGCTGAGCATGGAGCCTGTTTAAGATTGTCTCTCTCCCTTTCCCTCTGCTCCTCTGCTCCTCTGCTCCTCTGCTCCTCTGCCCCCTCCCCAATTCACACATTTCCTCTCACTCTCTCAAATAAATAAATACATAAATAGATAAATAAATAAACACACTTTAAAAATAAAATAAAATAAAATAAAATTGTAATAATAATGGCACACAAAGTAAGATTTCTTCCTGGGTGATATTCCATTGTATATATATATATATATATACCTCATCATCTTTATTCTATTCATCTATCAGTGGATATCTGGGCTGCTTCCATATCTTGGCTATTGTAAATAATGCTGTTACAAATATAGGGGTGCATGTATCCCTTTGAATTAGTGTTTTTGTATTTTTGAGGTAAATACCCCATAGTGTGATTACTGGTTCTATTTGTAACTTTTTGAGGAACCTCCACACTGTTTTCCACAATGGCTGCATCAGTTTGAATTCCCACCAATATTGAAAGAGGGTTGTTTTTCTCCACATCCTAGCCACCACTTGCTGTTTCTTGAGTTTTGGATTTAGCCATTCTGAAAGGTGTAAGGTGATATGTCTATCTCGTTGTAGTTTTGATTTACATTTCCCTGATGATGAGTGATGTTGATCATCTTTTCATGTGTATATTTGCCATCTGTTTTGTCTTTTTTGGAGAGATGTCTGTTCCTATCTTCTGACCATTTTAATTGGATTATTTGTGGTCTTTTGGGGGAGGGGTTGAGTTGAATAAGTTCTTTATATATTTTGAAATCTTGCCATTTGCAATGACATGGATGAAGGTAGAGGGTATAATGCTAAGTGAATTAAGTCAGAGAAAGACAGATACCATATGATTTCACTCAAATGTGAAATATAAGAAACAAATCAAGAACAAAGGAATAAGAGAGAGAGAGAGAAACCAACATGCAGACTCTTAACTATAGAGAACAATCTGATGGTTACCAGAGGGAGGTGGCGGTGGGGGGGGGAATGTTAAATAAGTAATGAAGATTAAGACATGTACTTGCTGTGATGAACACTAGGTGATATATGGAATTGTTGAATCATTATATTATACACCTGAAACTAATAACACTGTATGTTAACTATACTGGAATTAAAGCAAAAACTTAATAAATAAGAAAAGTCACACAAAGTAGAAATTATAGAGAAAAAGATTGATAAATATGATCTAATTAAAATTAAAAACTCCTACTCATCAAAAGACATCATAAAAATAAGGAAAAGAAAATCTACAAAGTAGAGTGATATGTACAAGTATAAACTTTTACAAATATTTTTAAAAAATAGAAGATGGCAAAAAGATTTAAATAAGCATTTCATGAAAGATAAAATATAGATGTCTAATGAGCATTTTAAAAGGTGCTCAATCTCATTAATAAATGAAATACAAATTAATTTCACAATGAAACACCATTTCACACCTCACAGTTGGGCAAACATTTAAGAATGGCAATAAAAAGATTAGCTCAGGAGCCATCATCCCTGATAATGGCAATATCAACTGTTTGTCATTACATTATACAGCTTGACAAGCATATACCCTAGTGTTCATTAATTCCTATCTAATTCTGTATTTCATACAGCAGATATGTGAACCATTTCCATAATACCAAAGGGCTGGAAACACTTAAATGGGTAGATTTTGGTATATTTAAAACATGGGCTATTAAAAAGCAATAAATAAATAAATAAATAAATAAATAAATAAAATAAACTGCATGCATCAACATGGATAAATCTCGGAAATCAATATTGAACACAAAATAAAAATCACATCACAAAGAAATAATCAATATGTGATTCTTTTTATATAAAGAGCTAAAAGGTGAAAAAACCAATGTGTGGTTTAGTAATATATATGCATGTGGAAAACTCTAATGAAAGCAAAAAGATATTCTAGTGTTGATATACACGGAGGAATTATAATATTCTATTTCTGAAGCTGGGTAGTAAGAACATGGGTATTTGTTTTACTATTGTTTTTTTAAGCTATATATTTGTATTATATATGCACTTTTCTACATGTTTTTCAGTAAAAACCATGCTGCACACCAAAATAAATTCTAAATGGAATTTAAGTATAAAATTTGATACCAGAAGCTTCAAGAAGGAATATAAATATTTATATGATCTTGAGATAGGGAAGGCCTTTATAAACTATGATAGGCTGAATTGTGCCCCCCACCCCCCAAATTCATATGTTGAAGTCCTGATCCCCAGTGTCTCAAAATATGACTGAGTATATTTGGAAACAGGGCCTTGAAGAGTTAATTAAGTTAACATTGAATGCTTTGGGTGGGACCTAACCCAATCTGACTGGGTTCTTATAAGAGGAAATTTGGATATGCAAAGAGAAATCAGGGTTGCATGCACACAGAGGAAAGACTGTGTGAGGACACAAAGAAGGCTGTCAGCTAAGGAGAGAGGTCTCAGGAGAAACCAAATCTGATGACATCTTGATCTCAGACTTCTAGCTTCCAAATCTGTGAGGAAGTAAATTTCTGTTGTTAGAACCATCCAGTCTATGGTGTTTTGTTATGCAGCCCTAGGAAGTGAACATGTAAACATTATTTTAAATACCAAACTACATAGAAAAACTTTAATGTATTTTACTATGCAACATCATTAAATACTTATCTGTCAAAAAATAAAAGGAGAACCACAAACTCAGAATACTATTTGTAATATATTTAACAGAAGTTTGATATTCTTAAAAAATAACTCCCACAAATATATAATAAAATCAAAATCTTTGCAGAAAAAATGGCAAGATTCATAAGCTGGAAAATTTTATGTGAAGAAATAAAAATAATTGTTAGAAAATAAGAAAAAATCAATATCTCTTTACAAATTAAGACTAAGATATTATTTTTAATTCTATTTAGAGATAAAAATACTATCATAGTATCATACACAGTGACAAAGACTGTAACTTCCATCCATTGCAGATCTATGTAATCTAAAATTCTGCCTGCATGGCTCTATCATGGCACAGATCAAAGAGCTTTAAAAATGGCTTCTGTTTGACCTAGAATTTTCAATTCTCATTTCAGGGATTTTACCTTTAATAAATAATCAGGTGCTAGAAATAATCATTCTTTAACTGTAAGACTGTTTATTTTAGAATGAGAAATAACCTTAACTGTTTAACAATAAATATTTGGTTAAACCAAGCACAGTACCTTTCTTTTTTTTTTAATATAAAGTATTTTAATTTTTTTTTAGTTGATCACTAACACACAATGTTACATTACTTTCAGGTGTACAACATAATGACTCAACAAGTCTGTACATTATGCCATGCTTATAAGTGTAGCTACCACCTGTCACCATATAACACTATTACAATACAGTGGACTATATGTATGCTGTGTCTTTTATCCCCGTGATATATATTCCATAACTAGAAGCCTGTATCTCTCGTTCCCTTTCATCCATTTTGCCCATCACACTCCACCACTCTCCCCTCTGGCAACCATCAGTTTGTTCTCTGTATTAATAGGTCTGATTCTGTTTTTCATTTGTTATTCATGTTTTAATTTTTAGATTCCATATATAAATGAAATCAGATGGTATTTGTCTTTATCTTTTTTCACTTAGCATAATACTTTTTAGGTCCTTTCATGTTGTCACAAATAGCGAGATCTCATTCTTTTTTATGGCTGGGTAATATTCCAGTGTGTGTGTTTGCATTTGTTTGTGTGTGTGTGTGTGTGTGTGTGTGTGTGTATCACTGCTTCCTTATCCACTCATCTATTGATGGACACTTGGGCTGCTTCTGTACCTTGGCTGTTGTAAATAATGCTGCCATAAATACAGGAGAGCATATCTTTTTGAATTAATGTTTTGTTTTCTTGGGGCAAATAGCCAGTAGTGGAATTACTGAATTACTGAATCACATGGCAGTTCTATTTTAATTTATTGAGCAACATCTATTCTGTTTTCCACAGTGGCAGCACTAATTTACATCCCTACCAGCAGCGCGTGAAGGTTAATTTTTCTCTACATCCTTGCCAACACTTATTTATTTTTTTAAATCATTTTATTTATTTTTCTCATCATGGAAAGTGTATTCTTTAATTCCCATCCCCTATTTCACCCATCCCCAAACTCACCTTCACTCTGTTCTCTATAGTTAGGGGTCTGTTTCTTTATGTGACTTTCTCTTTCTTTTTCTCATTTGCTTTTTTTTTTGTTTCTTAAATTCCAATATAAGTTAAATCATATGGTATTTGTCTTTCTCTGCTACATTTATTTTGCTTAATTTTATACTCTTGAGTTCTATCCATGCTGCTGCTAATGGCAAGATTTTATTCTTTTTTTATGGCCGAATAATGTTCCATTATATATAATGGAATTATATATACATTATATATGTTTAATACATAATATATAACATATTTAATATATATTAAATGTACAATATATGATATATTTATATATATTGTATAGACACACCCACCACATCTTTTTTTTTAGCTAGAATTTTTTTATTGAGTTGGCCAGATTTTGAAATTTATACATGAAATACATAATGTTAAAACTGCTAGCACACTGAATCCCTTAGAAATGTCCATTTATGTTATAAAGTTTTTTTCAATTTAATTTTTTTTATTTTTTAAAATTTACATCCAAATTAGCATATAGTGAAGCAATGATTTCAGGAGTAAATTCCTTAGTGCCCCTTACCCATTTAGCCTATCCCCCCTCCCACAACTCCTCCAGTAACACCCAGTTTGTTCTCCATATTTATGAGTCTCTTATGTTTTGTCTCCCTTCCCTGTTTTTATATTATTTTTGTTTCCCTTCCCTGATGTTCATCTGTTTTGTCTCTTAAAGTCCTCATATGAGTGAAGTCATATGATTTTTGTCTTTCTCTGACTGACTAATTTCACTCAGCATCATAACCTCCAGTTCCATCCATGTAGTTGCAAATGGCAAGATTTCATTCTTTTGATTGCCCAGTAATACTCCATTGTATATATATACCACATCTTCTTTATCCATTCATCCACCGATGGACATTTGGGCTCTTTCCATACTTTGGCTATTGTTAATAGTGTTGCTATAAACATGGTGGTGCATGTATCCCTTCAAAACAGCACACCTGTATCCCGTGGATAAATGCCTAGTAGTGCAATTGCTGGGTGGTATGGGAGTTCTATTTTTAGTTTTTTGAGGAACCTCCATACTGTTTTCCAGAGTGGCTGCACCAGCTTACATTCCCTTTTATATAATGAAAATATTTAAAACAGAAAAAAAAATTATTGGGTTTTTTATTTTAACTCCAGTATAACATACAATGCTATATTAGTTTCAGGTGTACAATATAGTGATTCAACAATTCTATACATTACTCAGTGCTCATCATGATAAGTATACTCTTAATCCCCTTCATATATTTCACCCATCCTTCTACACACCTCCCTTCAGGCAACCATCAGTTTGTTTTCTATAGTTGAGTCTGTTTCTTGGTTTGTCTCTCTCTTTCTCTCTCTTTTTTCCCCTTTTTCATTTGTTTCATTTCTTAAATTTCATGTATGTGAAATCATATGATATCTGTCTTTCTCTGACTTCTTTTGCTTAGCATTATACCCTCTAGCTCCATCCATGTCATTGCAAATGGCAACACTTTATTCTTTTTATAGCTGAATAATATTCCATTGTGTGTATATACCATATTTCTTTTTCCATTAATCTATTGATGGGCACTTGGGCTACTTCCATATCTTGGCTATTGTAAATAATACTGCAATAAACCAGGGGTGCATATATCCCTTTGAATTAGTGTTAAAACAAAAAAGTATTAGAAAGGATAATCTTTAGCCCTTTCATAAAAATGGCACCAAAGACAAAGAAGGAAGCTCTTTACCCTTCCAAAGCCAAAGCCAAAGCAAAGGCTTTGAAGGCCAGTAAAGGGGCACTGAAAGACATCCATAGTCACACACACAAAAAGAAGATCTGAACACCATCTACATTCTGATGGCCCAAGATACTGTGTCTCCAAAGGCAGGCCAAACCTCCTTGAAAGAGCACCCTCAGGAGAAATGAGGTAGACCACTATGCCATCATCAAGTTCCCCCTGACTACAGAGTCAGCTATGAAGAAAACAGAAAGCAACACACGTGTTCACTGTGGATGTCAAGGCCAAAAAGCACCAGATCAAACAGGTTCTATGTCATTGACATAGCCAAGGTTAACACCTTGATAAGGCCCAATGGAGAGAAGAAGGCATGTGTTGACTGGCTCCTGACTATGATGTTTTGGATGTTGCCAATAAAATTAGTATCATCTAAACTAAGTTAAGCTGGCTAAATCTAAATATAAATTTTTTCATGAAAAAGAAGGAGAAGAAGAAGAAGAAGAAGAAGAAATTGTTTTAATAGATAGACTTTCTGGGTTGAGGCATTACAGGCAGATTTTGATTTCTTCTTTCCTGCTTATCAATATTTCAAAGTTTGCTATAATAAATATATTTTGGTAATAAGGAAAATTACTTTAAAATAAACATGAATGCAATGGCTGAGTTGAGTGGAGCAAGCAACAGAGAACTTGCTGCAGGCATGAAGGCCCAGGAATCAGACTTACCTAGGTTTAGATCTTGGTTAGTCACTCATTCTGTGATCTTGGCTAAGTTACTAGGAGCACCGTCTCAGTTTTGTCATCTGAAAAACAAAGAGATGATAGCGTTGCCTCACAGCCTTCCTACAAGGATTAAATAAAATCATGAAGGTAAAAGACTCAGGGAGGGTATACAGAGCCTACCTCCTGCCCACCTCCAACCACATAGAATGAAAAGTAGAATTTCAACTGGAAGTGATAAGGTAAGTTTGGATCAAATGGAATGTAACAGTAGATAGGGGCCACAAGAAATGAACCCAAAGTAAGACCCAACAGACACTAAGAGCAATGACCTCGTGTCCATTTAGATAATTAACTAACAAATATAACTAATCATCCATTGGGATTATCGGGGACTGCTCTTTGACCCTATATGTGTGCTAATACATACACTGTCTCATGTAATTCTCTATTCAACTCTGATATGTTAGTATTGTCATCTCTGTTTTAAAAGTAACGAAACCAGGAGGGCCAACATGGCAGAGAAGTAGGGGGATCCAAACTTCCCTCTTTTCTCAAAGAAGTGTTGAAGCCAAAGGATTTTGCATCCTAAGAGTCCAGAAGGAAAAGAGACACTCCCATTTCCAAGGACTCACCAGGACAACCTGATGGGTCATAAGTGCATGATTGTGAACTGGGAGAGATAAAATTAATGCAGGGGAGGGATCCAGTTCTGCAGAGAGACAGAAGAGAGTGGCTGGGGGAACATAGGACTGTATCTGGACAAGAGAAAAACCTCACACTGGGATGGAGAAAGATCCAATCCTAACTGTGAGGCTTTCTCCAGACTGGGGCTGGCTGCCTGGATCTCACATTTGGGGAGAAGGGGAGCCAGGTCCAGGCTCAGTGGCTAGGTCAGGGGCTCAGTCTGCAGTAGGAGAAAGTGATTCCCTCCCTGGAGTGTTGTGGCTGTGTCTGCCAGCTGGGTACCACATACTGGGTGGTGTGGAGTGACACTTCCCCAGCACCAGGGTGCAGGAGCAAGAGTTTGAATTCCAGCCAGGGCACAGAAGTCAGTGGAGTGAGACAAACCACCTCGTTTGTGCCCATGGCACAGTGAGGATGGTTCTAACAGATTGCTTTGGGAGACCAGGTCTGTGGAGGAGAGACTAGGGAGTCACCATTTTTCTCCCCAACACCACCAAGGTGGGGCCTCAGGGATCGAACGGTGGGGCCTCAGGGATCGAACAGTGGGGCCCAGAGTGGAGGTGAGACCCACCTACACCAAACCATGCCCCTCTGTGTCAGGTAACTGCGTATCTACTGGAGCGGGGTAGACACTGAGGAACCAGACAGCCCCCTCCTCCAGACCTGTGCTGCTGCATTACCCAGATTAATTCTAGGACAATTCTTGTTATTTAGATATATTCTTCCTTCCTTTTCTCCTTCTTACCTCTTCCCTCCTCGGCTGGTTCCTCTAGTTGTTGGTTTGTTTAAGCAGACATATTTAATGCATTCTCTTGATACATGTTCCACACCTCCTTTTCTATTCTCCATTCTCTTTCTCTGGATTAAGCCATATAGTTTCTCTCTCTGGATAACTTTATCTTCTTTTCTTTTTCCCTGCCTCCTTCTTAATTTTCCTTTTTCTCTCTCTGAATTAAGCTGTATAGTTTCTCTGTCTCGTCAATTTTTATTTTTTCTTTTCCCCCTGCCCCTGTCATTTCTTTCTGTATATGGAATAAGTCTTCTTCCATCAGCACCACTTCCACCTTGTTGCTTACTTGTAGCTGGTGTTATGGTTTTTTGCTTTTTTTTCTTTTTGGTTTATTTGTGTGTTTGCATGCTCTTGTTTTCTGTTTGTTTGTTTGTTTGTTTGTTTGTTTTCCTTTCCAAGGCTACTTCAAGTAACAAATCAAAGCACACCTAGTGAAGAGTTCAAAACATCACTATGAGTAGGGAGATAAATTAACCAAAGTCATAATGAGAGAGCAAGTAACACTCTCCAAAAACATCTCCTGAAGGGCGGGCCCTGGACAGCATATGACCTCCCTTTAATATACCAGTGCTCACAGGTGCAGGGCACATAACAAGCTTTTAAAACACACAAGGGACAGAAAACTAGCGAAAATGATGAAATGGAAGAATTTGCCTCAAAAGAAATTCCAAGAAAAAATGACAGCTAAAGAATTGATCAAAACAGATATAAACAATATAACTGAAGAAGACATTGGAATAATAGTCATAAGATTAGTCTCTGGGCTTGAAAAAAGCATGGAAGACAGCAGAGAATCTATTGCTGCAGAGATTGAGGAACTGAAAAATAGTAATAATGAATTAAAAATGCTATAAATGAGGGGGAAAATAAAATAGAGGCAGTCACAGTGAGGACTGAAGAGGTAGAGAAGAGAATAAGTGAACTAAAAGATAAAATTATGGAAAAAGAGGAAGCTGAGAAAAAGAGAGATAAAAAAAAATCCAGGATCAAGAGGGGAGAATTAGAGAACTAAGTGATTCAATGAAATGGAACAATATCCGTATCATAGGAGTTCCAGAAGAAGAACAGTGAGAAAAAGGGACCAAAGGTGTACTTGAACAAATCATAACTGAGAACTTCCCCAATCTGGGTAAGGAAACAAACATTGAAATCCAAGAGGCACAGAGAACTCTCTTCAGATGTAACTTGAGTCAATCTTCTGCACTACATCATAGTGAAAATGCCAAAATGCAAAGATAAAGAGAGAATTCTGAAAGTATGTAGGGATAAATGGGCCTTAACATACAAGGGTAGATTCATAAGGGCAGTAGCAGACTTATCTACTTGGAAAGAAAGGAAGGAGTGGCAGGAAATCTTCAATGTGATGAACAGAAAAAAATACACAGCTGAGAATCCGTTATCCAGCAATTCTGTCATTCAAAATAGAAGGAGAGATAAAGGTTTTCCCAAACGAACAAAAACTGAAGGAATTCATCACCACCAAACCAGCTCTATAAGAGATCCTAAGGGGGACACTGTGAATGAAATGTTGCAAGGACCACAAAGTACCAGAGACATCACTACAAGCATGAAACCTACAGATAACAGAATGACTCTAAACCCATATCTTTCAATAATAACATTGAATGTAAATGGACTACTGCTCCATTCAAAAGACATAAGGTATCAGAATGGATAAAAAAACAAGACCCATCTATTTGCTATCTACAAGAGACCAATTTTAGACCTGAGGACACCTTCAGATTGAAAGTGAAGGGATGGAGAATTATCTATCATGCTCTGGAAGTCAAAAGAAAGCTGGAGTAGCCATACTCATATCAAACAAAATAGACTTTAAATTAAAGGCTGTTACAAGAGGTGGAGATGGGCATTATATATTAATTACAGGGTCTATCCATCAAGAAGAGCTAACAATTATAAATGTCTATGCACTGAATTCAGCAGCACCCAAATATTTAAAATAATTAATCACAAACATAAGCAATTTTATTGATAAGAATGTGATAATTGCAGGGGGCTTTAATATTCCAGTTACAGCAATGGACAGATCATCTAGACAGAAAATCCATAAAGAAACAATGGCCCTGTATGATACACTGGACCAGATGCACTTGACAGATATATTTAGAACTTTTCATCCTAAAGCAGCAGAATATACATTCTGCTCAAGTACACTTGGAATATTCTCCAAGATAGATCACATACTGGGTCACAAACAGCCTTCAATAAATATAAAAGAATTGAGATCATACCATGCATTTTCATACATTTCGGATCACACATTTTCAGATCACAATGCTATGAAACTTGAAACCAACCACAGGAAAAAGGTTGGAAGACCTCCAAATTCATGGAAGTTAAAGAACACCCTATTAAAGAATGAATGGGTCAACCAGGCAATTCAATAAGAAATTTAAAAAATATATGGCAACAAATGAAATTGAACACAACAATCCAAACCCTTTGGGATGCTGCAAAGGGAGTCCTAAGAGGAAAATACATTGCAATCCAGGCCTATCTCAAGAAACAAGAAAAATCCCAAATACAAAATCTAACAGCACATCTAAAGGAACTAGAAACAGCACAGAAAAGAAACCCCAAACCCAGAAGAAAAGAGAAATAATAAAGATCAGAGCAGAAAAAACAATATAGAATCCAAAAAAAGAATAGAACAGATTAATGAAACCAAGAGTTGGTTTTTTGAAAAAAAAATAAACAAAATTGATAAACCTCTAGCCAGGCTTCTCAAAAAGAAAAGAGAGAGGACCCAAAGAGATAAAATCATGAATGAAAATGGATTTATTACAACCAATCCCTCAGGAATATAAGCAATTATCAGGGAATACTACGAAAAATTATATGCCAACATACTGGACAACCTGGAAGAAAAGAACAAATTCCTAGACACCCACACCCTACCAAAACTCTAACAGGAAGAAACAGAAAATTTGAACAGACCCATAATTGGTGAAGAAATTGAATCAGTTATCAAAAATCTCCCAACACATAAGTCCTGGACCTGATGGCTTCTCTGGGGAATTCTACCAGACATTTAAAGCAGAGTTAATACATATTCTTCTTAGGCATTTCCAAAAAATAGAACTGGAAGGAAAACTTCTGGACCTATTCTACAAGCCAACATTACTTTGATTCCCAAACCAGACAGAGACCCAGAAAAAAAGAGAACTACAGGCCAATATCCCTCATGAATATGGATGCAAAATTCTCAGCAAGATACTAGAAAATTGAATTCAACAATATATAAAAATAATTATTTACCATGATCAAGTGAGATTCATTCCTGGGCTGCAGGCTGGTTCAATATTCACAAATCAATCAATGTGATACATCACATTAATAAAAGAAAGGATAATAACCATATGATCCTGTCAATAGATGAAGAAAAAGCATTTTATAAAATACAACATCATTTCTTAATAAAAACCCTTCAGAAAGTCAGGATAAAAGGAGCATACTTAAACATCATAAAAGCCATATATGAAAACCCCACAGCTAATATCATCCTCAATGGGGAAAAACTGAGAGCTTTGCTCCTGAGATCAAGAACATGACAGAGATGTCCACTTTCACCACTGTTGTTTAACATAGGGTTGGAAGTCCTAGCATCAGCAATCAGACAACAAAATGAAATAAAAGCATCAACATTTGCAAAGAAGAAGTCAAACTTTCACTCTCCACAGATGACATGATACTCTACATGGAAAACCTATAAGTGTCTCCACCAAAAGACTGCTAGAACTGATACATGAATACAGCAAAGTTTCAGGGTACAAGATCAATGTACAGAAATCAGTTGCATTTTTATACACCAATAATTCACCAATAATGAAACAACAGAAAGAGAAATAAAGAAACTGATCCCAATTACAATTGCACCAGGAACCATAAAACACCTAAGAATAAACCTAACCAAAGATGTAAAAGATCTGTATGCTGAAAACTATAGAAAGAGCTTACGAAGGAAGATGAAAAAGACAAAGAAATGGAAAAACATTCTGTGCTCATGGATTGGAAGAATAAATATTGTTAAAATGTCAATACTACCCAAGGCAATCTACACATTCAATGCAATCCCAATCAAAATTGCACCAGCATTCTTCTCAAAGCTAGAGCAAGCAATCCTAAAATTTGTATGGAGCCACAAAAGACTCCGAATAGCCAAAGTAATATTGAAGAAGACCAAAGCGGGAGACATCACAATCCCAGACTTTAGCCTCTACTGCAAAGCTGTAATCATCAAGACAGCATGGTATTGGCACAAAACAGACACATAGACCAATGGAGTAGAATAGAGATCCCAGAATTGGACCCACAAATGTATGGCCAACTAATCTTTGACAAAGCAGGAAAGAATACTCATCAAGACAGCATGGTATTGGCACAAAACAGACACATAGACCAATGGAGTAGAATAGAGATCCCAGAATTGGACCCACAAATGTATGGCCAACTAAGCTTTGACAAAGCAGGAAAGAATACTCAATGGAAAAAAAGACAGTTTCTTTAGCAAATGGTGCTGGGAGAACTGGACAACAACATGTCGAAGAATGAAACTAGACCACTTTCTTACACCATACACAAAAACAAACTCAAAATGGATAAAGGACATGAATGTGAGACAGGAAACCATCAAAACCCTAGAGGAGAAAGCAGGAAAAAACCTCTCTGACCTCAGCCTCAGAAATTTCTTACTGACACGACTCCAAAGGCCAGAGAATTAAAAGTAAAAATGAACTATAGGGACCTCATCAAGACAAAAAGTGTTTGCACTGCAAAGGAAACAACCAACAAAACTAAAAGGCAACCAATGGAGTAGGAAAAGATATTTGCAAATGACGTATCAGATAAAGGGCTAGTACCCAAAATCTATAAAAACTCACCAAACTCCACACCTGAAAAACAAATAATCAATCCTGTGAAGAAATGGACAAAAGACATAAATAGACACTTTTCCAAAGAAGACATCCAGATGGCCAACAGACATATGAAAAGATGATCAATGTCACTCCTCATCAGGGAAATACAAATCAAAGCCACACTGAGATACCATCTCATGCTGATTAGAGTGGCTACAATGAACGAATCAGGAAACTATAGATGCTGGCCTGGATGTGGAGAAATGGGAACCCTCTTGCACTACTGGCAGGAATGCAAACTGGTATAGCCACTCTGGAAAACAGTGTGGAGGTTCCTCAAAAAATTAAAAATAGAACTACCTTATGACCCAGTAATAGCATTGCTAGGAATTTACCCAAGGGATACAGGAGTGCTGATGCATACAGGCACATGTACCACAATGTTTATAGCAGCATTTTCAACAATAGCCAAACTATGGAGTCTAAATTTCCATTAACTGCTGAATAGATAAAGAAGACGTGGTTTATATACACAATGGAATACTACTTGGCAATGCGAAGGAATAAAATCATGCCATTTGCAGCAACATGGATGGAACTGGAGGTTATTATGCTAAGTGAAATAAGTCAGTCAGAGAAAGACAGATATCATATGTTTTCATTCATATGTGGATCTTGAGAAAATTAACAGAAGACCATGGGGGAAGGGATGGAGAAAAAATAGTTACAAACAGAGATGGAGGGAGGCAAACCATAAGAGACCCTTAAATATAGAGAACAAACTGAGGGTTGATGGGGGGGAAGAGGGAAAAGAGGGTGATTGGCATTGAGGGAACTTGTTGGGATGAGCACTGGGTGTTATATGGAAACCAATTTGACAATAATTTATATTAAAATAAATAAATAAAAATAAAAAATGGAATACATAAAAACAAACAAATAAATAAAAATAAAAAATGGAATACACAAAAACAAACATAAATAAATAAATAAATAAATAAATAAAAATAAAAATAAATAAATAAATAAATAAAAGTAAGGAAACCAAAGGTCAGAGAGACCAGGTGACCTGTCTAACATCACACAAATAAGAAGTTGGGAGGCTAGGTTTTTTGTTTAATTCAAAGCCAGCTTTTGTGTTTCCCATAGGCATCCCCATTCCTAAATGAATAGCCATGTCTAACACAAGCACAGTTTAATTCAGTTTGAGTAACTGGAAAATAGCAATCTATAGCATGAAGATCATGTTTTAAAATTTTTACAATAGAAATACTATATACTTTAAAAATTCCACTACTAGGTATTAGCCCAAAGAAAATGAAATCATTAATTTGAAAAGATAGATACCCTGCTATGTTTATGGCTGCATTATTTACAATAGCCAAGATATGGGAGTAATCTAAGTGTCCAATGATTGACAAATGGATAAGGAAGAAGTGAATGGAATATCACAATGGAATATTACATGGCCATTAAAAGGATGAGATCCTGCCATGTGTGACAATGTGGGTGGACTAAGAAGGTATTGTGCTAAATGAAATAAGTCAGACAAAGAAATACAAAAAAAAAAAAACCATATGATTTCACTCATATATGGAATCTAGGAAACAAAACAAATGAATACACAAACAGAAAAAACAGACCCATAAATATAGAGAACAAACTGATATTTGCCTGAAGGGAGCTAGGGGTTTGAGAAAAATGGGTGAAGGGCAGTGGGAATCACTGGCTTCCAGTTATGGAATGAATAAGTTACAGCACAGAGAATATATACACATACACATATACACACACATATATATATAATTACCACAAATTTATTCTCTTACAGTTCTGGAGTTAAGAAGTCCAAGATGGGTCTCATCATGCTAACATCAAAGTGTCAGCAAGGGTGTATTCCTTCTGGAGTCTTAGGGGAGAATCTGTTCCTTGCCTTTGCAGCTTCTAGAGACCACCCACATTTCTTGCCTCTTGGCTGCTCTTTCTTCTGCTTCCATTCTCCTGTCTCCTTCTCTGACTCTGGCCCTCCTGTCTCTCTCTCTCAAGTCTAAGGGCCTTTCTGATTACACTAACTCACATAAAAAATCCAGAAGAGTGTCCCATGTCAAGACCCTTAACTCAATCATATCTTCAAAATTCCTCTTGCCATGTGAAGTAACATATTCACAGGCTCTGAGGATTAGGATGTGGACAATTTTAGGGGCCATTTTTCTGCAAACACTACCTTTCCTGTGAAACTTGAAAGAAAATTCTTTTATACTTATTAAAAAGTTTCTTCACAACAGTACAGATTGTAATTAACTACTAAACTATGAATTACAGATAATAAAACAATGGGGGCAACCAGTGTGGCTTATGATAGATTGATAGAACAATGCTTTCCTAATTTTTCACCAGCAAGAGACAAAAAGAGACCTCTACTTGGGTGTAACCCTGATAAAGCAGTTCATGGAAGAGCAGATGGGGAAGGACAGGTGGGTCTGCATAACCTGGGATGAAGCAGGAGAGGACCCAAGTGAACACAATTACAGTGTCAAGGAGAAAGACTTGCTCCAGGGTTTATGCAGGAAGAGAGTAGTACATCAGGACCAATGGGCCTGGATTAGTAGTATGTAACAAGTATACTGTATACTTATGTCTACTGTATATTAGGAATGGTAGCCTGCTATTGATTATCCACCCATAAGGTACCAATTCAGTAGTATTCAGTAGATCATTACCTACTCTCTATTTTAAAACGCACACACATGTATACACAAATGTTAATACTCCACTAGGAAGGTAACTACAAATAAGTTCAGGTCATGACAAAATGAGACCCAGGCTTGTTGAAGAGACCATGAATTTGCTAGACTTGGGAAGAAACAACATGTCTTCAGACTAGTGAGAGTGGTCAGATCACATCTCCATAAAGATCTGGGAAACCATTCTCAAACTGCCCATGCCCTCCAGCCAAATGCCACCAAGAAGACACCTATCACCAAATAAAGTAGGGCTGTTAGTCCTTTTCATTCCAGGATTGGCCACACACCATGGAAATAACAGGGCATCTCAGAGAGGGTAGGTGTTTGGATGTGTTGTGACTGGGTTTGGGTTTTGCTAGGTGATTGGGGGGAGGGGGTGACTAGATGATTGTGGGTACTCCCACAAAGTGGGGTCAATTCTATAAGCGGCATCTGAATAACTTTCATTAAGAAGGGGGAGAAGCAAGGGTGTCTGGGTGACTCAGTTGGTTGAGCATTCAACTCTTGATTTTGTCATGATTGTGAGTTTGAGTCCTGCATCAGGCTCTGTGCTGAGAGAGTGGAGCCTGCTTGGGATTCTCTCTCTCCCTGTCTCTCTGCCCCTCCTTTGTTTGCTCTTTCTCTCTCAAAATAAATAAATAAACTTTTTAAAAAGTGGGAGAAGCAGAGTGGGGCTACAGTTCTTAAGTGGTAAAGAGGAACCAGTTGTCCCACAGCTGGGTGAGGAGGATGTTTGAAAGAATTTATGATTTGCATGTTTTCATTCTTGTCCAGATGTGATTAGGTAGTGATCTTATTTTTTATTCACTTTATCATGGCCACCTAGTGACCTTGTCTGATTTTGATGTTCTGGGAAATTATGTTCAACAGAACATCATGGCCTAGCCCTTTTAACCAAGTCAGTCCCTGAATGTCACCAATCAGGGAGTTTTCTCTGTCTCAGGATATGGAATTGGAGTCTTGTGCTGGAATGTGGCAACATGGGGAGACCAGGCCTCTGGCCTATCTTGTCTCCCAAGCTCCAGCTCCATCTTGCACTGTGAGTGGTCTCATATGCATTCAGGGAACACCCCAGCTTGCACGTCTAAACTCCATCTGCACCTCCTGCTTTTATATGTCTTTTGGCCAAAAGAACAGTCCCTGCTCAGAATGACAAAGCAAGAGAACTGGCTCAAAGGCTCATGCAGGCTCTGACCACATATGTTTCAGCCAACATTATTTTCTGTAACAAACATACATCATCTTCAGATGGACTTGAGGATCATGGATTTGAAAGCAGAAAAATCTGCTCCTCATCCTGGCTTGTCCATTTTTCGAATATTAAGCAAGTTACTTAGCCTCTCTTATAAGCCTCAGCTTCTTCATATATGAGCATTTTTAGTGATGGGTTGTTCCATGAATTAAATGAAAACACACATATAAATCATTTTGTATATTTTCTAGTGTAAACTGTTTACACAATAAATAGAATTGCTATTATTTTCACTAAATGTTCTAAAAAGCATTCTAGTGACTGGTGGTGATTTTCAGAGGCCCCCAAACCAATTTAGATGTGAAAACACCCCTTTTAAGCATATGTGCTTTTCTTTTCTTCTGCTATTAAAAGAGAGTTCATTTTCCCACGTGAAAAACAATCTTCTGTTATTGTTTAGGAACATAGTTTCTGTGGCTAACAGTTGCAGCAATTCTACAAACGTTAAGTGCTGTGTAGAATTAGCAAAGGAGGATATGCAAAGATGCATATAACTCAAGGAATTTAAACTATACAGACTGGTATAATAAAAAGATACTTTTTGAGCACAAGAGGCAATCAAGGAGTGGAGGACAGAAAGGATGCATGCCAGCCAAAGGGCAGAGTTGGTAGCTACTGCTTATATCCCCTTCCCTGAGAAGCAGGTTTCTCTCCACACCAGGGATTATCTTTCTGCCACTGTCTCATCCTGTTTTTGTGGCCAAGAGACACCATTCCTTGATCCATCAGGACCGGGTGGCAGTGTATTGCTCCAGTTTTCTTTTTCTCAGTCTCTCATCCCTGGTTGTCTTACACTACTTGTTAGTATAGAATAGTGGGGGGTTGGGGAGTAGAAATAGTGACAGAAAAGGCTAACAGCTGGATGATAGAATTCTAGTCAGGTGCTGGCCCTCAACCCACGAGTAGGTTCCCAGCTCTCACACATGCTGCAGGGAATCCCAGCTCTCAGGAGGGTGCCACAGCAGCGCTGGTCAGATCTGGGATCTCTCACAGGGCTGACATCATAGCAAACTTCCAACTGTTTCATGGAGGTCAGAGACTCCAAGTTCTGCTCAGCATATCACTTCTCAACTCTCAGTTCCCATTCCTGAACTTGATTTTTGCATGCCAAAATCCCACACAGCCCTGCCTTTTGCTGGTGTGCCACAGCAATACTGTATTCCCAGCAGATCAGCCCACAGGAATAGCAGGAAGTTCTCACTGTGAGCCTCTGTGTCAACTCTGTGGGCTGACCTAAACAGCAAGGACAATGGCAACAGCTAACACATTAAAGCTCAGCAGACATGGATGAAGCTCTTTTCAGCATGAGTTATTTTATCTAATATTCACAATTGTAGTTTGAAAATGGTAAACCAAGTGTTGAAAACCAAGATTCAAAGAGGTTATGTGGTTTGGCCAAGTCACACAACTGAGTCTTTAACCCAGGTCTTTGACTTCAAATCCTGCACCCATTTCCAGGAAGAATATATGTGGTTTGTGTCTGGTTTGTGGTTCCCAACAACTATTCCTTCCCCCAAAGTCTTCAGGATTATTTTATTATGAGAGGGTTGAGAAAATAAGGTTACAAAATATCCAGCCTTTCAGTATTACTGAATTAGAGCTAGCAACATAGAGGGGTGAAACACTGCCCTCTGATCAAGTCCTACCCAATCACCAGGTTAGGTCCCACCTACAAACCATGAAAGAAACTCTAGGGAGAAACAGACATTTACATCATTTTATCCTGAGCTATTCCAAATGACTTCCAAAAGTTGTTTAAGTATTGGGTTCTAAAAATAAGAATCTATCTTGTAGTTAAACATCTTCAATGAAATGCTTGTTAAAGCACATAATTCTTTCTCAAATGCTTTCCTTTCAGCATGTCAGGGCAGCCTGTTTTCTGACTTACAGAGGTTTCATCATTTTGATGTTTTTCCTTGAACACCCTTAGGGTTTCTTCTCAGAAATATGGTTGTTAGCTTTTTCAACTGAAATTTGCTCTTCATTTCAAAGGGAATCCAGCATTTGCAACATTTGTTTCCAATAAAACAAAACATTATTTTAAAGACCAGGGCTCTGCTGCTATAATTCAACTGGGAGTTATTTTCTCTCTAAAAAATGGCAAACTTTAATAGGTTTTCCATTTTAGTAACCACTCAAAGCTCCTTTTTACTCTGAAAAAAAGAGGCAAAGTTCTTCAGAGGTTCTGACTATATACCCCAACAGACACAAACAATTCAGAAGACCATTGAGCCATCCTCCCTAAGATTTTGCCATTCTATTTTAACATGCATGTGATATTCTAAGAGGAGCTTACCTTGTTGGATAAGACTAGGAATTCTACTTGTTTCCATTCTTTATAAGATAATATATTACGCATGCAATGCTGGATGCCAGAACAGTAGGAAAATCAGGTCTTTAGAGAATTTTCATTAATTGACTCTGATGATTCTATCATGGGACACTAGGTGGGAAAATGAAGTCACAGAAAATTAAGGATGCTCAAACTTTCCTTCCAAAATACAATGGAGGAATTTTCCCACTGCCTCATGGAAGTTTATAAGGAATGTGTTTTGTTTTTTTTTTAACTTTTAGTAACAGTTATTTTAAATTCTCTAGTAAAAAGATATCACTTTTTACATGCAAAAGTAAAGTTACTCAAGAAAGGGAGAAAATAATGGTGGAAGAAGAAAATGGATTTCCAAGACTTTGTAGTCATATTTATTTAGCATTTTTTACAAGAAACAAATAGTGGTCTTTCAATATTCTTCTGAGTGGTTTTAATTTTATTTTTAATTTTATTTTTTAAATATTTTTGTAATGTTTATTTAGAGTGTGTGTGTGTGTGTATTTGTGAATAGGGGAAGGGCAGAGAGTAAGGGAGAGACAGAGCATCCCAAGCAGTCTCCATGCTGTCAACATGGAACCTGACTTGGGGCTCGATCTCATGAACCATGAGATCATGACCTGAGCTGAAATCAAGAGTTGGAGCCTTAACTGACTGAACCGCCCAGGTGCCCCTGAGTTCTTTGAATTTTAAACATTGTACGCTTCTCATAAGCTGAATAGCTTTACTAGATACTTTCTACTCCCATGGGAAAAATTATCTGCTTTTACTTGAACAGATCTGGATGTGCTAACTCTTATAAAATGAGAGACAGAATAACTATTAATTTGAATATCAGGGCTGAAAAGCCATTTCTAAAACTTATTTGTTGTCAATCTGTACATGACCCTAGATATCTGAGGCACACAACACATACATTCCTGTCACATTGTTGAAAAACATACCACTAGAAATGGGGTCCCTTCTTTTCTAAGCTAGTTGCATTTCCAACCAGCCACAAGGTGTAGGCAGTCTAGCATGGAAGGCCCAGAGCCACAGAGCCCAAGCAAGGAGAAAGGGTATCTGTGCAGCCCAGTGCTAAGTGTCAAAGCCAAGTGGAAGGCATGTACTTCAGAATTTAATGTTGACAGTAGCCCAGAGCCATGTATCAGAACCCCAGCAAGGTGTGGAGAGCACTCACGTAGGAAGCAGAAACTTGAATTGGGATGCTGAAGCCCAGATTGGGTGAGGGAGCATCTGTGAGGCAGAATGCACAGTGTCATAGCTCAAGTGTGGCAAAAAAGGTGTCCACAGGGCAATAGGAGCAATGACCACCGAAACAATGAGCACACCTAACACCCAAGTATTAGTTTTTATATATCACTTTCCACTAATTGCAACTAGGCTCCTTGGAGGAAATAGCTGGTTCTGATGCTGGGGCAAGGGATTCAAGTTAAGTCTAGAACATTGTGTAGTATAAGAAACTAAATGTGAAAGAGAAGAAAGAAAGAAAGGAAGAAAGAAAGAAAAAGAAAGAAGAGAGAGAAAGGAAGGAAGGAAGGAAGGAAAAGAAAGAAAAAAAGAAAGAAAGAGAAAGAAAATTATGGTGTGATGGGAACAAGTCAAAAGAACATAAAAGTCAGCTTGAAGGGGGTCCCACTATCCAAATCTGGGAATTTGAGTTTTGAACTAAATAATGATAGTAATAGATTATTACTCACTGAATAAAACAGGATTCCAAGGAGCCTATAATGTTATAAATAAATAAGTGAATAAACAGAGGCAGACAGAATAAAGTTTTTCCTTTCAGTAGAATGCTAACAAAGGTCAAAGGAATGATGGATTAGAAAAATCACCCATTTTATAATCCAAGAAATATCAAAGAATGCTAAAACTAGTGGATGAAATTTGCTGAGGAATGACATAGTTACAGCATCCTATTATACCTCTCTGCCCTTCCTATCCATATACATTGATTACAAAGGGGAAAAGAAAAACAAAGTGGAGTAGCCTTGCAGACACTGTCTTATTAAAGTGATCAAATGGGACAAGTCACAATTATATGCCTCCTGCTAGGATGAGGTACAAAGGATACATCACCTCTACTGTGAGATTCTCACTAAAAATGCATAGTTAAATTTAATTTTGAGGACATTTCAGACAAATCCAAATTAAGAATACTCTTCCAAATATCTGTCTGGAACTTCAAAAGTGACAAGGTCACAATTGTCAAGAGAAGGCCAACCAGGCAGGGAATTCTGTCTTGCTGTTAGCAACCTCAACTCCCAAAGCCTTCTCTTCCTTTGGGTGTTTCATTATTTCCGATCAATATGCCTGTGTCTGTTCTTTGGATTCTTTTTTTGACTGGTATATCTGTTGGTTCCCTCATAAGCTAAATAAAATATTTTAACATGGGTTCAGACATTTTTTTTAGCATGAGGGAGCAAGAGAAAGCACAGATACGAGTGGGAAAAGGGCAGAGAAAGAGGGAGAGAGAATCCCAAGTAGGCTCCACACGGTCAGTGCAGAGCCCAATGTGGGGCTCAATCTCATGAACTGTACGATTATGACCTGAGCCGAGATCAAGAGTCAGACACCTCACTGACTGAGTCATCCAGACGCCCCTACTGCCTTTTTAAAAAACTATTTTTTAACCATTTCTGAGGTCACATTGATATAAATCACATCTACCAGGACCAGGAAATTTTCCATGACACAAAAGTGAACTACATGTGCTTAAAGCCTGAGTATGTCTTTTCATGGCTTTTCTAGGTAAATCCAAAGCACCAATAGAAATTTGTTGACCCTCATTTTTTTTTTTTATCAGCTTTCCTCTGTGCTAATTTAGAGTTTTGGCTACATTTATAGCTGATAAATCTCCATTATGCACAACAGTCATTTTGGAGTTTGTTCTTTGTTTTCTTAAATTATTTTAACTGAAATAAAATTCACCAGTTTTTGTAAATTGACATGTTGTACAATCATAATTGCTATCAAATCACTATCCAGGATGCCTCCATCACTCTGAAAAGAAACCCCACACTTATCAGGTAGTGACTTTCCATTTTCCCATCTCCTGGTTTCTGGCAACCACTAATCCAGTTTCTTTCTCTACAGATTTGCCTATTGTGTCATTTTGTATAAACAAAATGACCTCTTATGTCCAGCGTTTTTCATTGGGCAATGTTTTTAAAGTTTATCCATGTTACAGCATATATCAGTACTTTATTCTTTTTCTGGCTGAAGAATATTCTATCATATGAGTATACCACATTTTGTTTCATTATCTATTGATGGACATTTGAGTTGTCTCCACTTTTTGGCTATAATGAATACTGCTATGAACATTCAAATACAAATTTTTGTGTGATATATATGTTCATTTCTTTTGGGTGGAATTGCTTAGGAGCAATTAGGAATGGAATTTCTGGGCCATATAGTAAATCTATGCCAACCTTTAGAATAATTGCCAAAATGTTTTCCAAAATGTCTGCTCCATTTTACAATCCCAATACTGCCCACACTTGTTATCATTTGCCTTCTTTTTTTTAAATTTTTAAATGTTTACTCATTTTTGAGAGAGAGAGAGAGTGAAAATGGGGGAGGAGCAGAGAGAGGAAGACACAGAATCCTAAGCAGGCTCCAGGCTCTGAGCTGTCAGCACACAGACTGAGGTGGGGCTCAAACTCACAAACCATGAGATCATGACCTGAGCCAAAGACGGACACTTAACTGACTGAGCTACTCAGGCATCCCTCATTAGTCTTCTTGAATATAGCCATCCCAGGTGTGGAGGAATACATTGTTGTGTTTTTTATTTGTATTTCCTTAATGGTAAAGATGTTGATTATCTTTTCATGTGTTTGTTGGTCGTTTGCTAATTTGTTCCTATATCCTGATGTCTTGTAATCATTAGTAATTGAAATATTCTTTGATAGTTTTTCCAAATTAATTAATTTATTTTAAAAATTAGAGGTATGTTTTATTCAATATGATTACCTCATTTAACTTTTAATATGTTATATCATATGAGTTGAATTTTTTTATTGGCATATCCTCTAGTTTTGAAATAAGCCTTTCTCAGTCATTTTGTATGCTATATACTAATTTTCTATCCAAATTCATAACTTTTAGTGGTTTAACCTTAAAGTTTTGGTATAATGTATATAATAGCCACAAAAAATCTTTCCATGGTTTTTCTTTTTTCCCTCTGATCTATAAAACATACTTGGAAGAGGAATTCCTGAACCTTAAAAATATTGGGAAAATGTCATTAAAACTGTCAGAACTTTTGATGAATGTGTCCAAAGTATTTAAAATTTATTTCTGCTTTTCTGTTTTCTAATTCTTCCTAATTCAACTTTTGTATTCTGTATTTGACAAAAATCACCTTTTCCTCCCAGTTTTCTAATTCATTAGTATAAAATCACTTATATTAATCTCTGATCTAAATTTCATTACTTACATTATATTTATTGATGAGGGAAACAAAGACAAGGGAATTGTGGCTTAAATTAAATCTCTTTACAGCTTGCATCCCACTAACAGTTACCTGGAATATGCAGAACGTGACCTTCCTCAAGGAACTTATGACAGCCTTCATGCCTTAATGTTCATGTTTTATTAAAGACTAAAAGTCAACTTGTCTTTATAGCAGCTAGCCCTCAAGGTCCTGAGAGACTTGCTTCCAAATTACTTAGAGACTTACACTATTTCTAACCTCCATTAATTAAAAGTATATAATCAGTATCTTCTCATAATCCCAGTGCAGCTTTTTCTGCCCATGGGTCCTGTCCCCTTGCTATAATAAAATCACTTTATTGCATCAAAAGCATCTCAAAAAATTTAGCTGTTCACTCATGAACCCCAAATCCCATAATTTCATCACATTATTATACAGTATACATTACTTGCATTTAGCCTATATTTCTTTTTATAAATTCTAGAGTTTGACATTTAGGATACACATTATCAGCCATCTTCTGTTCTAGTCTGAGAATTTTCAGCTATCTCATTTCCTGTAACTACTTTTCAATAAATCACAATGTACAAAATTGATATGGAGCATTTTCATTGTCTTTTAGTCTAAAAAATTCTAATTATTCATTTAGAAATATTGCTCAGGGTTTTATTAAAAAAAAACTTTTTAATTCCTTATTGTACTGTCTAAAAGATATTGTTACTTAATGGGTCACAAAATCAATTTCTTTTATTAAAATATTTTATATTTGTTAAAACTTTGAGATAAAATCATTTCAATTGTTTCCTATGTGCTAAAAAATGTGACATAGAGTCTAGGTTCAATATATCCATTAGGTTAAGCTTGCTCATTGTATTATTCAAATATTTGAATCCTTAATAAATTTTATCTACTCCATCTAACAATGACCACAAAGGGTCTGTTAAAATTCTTCACTACAGTCAAAGAACTGCTCAATTTATTTTGATTCTGTAAAAATTGCTCCCTTGAATATTTCAAAGTATCAGTGCCCTCCTTAAAAACAAACAAAAAAACAATAGAACTACAACACTGACACCTTGTCCTCTGAGCCTCCAGTGGATGGGCAATGGCACTTTAGATTCATCTCTCAAAATTCAGAATACAGGGTCCACTCTGATACTTCTTTCTTCTGAACAGGCTGATTGTGATCATGGCTTACTACAGAATATTCTACCTTCAAAGTGTTTCAAAAGCCAGATGGTTTTCTTTATGATTCTCTATGTATTAGCAACAAAGTGATTTCTAACTATAAATCTCTTAATATATTCATTTTGTCTCACTCACTTGCATTCTATTTCTATCTGAAAAATTTTGAAATATACCACTCTCCTACCCCAGAAAACATCACATATTTCAAATGACTAACTTCTTTCTTGAGATGTAAAGGTAAAATGGCAAAATCTGGGCATGACCCTACAGTATTTGATGCACTGTTTCACCTCCAACTCCATCCCAGGTCACCTGCCTTCTTTCTTGATTGACCTTCACTCAGGAACTCTTCTTATACTTCTGTGCCTAGTTAAATTCTGGAGCAATTTTGATTAATTGAGTTAAAGCTACATACTTGTATTTGCTTTCCATTGTTTCCAAATCATCAGAAACCTTTCTTTTAAATGAATTCACTACTGAATAAAATGTAAGTTATGAAAGCATTTTACAAAACATTTCATTCTGCACCTGCCATTCCCAACATGATATCCATCCTATGAGGACAGAAATTTTGTGAGTTGTTCACACTCTGTATGTGACTTCTTGCAATACTCAAACCTCTACCAGGACAGAAGAAAAAAATGATAGTATTTGTTAAAAAAAAAAGACAAAACCACATTAAATATAGAGGTTTCTTACAAGCTTAGGGAACTGTATATTCCTCACATAGCAGACAGAGGCAAGCACAGATATCCTGGGCTCATGAGAAAAAAGGAGCTGCCTATAAGAAAGCAGGCAGTGACTAGTACGGACCTGGTGGCCAACCACCAACTAGGATATTAAAAAGGGACAAAAGTTTGAGAACAGAGTAAAAAGTGACTTAAAGTTGTTCACTGAAACAAGAGTGCTTCCAGAGACTCTGGATTCAGGGGAGGATGTGGGGAGAGGTTGGTCCTATGAATGTGCTGTATTTTGTTGTGACTTTATTAAATTAACACTTGTTAAGTAGAGCTCTGGCAGGGTGGGGAGGAAGGGTGGATGGTGAGCCTCCCATCAACAAAAGACCACAAAGGAATTGAAATAGAGGTTTATAATTCACAAGTATCAGAGGAGGTACACAGTATGCCTTCAGAGACCACATAGGAAGGTCAAGGCAGGGAACAGCCAGACAGAGGGGTAAGACGTGTGGCACACCCCTTTATTAGGGCTCAAGGGTGGAGTGCTTTGGGATTCCTGGGATAAGATCAAATTGGCCAATTTAAACCAAAAAACACTTGTGGTTTTGGTCAGTTCTATGGGGCTCTTATTTAAGGGGAACACAGGAGAAAGGCCCTGGGAGCCAGGGGAGACTTGCTCAAAAGGGGACATCACTATCAGGGGCTTACATTTTTGTTTGTGACTATGTGGGCTGTTATCTAGGCATGTGCTCATGGGAGGGGCTAGTGTGAGTTCAAGGCCACTGCAGGGAAGCTTGGCCACCCATGATGAATGCCAAAGCAGTAATATTATGAAGTTGCCTAGGTAAACTCTTAACATGCTGGACTAGCTATTTGTATCTACATAAGATAAAAACCCAGATCATGGGTCCCAAATACAAAACATAATAGGATGATGATGATGTTGTGTGTAGAGATCACATAGTTATGTAGTTATCACAGAAAAGTCTCCCCAGTCCTCTTCCTCTGTGATGCCTTTGCTGTTTCACTTGTCAGTCACCTACAAAGGAAAAATGGCATTTACCAGCATGTTCAGGATGGTGGGGGGCCCGCTATATTGAGGAGTTTGTAGTGTTAACCCTGACACCTGGAGCTCATAAAGCAGATTGTGGTGACCTGGACAATACATAAGAAGAGGTAATGCCAATTCACCTGTCCTTGCCCACCCTGTGAACATAGAAAAGGAGTTTGCATCCAATATTGCTGAGGAAATATTCCAATCCCAAAGCGGCTGTTGTCTGTGGGACTCCTTAACAGAGGATGACCAAGGAGCTGGCTACAGTCAGAGGCTTGAGAATCAAACCTATGGACCTTAATGTGAATCTGGTGAATAAAGGAAGCTATAATGGCAAAGAAGAAATAAATCCCCCAGGAATTCAACTGTGGTCTGAGATAAGATCATCCCTCTCACTAAATCCCTGGAGGTTGTCATTTTCCAGTGACTCTACTCCCATTCAGAGAGGATCCTGAAGGAAACATGCATGAGGTCTGTTTTATCATGGCAACTGAAATCCCCTATTTTCCATTTATCACAATTTCCAGCCCATATATTTTTTATTAAAACCCATTTTCCTTTCCCTAAGATTTTGTTATAAAAAGAAAAACATATCCCCACTATGAATACTATTATTAATGTTTATACATAGCTTGTATAACAATCTATGACATAAGTGCTTTATTTTTACCATTTTATAAGTGAAGAGACCTGACATCTATCCAGGAAGGCTAAATGACCTCCTCAAGTCACCTCCTTATGAAAGACAGTGTCAAGAGTTGACATTGTTAATCACTATGCTGTCTCATAATAGTTAGGTTTTTCTAAACCTCAAATGTGTTCATTTTTTTCATATCTTGTAATTTTTAAAAAGAATGGTTGTACTTTTTAAAAGAAAATTGTGATTGCAGCAATTTTTCATTTTAATTTAATTCCTTATTTTATAGCAAATATCATCTACAATGATTTGGAGATCCGAATAGAATATAGATGCCCTGATTTGGTATAATCCTAAAAGGATAATCATATAAGATTAAGTGTAACTTACTGAATGCATGTATGGTGGATTCCATGTTGGAATTAAAAAAAGACTCGGAGTGCCTGGGTTGGTAAGTTGGTTAAGCATCAGACTCTTGATTTCAGCTCAAGTCATGATCTCACGGTTTGTGAGATTGAGCCCAGCATCTGGCTCCTTGCAGACAGCATGGAGCCTTCTTGGGACTCTCTTTCTCACCTCCTCTCTTTGCCCTTCCTCTCTAAAATAAATAAATAAACTTTAAATTTAAAAATGCATTAATAAAAAGACTCCTATCTTAATCAAGGAATACACAATGGAATGACTACATGCTAAGACTTCTATCTTAATCAAGGAATACACAATGGAATGACTACATGCTAAGCAAGGGAAACATTAACAGGAGATAAAATAATGCAGAGGAGAAATTAAATTATCATCAATTATGGAGCATATAATTGTGTATTAGTGTGGAAATATCAAATGATATTATTTCAATGTCATAATGTTAAAGATATTAAAATACAAGTCCATCAAGCAAAAGTGAAACTAGAGGTATGTCAACTTGTTCTCTGAATACATTTTAAATAGTCCTAAGATGAGTATTGAGACTGGAAATGGCATTAGAGCATTTTTTTTCAAACTAAAGAAAATATCACAAAATAATTTGGTTCTGAAAACTACTGAAGTCCATGACATTTTCTCTAATGTAAAAACCTGAGGTTATTGAGTTACCTTTCCTTGAATGCTCTTTTAACCATGATCGATAAGGATTGCATTCAATTAAATTAGGAGCAGTTAGGGATTGGTTTGTTGTCTTAGACCTCCATTTGTTCTCCACAAGTTCAGTAATTATTCCTCCTTCTGGTGTGGCTTTGACACTAGATCAGTTTCTATCCCAGAGAATCTTACTTACTCTATCTTCTGATACACTTCATTCCCTTATAGACTCTGCATCCCAAACCTAAATATAAAATCTCACCAGACTCTTTCCTGCTTCTAGGGTGATGGGCTCAGAGTGATGATCATGATAGTCAATGAAATGTGGAAGGGAGGTGGCCAGACCTGGGATATGAGTTTGTGATCCTATGACTTCATCTCCCCACAGGACTATCTTTATCATCTCACCTACAGACGAAACAATCAAACACACCTTTGTGGAGTTGAGAATACTTTTGAAACATTTTGTCCCAGTTACCAACTACCAGGAACAATCATAACTTTCTGGGGAACATCTCCAGTGATGCTGAGTGTTTGGGGAGGCTCTTCTTTCCATGATCCCTGGAAGTAGACAAGGGCTTACATGGAAGGAACATGGAATGCTGAGGTCTGAGACATGAGGGACTAACAGTAAAACATGCATATCTTACTGGATACTGTGCTTCCCTGAGATAATGTTTGGCTGAAAATCTACTTTTCTGTTAACCTCCAAATTTTTGAGCTAATCAAACATTTAATTATGAATGAAGAAATAAGATCACACAAAGAGCTTAAGATTCCTCAACAGGTTAGAGTGCATGGAAGAACTGAAAGTCAAATTTTGATATTAAAAATAGAAACACATTTGTGCAATTCAACACAAATTGATGTGCAAATGTGGATGATATGTCTTTTAGGAATGTATATTTTATCAACATTTACCCCAGTGGAGATAGAGATTCTAAGCTGAAACAATATACATGGAAGAAATAGACATTTTTTAGAGTTCTTTCATTTGCAAAAAAAAAAACCCACCAAGTTCCTATAGTTTAAGAGGGAAATTCTACTAAGGAACTGATAAACCAAGGCTACTTAAACTATTCAATCTTCCCAGTGTTTTTTTGACGGGTATAGAAGGGTGATTCATATAAGAATTCTGCCTAGATAGAGGCATATAGAAAATTACAGATAAATATGACATATAAAAATAAATGTAAAAATATTAAATATTATAAGCCACTGAGTCAACACATTAAATTTTATATTATGATCAAACACTACATCAGGAATGCAAATGTGATTGAGCATTAGGGAATCCATTAATACAGTAAATCATGTTAATAGAATTAATGAAATGTCATGTGATTATGTTCAGAGATGCAAAAAAGATATTGTCAGAGTTCTACAGAAAATTATGATTAAAAAATCAATCAATAGGGAATTAGTGTAAAATATATCTGAAAAACATGAAAATATATGTGTTCATATGGAAAATAATGACTCTACAGCTGTTACCGAGAAGTTAATGATCCTTTAATCGATGTATAAATTGAATTTTGCCAATATAGATACCATCTGATTGTGTTCTGGGGATAAACATTTTATTGGAAAGAAGAATAAACAAAAACACTCATAAGAAGCATGAAAATAAAAAGAGAGTGAATTCCCCTACAACATATTATTAAGCCTCAGAAATTAAACTAATGTGGTATTGATTTATGAGTAGACGGAGAGACCAGTGGAATGCAAAATTCAAAAACAGAGTACAGTATATATGGACATTTAATATGCAATAAAGGCAAGAGTGATGAAAAAGAAAATATGACTTTGGGATGATTTACTGGAGATTGTGCCCATAAAAATGTAGCTGAACTTTTCTCTCCCCATTTGTTTGTTCTCTGCAAGGCTGGTGTTCCCACATGTGCAGGGGGTACATTTAACATTTAAGCTAGTACAGATTTGACTATTCCTGACAGATGAGATTCAGATCGTTCAAGACACATTGTAGGTAACCTCTAAGAGGCCCCTAAGAGGCCCATGTTATGTTCCCTGATGAGCTGAGATGTTACTGCTATCAGTAAAGTTGTATCATCTGCCATTGACCCCCGTTCTGTTTGGGAATCTTGAAAACAATTACACATTGTTCCAGTAATCCCATAAATTGATGATTTGCCTTGTGTTGGACTATTTGGAGGACTCATGCACACACCCCAGTCCCCAGGACCTCACGTGGTAAAAGTCTGTGGACAGTCCAGGGGGGACAAACTACATGGGGACAGGGGACAGGCACTCCCAAGGTGGGATACTCAACCTATACCCCAAACTAGAACAGGCAGGCAGAAGACACCAAACTATTTTGGAAGAAAAAATCCTATTTAGAAAGAATAAACTCTGTTTACAAGCAACAGTTCATCTTCAGAAGGTGTGCTAGAATGAAAACGAATAGGTGTTCTCTGCCTGGACTGAAACTTTTTCTTTGTGAGAAAATTTCCTTCCTGGAAAGGATTAAGAACTTTCTAGCTATTGTCAAGAGGCACACACCCAAGGGCTGAGGAAGTCGAGAGTACCAGTGTCCTTGGAAGCAGGTTTTGGCTGGGGTGACAAGTGCCCTAAGGGGAATGGAAAGGGAATGCTTCAGACACAGTTTGTGATCCTTGAATTTTACATATTCCCTGAGATGTGTGTCTCTTTCTCTGACTCTTCTATGATAAGAAATTTCTGTCCCAGTGCTGGCTTGCTGGATGCATGCAGTGGCACTCATCCCTGCCTTTACTCAAGTACCTGGGAGTCCTATAGTCCCAGAAGTGCTTATCTCTGGGCCTCTGGGCCTCAAACTCTTCCTTGGCCTTTCTCCTTTACTAGGTGTGCAGTCCATGCCTCAGCCTCATTTTCTTCTCTAAGATTGGGCCAGTGACTGCCATGTTACCTTCAGTTCCCCAATGTCTACTGTGAATAAAGATAACTCCATTTTAGGTCAGACTGAACTCTATCAGAGAGTGACACTGACTTTGGGTTTTACAAGAGACTTTCCAATTATTTTTCCCCATGGGACTGAGGAATTTTGGGGGGTGATGGTGGGGTTTGGAGCCGATGGCTAAGGAAGAATTCTTGAAGACTGAAAGAGCAGACCTAAGCTGGCTGACTCCATTTTGTTCTGTGTCCTCCATCTTGTTCTGTATCCTCCATCTTGAGTGACTATGTCCCCGACATGGCTGCAGAAAGAAATTCCTGCTCAAACCTCAGACCACGCCTCCTCCCCTTGAATAACTTCCCACTCACCCGTTCAAACTTCCCATTCAAACTACGCCCGCTGACCTGCGTAACGGGACTCTGACCCAATCAGCTAAGGCCATGACCATTACCCCACCAACCACCCCTGGATCCCGATAAAACCTTTGTGCTTTTGAAACCGGCTCTCTCTCTCCCGCATCTCACCGCTGCATCGGTGCAGGTAGGGGATTGAGCTCGAGCTAGCTCAAATAAAGGCTCTTTGCTCTTGCATCCGACTCAGCTCTCTGGTGGTCTTTGGGGGATCACGAATTCTGGGATCACGAATTCTGGGCATAACAAAGACATCTTTAGTGCAGAAAATGTGATTTTATTAAAGCACAGGAACAGACCCATGGGCAGAAAGAGGTGCACTGGGGTTGTGAAGAGTGATTATATACCCTCATGTTGGGAGGGGGTTAGGGATAGTGTAAGTCTCCTAGGAATTTTGGAAGCAAAGTTTCCAGGATCTTGAGGGACTAGCTGTTGTTAGAAAAAGGTCATTTATTACTGTCTAGTAAAACCTCAGTCATGAGACCCTTTAGATGTATAAGGGATCATAAGCCTGGAGTATGAGTGCCAACATATATCTTGGGGGTTAAAGATACAGATGGTTTGCAAAGGAATTTTTATATGTTAAAGTAGACTCATAGGATCCTGGAGTTTGGGATAATATTAAGCTAAGATTGCCTTTTGTCCCTAGCAAAGTGTCATCATTGAGGCAGCTGAGATCCTAGAGTAAGGTCACTGTCTATTTCAAGGACTTATCATTGGGCTGTAAGCAGTAAGGGAATTTAATTTTTCATTTGCCTTTGTTTCCCACATCACCATGGCAAGCACTTAAACCCTTTTACATCTTGAAGAGGGTGATATTAGGGCTCCAGGAAACAGAGTGTGTAGGTTTCTGGAGATTAGGCTATGGATAAGATTGCCTTTTTCTTGCAGTTTACTAAGTTATCCATAAACCGAAGGAGACTCTTGTCCTGTGTGACTGTGATCTCTATCAGTCAGTCCTTTGCTTTCTTTCCTTTCCCCTGTTCTTGGGCAGCCAGGAGTGTCCAAGGAATATCACACATATCCCAGCTGTAGGGGGTGGGGGGTGTTGTTAGCCCATACTTTGCCCTCAGCTTGCTCCATGCCCTCCCATCAGAATGAAACCATTGAACTTCTGCTTCACCCTCTTTCTGAATTTACCTTGTGAAGGGGCCTGCCTCTTTGGTAGCAGAAACTGGGTCCTCTTTCTCACAAGGCTTTCTGCTAATCCTCTTTCTAGAGCAAGTTGGCATCTGGGAAGTGTGGGAGGTCCCCATTCCCACATCTATTCAATGCTTTCCCAATTTTGATCTCCTAGCAATGAAGTTGAAGTGGTAGAGTTGGGAGCTGAGGGCCAAGAAGGAATTCTTGAGACATCTTTTGTGCAAAAGGGTGGTTTTATTAAAGCACAGCGACAGGACCCATGGCCAAAAAGAGCTGAATTATTAAGTATGAGGAGTGACTGATTATATACCTGGGAGTTAGGGGAGGTAAGGACAAGGGAGGTTCCCAAAAGGACTTTCATATGCTAAAGAAGACCCACAAGATACTAGAGGGCTTGCTTCTATCAAGCTAAATTTGTTTTTCTCTCTAGCAAAGCATTAACATTAAGAAAAGACAGTTGGGAATTTTCTCGGGGGGGTTAGGCTATTGATAAGATTGTCTTTTTCTTGTAAATCACTAAGATATTTGTAAACTGATGGAGACTCCTGTCTTGCATAACTGTGGTCTTCACTTTTTCCTTCTCTTAGCTGTAGGACAGGCAGGAATGCCTCAGGAATGTCACACATGCCCCAACCAAGGGGGGAAGGGGTTTGTGGGGTGTCAGCTTACCTTATGCTCCCTCATCACTAAGATTTTCACATTCACTCTCTCTCTTTGCAGTTGGGCTGTATCCTTTTCCTGGATATTTGGGACTTGAATCTTTAGGTCCTATGGCTCCAGCAACTGATAGCTGTTCCTCCCAGCCCTCATGTGGGACTCCAAATCTTTTTCCTTTGTGATGTTCTTGTTGTTTCAATTACCAGTCACATATATAGGAGAAATGTGTATTTTAAGCTCTAAGTTCCTGGGGTTGACTGTGGTACTAGAAGATACTTAAGGATGCAGATAGTACAAATAAATACACCTCTGCCCATCCTGACAATAAGTTTGTATACAAAAATTACTAAGGAAATGTTTTACCCCCAAAGCTTCCTTTGTCTGGGAGATTCCTTTGGAGAAGATGACCAGGGGCTGGCTCACATTGGGTGCTGGTGAATAAAATCTGTAGGCCTTAATGTGTATCCAGGGAAATAAAGATATGCTAGTCAAAAAGAAAGAAATTCTCCAGGATTCCAGCTATGATCTGAGGTAAAAATGGCTTTTTTATTCCTAAATCTCTGGAGGCCATTCTGTTAGTTCCCAGAGACTGGTATTTAAGTTCACAATCAGAGAATCCTTCATAGAAACTCGAACCTTGGGCTATACTTATCATGTCCACTGATAATAACCCACTATTCTCTACCTATCATTGTGTTCCACTTTAAAATACTTAGGGTTTTTTTTTTTCTTTAAAAGTCTTTTAAGTGTTTGAATTCCTAATTTTTTAAAGTTTATTTATTTATTTTGAATAATATATTTGAAAGAGAGAGAGAAAGAGTGAGCAGGGGAGGAGCAGAAAGAGAGAGAGAATCCCAAGCAGGCTCCTTGCTGTCTGCACAGAGCCCCATGTAAACTCCATTTCACTAACTGTGAGATCATGACCTGAGCCAAAATCAGGAGTCTGATGCTTAACCAAGTGAGTCACCCAGGTGCCCCTGAATGTGTAACTTTTAAAGAGTACTTAAAATGCAAAATCAGTGATTATAAGGGAGTGTGGGGCAAGCTGAGGGCAAAGTGCAGGTTAAAACCACCCCTCCCCTAGGTAGGACATATATGATATTCCTTGGCTACCCCAAAACAGGAAAGGACAAAGCAACAACAACAACAACAAAAAAAACAAAAAACAAAAACAAAACAAAACAAAAGCACACCAGTTTACTAGAAAAAGGGAATCCCATCATAGCCTAAAGTCCAGGAACTCCCTGCTGTCTTAATGTTAATGCTTTGCTAGAGGGAAAAACAACCTTAGCTTGAAAATAGCTAGGTATTCAATAAGTCTTTAGCATGTGAAAGTCTCTTTGGAACTTCCTCTTGACTTTATCTCCCCTAACTTCATAAAACAGTCACCCCCCACACTTGCAGTGAAGCTCTTCCTGCCCATGGGTCCTGTCCCCATGCTTTGATAAAAACCTTTTTGTGTTACAGCAAATACGTGGCACCCAGGAAGAGACAAGTGACATGAATTCAGGGAATCAAAAAAGACTATTTATTCTTCACCAGTGCCAGCCCAGCACAATCATCCCCAAAGGCTGAACCCTGAGCTCTGGCCCTGGCCTACTCTTATGCCTGGCCAGCCTCCAGGTACTTGGAAACTTTCTATTGGCTGCACAAGTGGGCAGGATTGCAGGGGTTCAAGGAAATAAGAGGGAGGAATACTTATTTGTTGTGCTATACAGGCAGTCAGCTGATGCAAGAGGCAACCAAGATTACAGAAGCCAAGATCATGCAAGGGGAGTATCCAGTCTTAGACATCTGGCTGGCCCTTTTTATCTGCTTTTACCAGCTTTCCTTCTCATTTTCCCCATCTCAATTCTCAAGCTGCTATAGCAGACTTTGACAAAATCACTTTGTGGGAGTCAGAGGACCCTTTTCTGCCATGGGAGGAAGGGCAAAGACCATTTTGGCTTCTTCCTACTGGACAGGTACATCAAAGGGAGGAATGTGACAGCTAGAGTTCTTTGACAACCAAAGGAGAGTAGCAACAGTTACAATGTCCAACTGGAGCATATTAAAATACAAGGACCAAATAGGAGGGCTATGAAAAGCATTAGGAGAGGACCAGCTAAAGGGAGGGGCCAGGATGCCGAATTCTCTAAGTTGTTCCAAGAGTTCCATGAGTCTGCTAATTTCTGCCTCCATTTGTTGATTTATTCCCTAACCCAGTGGTGTAAGATGGTTAGCGTAGAGTCAAGGGCCCGCATCTGTTGCCTTAAGGTTAGATTGCCTATTTTTATTTAGATTCCCCCCTTATGCCTTTGATAATGGGGGGGGAGAGCACCCCTAAAGGATTTTATAAGAAGAGAACCCCATCTTCTTTAGGTTCCCATTTGCAGTTGCAGTCTGCCTTCCTGAAGGTCCTTTATCTCTCCCTGTGTAATGTTAACCCTTTCCCTGTTTATTCCTCCCCCTGGAATAGGGCCTGTGACTGCTGTTAGGGAATAGGGACAATGACCTTTCTGGCTTTTTCAAGCTGATAAGTGATTATGTGGGGATACAGCAGAGTCTAGCCAAGGGTCAGTCAAGTGGCCCACGGTATGGTTCTACAGGAAGGCTGGCAGATATGAGACAGCATAAACACTAGCAGACACAAAGAGAAAAGCATAAAGATTATATTGACCAAAAAGATGGCATCTTAAGATAATGTCCTCAGTTCCCAAACCAGCCAAACAATCCAGGAGAGACCCTGACTTTGTCCAACTATGCCTGAATGTCATGTATCATCTAAGACTCTGTGAGAATTATTGATTATATTGAAACAACATATGTCAGGGAAACTCCCATAACCCAGGTGATGGAGGAGCAGTAAGTAATCAATGGTGGCTCTATTCTCCAAGAGTTTGGCCCTAACTTTATTTAATTTTTTTAAACCATCTAATGCTTGTGGGGTGTTACAGTTTTGCTGAGTATAAGCAAACAGTTTGTTTTATTTCGAGGTGTAAACTTTTCTAAGAGCTGGGAGTCCTATTAGAGAAAGAGTCAAGGCAGTCATTTACCATATCTTACAGGCTGATACTATTTGCTGAACTGTCCTTGACAAACTTTTTCAGTAAACATCCTTTGGGCCATTTGATAAGTTTCATCCCTCCTGAAATGAAGGGCCTGATGCAGTGCTTTAATGATATTTTAGCTCTGTGAGCTCCATAATAGTAATTCCCCCCTGCTCTGTTTGTAACCATCCCAAGGGCTGAAGTCAGTGTCCATTAGTTGACCCATTTATTTCCTTGGGAGAGTGGGTGGGATTGAGTATCCTTTAATAATTGACATAGTAGGTGAGTTATATTCTGAACGCTGGTATCCACAGCTTACAATATCCAATAATTCCCCAAAACTCACATGATAGTTTATCTGTCTTGGAGTTAGTAACGCTATAGTCTCTAATTTAGTTATAATGTCTTTTTCTAGCAATGGAGTAAGGCTCTCTGGCATTATCAGGAAAGAATGAGAAAACATTAGGTTTCCCCATATACATCCCAGGGGCTGAGAGAAAAATTCAGTTTTAAGTTTTCCAGCGATGCCTCTCGTCATGTTGGTGTTTGAATAGTTGGCTTGGAGTGGAAAGGAGACAAAAAAGGTGGCTCTGGCAGGAAGTGAACTGGTATTTTAGTTACCTGAATTTTCCAGAGTTACTTGAGGCTCTGGGCTTCCACTACACAATTGGTTCCAGGGAGTCACCCCAAAGAGCCCCAGGCACCATCAATCCCTTCCAGGGACACTGGTTATCTGAGTCCTCACAGATATAGGTCCCCCAGGGCATTCAGCCTTCTAGTGATTGTTTCCACACAACAGCCTGGTTTACAGGGCTTTGACTTCTGTTTTCTGAGGGCAGTCTTGTTTCTAGTACCCTGAATGGCCATATAAGTGGCAATTGGTGCCAGGACCTCAGGAAGTCTATTCTGACATAGTACAAGGCCACAACTAAGGCCTCAGATTTTTTTTAAGTCTCCTTCCTGTTTTTTGTTTTGTTTTGTTTTGTTTTGTTTTGTTGTTTTTATCTTGGTTGTAATATACTCAATTGGCAGCTTGTAAGAGCCCCTCCGGGGTCCCTTCTAGGCCAATAGCCAATTTTTGCATTTCCTCGAATATCTAGGGTTGATTGAGTGACTAATTTATCCTTTAAAGTCATCTCAGCCTTAGGGGTGTCAGGGGAGATAGCCATATATTTAATGAGAGCCTCCCTCAACCTTTCCATGAAGGCCATTGGGCTCTTATTTTGTGCTTGTAAAATAGTGGCTAATTTAGCATAATTTAAGAGCCTAATTTTAGATTTCCTTAATTTGTCCAAAACATAAGCTTAGAAGTGGCAGCAGTACCATTCATTCCCCAATGGAATGATCATAGTCCTAATTAGGATCTTGGGGTAGAACTGCCTGAGCTCCAGTAAAGATCAGGAAGTTCCCTATAGAATCTCCAGTCCCATGGTAATTAATGAAATGCTCATCCCCATATCTCTTAGCTGCTGCCTGAACCCCACATTTTTGTCTCATTATGTGTCTGATTTAACAAAAGCATTATATCTTTCCAGGTCAACTCAAAAACATATGCAATGTTCTGAAAAGCCTCTATATACTTATTTGATCAGAAAATTTACCTAGATCTCCTTTTATGTGTCTTAAACTTGTAATGTAAATGTTTCTCCTTCTGGCATTCTAGTTTCTTATAAGGGAAACATGTCTGTTACATTACAGGGAGGGCCTAGAAAAGGTGAGCAGCAGGGAGAAGAATTGTATTTTTTAAAATATAGATTGAGGACCCAAGGAGGAGGAGATTGAGGTGGATGACTTCTCTTCCTCCTTCTTTAGATCTGCTTTGGATACAGGTAAGTGGAGCTTAATTGTTTCCCTTCCTGATTGCTTTGACTTCAGAAAGGGTTGCCATTAAATCAGGATCTACCTTGCATTGCTTACGTATATCTTGATTTTTTTCTTAAGGCCCAAAAACAATGAACATAGTGGACTTCTCTCCACTTCCCTTCACGTTTGCAAAACTAGCCCAATTGTGTTGTAGTATTATAATAGATATTCCCTCTGGTGGCTAGGTCTACTCCTATGATTTGTATTGGGGCCAAGCCTTTGTGCAAAAGAAAATGAGTCATAATGCATTCCAAAGGAGTAATGACTTTTTGGGGGAATTACCCACCTATAGGAAAAAGAAAGAAAGCCATCCCTTATCTCAATTTGCTATAGCTGGCCGGGAGAAACCTCATCTCCTGGCCTTGCGTTTGGGCTGGCTATGCAACTGGCAACTAAAGGCTCTGCCAGTCTCACGAGGGCTGGGAGTAGTTGCTCTCACCTAGGTTTGACCCTACCTCTGAGAAGTGTCCTGGTCTTCCACAATTTCTCCTACACCTCCGTTTCCCACCTACAGGACCTTGGGAGTATGGACTGTGACCAAGCAAGACTTCCCCGGTTGTTGTATGATGCACTGATTTTATTTTCGCCCAACAGTAACTTACATATTGATTACTGGCTGATGATGGGGAGGGAGGTTAAGAGCCAAAGTCAAGGTCTATTTCCCTGCCTTTTTCAACAATACCCACATAAATGTGTTCCAGCCATTTTGATATCCATTTTTTGGATACATTGGGCTAAGTTTAGTAAAATGGCTCTCATGTATCTCAGTAAAAGCCCTTCATATATCATCCATCCCTCATATGGCACAGGCATCCATTACAATGCTAAACATGAAAAACACAAATGTAGAGGATTTGGAGGCTGGAACCAAGGGTATTGCCATCATTTTCCCAGCCTTTGAATCAAGGGACGAAGAATTTTAATCTCAAACCAGCGTACTTTTAAAATCCGTTCATTTTAACCTTAGTCCTTCCTGACTACATATAAAATTTCTTTCAAAAATCTTTCCCTTCATGAACCTTCTACACGTTTCCTTTGCATTCAGATTTTGTTCCAAGCCATTTGTCTCCAAATAACCAGCCTCATTTAGGACAAAATTACTTTCTTTTACTTTCAACAAAAATGTGTTTCCATTCCTTATATCTTTTTTACATATCTACTTTTCTACATACAGAATTGCTTTCCTTATTTCCATCAGTTTTAACTACATTTAGCAGAATTTTAACTCTTAGAAACCTTAGTCTCCAGTGAAAACTAAGTAGTAACTAACTGTGAACTCTATGTTACATCAGAATTTTTTTAGGTGGCAAACTTATGAATCCATTAAGCATAAAGAATGTTTTCCCACAGATCAAAATATCTTAGTTTCTCTGCAATAAGTCAGAAGCACAAACATACATCTAGTAATTAGTGCTTTAGCCTGTTATCTCATTAGATATCTAACGAATTCAATCTCAATTTATCATGCAAGCAAAACTAACGTTTTAGGTTACCAAAGACTTTGAAAGCTTTCTTAACAATTACCTATGAAAACTGAGACAACGTTAACCATTACTTTAAGTCATCCTTTTGCTAACAAATTGGAACAGAGGATAACATGAGCTTTTTTTGACCTTGAGCAAATCTAGGTGGAATAATTTTCTTTAACTTAATGTTGATAAACACGTATATCTCAAACCAACAAACTTAAATTAGCTTAAACACTGAATAGCTTTTACTTGGGTCCACTTAAGACAATTTGTTCCCCATGGTTAACTTTTACCTGGAACACTGGTGGGGAAATCTGAAGTGGGTGGTCTTCACCCCTCAATATCTAGGGTGGGAGGAGGAGCTGATGGTGCCTGAGGCATTGAGATTATGCAGTTATGAAGGCTTCACTCTGGTGCAGAAACAGGAGGGTGGGGGAAGGAAAGACAAGGTGCTAGCAGAAAGCAGAGAAAGAGAATTCCCAGTTTTAAGTCTTGTCAGCTCAGATAGAGGAGCAGACTCTATGTTTTTGTTTTGTTTTGTTTTGTTTTCCAGTAGTGGAATTAGTCAGTCTATGTCAGTCTGGAGAAGACAGGGAATTTCCCCAAAGCAAAGGGAGTTTCGGCAGCTGCTTGGAAATATTCCTTAAAGTCCCCATTCTGAAAAATTATTTTTTTTAACGTTTATTTATTTTTGAGACAGAGAGAGACAGAGCATGAACGGGGGAGGGGCAGAGAGAGAGGGAGACACAGAATGGGAAGCAGGCTCCAGGCTCTGAGCCATCAGCCCAGAGCCCAACGCAGGGCCCGAACTCACGGACCGTGAGATTGTGACCTGAGCTGAAGTTGGATGCTTAACCGACTGAGCCACCCAGGCGCTAAAGTCCCCATTCTGAGGTAGACTGACCAGAGACAGTTGGCTCCAACAGTTGGTTTTGAGGAATTTTCCCCATCCTGGTATCCTAGATGGGTCCCTCCCAATGTACAGGAGGACAAACATGAGGGCAAACATGAGGGAAGAGGTTGTTTGGTCTGCCTGGTCATTCCCTTTGTGGGGATTTAGACACCTCAGCACTGGCAGGTCAGTATAAACCCCTGACTTGGATCAGGCCTCTGTGGATATGATTCTGCCTTGAGCCATATGAGGTCATCACAGAACCACAGGGTAGGATCCACTTAGGCTCCATAGCCAAAACCGTGGAGTACAGGCACTCATACACATATTCAGACAGATTGCAGACTTCCACTCAGGACTTCCCAGTCCTATTTGGTGACTATGTTGCCCAGGAAGTGATTAAGCTCCCCTCCCACCTCTAGGGTGGGCCTGAATTAGGTCCTGGGTCCCCAGGGACACTCACCTGATCTGGTGTCCAGTCCTGGCAGAATTTTCTGATTCCCCCGCACGGTCCAATTAGAATTTCTGGTTCCCCGCAGGGTCCAGCAGAGCTGGCTATTATTAGGCCAGCCAGGATCAGGGTTCAGTGAAACCGCTGGTGGAGCACCTTCTTTCCCGTTGTGGGGGCCCAAAATGGCGGTGCTCCTGCTGGTTCTTGACGACAGTAGTACAGGAGCCAACATGGCTACCAGCTTCCTGGCCAATGCACTGAAAATGTTACAGCAAATACTCAGTGCCCGGGAAGAGACAAGCAACATGCACTCAGGGAATCAGAAAATACTTTATTCTGCACCGGTGCTGGCCCAGCAGAGTCATCTCCAAAGGATGAGCCCCTAGCCCTGGCGCTGGCCTACTTTTATGCCTGGTCACCTTCCAGGTACTTGGAAACTCTATCAGCTGCACAAGTGGGTGGGATTGCAGGGGCTCAAGAAATAAAAAGCGGGGGCACTTATCAGTTGTGCTACTCAGTCGGCTGATGCAAGAGGCAAGAAAGATTACAGAAGCAAAAAGTATACAAGGGGAGTATCCATCTGGCTGATCCTTTTTATCTGCCTTTACCAGCTTTCCTTCTCATTTGCACCAAAGATGTCTTCAATAATTCTTTCTTAGTTGTTGGCTCCAGACCCCACAAACCCCACCATCACCCCAAAACTTCATCAAGTGATATGAAGGCATGTGTTAAGTCATTTATTCTTCACAAACTTATGAGTCAAGCACTGATTTACTGTCATTGTAAAGACAAACTTTAGGCTCAGAGAGGTTGTCTAAATTCACACTCTGATTTGGAGCAGGGTATGGACCTGACCCTGGCTGGGCTAATAGTAAAGGCAGGGCACTACTGACTATAAATCAAGTGTTAGTATACTAACACTTCTAGTTAGCTGTGTTCTTCAAAAACCTATATCTATATTTAAATTATTTTATACCTTATCATTTTATTTTAGATTGGAGTATTTTATACTATAATTTTGGTTGTGACATTTTTCCATTCATGTATAAAGATTTACTCTGTAGGCCAATATCAATTGTTGATCCAACAAAATTTTAAGGGTTTTGATCACAGTTCTGATGTGGTTTTGGAGTGATAGGTGGGAGTTCAGAGCTGATGGCCAAGAAAGAATTCTTGAGATGTCTTTGGTGCAAAAAGGTGATTTTATTAAAGCACAAAGACAGGACCTGTAGATGGGAAGAGCTTCACTGGAGTTGTGAGGAGTGACTGATTATATACTATGGAGTTGGAAAGGTAAAGGTAAAAGGGAGGCTTCCAAAAGGACTTTCAAAGGAACTAGAGACCTCGTTCTTGTCCAGCTAAGGTTGCTTTCCCTCTAGCAAGGCATTGACATTAAGACAAGACAGTTGGGAGTTTATTGGAGGATGTTCTACTCTGCCTATATCAAATATTTGTCAACAGGCTGCAGGCTATAAATAAATTTAATTTTATTTATGTTTCATCTTGCCTTTGTTCCCCACATCACCACTGGGGGAAGGTGGTATTAGGACTCCAAGAAATTGAGTCCTTGGGTTTCTGGAGGTTAGGTTATTGATAAGATTGTCTTTTTCTTGTAATATACTAACAGGTGCAAACTGATGGAGACTGCTGTCCTGTGTGACTATGATCTCAATCAGTTAACCATTGTTTTTGTTCTCTTTCCTTTGTTCTTGGGCAGCCAGGTGAGCCTGTGGAATGTCACACATATCCCACCTGGAGGGTGGAAGGGGTTGCTAGCTTGTGCTTTGCCCTCAGCTTGCCTTATGCTCCCTCATCAGTTCTGATGTATGTGTGGTAGTGGTGGGGAGGAGGGGTTTCCTACATCACCAAGCAATTCTGCAACACCAGATGGGTTCCTACAGTCCAACTCAATTCTGACACTATCTACCTAGAGATAGTATCGGATCCCACATGTTAAAGGGTTCAGTCCCACCAGACCACCCTCAACTTCAGATACTAATCACAAGTCAAAGTTGTTACCATACTTCTGACTGACTGACTGACTGACTATAAATCAAAGGTTCACATGACCCCCTCATTGAGTTTGATCAATTTGTGAAAGCAGCTCACAGAACTCAGGAAACCCATTAACTCACTAGATTACTGATTAATTAGAAAGGATATTAAAGGAAACAAATCAACAACTGAGGTGAAGGGATGCATAGGGTGAAGTCTCAAACAAAGGAAATTGTGAAGTTGGGGGCCCTGCACTGTAGAAAGTGGGTGCATTCTGGTTCCCCAACCAGGAGGCTCTCCAACCCCCTCCTTTTGAGTTTTTATGAAAGCTTCGATTTAGGTACGATTTATTAAATAATTGGCTGCTGGTGATTGATTCAACTTCCAGTCCCTCTCCTCTTCCTAAAGGTCTGAGGTAAGGGGTGGGGAATTAGGGGGGTGGGACTGGAAGTTATACCTCTCTATTCATGGTTGGCTCCCTGGTAACTGAGGTGGGAAACAAAGGCAGAATGAAATGGCAGAAAAAATAAAATCTCCTTATAACCTGCAGCCCCTCAACAACTACTTAAGGCTGGCAGAGTAAAATGCTTCTCCAGGAACTCCCTACTGTCTTAATGCTAATACTCTGATGGATGAAAAAAACAACCTTAGCTTGACAATAGCTAGGCCTCCAGTATCCTATGGATCTTATTTAGTATATGAAAATCTCATTGGAAACTTCCCCTTGACTTTACCTCCCCCAACTGCCAAGTATATAACCAGTCCCTCCACAGGATCCAGGGAAGCTCTTCCTGCCCACAGGTCCTATCCCTATGCTTTAATAAGATCACCTTTTTGTACCAAAGATGTCTTCAAGAATTTTTTCTTGGCTGTTGGCTCCAGGCCCCACAAACCCCCATTACCCCCAAAAAACTTCATCAGTAACCAGCCCCCATCCTTAGGTGCTTTCCAAAACTCACCTTATTAAAATAAACCCAGTTGTGATGAAAGAGTTGGTTATAAATTATAAGACATTCATTTCATGGGGCACCTGGGTAGCTCAGTAGGTTAAGCATCTGACTTTGGTTTAGGTCAGGATCTCATGGTTCATGAGTTCAAGCCCCACATCAGGCTTTGTGCTGTCAGCATAGAGGCTGCTTGGGATACTCTGTCTCCCTCTCTCTGCCCCTTCCCCACTCATGTCTGCTTTCTCTCTCTCTAAAAAATTAAACATTAAAAAAAGACACTCATTTATCTTTATAACTCTCTAAAAAAATAAACATTAAAAAAAAGACTCATTTTACCTTTCAGGAACTGAGGACCAGAGAGCAAATATAACTAAAGATGCTCTCCCATTACTCTAATCACTCAAGAAACACCAAGGGTTTGGGAGCTATAAGCCAGGAACCGTGGATGAAAACCAAGCATACATTTCTTATAATCACAATATCATGGATTGTAATATGATGTTCCAGGAAACTACTTTATGGAAAATTTGAACTTAACGTATGCTGAAATGGCCTAAGATTAGGATGGCCCTAAAAAAAAAGAAAAAGAAAAACTCATTTTTATCTTCACAGTCTTTCTTTATTCCTGGCTGCTGCAGCCAAAAAGTTCAAGCTTTGCAGTTTCAGTGGGTACAAGATTTACCCTGGACATGGGAGATACTACACCAGGACTAACAGGAAGGTTTTCCAATTTCTTAATGCAAAATGCAAGTCAACATTCCTTTCTAAGAGGAATTATCAGCAGATAAACTGGACTGTCCTCTACAGAAGAAAGCACAAAAAGGGACAGTTGGAATAAATTCAAAAGAAAAGAGCCCACCATATTCCAGAGGGCCATCACTGGTGTATCTATTCCTGATATAATGGCCAAGAGGAATCAGAAAACTGAAATTAGGAACCTTTAATGTTTTCTAATTTACAGATTTATTTTCATAGAGGTCTAACTGAATTTATATAAACTAAAATAATTATTGAGTCTTTAATTTAGACATTAATATTATATACATATTCCCCAGAATGGAGAGAATGGGATTTGTGTGGAGATGAAAGGGGAGAGGAGGCCTGGGGGAATGTAAGCAAATGTGATAGACAGGATACTTGGAAATGGAAATTCAATAAGTTCTATAAAGTTCATTTCAAGAAAGACAGATAAAACAATAAACCAAGAATATGACTCTTACCTGGGAAAAAGCCATTTCTGTCTTCTCTTTCTTTTCTCAGGTAAGATCAGTATAAAACCCAACATACCTTCTTCCTAGGCCACAGTCTCCTGAACGTTGGGCAATTCAACACATTGAGAAGATCATAATCCTGTGGTAGCCACTGGGACAGGAGGAATTTAGGGACAGGGAACTCTGGCATGGAAGCCATTGGATGAGTATCTGCCCTTTCTTCAGAAGCCCTTCCCATCCTAGTGGAACCCACAGCTTACCTGGCAACAGTAGGTCTGTGGACTGGACTGATCCTTGCCTTCAAGTCACAGAGCCCAAATTTCTGCCAATAGCTGCTGGGAAAAAATATGGGCAGACCTTTTCCTTTCTCCTGGTGGTATTCCCATTCCTGGACCATTAACTTCCACAGGCATTCCATTTCCTTCTCCAAGCTCACTTCCTAGAGCCAAGTGTTTCCTCCTTGTTGGGGAGATACCTTTCTTATGAGTGTAGTTTAAAAGTTCTTGCTCTCCCCTATCCAGTTGCCCTGGGACTGTGCACTTGTACTGGGATAGGCAAGGAGGTGAGTGAAAGGGCCAGTAGAGAATAAACAGCACTGGTTTAAGATTCCACACCATATCTCATGCTCTTGAGCAAGAGAGACTACTCTCAGTTTTAATCACATTGTTTCAAACATTTAATGCTTCTTTTCTAGAAAATCACATTAATCAAAAATATAAAATTGAGAAGACCTGATTATTGGCACTGGAAAATGTGAGTGACTTATTCATCATGAACACATGGTCTTTGTCAGAATAAAGTTCCATCTTTCAGCATCTGCAGAGAAATGACAAAGGGAACTTGAAGTGAATACATACGTAGTTGGAGACTTCAGCTCATAACCCACTATATTAACTGATCACATGAGGAAGAAGCTGTTGAATATTAGATTAACTGATTAAACTAGATTTTGAATACACACACACACACACACACACACACACATTCAAACAAGAATATATCTAAGTGCACATTGGAATAATGTATAGTGGTTTACTAAGCACCAAAGAATATTTTCAATATATAAAATAAGACTGGAAAAGCATTGAGATCTCAATGTGAATCTGACACAACAAATTTAAAAGGGAAAGCAATTTGGAAATTTAAAAAGTATCTATACCCAAAGAGTTGAAAACTTATATTCACAAAAAAATCCGCACATGGATATTTATGGCAGCTTTATTCATCATTGCCAACTTGGAAGCAACCAAGATATCCGTCAGTAGGTGAATGCAAAAATAAACTGTGGTACATCCATACCACCAAACGTCATTCAGAACTAGAAAGAAATGAGTTATCTAGTCATAAAAAAATGGAGAAATTTCAAATGCACGTTACTAAGTAAAATAAGCCAATCTGAAAAGGCTGTATATAATATGATTCCAACTATAAGACATTCTGGAAAAGGCAAAACCAGGGTGACAATAAAAAGATAAGTGGTTGCGAAGAGTTAGAGAGAAGAGAGAAATAAATGGAGAAAAGAGGATTTTTAGGCAGTAAATCTATTCTATATGATAATATATGATACTACTATGGAAGATTCATGTCATTATATATTTGACAAATCCCACAGAAGTACTAGAGCAGGAGTGAGCCCCAATGTACATTATGGACTTAGGGTGATTGTTGTAGACTCTGCTCTAGCAAAAGAGCAGGATGTAGGATTGAAAGCAAGAGATGGCTAAGGTCCGGGAAAAGACAAGAGCCCTGGATAAGGGTCTTTGCCCCATATTTATTCAGATCAGAAGGCTTACAAATGTGATGGGCATGCACAAAGAGACAAAGAAACTGTGAACGTTAACTTGGGGACGTGAGGGAAAAGGGGGGATTGGAAGATATACAGTGTTTGGGGTTTGGGTAAATATAAACCAAAATCCAGATGCCAGGCAGTTGGGAGGAAACTCGTTTACAGAGGACATGAGGCAGCACCTCTGTTTATCTTAGCTAGCCTAGGGGATGAGACAGATAAGGGAAATAACCTCAGGGTTAACAAGGCACCATTTCTTTTGTTAACCTTCTCAGCTGTGGGCTGCTTTGCCTGCAGCACAGTGGTCCATAGTCCACCAATTTACTTAACCTGGCCCTATCCTCCTGTGAAAGCAGCTTTTCTGCTACAGTACTAAATTGGGGGTGCTTCCACACTGAATATATAATCTTGTTCATTTCATATTTCTATGTATTAGGCATCTTTGTGCCCATTCCTATTTTAGGACTTTGTCTCTCCCTCTTGATTCTGGGGGCTCTGCACCCCCTCTCTATTTTGGGGTGTCTTTTCACCTCTCTATTCCTGGCACCTTTGTGCCTCCCTATTCTTGGGGTGCCAAGCTGGTTTACCCAAACTCAGGTGTGAGCATTTTATGGCTTTGTATTTCTTTATGCCATGTTAACCCAATGGTGTAAACCTGGGGGATTCCTAAGCTTATCCCCCACAGGTGATAATGCTGTGTCAATGTAGGGTCATTGTAGCAAGTGTAAAACTATGGCTCAGGATGTTGTAGCAAGTGTAAAACTATGGCTCAGAGGCTGTGCCTCTGTAGGAGAGGGGGCATATGGCAACACATTGCACTTTCCCCTCAATTTTGCTATTAATCTAAAACTGCTGTAAAAAACATAAAATCTATTTTTAAGAAATCATCTAATGAATTTGAGATTATTGCTCAAGGCCTGACTCCTCCTCTACTCTGTTTTCCTCCATCCCTCAGCTAATCCCTTCTGGCTCTATCACTTCCCTGTTTTGTTTCTGGGTCATTCTCTCCCCCACCCCCTCTCTCTCTTGGAATATGATCAAAAGATATGACCATCAATTGACCCATGAGCTGGACCCGGGCAATTGGATGTTGTACACCCCTTCCCCTGTCCTTGAAATGTGGTTCCACTTGCATTTTCAGTTCTGGGAGGCTGCGCCAAAAGCATAGCCTTCAGAGGGTGATGTGATGTTAAAAATGCCTGCACCATATAGGTGACTGAACACAGCTAGGACCTCTTTATAAGCTTTAGAGATTTGGAGTGCAGATAAGGAGATCCATTCTTCTGGCTGCCACCCAGAAGAAGCATTATATGTAAATTCCCTTTGCTATTATTAGAACTGCCAACTACGTGATGAAATTTGGAAGTTTTGGGTTTGTGAGCAGATGGCCAAGACAGAATTCTTGAGTCATTTTTTGGTGCAAAAAGGTGATTTTATTAGAGCATGGCACAGGACCCTGTGGGCAGAATGAACTACACCGGGATTGTGAGAAGTGACTGACTATATAGTGTTAAGTTTGTGGAGGGAGAGGGGGATAGAGATAAAGAAGGTTTCTAAGGAATTTGGAAGCAAGGCTTTAAGGACCTTGAAGGGCTAGCTGCTATTAGGGTAAGGCTACTTTTAGTCTTTAATAAAACATAACCATTAATGCATTAAGGCAGCCGCGAGTTCCTTGAGGAAGGTCATGTTCCGCATGTTTCAGGTATCTGTCAGTGGGCTGCAAGCTGTAAAAAGATATAATTGAAGCTACATTTCTCTTGTCTTTGTTTCCCTCATCATTTCACCCCCTGAACAACTTGACCCTTAAGTCTTTAAGGTTGTTGAAGGCAGAAGGTCTCATCTTCTGTGGCTCCTTCCTGCTGAATAGGGACATAGAGATGTCCCTACCTATGGGTCAAGATTGGTCGGTTGAGAATTTAAGTAGGAGTTAGGAAAGGCTAAGGCAGTTGTATCTAGGATTGATAACATATGGGAGTCTCTTTGAGCAGAAAGGATCGTCTGTCCATTTGAAGTTATGGCAGTGAAGGAGTCTTGGCACCAGGTGGAGAGACATGGGAGAAAAGAGCAAAACATGATTGGAATAACAAAAAGAAAAAGAAGCCCAAATAAGACTCTTTTGATAGTTGAAAAAAACCCTCCTTTAGTCCAGGAGTTTAACCAATTATAAAAGGGAAGAGAGGGATCATTTAGAGCACCAATTTGAGTATTTGTGTCAGTTAGAAACTGAGAAATATTTTTGTGGTATTCTGGATGTATGCACAGCATTTTGCTTTTATGATAGCAGAAGTTCCACCTTGTGCAGTTGTTAAAACATTTAATGCCATTCTATTTTATAGAACTGTTTTATGCATTTGAGTTATTCTGGTGTTGAATAATATGATGCTATTTTGAGAGTCATTTAAGGCCTTAATTGTGTAGCAGGCTGTGTTAGCCATCATATGGGCTCTGTTTTGCTTACTAAGCAATCGGGTAATTAATAAGAGGTGCTTTTATGGAAACAAAAGAAAAAATATATAGGTTAATGGTTAGAGCAAATTATAAACCCAGTGTCTGAGTCTTGCATGTTGCTAGTGAGAAGATGTTTAGATGTCAGGCTTGAAGCATCCTCAGGTGGAGTGGGAACAGGCAACAGGAATCAGATGGGTTTTTCTGATTTGTAATTCAAATGCCTCTCGTGATCATTTTGAATGGCTCATAGAGCAACAGGCACAAAGATGTCTGTACATGAGTTTTGTGGCAATTTTTTTGAAGCTGACCTTAAGTTGTCCAGCACTGGTTTTTAGGGCTTTAGGAAAAATGGCAGTTTTAGCTTTTAGTGACTATAAGTCAAGGGAATGGAAGAAGATTGGAAACCTTAGTTTGGAGCCATAGCCAGATATTTGAGGAAAAACAGAAGCATTGAGAAAATAGTACTAAAACCTAATATTTACAAAGATATGTTATTGAAACACTTTCTATTACCACCCTCATTTTAATAAGAGATAGCCAAATCGAGAGTAATTCATTTGTGAAACAAGTCCAATTTTAACAAACTTGGCCTAATTATTTACATAAGCTCAGCAAGAATAGTGATTTTCATATAAGCCTTTTAAAATGTTTTACCAAAACTTTATATAAGAATTTCCATTGAGCTTTTAGTAGGTGTCTAGGCCAGAAGCCAAGCCAAACACCTGCCATTAGACATGCCAGCAATACCTGTAGACCTGGATAAATTACTCTTCTCGAGGTTCCCAAACTATCTTGAGGTTCCTGCGTCTGCCAGGAAGTGACATTCTTTACTCACCTGGTAAGGCTGCTGGGAACCCTGTAAGCAAGGTATTAGGCCAACGTATTCAAGGGGCTTTATTGGCTCTATAAAGTCAGCCTTGGTCCCTTAAAGCTGTCTGGGCATACCTGAGTCTACTCATGTCCCTCTCAAATATGACATTCCAGTCAAAGCTTTGGCAGAGTAACCAACCTTCCCAGTGGTGTCCTGTTGCAAGCAAGGAGAACAGATTCTTATTGAACTTATGCAAATGATTATAAGTGCCGTGAAAGAAAGAATATTCACTGAAAACTTCTGAATTCTGGAGGTCTCAGGTAGGGAGAAAAGTTAAATGCCTCATTCGTTCACAAATTTATCACATATCTGTAAGTCATAGATATTTTAAAAGAAAGTTTCCTTCTGGAAGAATAAACATCAGATAACAGCAATGTTTTCAAACAAGAGTCATAAAAACTATAATCATCTTCTTCAGTTTATTTAATTCCATGTTACTAATTCTTTTTCAGCTTGAATGTAGCCGTTTAGCTAGTTTTAGAAATTTTTACCCATTTCAGTTTTATAATTTTAAAGATATCAAAGACCTGTATTTGTTAAAAAAAAAAAAAAGGTTGTTTTTGTTTTTTTTTTTGTTTGTTTGTTTGTTTTGTTTTTTTATGAATCTCCTTGAAGACAAAAGACTCAAAAATGGCCATGGTTAAAGATCTGATGAGAACTCATTATAATGCAGCTGACAAGGAAATGTGGTTATTTCTGTGACAAATAACATTTCAGTAATTCAAGTGATGACCTTATACCAGGATATATTAAAACTTCGTGTATCTCATATTATTTGTAAAACAGCATTTACCATACAATATAACCCAGATGTTTATCATAATTTCTTTGACAGTGTAATTTAACATACCAAGTAAACAAGCTCAATTAGTCAAAAAGATTTCATTTAGAATTTGAATCTTGGGAAATTTGTTTTAAAAAAAAACCTCAGAAACTTATAAAACACATTCCTGAATAGGATTACTGGTCATAACAAAACTTAAAACTTAATTATTTATTTAACCAAGGTGGCAATAAGACATTTCAAAGGCATATATGTAGGGTTATATACTTGTTAGCAAAACTCAGCTCCTTCAATATTAAAAGTTTTAACCTTTTTAAAATATTTTTAAGTTTATTTATTTTGAGAGAGAGACAGAGACAGCACGAGTGGGGAAGGGGCAGCGAGAAAGGGAGAGAGAGAGAGAGAGAAAGAGAGAGAGAGACTCCCAAGCAGGCTCCATGATCCCAGCTTAGAGCCCATTGCAGGCCCCAAAGCCACAAAACTGTGAGATCTTGACCTGAGCCCACACCAAGAGTTGGATGCTTAACTGACTGAGCCACCCAGGGGCCCTAACTTTTTTTAAGTAACCAAAGACCTGATAAAGACCAAACATAGAAACTTTCATTTTCTGGGCAGACACAAGAGAAAAAAAAAAAATCTTTATTTCCATTTTTTTTTTATCAAGAGCAGAGGAACAATCCAAGAAAACTTTGTCTTTTTAACAGAGAATAAGGCATAATTTTAATCTTATACCAGTGTACTTTTAAAATAAATCCATTTCAATCTTAGTCTTGACCACACATAAGATTCTTTTCTAAAGCTTTACCTTCACAAACCTTCTATAACTTTCTTTTGCATTCAGATTTTGATGTAAGCCCCCCCCACGTCAATCTTAATTACACTGAGCAGAATTTTAACTCTTAGAAACCTTAGTCTCCAGTGAATACTAAATAATAGGCAATTGTGAACTGTCTGTTACACCAGAATTCTTTTAGACCTAAGATTAATAAATACACTTTATAATTTAAAAACATGTTCTTCATAGTACTTTTAAATAAGTCTTTTAGTAAAGCACATAGCGTATTTACCAACAGACCTAAGTATCCTCAGCTTTTCTGCAATAAGAAGTCAAAGGCAGATAATCCTGTTTAGTAATTAATGTTTCAGTAGTTTATCTTATTTGGAAACGGCTTAGATACCCAATGAATTCATCCCAATTTATCATGTAACTTAGCAAAACTTCAAAGTTTCAGGTTACCAAGGATTTTGATAGTTATCTTAACAATTACCCATGAGAACTTTATGAGACAGACAAAATTAACAATCATCTTAAGTCATCCCTTCAGTATGAGCCTAAAGACCTTGTAGGAGGAATGCTAGCATGCCCTGTTTTCCCATCACATTATAGACTGCAAAATTGGTGCTGGCATATGGGCTGAGATACCTTGCCATGCCTTGCCTTGCAGTTCTTAACCCATGGAAAATACTAAAGACATTTAACAAGAGGAAATTATCCAATTTTGTAACTGTCATAGTCAATAGGAGGCACTGATAAAAATCAGTAAAGATAGAAACCCATCATGGTCTAAGTGGCATTCCAACACATGTAGTCTTTTACAGTCAACTTCCCTGGGAAATAGTCCCTGGTTGGGTTTTAATTCAGTCTGATACTGATTTGGGTTGGTTCCCAGTGGAAGTGACTAGGCCAGAAGTGGCTAGAATAGAGGTGTGGAGGGATTCACATTAGACCAATGAGGAAGAAATCTTACCTGGGAGTCTTTGAGATTGGCAGCTGTCCTAGTGACTTACATGGCTGTCCCATGACAAAGACAGACGACTCTGTATAAGAGTAGGTACAATTAGAGAGCATCATTTCTTGGTCTTATTACCATTCTGACCAGGGTACTCACCTCCAGCCAAAATGCAGGCTTGCTCCTCCCCATAGAGTAGCCACAGGTTAGAGGACTGCAGCCTGAGCAACTGGCAAGAAAGTGTTCCAATAAAACCATATTCCTTGAAAAGCCCCTGGAATAAAAGTAAAGGAAGAGAACAGAAGTTACTCATGAAGTTCATAACAAGACTCAGAGGTCAGATGAACAGACTCAAAGCTCGATTTAAGGGTGCCAAAATGATAAAATTTGAAGTGGGGTTCATGAGCAAACAGCTAACAAAGAACTCCTGAGATGTTTTTGGTTCAAAAAAGTGATTTTATTATAGCAAGGGACAGGACCTCTGGGCAGAAAGAGCTACACTGGGATTGTGAGGAGTGACTGATTATATACTTTTAAGTTTGTGGAGGGAGGGGAGATAAAGATACTTTAGTTTCTAAGGAATTTCTGTACACTAAAAGCAGGCTCTTACAGGACTCTGAAGATTTAGCTATAGTCAAGATAAGGTTGCTTTTAGTTTTTTATTTCAATGTAAATATTAAGGCATTAAGGCAGCCATAAAGTCCTTGAGGAATGTTATGCATTGCAGGTCTCTGGGCTGCAAGCTGTAAGGGGATTTAACTTAAACTACATTTTTCTTGGGGCACCTTGGTGGCTCTGTTGGTTAAGTTTTCGACTTCAGCTGAAGTCATGATCTCATGGTTCATAGGTTTGGGCCCTGCTTCAGGGTCTGTGCTGACAGTTGAGAGCTTGGAGCCTGCTTTGGATTCTGTGTCTCCATCTCTCTCTGCCCCTCCCCTGCTCACATGCTGTCTCTGTCTCTCAGCTACATTTTTCTTGCTTTCATATCCCTCATCAGTTCCTCCTTCTGAATCTTTTATATTGACTACACTTACTATTCAATCACAGCTCAACATTTAGCCCTCTGCTGCTTCACTTTCTCCCATTGCTCCTTCTAGATCTTTTCTTCTTTCCTTCCCTCTCCATTCAGAGAGTTCAAGATGCTTCACTGAAAAGGGAACTCTCATGCACTACTGATCAGAGTGTAAATTGATGCAGCCGCTATAGAAAACAGTATGGAGATTCTTCAAAAAATTAAAAATAGAACTACAATGTGATCGAGTAATCTCACTTCTGGTGTTTATCCAAAGGAAATGAAATCACTTTCCCCTAGAGATATCTGTATCTCCATGTTCATAGCAGCATTATTTATAATAGCCAAGACATGGAAACAACCTAAGTGTCTACTGATGGATGAGTGGATAAAGAAAATGTGACACACTAATGCACAGCATTGTGACTAGTTAACAACACAATATTAAATACTTAGAAGTTGCTAAAAGGATAAGAGTAGATCTGAAATATTCTTACCACAATAACCTAAAAATGGTAATTATGTGAGGTAAAGGATGTATTAACTAACCTTATTGTGGTAATTATTTCACAATATATACATGTATCAAATCATATTGTGCATCTTAAACTTAGAGTGTTTTGTGTCACTTATATCACAATATAGTTGGGGGAAAAAGATGCCTTACCTAATCCACTATATTTCTAGCATCTTCAACCTTCATATTTAATTTTTCTTCTCTGCCTCTTCCTCCTCAATTCTCCCCATGGAAGAAGGGAGTCTTCTTTGCATTTCTGATATGACAGCTATAGACTTAGTTTCATCTGAGGACTTGTTTTCTGTTTCTCTCTTGTCTTTCAAGAAAGCAACTCCTCTTCCAGCAAAGCCAGTGGGGAGATGAGGTCACATCATCTTCTCCTTCACCCTTCATCCACAGCCCCTTCACCCACAGTTCCTACTTGGGCTTAAGATCCCATCCCTGGAGGCTGTAGGAACCACAAAAAAAAGTAGTAGGACAATGGAGCAGAGAAATATGGGGGCTGCTACTTTCAATGGGTGGTGGTGGAAGCTGTCTCTAAGAATGAGGGCATTTGAATAGAGTTTGTGAAGACAATGAAGGAATGAGACACATAAAACTGGTGAAGCGTATTTCAGGGAAGCCACAGAGAGAATGGAAATGCTGTGGCAGGAAGGCATTCAGAGACTTCAAAGGATGGCAAGTAGGCCAATGTGGTTGGAGGACAAGCAAGAGGAGGAGAGGGATGTCCAGCTTATTTTCACAAGTCCCTCCCCTCTATATTAGCCTATATAACCCTGCCTGCTTGGAAAATATCTCCTTATATTATATTATATTATATTATATTATATTAATTATACATTATAATTTATTTTATTTTATTTTATTTTATTTTATTTTATTTTATTTATTTTTAATTTAAATCCAAGTTTGTTAACATATAGTGTTGTAATGATTTCAGAAATAGGATTTAGAGATTCATCACTTGTTTATAACACCCAGTGGTCATACCAACAAGTGTCCTACTTCATACCCCTTTTGCACTTAGTTCGTCCCCCCACCCAACACCCCACCAGCAATCCTCAGTTTGTTCTCTGTACTTAAACTCTTATGGTTTGTCTCCCTCTCTGTTTTTTACATTATTTTTGATTCCCTTTTCTTATGTTCACCTGTTTTGTATATTAATTCCAGAATGAGTGAAGTCATATGATCTTTGTCTTTCTCTGACTTATTTTGCCTAGTATAATACACTCTAGTTCCATCCACGTTAATGCAAATGGAAAGATTTCATTCTTTTTGAGTTTCTGAGTCATATTCCATTGTATACATATGCCATGTATTCTTTATCCATTCATCAGTCGATGGACATTTATTGTTGATAATGTTGCTATAAACATTGGGGTGCATGTGCCCCTTCACAACAGCACTCCTCTATCCTTTGGATAAATACCTAGTAGTGCAATTGCTGGGTTATAAGGTAGTTCTATTTTTAATATTTTTAAAGAATTTTTGAATGTTTTTATTTATTTTTGACACAGAGACAGAGCATTAGCAGGGGATGGGAAGAGAGAGAGGGAGACACAGAATCTTAAGCAGGCTCCAGGCTCTGAGCTGTCAGTGCAGAGCCCAATGTGGGGTTCGAACTCACGGACTGTGAGATCATGACCTGAGCTGAAGTCGGATGCTTAACTGACTGAGCTATCCAGGCGCCCCTCTATTTTTAATTTCTTGAGGAACCTCCATACTGTTTTCCAGAGTGGTTGCATCAGTTTTCATTCCTACCAGCAGTGCAAAAGAGATCCTCTTTCTCCGCATCCTCGCCAATATATCTTGTTGCCTTAGTTGTTAATATTAGCCATTCTGACTGATGTGAAGTGGTATCCCAATGTGGTTTTAATTTGTATTTCCCTGATGATGAGTGATGTTGAGCATTGTCATGTGTCTGTTAGCCATCTGATGTCTTCTTTGGAAAAGTGTCTGTTCGTGCCTTTTGCCCATTTCTTCACTGAATTCATCGGTTTTGGGGGTTTTGAGTTTGATAAGTTCTTTGTAGATTTTGGATACTAACCCTTTATCTGATATGTCATTTGCAAATACCTTCTCCCATTTCACTGGTTGCCTTTTAGTTTTGCTGATTGTTTCCTTTACTGTGCAGAAGCTTTTTATTTTAATGAGGTCCCAATAGTTCATTTTGCTTTTGTCCTCCCTCCCTACAGAGACATGTTGAATAAGAAGTTGCTGTGGCCATGGTCAAGAGGTTTTTGCCTGTTTTCTCCTCTAGGGCTTTTATGGCTTCCTGTCTTATGTTTAGGTCTTTTATCCATTTTGAGTTTATTTTTGTGTATGGTGTAAGAAAGTTGTGCAGGCTCATTCTCCTGCATGTCGCTGTCTGTCCAGTTTTACCAACACCATTTGCTGAAGAGACTGTCTTTTTTCCATTGGATATTCTTTCCTGCTTTGTCAAAGATTAGCTGGCAATACATTTGCAGGTCAATTTCTGGGCTTTTTATTCTGTTCCATTGATATATTTGTCTGTTTTTGTGCTAGTACCATACTGTCTTAATGATTACAGTTTTGTAATACAGCTTGAAGTCCAGTATTGTGATGCCTCCTGCTTTGGCTTTATTTTTCAGGATTGCTTTGGCTATTAGCGATCTTTTCTGGTTCCATACAAATTTTAGGATTGTTTGTTCTAGCTCTATGAATAATGATGGTGCTATTTTGATAGGGATTGAATTGAATATGTAGATTGCTTTGTATATTAGGGACATTTTAACAATATTTGTTCTTACAATCCATGAGCGTGGAATGCTTTTCCATTTGTGTGTGTGTGTTTGTCTTCTTCAATTTCTTTCATAAGCTTACTATAGTTTTCAGTGTATAGATTTTTCACCTCTTTGGTTAGGTTGATTCCCAGGTAATTTATGGTTTTTGATGCAAGTGTAAATGGGACCAATTCCTTGATTTCTCTTTCTGATTCTTCATTATTGGTGTATAGAAATGCAACAGATTTCTGTACATTGATTTTATATCATGCAATTTTGCTGAATTCATGTATCAGTTCCAGCAGTTTTTTGATGGAGTTTTTTGGGGGGTTTTCCACAGAGAATATCATATAGTCTGGGAAGAGTGAGAGTTTGACTTCCTCTTTGCCAGTTTGGATGACTTTTATTTCTTTGCGTTGTCTGTTCAGCTAGGACTTCCAACACTATGTGAAATAACAGTGGTGTGAGAGGCCATTCTTGTCATGTTCTTGACCTTCGGGGAAAGCTCTGTTTTTTCCTCATTGAGGATGATGTTGGCAATGGGTCTTTCATTTATGCTTTTATGATCTTGAGGTATGATCCCTCTATCCCTACTTGAGGGTTTTTATCAAGAAAGGATTCTGCATTTTGTCAAATGTTTTCTCTGCATCTATTGAGAGGATCATGTAGTTCTTACCCTTTCTTTTTTAATGTGATGTATCACATTGATTGATTTGTGGATATTCAGCCAGCCCTGGATCCTGGAATAAATCCTACTTGATCATGGTGAATAATTCTTTTAATATATTATTTGATTTGATTTGCTAGTATTTTGCTGAGAATTTTTGCATCCATGTTCATCAGGGAAATTAGTCTTTAGTTCTTTTTCTTAGTGGGGTCTTTGGTTTTGGAATCCATGTAATGCTGGCCTCATAAAATGAATTTGGAAGTTTCCTTCCATTTCTATTTTTTGAAATTGCTTCAAAAGAATAAGTGTGAACACTTCTTTAAATGTTTGGTAGTATTCCCCTGGAAATCCATCTGGCCCTGGACTCTTGTTTGCTGGAATATTTTTGATTACTGATTCAATTTCTTTACTGGTTATGGGTCTATTCAAATTTTCTATTTCTTCCTGTTTCAATTTTGGTAGTTCATATGTTTTTAGGAATTTGTCCATTTCTTCCAGATTGCCCAATTTTTTGGCATATAAATGCTCTTTTTATTGTTTGTATTTCTGCAGTGTTGGTTGCTGATCTCTCCTCTTTCATTCATGATTTTATTTTTTTTTTTGGGGGGGGGTCTTTCCTGTTTCTTTTTGGCCAGTCTGACCAGGAGTTTTTCAAGAATGAGATCCTAGTTTCATTGATCTGTTCTACTGTTTTTGTTTTTTAATTTCAATATCACTGGTTTCTGCTCTTATCATTTCCCCCCTTCTGCTGTTTTTGATATCTGTGTGCTGTTCCCCCCCCCCCCCGATCTTTTACGTGTAAGGTTAGGTTGTGTATTTGAGACCTTTCTTCCTTCTTTAAGAAGGCCTGGATTGCTATATGCTTCTTTCTTATAACTGCCTTTGCTGTATCCCAAAGCTTTTGGGCTGTTGTGTTTTCATTTTCATTGGTTTCCATGTACTTTTCAATTTCCTCTTTAATTTCTTGGTTAACCCATTCATTATTTAGTAGGATGTTCTTTAATCTCCAAGTAGTCATGGTGTTTCCATAATTTATCTTGTTGATTTTGAGTTTCATAGCATTGTGGTCTGAAAATATGCAAGGTATGATCCTAATCATTTGTACTTGTTGAGGGCTGATTTGTGATACTTATGTGATCTATTCTGGAGAATGTTCCATGTGCACTCGATAAGAATCTGTATTTTGCTGCTTTAGGATGAAATGCTCTGAACATACCTGTTAAGTCCATCTGGTCCAAGGTGTCATTCAGAGCCATTGGTTCCTTGTTGATTTTCTACTTAGATGATCTACACATTGTTGTAAGTGGGTTGTTGAAGTGCCTTATCATTATGGCATTCTTTTCAATGATTTTCTTTTTGTTTGTGACTAATGGATTTATATATTTGGGTCTTCTACATTGGGGGCATAAATATTTACAATTGTTAGATCTTCTTGGTGAATGGACCCCTTAATTATGGTATAATGCCCTTATTCATCTCTTGTTGGTCTTGATTTTAAAATCTAGTTTGTCTGATATAAGTATGACTACTATAGCTTTCTTTTGTCAACCATTAGCATGATAGATTGTTCTCCATCCCCTTACTTTCAATCTGAAGGTGTCTGTGGGTCTAAAATTGGTCTCTTGCAAACAGCATATAGATGAATCTTGTTTTCTTATCCATTCTGATATGCTATGTGTTTTGATTGGAGCGTTTAGTCCATTGACACTTAAAGTGAATACTGAAAGATATTAACTTAGTGCTATTGTGTTGCCTGTAGAGTTGGTATTTCTGGTGATGTTCTCTGATCCTTTATAGTCTGTTTCTTTTGGTCTCTTGTTTTGTTTCCTATTTTCTCCACTAGAGTCCTTCTTAAATTTTCTTGCAGAGCTAGTTTAGTGGCCATGAACTGCTTTAGTTTTTGTCTGTCTGGTAACCTCTTTATTTCTCCTTCTATTTTGAATGAAAGTCTTGCTGGATAAAGAATTCTTGGCTTCATGTTTTTCTAATTCAACATGTTGAATATATCCTGCCACTCTTTTCTGGCCTGTCAAGTTTCTGTGGATAGGTCTGCTGCAAACCTGATCTGTATTTTCTTATTGGTTAAGGACTTTTTTTCCCTTGCTGCTTTCATGATTCTTTCCTTGTCTGTGTATTTTGTGAATTTGACTATGATATACCTTGGTGATGGCCATTTTTGTTGAATCTAATGGGAACTCTCTGTGCTTCTTGGTTTTTTATGTCTGTGTCTTTCCCCAGACTAAGAAAGTTTTCTGCTATAATTTGCTCACATAAACCTTCTGCCCCTCTTACTCTCTCTTCATCTTCTAGGACTCATATGATTTGGGTGTTATTCCTTTTTCATAAACCACTGAGTTCTCTAAGTCTTATATCATGCTCTTTTGCTTTTGTTTCTCTCTTTTTTTCTGCCTCATTATTGTCCATAATTTTGTCTTCTATATCACTGATTTGCTGCTCTTCTGGTCCATCCTTGCTGTCATAACATCCATTTGACATTGCATCTCAGTGATAGCATTTTTAATTTTGTCCTGACTAGATTTTACTTCTTTTATCTTTGCAGAAAGGGATTCTGTGCTCTTTTCAACCCCAACTAATATTCTTATTATCGTGGTTCTAAATTCTATTTCAGACAGCTTGCTTATATCTGTGTTAATTTTTTCTCCTGGCTGTCATTTCTTCCAGTTCTTTTTTTTTGGGGGGGGGGGGTTAATTCCTTTGTTTTGTCACTTTGGAGGAAGAAAACAATTGATAAAGTAAAAAATAAAAATTAAAAAATTAAAAACAAAACAAAAATTGAATAAAGGAAGCTAGATCCTAGGTTTTGGTTTGTTCTGCTTCTTGAAAGAAGCTTGATAGTGTCACCTGGGTCACTCAGTCAGTTAAGCATCTGACTTCAGCCCAGGTTATGATCTCACAGTTTGTGAGTTTGAGCCCTTCATCAGGCTCTGTGCTGACAGCTTGGAGCCTGGATCCTACTTCAAATTCTGTGTCTTCCTCTCTCTGCTCTTCTCCTTCTCACACTCTGTCTCTGTTCTTCAAAAATAAATAAACATTAAAAAATTTTTAAAAATTAAAGAAGCTTGATAGAATATAGAAAAGGGGGAATAATAAAGAGAATTAAAAGACAGAAAAGAAAGATGTGAGATAAGAACAAATTTAAAAATTAAAAAATCATATAATAAAATAGAATAAAATGAAATAAAGAAAATGAAATAGAATAAGAATTTAAAAATGAAAAGTATAGCAAAAATAATTTTTAAAAATTATAAAAAAGTTTTCAAGAATATAAAAATAATGTTTTCTCTTTCTGTATACAAGAAAAAGAAAAGAAAGGAAAGAAAACTATTTAAACAAAGATAGAAGCAAAAAAAAAAAAAATACAGACTAATAAATGAGTCAACAAACAGAATTGACCTGAATGAAGTTACATCCAGTTTTCTCTAGAAGTGAAACAGTGAAGCCCTCTATAGTCCATACACAAAGCAGGTGGAGGGACTTGGGCTGTTCTTCTAGGGTATGTGTTTGGAAGGCACAGTTGGGTAGAGCTTGGTGTAAAAGCTCCAGTCTACAGTAGGTGGCACTGCTTAGCTTACTGGGGAGTATCAGTGTGGCATGTGCGCATGTGCATGTGCATGTGGGTATGCAGGAGAGGTGGAAACAGCTTCACTCAGCTCCCTAGTGTTTGGCACAGGAACTTTGCCCTCTCACTGACCTGCAATCAAGCACTCCTTTGTCTCAGGCCTAGTCAACTCCCCATCTCTGTCCTGTGCCCAAGTTTTCCACCTGACAGGTGGCACCTCCCTCCAGAGTTTTATCCCAAATCGGGTTGTGTTTAAAAACTCCACACTTCAGAGACTCCTGTGGCTTTGACCCAAGTCGATTTTCTGGGAGAGGGTCTTGCTGAGCAATGGCCAAGTGTCATCTTGCCCCAGAAAACATTTATGCCAATTGTGCAGCAGCAGAGGCTCAGTGATTGTGGCAAATAACAACACACAGTCAGCGCCAGGTTTTGCCACACTCTGGTGTCTTTGTTCCAATAGCAGCAAACATGGCTGCTCTCCAGGGTCCTCTGAGACTTTTGCCTGTAGGGAGGCAGTATGGTCTCTACCAAATGCACTCCAAGCAGGGGAATTGTTTCTTGCCATGTGGCACATGGACCCCTCATACCTCAATGCCTACTCCTGGGTATTTTCCCAAATAAAGAAATACTTCACCAGAGCACCACCAGGCTCTGAGCTCCAGAGCTTCAGACTCTGTACTCCACTGTTTATAGAATCCTAAAGATATTGAAACCAACTTCTTTCAGTGGCTTGGAAGAACATATTTCTTGTTCAGTCTCCTGTGAGAGTTTTCACTCTTTCTCTTTCTCTCCAGCTACTTTCAGGGGAGTGTTTTTCCTGCAATCTCTCAATGCACTGCACTCTCTCCCTTTCTCTGTCCTCTCTTCTCAAAAACAACTCCCTACTTGCCGTGGGATTTCTCTCTTCCAGTTCACCTCTCTGCACCATGTACCTGCCAAGTTCTATGGCTAAAGTTATACATATTGTTGTGTTGATCCTCAGATCAATTTTCTAACTGTGCAAAATGGTTTGGTGCTGATCTAGCTGCATTTTAGGGAAGAGACAAACTGAGGATCTCCATGCTGTTCCACAATTTCCCCCTCTCCTCACTTTTAAATAAGCAACTCCCATGTCCCTCCACCTGTGAAAACTGTAGAGACTTCCTTGGACTTCCTCTGATCTTAATTTCTGTTTCACTTTTAGACCATGAGTTTCTTAAAGAGACGGATTTTTTTTTCATTTTCTTATCTCAAGTGATCAGAATTGTCACTGCTCAATAAATATTGAATGAATGAACAAATAAATGGAGGAAATGAGTGATTGTGACATTTTCTTCTCCCTTTGTCTTGCGTCAGTGGGAACCAGGTATATTAGGAGCCCAGGGCCCCTGGTAAACAGAATCTAGAAATGATGAGTTCTGCCTTTTACCAGGTTGGAGGGTCTTAGGAATGAACCTCAGGCCACAGCTTCCTGCTGGCTCCTACAGTGAGAAGTGATTACTGGCCACCCCTCCTTCTGTCTATGCTGAGGCCAACGGGTTGACTACTCATCTGACTTGGTGCTGTTTCTCCTTGGCTGTGTAAGAGGTTGCCTACTTGCTACAGGGAACTGAAGATCTGAAGTTACTATCTGCCTTGGGTTGGAATCCAGAGATATTGCTGATTGGTTTGTTTGCCTTATGCAGAATAAGTGTCAGCCTATCTGTATCTGTGAACAAAGGGGCTGCCGGGCTGCCCTGTTCAGCTTTGCCTCTCACACAAATTTTTTGTCATTTCAGCCTTTACTCTGCCTCATTCAGATTTCTTTCATGTCATAGACAGTGTTCTTTTCCCTGACTTCAGGAAGTAGGTAACTTCTTGACACTGAGAATGCCCAAGGCAGTGAGTTATCAGGCCAGCCCTATGTTGTGCAGGAGACTGGCCAGTACTGCTATGCAGGCAGGGTGGGCAGAGTGGGCAAAGATACTTGTGACTGGAGAAGTCATACACAGTAGGACCAGAGAACTCAGATTTCTGACAGCAGATCTTACCCAGGAGAAGGCAGAGTTTTCAAAGCAGATGGAGATGGAAGCATGAAAACTGGGTCTTGAATGTGAACAAAATGCAGTGAAGGCAACACAAGAAGAAAGTGAGTTAAGTAACACACAGAAGGGGCACAATACAAAGAATGTTGGGGTGTGTATTGAAGGAGTCATATCAGAAAAAGACTAGAAGTGGGGGGGACTAAAGTGAGAGGATCCAGAGAGCAGAGGCCATGCCAGGTTCCAGTAGAGGACCTGAGAGCTTTATCCAAGGCAGCCCCAGGGTGAGGAGGGTAAGTTAGTTGTGTAGCAAGGCAGCATATAATTTATTACTCATAATATTAATACTAAATCAACTATTCTCAAGTAATTCCCTTGTTTCTGAAAATCCCATATAAGGACTTATATTCAGTTACATTCTTTTTGTATAGAGACTTGAACATTGGCCTATGTCCCATCTGGCAATGAAATTAGAATTAAAGGCAGACCTAGGTTTGAATATCAGCTCTGCCTCATATTAGCTGTGACTTATGACATGCCTCTTACCCCACCAAGCCTAAACTTCCTTATTTGTAAAAGGGGGTATGGATAATAACTGACTTGAAGATTTAATAAGAAATTACCTGTGAAATTGCCTGGGGCATGGCTGGAACGTGCTGTTATCATACTTATTACCAACCTTACATTTTCAGTGTGAAGCAAACTTTTTATAAAGGGCATCCTGGTAACTAGACCGGGCTGGATGGGTTTTCTTCATCTCACTAAGATGACTCCCCAGCACCAAGCAGCTCACTTAACTTTGTTCTTCCCCATTTTGGCTGGCATTCTTGTTCCTGTCTCAATCCTCCTCCTTCCTTCTTTCCTGCCTCTGAAGTTGTCAGTGTTTTCCTCTCTGCCATGTTGAGTTCTCTCCCCAGTTATGGTCAATGGGAGATGCTCAGTGCCCATCAGTGCGCATACTTGATGAAGGTGAACGATAGTGATGCCTAGCTCTCTTATAAAAGGAAATCATTTCAGAGATCATTTCAGTGCTACTTATTCTGACTGCTGCTTGTAGTCCTGTCATCTTTCCCTGGGAGGCGTGAATTCACACTCCATTTCTTCCCAGAACCTGTGCTAAGCCTTTATTCATGTAAAAACTGAGAGCCCTCCAGCAGATCAATTTACCATTTAGCCATTTTACAGGTCTTATCTCAGATGGACTTGTGTAACTTGATGCTGTATTGCTTGGCAAAGGATTTGAATGTCTTTGTAAGGTGGATAAGCAGAAGATACAGTTATTAACTTGCAAAGAATATTATTTAGATTTTAAGCATTTAAATCTGGTGACTCAATGGCAGGATGAATAATTGAACCAAAGTTTTTTACCTTATAATTTTCTTCTGGAAGATCTCAAAATTTTTCCTTGTTGACCTTTAAGCCACGTTGCTGCCACCCTCTCTCACATAAGTGCAGAAGACCCTCCTTCTATCCATAAACTCTCCACCCATTCAACTGAGTGAGTGACATGTTTAGGTTTAACCCAGACTTACACAATAGCAGATGTTTGGCAGAATAAATCATACCCTTTCAGCCTAGATCAGAATAAAAAACTTATCTTTTTACTGCTGGTAAAGCCCTTGAGAATCTTGAACAAAACCAGTATTGGCTATATTTCTGACTATTTTTGAACCACTTGGTGGTTCAAAGTGTTTTCTTTTGTGACTAAGTGACTATTAAATGCTTTATCAAATTTAATCTACCAAGTGCAGGATTCCCACTTTGCTTTTCTTACTATGATCAACTAATGAAAAGTTAAAACAAGTCTGCTTAATTTATTAGAGATTAATTCTGTCAGTATTTTTTCACTAAATTAAAACCATGTAACTAAAAGCAAACAAGATTCAAAATAAAACCATAGCTATTGCATCACTATTCTATTTCTATAATTTTAAAATAAATCTTGTGAACAGAGCTCCTTTTCAGCACATGCCATAATTTGAATGTTTGTTGCCATGATGATGGGCTTTTATGACTGCTTATACCATAAGGTAAACAATTGGAGGCTAGTCTTGTAGAACACATTAAGAAACATCCAGGTTCTAAATGTCTATCAACTGATGAATGGATAAAGAAATTGTGGTTTATATACACAATAGAGTACTACGTGTCAATGAGAAAGAATGAAATATGGCCCTTTGTAGCAACGTGGATGGAACTGGAGAGTGTTATGCTAAGTGAAATAAGTCATACAGAGAAAGACAGATACCGTATGTTTTCACTCTTATGTGGATCCTGAGAAACTTAACAGAAACCCATGGGGGAGGGGTAGGAAAAAAAAGAGGGTAGAGTGGGAGAGAGCCAAAGCATAAGAGACTCTTAAAAACTGAGAACAAACTGAGGGTTGATGGGGGATGGGAGGGAGGGGAGGGTGGGTGATGGGTATTGAGGAAGGCACCTTTTGGGATGAGCACTGGGTGTTGTATGGAAACCAATTTGACAAAAAATTTCATATATTGAAAAAAAAAAGAGAAATATCCAGGCTCAAAAGGAACACCGGTTATCCTACAGGAATATTTCATCTGTTGCTGGAAATATCTAATCTCCCTTGCTGACTGGTTTTATATACCAGATGTATGGGTTTAATTTAATGTCTGCCTTCTATCAATAAATAGACTCATTTCTGTGGGCTGTAAAATTAGGTTGTTCTAAGTGTGTAGGACCATCAATCCCATGATCAATTCCAGAAGTAAATGGATACCACCTATAAGTCCGCTTGGACCACAGATTGCTATGCCTGATATTTTTGGTTGAGAGTATTTGTCCTTAACATGGAAAATAATGCATTATTGGAGTGATGGTCTTTAGAAAGCAACTTTGTAATTGGGGGGAATTTTAGAATATGGCAGATGTTGCATCCATGAATAATGGAAGGTTGACTGCATCTAAAGCCACAAAGTTAGAAAGATGGAAACTGGGTCAAACATCATATGGCTGACAGAAGGTGGAGAAATTTCATTCATCACTCATTTCTTAATTACCATGTTTATCAAAAGTGGTTAGTAAGAGGTATGTGTTTCCTTGAAAAGAATTAAGTCATTATCACAAGAATGCAAAGAGAAGGAAATAGCCTGGTGTTCTGCTTTTCTATATTCTCAAAATAGGCTCTTTAACTTCATATCTGAAATAGTAGTTTTGAAAGGCAGTGTTTTTGCTTTGAAAAAGATGAAATGAAGAGAAGGACCTTGAAAGTAAAAATTAAAAGACCTTGGAAGAGGAGGAGCACATTGGAAGAACTTGCCCCAGCAATAAGAAGAAAGGGTAGAGAAAGACAAGTGCCACACTATTTTAGGAGAAGGAAGAAGGCTTATTCTGGCTGAGAGAGGGCTGGTCTTAGAGGGTTTGTGGGTTCAGAGATGAAGGGACAAGGCCTGGGTTTCCTGATGGGGACCAGATTCCTCATGGAGAGACAGCACCTTGCCAACAATGTGAGAGCCTCAGAAAGCCCATCCTAGGCTTGCAGACCCTTTGCTGCCAGATGAATGACCACTGCTTACCAGAGCTCCACTCCACTCTGTTCTACTTTCCATGGTTTATGGAGGTCTTGTTTAACTGCTGCCCTCATGTCTCCATTGACTGTTCAACAGAAGCAATGCCATTTTTTTTTCTCTGAGCCTCTTAGAATTCTAATTAGAAATTCCCCCTTTCAATAGCCTGGAATGTTGAAGGCATTCCAAGTCCTTTGCAGAGTCAGATACAAAATAGAAGAACGAAACAAAAAGGAATGGAAAGTTACTTTAAAGGCTCTTCTGTACTCAATGTTTTAAAAATAACTGAATCCAGTTTTAAAAGGGAAAGTCTAGAGGTGCAAATGAAGGCACAATGGTGGCTTGGGACTTATCTGAAGAACTACTCGGAAGGAGGTCCTAAGCTGCATAGTAAGGCTGGGACCTATGAATGGCAACAGGAAACAAAAGCTAGAATTGAGAGTTGCTGGGGATAGACTGGGGCTGTGCTCATCTTCTAGGCAACCATTTCCCATTTCAGTCAGCTGATGCTCAAGACTGGATAATGACTCTTGAAAGAGAGTTTGGGATTCCCACCAACAGTGCAAAAGTGTTCCCCTTTCTCCACATCCTTGCCACCATCTGTTGTTTCATGAGTTATTAATTTTAGCCATTCTGACGGATGTGAAGTGGTATATCATTGTGGTTTTGATTTGTATTTTCCTGATGATTTGGGATGTTGAGCATATTTTCATGTGTCTGTTGGCCATCTGGATATCTTCTTTGGAAAAGTGTTCATGTCTTCAGCCCATTTCTTCACTGAATTATTTGTTTTTTGTGGTGTTGAGTTTGATAAGTTCCTTATAGATTTTGGATACTAACCTGTTATCTGATATATAATTTGCAAATATTTTCTCCCATTCGTAGGTTGCCATCTGTTTTTCTTGATTGCTTCCTTTGTTATGCAGAGCTTTTTAATCTTTTTAAAAATATTTTTTAATGTTTATTTATTTTTGAGAGAGACAGAGCACAAGCAGGGGAGTGGCAGAGAGAGAAGGAGACACAGAATCCAAAGCAGTCTCCAGGCTCTGAGCTGTCAGCACAGAGCCTGATGCAGGTCTTGAACCCACGGACTGCCAGATCATGACCTGAGATGAAGTCAGACGCTTAACTGACTGAGCCACCTAGGCACTCCATGGAGGAGTCTTCCAGGTTTTCCACATGAGTATCATGTCATCTGTGAAGAGCGAAAGTTTGAATTCTTCCTTGCTGATTTGGATGCCTTTTTGTTGTTGTTGTCTGATTGCTGAGGCTAAGACTTCCAGTACTATTTTGAACAACAGTAGTGAGAAGGGTCATCCCTGTCCTGTTCCTGACCTTAGGGGTGAAACTCTTAGTTTTTCCCCACTGAGGGTGATGTTAGCTGTGAGTCTTTCATTTATGGCCTATATGATGTTGAGGTATGTTCCTTCTATCCCTACTTTGTTGATAGTTCTTATCAAGAAAGGATGGTGTATTTTGTCAAATGCTTTATCTGCATCTATTGAGAGGATCATGTGGTTCTTTTACTTTCTTTTATTAATATGATGTAGCACGTTGATTGATTTGCAAATATTGAACCAGCCCTGCATCCCAGGAATAAATCCCACTTGATTGTGGTGAATAATTCTCTTAATGTATTGTTGGATTCAATTTTCTAGTACATTGTTGAGAATTTTTGCATCCATGTTTATCAGGGAATCTGGTCTGTAATTCTCCTTTTTAGTGGGGTCATTGTGTGGTTTTGCAATCAAGGTAATTCTGGCCTTCTAGAATGAGTTTGGAAGTTTTCCTTCCACTCCTCCTCCTCCTCCTCCTCCTCTTTCTTTTCTTCTTCTTCCTTCTTCTTCTTCTTCTTCTTTCCTCTTCTCCTTCTTCTTCTGGAACAGTTTCAAAAGAATAGGTGTTAGCTCTTCTTTAAATGTCTGGTAGAATTCCCCTCAGAGGTCAACTGGCTCTGGACTTTAGTTTGTTGAGATATTTTTGATTACTGATTCAATTTCTTTACTGGTTATGGGTATGTTCAAATTTTCTATTTCTCTCTGTTTCAGTTTTGATTGTTCATATATTTCTAGAAATTGTCCATTTCTTCCAGACTGTCCAATTTGTTGGCATATAATTACTCATAATATTCTTTTTTTATTGTTTGTATTTCTGCAGTGTTGGTTGTGATCTTTCCTCTTTCATTTGTGATTTTATTTTTTGGGGTCCTTTCCTTTTTCTTTTTGGTCTGACTAGGCGTTTATTGATTCTGTTAATTCTTTCAAAGAACCAGCTCCTAGCTCCATTGATCTGTTCTGCTGGGTTTTTTTATATTGATATCACTTATTTCTGCTGTAATCTTTATTATTTCCCTTCTTCTGCTGTTTTTGGGATTTATTTGCTGTTTTTTTTTTTCCAGCTCCTTTGGATGTAAGGTTAGGTTGTATATTTGAGATCTTTATTCTTCTCCAAGAAGGTCTGGATTGCTATATACTTCCCTCTATGACAGTCTTTGCTGCATCCCAAAGATTTGGGGCTATCATATTTTCATTTTCATTGACTTCGATAAACTTTTTTTTTATTTCTTCTTTAATTTCTTGGTTACTCCATTCATTCTATAGTAGGATGTTCCTTAATTTACAAGTATTTGTGGTCTTTCCAGAGTTTTTCAAGTTTCCTATAGTTGTGGTCTGAAAATATGCATGGTATGGTATCAAAATTTTTGTCCTTGTTGAGGGCTGATTTCTAACCCAGTATGTGATCTATTCTGGAGAATGTTCCATGTGCACTTGAGAAGAATGTGTATTCTTCTGCTTTAGGGTGAAATGTTCTGAATATATCTGTTAAGTCTATCTGGTCCAGTGTGTTATTCAAAGCCATTGTTTCTTTATTTTCTGCTTAGATGACCTTTCCATTACTGTAAGTGGGGTTAAAGTTTCCAGATGTTATGGTAGTATTATCAATCCGTTTTTTAATGTATGTGAGTAATTGATTTATATATTTGGGTGTTCCAAAATGGGGGCATGAATATTTACAATTGTTAGATCGTCTTGGTGAATAGACCCCTTAATTATGATAGAACACCCTTCTTCATCTCTTTATACAGTCTGTTTTAAAATCTAGTTTGTCTGATATAAGTATGGCTACTCCAGCTTTCCTTTGATGGCCATTAGAATGATAGATAGTTCTCCATTCCCTTACTTTCAATCTACAGGTGTCTTTAGATCTAAAATGAGTCTCTTGTAAGCAGCATATAGATGGGTCTTGTTTTCTTATACATTCTGATATCCAATGTCTTTTGATTGGGGCATTTAGTCCATTTACATGTAGAGTGATTATTGAAATCAGTTTAGTGCCATTGTGTTACCTGTAGAGTTGGTGTTTTGGTGATGTTCACTGGTCCTTTCTAATCTTTGTTGCATTTGATCTTTTTTGTTTTGTTTTGTTTTTCTCTCCACTCAGAGTCCTCCTTAAAATTTCTTGCAGGGCTGGTTTAATGGTCATTAACTCCTTTAGTTTTTGTTTGTTTGGGAACCTCTTTATCTCTCCTATTTTGAATAACAGGTTTGCTGTATAAAAAACTCTCAGCTGCATATTTTTTCCACTTCAGCACATTGAGTATATCCTGCTGCTCCTTTTGGGCCTGCCAAGTTTCTGTGGAGAGAACTGCACAGATCTGATCTGTCTTCCCTTGTAGGTTAAGGATTTTTTCCCCCTTGTTGCTTTAATGATTCTTTCCTTTTCTGTGTATTTTGTGAATATGACTATGATATGCCTTGGTGATAGTCGTTTTTTGTTGAATCTAATGGGAGTTATCTGTGCTTCTTAGCTTTTGATGTCTGTGTCCTTCCCCAGTTAAAGTTTTCTGCTATAATTTGTTTAAATTAACCTTCTGACCCTGTTTCTCTATCTTCATCTTCTGGGACTCCTATAATATGAATTTTATTCCTCTTTAATAAGTCACTGAGTTCTCTGTCTTTTATTGTGATCTTTGTTTTTCTCTTTTTTTGTTTTGCTTATTTTCCATAATTTTATCTTCTATATCACTGATATGCTGCACTGCTTCATCCATCCTTGCTATCATGGCAGGCGTTCAAGATGACATCTTGGTTATAGCATTTTTAAATTTGGCCTGACTAGATTTTAATGTATTCTTTTTATTTATTTTAACATTTGTTTATTATTGAGAGACAGAGAGACACAGAGCATGAGCAGGGGAGGGGTAGAGAGAGGGGGAGACACAGAATCTGAAGTAGGCTCCAGGCTCTGAGCTGTCAGCACAGAGCCCGACACGGGACTCAAACTCACAAACTGTGAGATCATGACCTGAGCTGTAGTCGGTCACTTAACCAACTACGGAGCCACCCAGGCGCCCCTGGCCTGACTAGATTTTAGATCTTTTATCTCTGAAGAATGGTGTCTCCTATGCTTTTCTTAAACCCCAGCTAGTATTCTTATCATCGTGGTTTTAAGCTCTAGTTTAGATTCTTACTTATATCTGTTGTTTAAATCCCTGGCTGTCATTTCTTCCTGTTATTTCTTTTGGGATGAATTCCTTCTATTCTTCATTTTGGATGAAGAGAAATAATTAATAAAATAAAAAAATAAACTAAAACATTTTAAACAAAACAAAACAAAATCAAATGAAGGGAGCTAAACCCTAGGTGTTTTTTGGGTTGCTTGTTGATAGAAACTTGATAGAAAAGAGAGAAAAAGAGAAAGGGAAAAAAGTTTAAAAAATTCATTAAAAAGTTTAAGTAATAAAATAGAGTAAAGCAAAATAAATAGAATAGAAAAAAGAAATAAAAAATTGTTCTTTCTGTATCCAAGAAAGACAAAGAAAAGAAAAAAGAAAACAACAAAAACAAAAATAGAAGCAAAGAAAACAAATGAACAAGCAAACTGAATGCAAACAGAATAAAGTTACATCCAGTTTTCCCTAGAGCTGAAACTTTGCAGCACACTATAGTCAGTAATTTTAACAGGTGAAAGGGATTTCTGCTTGTCTTCTAGGGAAAGTGCCAGGAGAGCACAGTGGACCAGACTTGGTGTAAGGGCTCTGTTCTCCACCTGGTAGCGCTGCTTTTCTCACTGAGATCCATCCACGTGTGCACACTAGAGGTGAAAATGGCTTCACCAGGACCTCTAGTCATTGGGGCTGGAATTTCGTGCCCTCACACACACAGGTATGATAAAGTACTCTTCCTTTGTCTCAGGTTTCTGTCTGTTCCCTGTCTCTGTCTGCTCCCTGCCTCCACCCTGTGTCCAAACTGTCTGCCTGCCTGGTGGTGATTCTTTCCAGAGTTTTATCTCATATGGGTCTGTGTTTCAAAATCCCACACTTCAGAGGTCTCCACAGCTTGGACCCAGTTCTCTGGGAGGATTTCACTGAACAATGGACAGATGCTGGCTTGTCCCAGAAAACATTCATACAATCTTGCAATAGCAGAGGTTCAGAGTTTATGGCAAATCACAACACACAGCTGGTACCAGGTTTCACCATACTCTGGTGTCTTTGTCCCAATAGCAGCAAATGTGGCCTCTCTCTGGGGTCCATGGGGACCTTGCCTGCAGGGAGGCCATATGACCTTTACCAAATGCACTCCAATCAGGGGAATCGCTTTTCTCCATGTGCTACATGGACTCCTCAGACTATGCTGCTTGCTCCTGGAGATACACCCTATTTCCTCACCAGAGCACTACCAAGCACTGAGCCCAAAACTTCAGACTCTGTGCTCCACAGTTTATAGAATCCTGGTGCTATTTCCTTTCTCCCCATCAATGGTTTTGGGGAACAAATTTCTTGTTCAGGCCCCTGCAAGGGTTTTCACTCTTTCTCTCTCTCTTTCTCTCCAGCTACTTTCAGGAAGAGTACTTTTCTTGCACGATGCTAATGCACTACCCTCTCCCCCTTCTCTTTCCTCTCTACATGAAAATGGATCCCTACTTTCATGGTTTTGTGGCTTTTCTCTCCCCCAATTCACCTCTCTGCACCACATACCTGCCAAGTTCTCTGGCTCAAATTATGCATATTATTGTGTTAATCCTCAGATCAATTTCCTAGGTGTTCAAAATGGCTTGATGCTGATCTAGCTGCATTTCAGGGATGAGACAAGCTCAGGTTCCCAGAACTACTCTGCCATCTTAACTATTTGTCATCCTTTTATTTTCTGATCTTGGTGACAACTGGAGCTTACTTCTGCTGAGAAGTGTTTCTTTAAAAATCGAATATTGGTAGAGGGACCAGCAAAAAGATGGGATTGAGTGGAGGAAAGTTCAATCCAGCTCCGTGGCCTCAGGGGAGCCTGGCTTGTTTCCTTAGCTTTGTTTCTGTGCACTTTTTACTTCAAAGCACCAGGACACATAGAAAGAAATATTTAGGATGGATTTAATGGAAAGATCAGAAAGATGTTTATTTTGGCCTTTCTTGCAGATCTTAAGGTGGAGAGAAAAAAAGGAGCCTTGTAGCTTGTTTTGCCCGGTTAAGTAGATTATTCCACTTAGACAAGTAGACAATGTTCCACAAGTAGACATTTCCTTGGAATGTGTGGTGACAACTAGTGTTTGATTCATAGATTTAAAAATTTGAGGGCCTGCCTCTTTTGAATACTGATTATTTTGTTGGAAGTAAGAGAACATGAAAAATCACTTTACACATGGTTATTGTACAGAGCTGAAGGCCAAAACATATAACTGGGCCTAATAAATGATTGAAACAAAAAACTAAACTCTTTTTATTAATCATGATTACCCTCTCCATTTCTCTGCCATAATTTCTCTGATTCAGTATTCTCTCCTGGCAGGAGCAGTAATGTAATATAACTGACTTAGTTTTACACACATGCATTTCTGTGCTATAGCAAACACCACTCATGTTTTAATTTATTCATAATCAAATTTGTTCCAAAGGGAAATTAACATGTGTCAGTTTTGTGTTTCCTTCTGTCACAGAGCTCTTTTGACTTTGCAGTGAGGGTCAAGTATGTGACTCATGTCTCTAGTACACTGAAAGCTCTCTGAGTCCACATCAATAGTTTTGGCTTTGTACCTTCTACCATATCTGTATTAGGAGTTGACACTATGGACAAATAGGAAGATGAGGCATTTCTAGAGCCAGTTCAGTGAAGAGTTCTAAAAAATGTACCAAGTTGGGACACCTGGGTGGCTCATTCTGTTGTGTCCGACTTCGGCTCAGGTCATGATCTCGCAGTTTGTGATTTCAAGCCCTGCATCAGGCCCAGAGCCTGAAGCCTGCTTCAGAATCTGTGTCTCTCTTTTTATTCCTCCCCCACTTGTTCTCTGTCTCTTCTCTTTCTCTCAAAAATAAACATTAAAAAATTTTTAAAAAATACTAAGTCAAGAGGATTAAAAAAAAAAAAAAAAAAGAGGCACCTACAGTAGAGCTGCAGTTAAGAGCCGAGAAATTCTAGGCCATATGTCAACCTCAATCCCCAGGATTGGAGTAAATGGGGGGGTGAAGATGGCATGGGAGTAGAGAAAGAGGATCAGGAGAATCAAGGTAAGAACAGTAGGGTCAGCAAGCCAAATCTCATTCCTTGGCAATCTTCATACACTTCTAGGGCAAATGGTCTGCTGAAAGGTGCCACAAGGGACCACAGTCAGTGCTGGTGAGTTCCTGACTCCTAACAAGTGATTGCCAGATGGGTAAGCTGGAAAAAGAATATTCATAATCTATACAGGACATTTTTGATAAACAGAGCCGAGGTGTCCGGGGTTTACCAGAGCAGAGTTATAAGGTATATAAATTTACTCTATTTTCTGAGCTGTTTTTAATTTACCTATACTGCTTATGATATAATCATAGCAGCTATCCAGGTTATTCTGTGGTAGACTACTTGATCTAATCTCAGTTCTGATTCTTTCTTGCTCTGTGATACAGGACACATTAATTTAATCTCTCAAAGTCTTGATTTCTTCAACTGTAAAATGATGATGCTATGACCTAACCCATAGGGATATAGAGAAGATCAAAGAAAATAATGGATATGAGGTATTTATCATAATGCCTGGAACATTAATTTCTCAATACATATTAACTATTATTATTGTAAATACATCTTTAGGAAAGTGTGATAGTTAATTTTTGTTTCAACTTGAGTGGACTAATGAATACCCAAATAGCTGGCAAAATATCATTTCTGGGTGTATTAGCAAGGATGTTTATAGACAAGATTAGCATTTGACACAGCAGACTGAATAAAAAAGATTCTCCTTCACCAATGTGGGTGGGCATCATCCAATCTGTTGAGAGGTCCAAATAGAACAAAAAGGCAGAGGAAGGGCAAATTCTCTCAATTCTTGAGCTGTGATATCCACCTCTCCTGCCCTAAGACACTGGAGGTCCTGCTTTTCAGGCCTTGAGATCCTGGGGCTTATACTGGTACATCGTCCACCTGGTTCTCAGGCTTTCAGCTTCGTACTGGGGGTTATAAAATGGTTCTGGTTCCCAGGCCTTGAGACTCAGACTAAATTATACCATTGTTCTTCCTGTTTCTCCAGCTTGCAGACAGCATATCATGTGACATTTAAGCTTTCATGATCCCATATGCCAATTCCCGTAAGTCTGTTTATATCTCTCTCTATATATTTTATTGGTTCTGTTTCTCTGGAGAGCCCTGACTAATTCAGGAGGTACAAAAGATGAAATTTTGGAGACAGCCCTATGTCTTGGTTGTAAGACCACAGACAATTCCTATGAATTCCACCTTCAAATGTATGTTGTGCAGTACGTGTTGGTTTCCATCTGCTATTGGCATTCAGAATTCCCTTTCCCTGATGGTTGTCACAGCGTCTTTTTTAGATGTTCCAAATACTAATGTCCAATTCTTAATTCAATGCATGTGCAAGTATCCCCACTTATCCTCAACTTCCTATTGTTCTCCCCTACCCAGGTATTGACAATAGCTTCTGTTTTCAATTGCAGAACTTTATATACAACTACTTAATATGCATGCTGAAAAGTTTGGTTTTAATTGTCTAGGAAAGAATCTGACCATTACTTATTTGAGAGAAAGGTAGTAAGATATCTTAAATTTCTGATAATTATTGGTACTACAAAAACATAATTGTTATAATGAAGAAATTACATCTTGAAGATTTTATGTATGATAATGAGCATCTACCATAAACATGATGAGGCACAACTAGTCCCTTGACCAGTATCTATCCCCCTGTGACTCCAGACATCCAGCAATGTTTTCTTATTGTAGTTTTTCTTTCTTATTTTTATTCATTGTTTCTTTTTAAAGATTATATAATTATATATATTCATGGTAGACAATTTGCAACATATAAAATGTGTAAAGGGAAAAATAGAAATCTTTCAATAAATATAGCCATTGTTAACACTTTAGGATTTTTCTTAGTCTTTTAAAAGAACATATGCATATGTGTACATAATATTTTTATAAAATTGTTACACAGTTTTAATTTTTACATTTTTGTATTTCATCTACCCTTTTCAACCACCACAGCATCCAGTACCAGACTGCTTCTCCTCCATGAGGAACTCTGCCTCTTAAGGGGAAATGTGCTCAAACATGTTTGAAATAAGAAATGAGATAGGTTATCTCACGTCCTTGAAAAGGCCAAGAAAGACATTGCTACCAGTTTGAATGCCCTCTCTCAGATTTATGCAGGATCTCAAGTAGCATTTCCTAATTGAACAACCATGATACTTATTGATGAGGTTTAGATACCACAACTTTTTAAGAGAGATGAACTGAAGTGAAAAACAACTGGACCACTAAAGGTCTGAGTACTTATGATTTTTCTTTGCTTTTTTTTTTGGCAGAAAGCACAAGAAAGAATTCTGCACTGTTTATATATTTGAAAAACACATCCCTAAGCTGCTATCTTCACACTGAAATATAAAGACTTTGAAGACAATATACTCATGGAGTTGGCATCTGAAAAACAAATCACCCTTCAGTGAAAATTCTCTGTAGTTTCTGGGTCCAATTTTCATTGGAGTATCCACTACAATCTGCTACAACCATAAAATATTTGATGATACTTCTGATTATCTATAGCTTGAATTGAGACTTTACAATTTGTAGGAAATAAAGAATGAGGAAAAAAATCAGCTGAATTTAGAATCTGATTATTTACCTTTATATAAATGTCTTAGTGAAATATTAAAATTATACAATTTTTATGCTGAAATGGTTTATTTGAGGGTTTATTTGAGAAGTTTATTTGAGGGTTTATTTGAGAAGAAGATTAAAGAGAGAAAAGTAAACAAATTTCATGATTTTATCTAACTTAAAATTCAGAGTTTAATACGGTCTTGTGTGAAATTTCATGGCTGAAATCTGTTAAGTGGGATAAGAGGAGCCAGGATGGTGAGCACAAAAGGAGAGTGAAGGTATAATGAGGGTGAAATAAAACATGAATAACATGGAAATGTGCAACAATGGTTACTTTGTCATGAGCTAACTAAAAGCTATAAATGATTATATGAGATAAAAATTTACCAGTTATTCTGCTAAAGATCATGGTGAAAAGATAATTTGTTTAATTTCTATTCTTAAACTTATTTTCTGAAATTTAAGATTATGCTAAGAAATGTGGAATATTTTGGAAATACATATCCTGCTTTTTATTACATTCCTCATCATTTTGAACTTAGATAAATCTACTTGAACTTAACTCAGTAATGTAAATATATCTCCAGTTAGCAACTTTGTCTTTGGTGTCCAAATATGCTTAAAGCAGATCTTGGGGAGTATTTGCAGCTAAACATTTTAAAATGATATTTGATCTAATAAAGAGGAAGAACATTCCCTTGTGGGTTTGCCGTGCCTTCTCTAACTGATTCATTTGGTGTTTAAAGATGTGTTTCCCATTTATTTCAGTTATATAATGGATGTAATAGGAATGCCAAACCTTTTTTTCTTTATTACCATGAACATGGTTCTCTGGCTCTGACTCATACTATAAAATTTCTGAGAATCCCTGAAATTTTGGGTTTGCAACCATGATGACCACTCAGCAGTATGAACACCTATCTCTTGGCATTCCAGATTGCCTGAACTTAGGAGATATCTTTCCTCTTTCCTGTCTGCTTTCTTCAAAAACTGCAATTCCTGCTAGGTATAAAGAACTCACTTGATGATGGGGATTAAGTGGCACACAGACATACACTATTTATAAATAACTGTAGGATTATAATATTGTGATTTATAAAAAGAAAAAAAATATATATTTAGTATTCACCCCCAGTTCCTGACACAGAGCTCCTAAAACCCTTGCAAATTCCCAAGTGATAAGAGCACTACTATTTTGTTTTCTAATGAGGAGACTCTGGGTGGGCTCCTAGATACCTCCTGGATAGAGGATGGTCACCAGAAAACCAAGACATAATTTGAAGCTTGGAATGTTTAGTTCCATTCTCCAACCTCCAGAGAGAGGAGAGGGGCTGGAAATGGAGTTAGTAATTGATCATGCTTATGTGAGGAAGCCTCCATCAAATCTCAATAGTATGGGGTTCAGAAAGCTTCCAGGTTGGTGAATATACCCAGATACCAGGAGGGTGATGCACTCACAAGTCCGTGGGGACAGAAGCTCTTGTGCTCAGGGGGCTCTTAGACTTCGCCCTACATTTTAACTAAAAGCTATAAATGATGTTAGTTAAATCTAAAATTTCTGGCTGTTTGTTTTCTTTGTCATATCCATTATTATATAGTAAATTTTTAAACATAAGTGTTTCCGCGAGTTCTGTAAGCTGCTCTGGCAAATAATGGAAACCAAGATGGGAGTAGTGGGGTTCTCTGATTTGCAGCCAAGTGGGCAGAAGTTGTGGGTAACCTGGGGACCTACTACTTTCAGTTGGCATCTGAAGTGGAGAGCAGTCTCATGAGACTGAACCCTTAACCTGTGGGATCTAAAGTTGTCTCCTGGCTGATGATTGAGTTAAATTATGAAACACCCAGCTAGTGTCACAGAGAATTGCTTGGTGGGGAAAAGTCACACACATATGGTGTTATGAGTGTTGTGAGTGTAGAGGTAGGTGAGTGGAAAAGAGACAGGGATGAGAAGGAGGAATGACTGAAGCTTTTCCCTCTTTATAAATATTTCGTGAAAAAAAATGTTTAAAAAAACTATGAATTTTCAGAGCACACAGAGACAGTTCCTCTGACATATTTGTTCATTTTGGTGTTAAAAAATAAGTATTTGGAAATTATCTCTAAGGTGCTCAACTTCACTCAATATAGAAACTGGCAATAAGAGCCCAATTTTAGCCCTTTCAGACATATTCACAAGGTAACTCCATTCCTCTTTTAATGGTTGCAAAAATCCCACACTTTGTAGGAAAACTCAGAACAGAAACTTCCATTACCTCTCTGTTGCATTTTTGTAACCAAATGTAAGGAGAAATGTATCTAAAACATAATGTGTTCTAGATTAGGATGGCCACCTTCAGCTTGTGTGGACTCACCGTACATGAGCCATTTTGCCTTCCAAGCACTGCCTTCCAAGCACTGCCTCAATATTAGTGAAAAAGAAGTTTTATTGGGTGTTTCAAATAGCAACAGAAAATTCATCTCCTTAGCAAGTGTGTTTCTTTGAAATATATCTTGTAAAAAATTCTACTTTCAATATTTTCTGCTGAAACAGTAAGTCATAATAAGATTTTCATAGCAATTTACACTTTTCTAGCTATGACTAATAGTTTTATAATAATAAAAATAGCTGAGATATGTCAAATATCATTTTTCTTATATGTCTATCATCCAAAAATGGGGAAAAGTGAAATAAGAAAAAACAGAAGAAAAGCCATAAATTTATCACTCAGATATAAACACTAAAACTATCTTTCCATTTATTCTATTTTCATATAAGACTACATTTACATGTTTATTAAAATAAAAATGGAACAATATATACTGTCTTAAATGCGTATTTATTATTTACAATATTGAGAACCTATTCTTCTGCAACACCATTCTAATGCATGCTATATTTTAGCATTTATTAACCAATCCCTTTGTTGTTGTTGACATGCTTTGTTTCTCATTATTCACTAGTAATATAAACACTGAGTCAATTGCAAAAGAAACTTTGTACTACTGTGGCTTTTTGTGAAAGAAAAAGATGGACTAAAAGTTTCATGGCACAAAAGAAGTAGATTCAGTTTTAACTGGATAAATTAAATGAATGAATAAAACAAAAATTTCAGCCATTTGTCAAGAGCTCTGGTGACAGTAAATAACATGAGGTTTTAATTTTGGTGCAAAAGCCTGGGATATTGTCATAATTGATTTAAGTGCTAGAGAAAATAGTTTAGGATAATAGTAGCATCATATCATTTAGTGGCAGGTACTGCATGAATCACATACTATCTAATACGCATACTAATGTAATAGGTATTTATGAATATTATTTCTATAAAACCTTTTTGTATTGACAATAACCTTTATTGAAGTATAATTAACATCCAATGTTATATTAGTTTCAAGTGTACAACAGAGTGATTCAACAATTCCATACTGTTCAGTGCTCACCATGATAAGTGTAGTCACCATCTGTCACCATGCAATGTTATTGTAATATTATTGACTATATTCCCAATACTATCCTTTTCATCTCTGTGACTTATTTTATAACTGGATGACTGTATCTCTTATTCCCCTTTATCTATTTCACCCATCCCCCTCCACCTTCCCTCTGTCAACCACCAGTTTCTTTTTTTTTTTTTTTCTGTATTTGAGTTTGTAATTTTGTTGTTTTGTTTGTCTCTTTGTTCATTTAGATTTTAGATTCCACATAGAGGTGAAATCACATGGTATTTGTCTTTCTCTGTGTATTGACAATCTCTGTGTTCTTCAGAATATAATATTTATGATCCTCAGAATCTAAATCTTTTAGATTAAGTCCTAAAAGATACAAACACAAAAAAGAGACAAACATTTACTGAGCATCTACTGTGTATCAAACACACACTTGGTAGCTGATTTCCTGGAGAACTTACTATATGCCTAAATTTTACTTTGTAATGTAAACTATTATATCAAACTCCCAATGGTATCTATTTTAAAATAACACTTTTGGATGATTAAATAATTTTATTACCACAAATCAATGAAGGCAAACAAATCTATCACTATTCTATGTGAGAAGAAACAAAACATTAGCTTCTTAACTTTCCCTAGATAGGATAAAAGCATTTTGACAAATGCCAACACCAGTCACACAAACCCTTGAGCTACAGAATATATAGCAAAAGCAAGACAGGAAAGATCAAAACCTAAGGGGATAAACATAAAACAGAGTTTTCTCAAATGTTTTTTCAAAGAATGTTATTGTGCAGATGTTTTCCATAATTATTGGAGACATTTTCTTCTCTAAATGTTTAGCAATAAACTTATTTCTAATGTGGATTCATAGTTTTATATTAACAAATCCATCATATGTGCTAATAATTTCCCTAATGAGGACTTATTTGACAACTGGGATGTGAAGCATTAAGTAATGATGAAATATGTCCCTTCTTGATTATGTTTGTGTTTCAGAGTGACATGCTGAGATTCCCAGTTCCTTAATCCTACTTGGTTGAGATGAATGGTTGAAAAGAATGGCCACAATCAGGCGTTTTCTAACATTTACTGACTGTGTAACTGTCATGCTTTACTATCAGAGAAATGCTAGTTCTAATACAGGAGTGTAATCATACATTTTTGGAAATACTTTTACAGTTCAAAAAAAGCCAATTACACATATGTGAAGATGCCTGATATAATTTTATGGTCACAGAAGACAAAAACTTTGCCTTATATCTTTACAAATCTGTTGGTGTAAAAATATATAAAATGGAAATCATCATTTTTATTTAAAAAAGCACTGAAAATGAATTCAACTAAAATAGTGCAGCATCTATTTAATAGCTTGTTTTTTAACCCATCTCCCTAGTAGCAAATGGGGATTTGACTGGAAACCTTATTTGGTACATATTTGGATGCCACAAAGAGCAAGAAGCTTAGTAAAGTTGCTTTAGGCATATTGGGAATTCTGAAAAGTGGAGGAAATGGGTTAATTCCAAACAGAGGGAATGTAGTACTGGATTTGAATTTTCAGATTCCAATTTCCCTTCTTGGGCAAAACGTAGTTCTGCTACAATAAAAAGGCAGCCAGAACTGCATCAGCCCTGTTTGGAGGTTTCAACCTCCTGATTGGGCAAGACAGCTTTTATACTCTTGATACTGTCGCACATACTTTTGGCAATGGTTTCTGAAGATGGGAATGAGGAAAGGATAAAGGAATAAGTGAAAATAGCTTAGAAGATTTAGCGCTGATTCTTAACATCTTCTGGCATGAACAATCTATTGAATGATCTTTCTGTTTTCTTTGTTCTTGCTGTTTTCTTTGTCCTTTCTGTTTTCTTTGATCTTTCTGTTTTCTTTGTTCTTGCTTTCCAAAGTTTCCTTACGCTTCTTTGAATAGTCTAGAGATATGACAGTTTCAGAATTGGTTAATTCATCAGATCCACAATCTACCCTGAATGCAGGTCTTCCAAGCCCTCCTCTAGAGTGTCTACCTTCTTTGGGTGCATGTCCACAGGGCCACAGACTGCTGCTCATTCCCAACACTCCTGCCAGTGATGACAATGTCCAGAGAAAGATGAGGGGTTGTTGTTCCAAAGTCTACTTCTTAGGAACACAGACACTTTTTCAGAAGCCCCCAGCAGACTGCCACATCCCATTGATCAGAACTGGACAACCTGACCTCTATTGACTCAGATAGATTCCATCCCTGAGCTGGAAATTGAGTTGTTCCCTGAAAAGTGTTATCTCCTTGAACAAATAGGGATTCTCATAGCAAGTAAGTCATTGAACAGTCAAGAGTGACCACTACAGGATGGAATTATTGGTGAAATGACACTACTCGTAAAGGTGAGGGCTGACAGAAATTGTTTGGTTAAAAAAACTTCACTGATTTGTTCTTCTCTGTCCAGTGGAGGGAAGACTTCTAAAAAATATTTCTGACTAAACCCCATTCTCTAGCGATTCTGATTCAGCGTATCTGGGCTATGCTTGGAACATCACTATTTTTTTTAACAACTGTTCAGTGATCAGTGTGGTCAACGCTGAGAATCACTGTAGTAAGCTCAGGACCTTCTGCTATAGAACAAGAAGTGGCACAAATGAGACTTGCTTCTTGTTATTCAGAAAGTTACTCAAGACATGGAAAATTAAAAATTGTGGGGATGGCAAGGATTTCATGAAATACACAACTGACCACAAAACAGGGATCCTCCCTGTATCCTAAGGGTATGGATTTGGGAAAATATATCTGCTGACAGCTATGCTTCTCCTAAGACTCCTATGAATTGGGGTGCAGGTGGGAAAGTGGAGCTGCAAAAATCCAGGGCAGCTGCTGGGGCTTGGGGCTGAGATGTTTGGTATCTTGGAGAAATCAAGAAAGGAGCCCCAGAGGGAGGGCTTACTCAGAAACATGTCTTTTAATGCGGTCAACACTGAGGTGGACAGCTGTGATCTAAACACAGTTCCACAGTCAGCAGATGGTGATGGTGATGTGGGGCTCAGAGGAAGTATAAAAGACAAGGATACAGTACACATGATGCGCAGGCACCAAAGGTAGAACAGGGTGACAGGAGGGCCAGCAGAGCACATATCTAAATTTTAAAGGAAAACTGCAAAGTTTCAGATGTCATCCTCAAGAACAGTGCAGCCTTTTGATGGGAGATGCTTTCCACTGAAGTTAAGCGCAGGGTAATGGGTCTTGGGCATCTGGTATTCTGATACAGTGAACACAGAACAATTTAAAAAATTACAGTAAAAGTACTCTTTTGTCCTTTCCCATTTACTCCTTCCCTCCATGACTGTTGACAATGATTACCTTGTGAGAAATGGATTAAAAGATAGCCATGGAAACAAAAATTGGGGAATGGGGAGTAGGAGGTATATTATAAACTGTGGTATTAGGGAATTTCTTGCACCTCTTAAATTTTGTGACAGTGAAGCTGATGTCCCTTTTGAGTTGGCTGAGGTAGAAAACAAAATATCGTTGGGGCTGGTTTAATTCAATTTTAGAATTCAAGTCGCAGTTTCTGTGAAAGAATTTAGGCTGATCCTGCTGGAGGATACTCAGAACAAGAGCTCAAATGGGATGAGTACAAAATGGGATAAATATAAAATCATCATCATCATCATCATTAACATTTTTTAAATTTTATTTTACTTTGAGATATTCTGGATGTTAATCTCTCATTTTCTTAGATTTTTAATTAGCAATCTCTCTTTAATTAATTAATTAACTAATTTTGCATATGGCAACATTATGAAAATTTTCATTATTGGGATTTTACTAGCTATATTTAATTACTTTGTGAAAACTGAATAATGGGAGGGGTTCTCTCTGGGGAGTAAGTAAATGTACTGGGAATAATTTCAAAGGAGAAGCAGAACAGGGCAAGTGGTGATAGAATTATCTTAAATAATGGCTTCCCTTGACCCATTTCTGAAGCTCCTGCAGTCCACCTATGTGATCCTGGCTAGCTCCTTGGGAGTGGTGCCATGGGTGACAAAAGCAGCAGTTCATATGTAGGGCCAGGCCTTTCCTGATCATCAGTACCTCCCTGAAGACAGCAGGAGTGGAGCACAGTGGAGACAGTGAGCACAGACTTGACTGAGAAGCTTGCTTGGTTGACAGAATTCAAGAGAGGATATAAGCTTGTAACAGAAGGCATGTCCTTGAACTCCTTTCTCCTCTCTCTTATTTTTTATCCTTCATCTGCAAGAAGACAGTGTACTAACTTGATTGGTCTCATGCTAGGGCACTGATTTTGAGATGCTTATGGCAAGAGTTTAAGGGTGCACCTGCATCTTTCTGAGGCTCTCTTCTTTTGTTCCCTTCCTCCAGCTACACACAGAGGCTCGCATTTTGTGGCTTCTGCATTCTGCATTTGTGTGTTCTCAGCTTTTCACCTAATGATTGGATAGAGGTGTGTTTGTGTATGGTGGGTGTGAGGTGGGGATTCCTTTAAAGCTTGGATTTAAACTATGAGCTTTAGTCTGATCATTAGAGTTCTCTGAACTGAGGTTTTAGTCATGAGGTTGGTGATACAGTGATACTAATTTTCCATTACTCCCATATCCTTATATCTCACCCAGAAACTCCCTGGGGCAAGGACAGCACCACAATGGAATGGGCACTTCTTGATCTTCTATTTAAATACCACATAGCCTTACCCTCACCCCACCCCCACATTTCCTACCTTGCACCTAATACCACCTTGCTAATTCATTCCCTCTGAATGTGCCCTCATGTGACTTATGGTTTTCTTATACTTTCCATATTTTGGAGTCTACTCAACCCCTCCTAATTTCTCATGCTTTTTTCCCCCAAGATGAAACCATTAACCTTAAAATAAAACTGATAGTTATTTTATCAACAAAATGGATTTATTCAGAAAGAAAATTGCAATTTGAGACAAGCAAGTTATGACAAAACCATAGGAAAGTCTGGAGAACAAAGTAAAGGAACACTCTTTTCTACAGGGAAAGGGGGACTTTGAAGGGGCTGTTTTAAACAAAAAGCCTACTGGAGTAAACTGGGAATTTGAAGTGTAGTGGCTTTTCATTGGCCCAGTTCTGAGTCTCTCATTGGCTAAGCTCTTGCCAGGCAAAGAGAACGTCCTTTTTTTTTTTTTTTTAATTTTTAAATGTTTATTTATTTTTGAGAGAGAGACAGAGACAGAGACAAAGACAGAGCACAAGTGGAGGAGAGGCAGAGAGGGAGGGAGACACAATCCAAAACAGGCTCCAGGCACCAAGCTGTCAGCATACAGCCTGATGTGGGGCTTGAACCCACCAACTGTGAGATCATGACCTGAGCCAAAGTCAGATGCTCAACTGACTGAGCCACCCAGGGGCTCCAAAGAGAAAATCCTTTTTTCCCCATGCAGGGGTAGTGAAGCATAGGCTTCTTCCTGTGACAGTGCAAGGTGCATCTCTATGAATTCTGCAAAGAGCTGCAAGGAGTAGTATGGTGTGAGGGCTCCCCCTTCTGGTCTCCTAGCACCATTCCTTCAACTCTGGATCCCAATTTTCATGTTTATCTATTTTTTTAATTATGTAAGTAGTACATGAATACATATTGTCACATTGTCAAATGTGTTTCCCCCACTGACAGAGGTAATTGGACTCCCAAATTTTTGTTAGGCATGTATCCATCCAAGATATAGGCTTTATTTTCAGCTTCCCTGACAACTGGGAGTGACCAGGTGACTAAATTCTGACCAGGAAGTTTAAGTGGAAGTGATGTATGCAACCCCTAGGAAGTTATCAGAATGAGAAGGGATTGTCTTTCACTCCATTTTTCTTCCTGTTGTCTAGAATGTAGCTATAATGGCTGGAGTGGAAGATGACATCTGGGACCATGAGGTGAAATTCAGAGTAGAGAGTATGTATGATGGAGCAACAAGATTAAAGGAATCTGATATCCCATGCCACTGAGTTCATAACAGATCTGGACTGCCTATCTAAAATGTTACATGAGAGAAAAACAAACTTTTCTGTTATTTAAGCTGCAGTCTTTTGCATTTTCTCCCTTGCATCTGAATGGTATTTCAACTCCCTTCCCGCATTCAATCTTGATCTTCACATTTGGTCCCATTCTCAGAGGTAAAATTGTCAACAGTTTGGTTTGCATCTTCCTACTTCTTTCTATGAATTAGCCTCATATATGTATATATACACATATACATGATTGGGGTAATTTTTTTCTAAAATTAGTTCACATATTGTGCTCTTTTACTTTCACTTATCAAGAATGAGTTTCTCTTCTATTTCCAAGTGTGAGTCTTTCACCTGCCTGTACCCCTTCCTTTCCTAAGCCCTCTGCATTGCCTATAGCAATAGCACTTCTCCCTGGTTGGCTGAACTTTGAGTCACCTATGAATATTAGAAAATATACATTTCTGGTCTCTGCCAAGTTACATATGACTTAGAATCAGACTACATAAGTTAGGTGGAGCCAGGATGGTGGAACAGCATGGAAGTTTTTTTTGAATCTCACGTCCATGAAATACAGCCAGATCAACACTAAACTATCCTGCACACCTAGAAAACTGATTTGAGGATTAACACAACAATCTGCACAAACTGAACCACAGAACTCAGCAGGTAAGTGGTGTGGAGAGGTGAACTGGGGAAGAGAGAAGCCACAGAGATCAGGGAGTTGTTTATACTTGTGGAGAGAGGGTGGAGATGGGGGGAGAGTTTGGACAGAGAAAAGCAGCTGGACAGAGAGTGGAAAAGTGGAAATAGCCACAGGGACAGAACTGAAAAGGGAGAAAGGAGAAAGGAGAGGGTTTAAATCCCATTAAGACTCTATAAAAAGGGGGAGCCAGAGTCTGAAACTCCATAGTTCAATACCTGGCAGTGCTCTGGTGGGAAGGGCAAATCCCCAGGAGCAGAGTCGGGTCCAAGAGGTTCTCAGGCCACATGCAGAGAAGCAGTTCCACTGCTGGAAAGACATTTGGTAGAGGCTTTGTGGCCACCCAGTCCCAGCAGACCCCAGAGAACAACCACATTCACTGGTGCTGGAAGAAGGTCATTAAGGGTGAAGTCTGGTGCCAAATGTGTGTTGTGATTTTCCGTAATCCCTGAAACGCTGCTGCTACATGATCACATGAAATTTTCTGGGGGAGGGATGGTGCCTAGCTTCAGTCTCTGGGCATTGGCAGCAACACAGTCCCATGAACGTTCTGGGCATGGCCGGCACCCAGCCATTACTGGGTGAGACCCTGCCCCAAAGGATCTGAGCTGGTCAAAGCCGCAGTCCCTCAGAAGTGAGGGATCGGGAAACACAGTCACATTTGAGACAAAACTCAGGAGGGGGGTGCCTTCTGGCAACCTGACAGCTTGGTCACAGACAGTGTAAAGGTGGGAAGTGGGCAGAAGTGGGAGATAAAGGGCGAGTGTCCAATTATTGGTTGGGGAGAGCACAGAGTTCCGATACTAGAGACTGGGTAGAGGGTGATGCCATTTTCACCCCTCCCGCACATGCACATACACACTACAAAAGCCACAACCATCCACCCCAGTAAGCTAAGCAATGCCATCTAGTGGAGAATGGAGCCATTACACTAAGCCCCGCCCAACTGGGCCAACGTCCCTCTTCAGGAACACCACAAATCTCTCCACATGCTTAGTTTATGGACTATAATGTGCTTCATACTTTGACTTCTAGAGGAAACCGATGTAATTTTAATCGTATTTCAGTCTGTTCACTGGTCCATCTATTCAATTTTCTTTTTCATTTCTTTTCTTTTTTCTTGAATAAAGAAAGAAAAAATTATTTCTATTTTCAATTTTTAATAAAGATATTCTTTATTTTTTCTACTATATTTTTTACTTTTTTGTAAAGTTTTCAAATTGTATTTTACTTCTATCATTTCATTTTATTCTATTTCATTGTATTCATTTTCTCAAATTTTCAAATATTTTCCTCCCCCCTTTTCTCTATTAAGCTTCTTTCAATAACCAGACCAAAACACACTTAGAATCTAGCATAATTTATTGGATTTTTATGTGTGTGTGTTGTTTTTTAATTTTATTTTTTTTTACCTTATCAATTCCTTTTCTCCCTTCAAAATGACAAAACAAAGGAATTCACCCCAAAAGAAAGAAACGCAAGAAATGACAGCCAGGGACTTAATCAACACAGATACAAGCAAGATGTCAGAACCAGAATCTAGAATCACAATAAAAGAATACTAGCTGGGGCTGAAAATAGATTAGAATCCCTCTCTGCAGAGATAAAAGAAGTAAAAACTAGTCAGGATGAAATTAAAAAATGTTATAACTGAACTGCAACCTCGAATGGATGCCATGGCGTCAAGTATGGATGAAGCAGAATAGTGAATCAGTGATATAGAGGACAAACTTGAGAATAATGAAGCAGAAAAAAGGACGGAGAGTAAGGCAAAAGAGCATGATTTAAGAATTAAAGAAATCACTCTAACCTCTTTTTTTTTCCTTCCCCTCCCCCATGGGTTTCTGTTAAGTTTCTCAGGATCCACATAAGAGTGAAACCATATGGTATCTGTCTTTCTCTGTATGGCTTATTTCACTTAGCATAACACTCTCCAGTTCCATCCACGTTGCTACAAAGGGCCACATTTCATTCTTTCTCATTGCCACGTAGTACTCCATTGTGTATATAAACCACAATTTCTTTATCCATTCATCAGTTGATGGACATTTAGGCTCTTTTCATAATTTGGTTATTGTTGAGAGTGCTGCTATGAACATTGGGGTACAAGTGCCCCTATGCATCAGTACTCCTGTATCCCTTGGAGAGCCAAAGCATAAGAGACTCTTAAAAACTGAGAACAAACTGAGGGTTGATGGGGGGGTGGGAGGGAGGGGAGGGTGGGTGATGGGTATTGAGGAAGGCACCTTTTGGGATGAGCACTGGGTGTTGTATAGAAACCAATTTGACAATAAACTTCATATATTGAAAAAAAAAAAGAAATCAATGACTCATTAAAAAGGAACATCAGAATCATAGGGGTCCCACAAGATGAAGAGAGAGAAAAAGAGGTAGAAGGGTTATGTGAGCAAATCATAGTGGAAAACTTTCCTAACTAGGGGAAAAACACAGACATCAAAATCCAGGAAGCACAAAGGACTCCCAGTAGATTCAACAATAATCTACCATCAGCAAGTCATATCATAGTCAAATTCACAAAATATTCAGGCAAAGAAAGAATCATGAAAGCAGAAAGGGAAAAAAGTCCTTAACCTACAAGGGAAGACAGATCAGGTTTGCAGCAGACTTATCCACAGCAACTTGGCAAGCCAGAAAGGAGTGGCAGGATATATTCAATGTGCTGGATCAGAAAAAATATGCAGCCAAGATTCTTTATCCAGCAAGGCTGTCATTCAAAATATAGGGAGATATTAAAAGTTTTCCAGACAAACAAAAATTAAAGGAGTTTGTGACCACCACTAAACCAGCCCTGCAAGAAATTTTAAGGGGAACACTCTGAGGGGAGAAAAGACGAAAAAAAAAATAATATCTATATCTATATCTATATCTATATCTATATCTATATCTCAAAATCAACACAGGTTAGAAAGGACCAGAGAACACCACCAGAAACTCCAACTCTACAAACATCATAATGGCAATAAATTCATATCTTTCAGTACTCACTCTAAATGTCAATGGACTCAATGCTCCAATCAAAAGACATAGGGTCACAGAATGGATAAAAAAACAAGATCCATCTATATGCTGTTTACAAGAGACCCACTTTAGACCTAAAGACACCTTCAGATTGAAAACAAGGGGATGGAGAACCATTTATCATGCTAATGGTCAACAAAAGAAAGCCAGAGTAGCCATACTTAGACAATCTAGACTTTAAAATAAAGACTGTATCAGGAGATGCAGAAGGGCATTATATCATAATCAAGGGGTCTATCCACCAAGAAAACCTAACAATTGTAAACATTTATGCTCCAAATGTGTAAGCACCCAAATATATAAATCAATTAATCACAAACATAAAGAAACTCATTGATAATAATACCATACAGTAGGGGACTTTGACACCCCACTTACAACAATGGACAGATCATCTAAACAGAAAATCAACAAGGAAACAATGGCTTTGAATGACACACTGGACCAGGTGGACTTAACAGATATATTCAGAACATTTCATCCTAGAGCAGCAGAATACACATTCTTCTCCAGTGCACATGGAGCGTTCCCCAGAATACACCACATACTGGGACACAAATCAGCCCCCAAAATGTACAAAAAGATAGAGAGTACATATTTCAGAACACAATGCTATGAAACTCGAAACCAACCACAAGAAAAAATTTGGAAAAGTAACAAATACTTGGAGACTAAAGAACATCCTACTAAAGAATGAATGTGCTAACCAAGAAGTTAAAGAGAAAATTCAAAAGTACATAGAAGCCAATGAAAATGATAACACTACAACCCAAAACCTCTGGGATGCAGCAAAGGCTGTCATAAGAGGAAAGTATATAGCAATCTAGGCCTTCCTTAAGAAGGAAGAAAGATCTCAGATACACAACCTAACCTTACACCTTAAAGATCTGGAAAAAGATCAGCAAATAAAACCCCAAACCAGCAGAAGAAAAAAAAATAATAAAGATTAGAGCAAAAATCAATGCTATTAAAACCAAAACCAAACCAAAACAAAACAAAAAAACAAAACAAAACAAAACAACCCCCCCCCAAAGAAAACAGTAAAACAGATCAATGAAACCAGAAGCTGGTTCTTTGAAATAATTAACAAAATTGATAAACCACCATCCAGGTTGATCAAAAAGAAAAAGGAAAGGACCCAAATAAAATCAAGAATAAAAAAGGAGAGATCACAACCAACACAGCAAAAATAAAAACAATAATAAGAGAATATTATGAGCAATTATACACCAATAAAATAGGCAATCTGGAAGAAATGGACAAATTTCTAGAAACATATACACTACCAAAACTGAAGCAAGAAGAATAGAAATAGAAAATTTGAACAGACCCATAACCAGTAAATAAATCAAATTAGCAATCAGACAATTCTGATTGCTAACAACAACAAAACAAGAGTCCAGGGCCAGATGGCTTTCCAGGGGAATTCTACCAAACATTTAAGGCAGAGTTAACACCTATTCTCTTGAGGCTGTCCAAAAAATAGAAATGGGAGGAAAACTTTCAAACTCTCTCTACGAAGCCAGCATTACCTTGATTCCAAAACCAGACAAAGACCCCACTAAAAAGGAGAACTATAGACCAATTTCCCTGATGAACATGGATGCAAAAATCCTCAACAAGATATTAGCCAACTGGATCCAACAATGCATTAAAAAAATTACTCACCATGACCAAGTGAGATTTGTACCTGGGATGGAGGGCTGGTTCAATATCCACAAAACAATGTGATTCATCACATCAATAAAAGAAAGGACAAGAACCACACCATCCTCTCAATAGATGCAGAGAAAGCATTTGACAAAATACAGCATCTTTATCGATAAAAACCCTTGAGAAAGTAGGGATTGAAGAATCATACCTCAAGATCATAAAAAACAGATACAAAAGACGCAACGCTAATATCCTCAAGGGGTAAAAACTGATAGATTTCCCCCTAAGGTCAGGAACAAGACAGGGATGTCCACTCTCACCACTGTTGTTTAACATAGTGTTGGAAGCCTTAGCCTCAGCAATCAGACAACACAAAGAAATAAAAGGCATCCAAATCAGCCAGAAGGTCAAATTTTCATTCTTCACAGATGACATGATACTCTATAAGGAAAACCCAAAAGATTCTACCAAAAAACTGCTAGAACTGATTCATGAATTTAGCAAAGTGGCAGGATATAAAATGAATGCATAGAAATTGGTTGCATTCCTATCCACCAACAATGAAGCAACAGAAAGAGTAATCAAGGAATTGATCCCATTTACAATTGCACCAAAACCCATAAAATACCTAGGAATATATCTAACCAAAGAGGTGAAAAATCTATACCCTGAAAACTATAGAAAGCTTATGAAAGAAATTGAAGAAGACACAAAAAAATGGAAAAATATTCCATGCTCCTGGATAGGAAGAACAAATATTGTTAAAATGTCAATACTACCCAAAGCAATCTACATATTCAATGCAATACCTATCAAAATAACACCAGCACTCTTCACAGAACAAAAAAATTATTTCTAAGAAATAAAAATTGCTACAGATGAAAAATCTCACTGCCCTGCAGATTGTAATTGATACTGTTATTTTTAAAAATATCTTTGCAATCCCATATCAGTTGGTTATAGACTCTCACTTGACATTCTCCCCACCAAGTAAATTGTATATACCAACAGCAATATATGTGCTAAGATTGTAATATGCAATTCTATTGGGAAAAAAATAAAGTAATATTTTGACCTCAGACACAAAAAGGTGAGCTGGCCTTAGGGAAAGATGGGGCCTCATCCTCTCTGTTATCCCTTGCAGGTTCTTCCAATCAAGCTAGCAAGGGACATTGGTAGATACACAGAAACTGTGAATACACTGGTGGGGATGCCCAGGAATCACTCAGGGATCATTGCTTGATGTAGATATGGGCAAAAGTATATGGATGTGGGCGTCTAGTAATTCCATAATTGAGCTGCTGTGGGGCCATCCTCCTTGGTGGATGAAGGAAGGCAGAGGAGAGGAGCAGGGGAAAAATGAGAAAAAAGAGCCTCTGGCTTTGTAGCAAAAAGGAACTAAATGATGTGAAAGAGTCAGCCTAAAAAAATGGTTTAAAAAAAGAGTAAATACTAAAATGTATGCTATGTTGTAATGAGAGTCCTGCATTTTTGAAGTTCTGCACAATTTCTGCTATGTTCTTGACCTCTTCCAAGACCATTTCTTTCTCCAGTATCCACATGTACTGCTACTGCATTCATCATCTTCTCTATAAGATTTTGTACTTGATTAAAGGCAAACATACAGAGATTTTATTCAATCTTAGTAAAATATTATATTTATTTAACAATCATTTGACATAAAGAAAATCAAATATAGAAGATTTGAAAATAGTGACATCCTACCATTTAACAATAGTCACGATCAATTATGTGATATTTGCCTTCCTGTCTTCCTTTCCTATGTAATGTTCATGTGTCCACTGTGTCTGTGGCCATCCCAGAAGCCATCCAACAAGTGGGATAGTTCATTACAGAGAAAAGGCATGCAACTCTCTAACCCAGGTTTGCAGGGGATTTTGCTCCAAGGGGGTTGGGTATGAAGCTAATACCTATGTTGTACTCTGAGTTCTTATTTGCACTATCTCTTGAATGTGTGGTTACAGATTTGATCATTTCTAAAGCTTATGGTAATGTTATCAATACATTAAGTATCTTTTGTTATCTACTTTTGTCCATGTATAAGAAATGATTCCTGACAGTGCAATATGGGTTTCAGGAGTAGAATTAAGTGATTTCTCACTTATATACAATACCCAGTGCTCATCACAAGTACCCTCTTTAATAACCATCACCCGTCTGTATTATCTCCCACCCAGCTCCCACCATCAACCCACAATTTGTTCTCTATCATTGAGTATCTGATGGTTTTCCTCCTCTTCCCATGTGTTCATGTTTTGTTTCTTATATTCCACATATGAGTGAAATCATATGGTATTTGTCTTTCACTGATTGACTTATTCACTTAGCATAATACATTCTAGCTCCATCCTTGTTTGTTGCAAATGGCAAGATTTCATTTTTTTGATGACTGAGTAATATTCCATTGTGTATATATACCACGTCTTCCTTATCCATTCATCAGTCAATGGATATTTGGTCTCCCTCCACAGTTTGGCTATTGTTGATAATGCTGCTATAAACATTGGGGTGTATGTACTCTGTGAATCTGTATTTTTGTATCTTTTGGGTTAATACCAAATATGGCAATTTCTGGATTGTAGGGTGGTTCTACTTTTAGTTTATGTGGAACCTTGAAACTGTTATCAAGAGTGGAGCCTCATTCATGGAGGTTAGACAGGCCCAGGAGGTCTTTTAAAGGCTTGGAACAGATGGTAACACACCTGCTCCCCCCTGAAACACAGCCTGGCTTCCACTATTACACACTTGGCATGACCCAGGGCAAAATCTCACGAGATCTTGGGTGCCCTCTGGTGGGCGCCTGGCAAGAGGTGGAACTCCCGCACCCAGCCTTGTTAATGGTGACAAAACAGTCCAGGAAGCACATTTCCAGACTTGGGACAGGTGGTGACACACCTGCTCCCCCTGAAACAGAGCCTGGCTTCCACTATTACACACCTTGCATGACCCAGGGCCAAATATCGTGATGTCTATCTAAGGCCAAATCTCATGCAACCTGAGGCTCCAACTGGTGGGCACCCAGCAAGAGCTGGAAGTCCCAAGCCAAGCCTTGTTCATGGCAGCAAGAGGAGCCCAGGGGCTCTTTTCTGGACTTGGGACAGGTGGGAATAGACCTGCTCCCCCTGACACACAGCCCGGATTCCACTGTTACACACTTTGCATGACTGGGGGCCATATCTTGCAAGATCTAAGAACAAAACTCTGAGATACTGGGCACCATCAGCCAGGTGCACCACAAGAGCTGGAACAGCCCAGCTGAGCCTCACTTATGGTAGTGAGACAGGCCAGGAAAGCCTTTTTGGAAAGCAGGACAGGTGGGAATACAATTGCTCCCATGAAACAGCCTGGCTTCCACTATTACACACCACCATGACTGGGGTCCAACTCTCATGAAACCTGATGCTACATCTTACAAGATCTCAGGTGCCATATCATGGGCACATGTGAAGAACCAGAAGTTCCAACCTGAACCATGTTCATGGAGGTGATACAGGCCTGGAAGGCCTTTTCCAAACTCAAGACCAAACCGCTCCCCAGGAGACACAGCCAGCCTTACCTTTTTACACACTTCATCTGACCCAGAATGAAACTTCAGTTGATCTAAGGCCAAATCTCGCAAAATATTGGGTGCCATCTTATAGGCACCCCACAAGAGCTGAAACTCCCAAGCAGAGCCTCGTTCATGGAGGTGAGACAGGCCCTGAATTCATTTTCGGAACTCTAGACAGTGGGAACACACCTCCCACCCCTGAAACACAGCCTGGCTTCCACTCTTGCAGACCTTGCATGACCTGGGGCCTATCTTGAGAGATCTAAGGCCAAATCTCATGAGATCTCAGGCAACACCTTGTGGGTGCCAGCGGAGAGCCGGAAAACTCCAGCCCAGCCTCAGTCATGGGGGCAACAGACTTGGAAGGCATTTTCACACTGGAGACAGGTGGGAACACACCTGCTCCCCCTGAAACACAGCCTGGCTTCCACTATTACACACCTTTCATGAATCGGGGTCAAATCTCTGTTAGATCTCCAGCTCCATCTCACAGGTGCCCGGCAAGAGCCAGAACTCCAGAGTCTGAGACTCTTTTATGGCAGTGGGCCAGGCTTGGATTGCCTTATCTGGACTGGCACAAGTGGGAACATACATGCTCCCCCTGAAAAGTAGGCCGGCTTCCACTATTACACACCTCCCATGACCTGGAGCCAGATCTTGTGAGATCTAAGGCCAAATCTCACAAAATCTCAGGCAACATCTCGTGGGCACCCAGCAAGAGCCAGACTCCTGAGTTGAGCCAGGTTCATGGAAGTGAGACAGGCCCAGGAGGCATTTTTCCGGGATCGGAACCAGTATGAACACAACTGCTCCACCTGAAAAGCAGGCCGGCTTGCCTTTTGACACACTTCGCATGACCTGGGGCCAGATCCAGTGAGATCTAAGGTGAAATCTTGAGAGAATTCAGCTGCCATCTCAGGGGTGCATGGCAGGAGTCAGAACCCCAGGACCCAGCCTCGTTCATGGAGGATACACAGGCCCAGAATTCATCCAGACTCTGGGTAAATGGGAAAACATAGATAACTACTTAAATGGAGTTCAGATTCCATTTTGACACAACTCACCTGACCAGAGTCAAATCTCATGATGTCTAAGGCCGAATCTCGTGAGATATCGGGCACCAACTCCCCAGGTGCACAGTAAGAGCTGGAAATCCTGAGCCAATCCTCCTTCATGGCAATGACAGGTTTTGAAGGCCTAACCAGTTTGGGACAGGTGGCAACACAAGTTCATCCCCTGGAAAGCAGCCTGGCTTCCATTTTGACACCTTGAATGATCTGGGGTCAAATCTTGTGTGATCTAAAGCCAAATCTCGTGAGATTTCGGGTGCCATCTTGCCAGGCGCTCAGTGAGAGCCCAAAATCTTGAGCCAAGCCTCCTTAATGGCTGTGACAGATTAAAAAAAATTTTTTTTTTAATCTTTATTTATTTTGGAGAGAGAGAGAGAGAGAGACAGAGTGCGAGCAGGGGAGGAACAGAGAGAGTGGGAGACACAGAATTCGCAGCAGGCTCCAGGCTCCGAGCTGTCAGCACAGAGCCCAACGGACGGCTCAAGCTCATGACCCGTGAGATCATGACCTGAGCTGAAGTCCGAGGCTCAACCGACTGAGCCACCCAGGTGCCCCTATGGTGGTGACAGATTTTAAAAGCCTTTATGGGACTTGGGACAGGTGTCAACATAAGTTCATCCCCCAAAACGCAAGCCTGGTTTCCATTTTGACACACCTTGAGTAACCACAGGCAAATCTTGTGGGATCTGAGGCCAAATATAGTGAGATCATCAGGCACCATCTTGCTGGGTGCACAGTAAGAGCCAGAAATCCTGAGCTGATCCTCCTTCATGGTGGTGACAGGTTTCAAAGGCATAACTAGTGCAGGACAGGTGACAACACAAGTTCAGTCCCAGAAACACAGCCTGGCTTCCATTTTGACACCACTGAGGTCTGGGGCCAAATCTCATGATATCTAAGGCCAAATCTCACAAGATACTCGGTGCCATCTCCGTGGGCACTCAGGAAGAGCTGGAAATCTTGATCCAAGCCTTCTTCATGGTGGTGACAGGTTTAGAAAGCCTTTTTTTTTTTTTCAATATATGAAATTTATTGTCAAATTGGTTTCCATACAACACCCAGTGCTCATCCCAAAAGGTGCCCTCCTCAATACCCATCACCCACCCTCCCCTCCCTCCCACCCCCCATCAGCCCTCAGTTTGTTCTCAATTTTTAAGAGTCTCTTATGCTTTGGCTCTCTTCCACTCTAACCTCTTTTTTTTTTTCCTTCCCCTCCCCCATGGGTTTCTGTTAAGTTTCTCCGGATCCACATAAGAGTGAAACCATATGGTATCTGTCTCTCTCTGTATGGCTAATGAAAGCCTTTGCAGGACTCAGGACAGGTGGCAACACAAGTTCATTCACAGAAACGCAGCTTGGCTTCCATTTTGAAACACCCCACGAGACTGGGGGCAAATGTTGCCAGGTCTAAGGCCAAATCTCACAAGATATCAGGTGCCATCTCAATGGGCACTCAGTAAGAGCCGAAAATCCTGAGCAGAACCTCCTTCATACTGGGACAGGTTTCGAAGGCCTAACCAGACTTGGGACAGTTGGCAACACAAATTCGTCCCCCAAAACACAGCCTGGCTTCCATTTGGACACCACCCATGATCTGGGGCCAACTGTCAGGCAAACTAAGGCCAAGCCTCACGAGATAGCAGGTGCCATCTCACCAGGCGCACATTAAGAACTGGAAATCCTGAGGCCAGCCTCCTTCATGGCTGTGACAGGATTTGAAGGCCTTTATTGGCCTCAGGACAGGTGGCAACATAAGTTCATCCCAGGAAACACAGCCTGCCTTCTATTTTGATACACCACACTTGACCAGGATCACATTTCATGAGATCTAAGGCCAAATCTCTTGAGATATCAGGTGCCATGTCACCAGGAGCTGAGTACAAGCAAAAACTCCTTAGCCCAGTCTCCTTCATGGCAGTGACAGGATTTGAAGGCCTTTACCAGCATCGGGACTGCTGGCAAAACAAGTTCATTCTGGGAAGCAGAGTGTGGCTTCCATTTTGTCACAACTCACATGACCAGGGGCAAATCTCATGTGATAAAATGCCAAATCTCACAAGATACCGGGTTCCATCTCACCAGGTGCTCAGTAAGAGCCAAAAATCCTGAGCCAAGCCTCCTTCACAGCAGTGACAGATTTTAAAGGCTTTTCCCAGACTTGGGACAGGGCACAACACAAGTTCATTCCAGAAACACAGTGTGGCTTCTATTTTGACACACCTCACGAGCCCAGGGTCAAGTCTCATGAGATTGAAGGCCAAATCTCATGAGATATCAGGTGCCATCTCCCTGGGCTCTCAGTAAGAGCCAGAACTCCTGAGCCCAGCCTCCTTTAATGGCTGTGACAGGATTTTGAAGGCCTTTACCAGACTCCAGACAGGTGGCCACCCAAATTCATTCCAGGAAGCGCAGCCTGGCTTCCATCGGGGTCAAATTTCGTGAATGCCAAAGACACATCTCGCCAGATATTGGGTGCCATCTCACTGGGTGTTCAGGAAGAGCTGGAACTACTAACCCAAGCTTCTTTCATGGTAGTAACAGGTTTTGAAGGAATTAACCAGACTCTGGAGAGGGGGCAACACAAGTTCATTCCTGAGAAACGCAGCCTGGCTTCCATTTGGACACACCTCTCTTGGTGTGGGGACAGATCCTGTGAGATCCTAAAGCAAAATCTTGAGAGATTTCAGGTGCCATCTGAGGGGCGTCCAGCAGAAGCCAGAGCCCCAGACTCAATCCTCATTCATGGAAGATATACAGGGCCAGAATTCCTTTTCCAGAATCTGGATCAGTGGGGAAACATGGGTACCCACCACAACTCAGTCTGGCTTCAATTTTGACATATCTCACGTGACTGGGGAGCAAATCTCACGAGATATCAGGTCCCATCTCTCCAGGAACTCAGTAACAGCCAGAACTCCTGAGCCAAGCCTCCTTCATCATGGTAACAGGATTTGAAGGTCTGTACCAGACTCCGGATAGGTGGCAACACAAGTTAATTCCTGGAGATGCAGCCTGCCTTCCATTTTGACATACCTCATGAGACTGGGGGAAAATCTCGTGAGACTGTAGGCCAAATCTCCTGAGATATTGGGTGCCATCTAGCCAGGCACCCAGTAGGAGCCAGAACTCCTGAGCTGGGGGTCCTACATGGCAGTGACAGGTTTTGGAAGCCTTTACTGGACTCAGGACAGGTGGCAACACAGGTTCACCACTGGAAACGCAGTCTGGATTCCATTTTGACACACAACACGTTACCTAGGGCCAGATCCTGTGAGATGTAAGGCGAAATCTCAAGAACATTTGGGTGCCATCTCAATGGCACCTGTCAAGAGCTGGAACCCCCAGGGCTGAGCCTCATTCAAGGAGGAGACACAGGTCCAAAATTCATGCTCCAGAATCTGGATCATGGGGAAACCTTCGTACCCACTGAAACACACCGTTTTCCATTCTGACAATCTCACAAGAACAGGGTCGAATCTCGTGAGATTGAAGGCCGAACCTCAGAGATACCTGGTGCCATCTCTCCAGGTACTCAGTAAGAGCCAGAACTCCTGAGCCCAGCCTCCTTCATGGCCATGACAGGATTTGAAGGCCTTTACTGGCTTCGGGACTGCTGGCAAAATAAGTTCATCCTGGGAAATGAAGCCTGTCCTCCATTTTGACACACCTCACGTGACTGTGGGCAAATCTCATGAGATCTAAGGCCAATCTCGTGAGATAATGGGTCCCATCATGCCTGGTGCTCAGTAAGTGCCAGAACTCCAGATCTGAGGCTCTTTCATGGCAGTGACAGGTTTTGAAGGCCTTTGCCGGATTCAGGACAGGTGGTCACCCAAGTTCATCCCAGAAATGCAGCCTGGCTTCCATTTTGACATACCTCACAATGTCTGGGGCCCAATCTGGTGAGTTCCAAGACCAAGTACAGGGAGATATCAGGTGCCATCTCCACACATGCTCAATAAAGAGTTGGAATTCCTGAGCTGAGCCTCCTACATGGTGGTAACAGGTTTTGAAGGCCTTCATCAGACTCAGGACAGGTAGCAACACAAGTTCATCCCCAGAAATGCAACCTGGGCTCCATTTTGACATACCTCCCTTGATATGGAGACAGATCCCATTCAATCTAAGGCATAATCTGTAGTGAATTCAGGCACCATCTCAGCTCAGCACCCCCCCCCCGCCCAGGAGCCATTACGTAACCTCTGGGTCTGATCCTCATACATGGAGGATAGGGATAGACAGAGCCAGAGTTTGTTCTCCAGAATCTGGATCAGTGGGGAAACACGGGTACTCACTGAAACACAGCCTGGCTTCAATTTTGACACAACTCACATGACCAGGGGGCAAGTCTCATGAGATATCAGGCCAAACTTGGGAGATGTCGGGTGCCATCTTGCGGATTGCTCAGTAAGAACTTGATCTTCTGAGCCTAGCCTCCTTCATGGTGGGGACAGGTTTTGAGGACTTTTACCAGACCTGAAACAGGTGGCAACTCTAGTTCATCCCCAGAAATGAAGCCTGACTTTCATTTTGACACACCTAAGGTGATTGGGGGCAAATCTCATGAGATCTGATGCCAAATCTCATGAGATATCAGGTGTCATCTCGCTGGGCACTCAGTAAGAGCCAGAAATCCTGAGACAAGCCTAGTTAATTGTGAAAGGTTTTGAAGGCCTTTACCAGACTTGGGACAGGTGACCACCCACGTTCATCCCCAGAAACACAGCCTGGCTTCCATTTAGACACACCTCGGGGACTCTAGGCCAGATCCCATGAGATCTAAGGAGCTATCTTGAGAGAATTTGGGTGCCATCTCAAGAGTGTCCAGCAGGAGCTGGAACCCTTGGGTCCAAGCCGCATTCATGGAGGATAGACATGCCCATAATTAATTTCCAGAATTTGGATCTGTGGGAAAACATGGGTGGGTACCCCCTGAAACACAGCCAGGCTTTCATTTTGACACACCTCTTGTGACTCTGGGGAAAATCTCATGAGATCAAAAGCCAAATATCATGAGATATCGGGAGGGAGTCATCTCGCTGAGCATTCATTAAAAGCCTGAACTCCTGATCCAGGTCTCCTTTGTGCTGGTGACAGGTTTTGAGGGTGTTTGCCATATTCAGGACAGGTGGCAATACAATTTCATTCTTTGAAATGCAGCCTGGCTTCCACTATTACACCCTTGCATGACCCAGGTCCAAATCTTGGGACATCTCTGGCTGCATCTCACCAGTGGTCAGTAAGAGCCAGAACTCCTTAGCCACCTCTCATTGCTGGCTGTGAGTCAATCTTCATTGCCTTTTCCAGATTCTGGATATTTGGGAACACATCCTCTCTCCCTGAAATGCATCCTGTTTCCGCTGTTACACACCTCATGTGAGGAGGAAAGAAATATCATGAGTATAAGGCCAAATTTCATGAGATCTCAGGCCCCACGGTATGGGTGCCAAGCAAGAGCAGGAACTCCTGATCTGAGCCTCTTTCATGGCAACAGGTTTCCAAGGCTTACACCAGACTACACCGGACAGGTAGGAACACACTTGCTCCCCCTGAAATACAGTTGGCTTTCACTATTAGAAAATTTTCCTCACTCCTGAATAAAATCTCATGAGATCTAAGGCCAATTCTCAGGAGATATCAAGTGCCATCTCACAGGCACCCATTAAGTGTTGCCAATCCAAGTCTCTTTCCTGGGGGTGAGACAGGCCTGGAAGACCTTTTTTGGACTCTGGACGGGTGGAAACACACCTGCTTCCCCTGAAATGCAGGGGTGTTTCACGGGGAGCACTATTATACACATTGCATGATCCAGCACCCTATCTGGAGAGTTCTAATGCCAAATTTCTTAATATTTTGGACATCTGCTAGGCGCCATGGCAGAGCCAATACTTGAGGCTCATTCATTTGTGTCAGACAGACCATGATGTTTTTTTCTGGATTCAGGACAGGTGGAAACACGCATGCTCCCCCTGAAACAGAACCTGGATTCCATTATTATATACCTCCCATTCCCAGAGACAAACGTATCGAGACCTGAGGCCAAAACTCATGAGGTCTCTGCTGTGATATCACGGGTGCCAGACAAGAGCAGAACTACCTAACTGAGCTACTGTCATGCTGTTGATAGACCTGGAAGGCCTACCTGTAACTCAGGACTTCTGGGAACACACTTGTTCCACCTGAAACACAGACTGTTAATCTTTCAGTGGGAATAGTTGTGTTCCCACCTTTTGTGAATCAGGAAAAGGCCTTACAGGCCTGTCTCACCTACATCAATGAGGCTTGGCTCAGGAGTTCTGGGTCTTGCCAGGCCCCGTGAGATGGCTCCTGAGAACTCACAAAACTTGGCCTTACATGTGGCAATACATGGTCCCTGGTCATGTGAATTGTGTAAAAATGGAAGCCAGGCTGTATTTCATGTGGAGCAGGTGTGTTCCCACTTATCCTGAGTCTGGTAAAGGCTTTCCAATCCTGTCACTGTTATGTACACGGCTCTTCCCAGGAGTTCAGCTCTTGCCAGTTGTCCAGGAGGTGGTTTCCAAGATCCCCAGGTCAAAAAAGGTTTGTAAAAATACAAGATAGGCTGCGTTTCAGGGAGAACAGGTGTATTCCTACCTGCCGTGTGCCCAGAAAAGGCCTTCCAGGCCTGTCTAACCTCCATGAAGGAGGCTAACCTCCAGAGTTCTGCATCATGCCAGGCACCTACAAGAATGTGACTGAGATCTTGTGAGATTTTGCCTGTGATTTCAAGTGATCTGGCCCAGGTGTCATACAAGTTCTCTAATAGTGGAAGCCAGGCTGTGTTTCAGGCAGAACAGGTGGGTTCCCACCTTTCTTGAGTCTGGAAAATGAATCATGGCACTGTCTCACCTCCATGAATGAGGCTTGATGTGGGAATTTCAGCTCCTGACAGGCACTCCAGAGATGGTGCTTGAGATCTCACAAGATTTGTCCTTACATCTTGCGGGATCTGGCCCTGGGTCATGCAAGGAGCGTAATATTGGAAAACAGGGGGTGTTTCACGGGGAGCAGTTGTGTTCCCACCTGTACTGAGTACAGAAAATTACTTCCAAGCTCGTCGCCACCATGAACAAGGCTCAGCTCAGGACTTTCAGCTCTTGCCCAGCACCAGTGAGATGGAGTCCAATATATCATAAGATTTGGCAATATATATCATGAGATTTGGCCCCTGTGTCCTGTGAGATGTGTTAAATTGGAAGCCAGCCTCTGTTTCTGGAATAGCAGTTGTGTCCCCACCTGTCCTGAACTGGAAAAGGTGATCCAAGCATTTCTCACTGCCATGAATGAGGCTTGGCTTGGGAGTTCAGGCTCTTGCCGGGCGCCCTGGGGTATGCACCGCAGATCTCCTGAGACTGTCTTAGATCTCACTTGATTTGACCCCAAGTCATGGGAGGTGTGTAATAATGGAAGCCAGGCTGTATTTCTGGGGGATCAGGTTTTCCCACCTATCTCGATTCTGGATAAGGGATCCCAGGTCTGTCTTGAGGCCATGAAGGAGGCTCAGCTCAGGAGTTCTGGCTCTTGCCTGGAAGCAGCAAAACACCACTTGACATGTCCCAAGATTTGGCCTTAGATCTTGTGATATTTGGTCCTAGGTCACACAAGGTGTGTAACACTGAAAGCCAGGCTGTGTTTCAGGGGGAGTAGGTGTGTTCCCTCTTAAGTCCGGAAAGGGCCTTCTTGGGCCTGTCTCACTTCTATGAATGTGGATCAGCTCAGGAATTCTGGCTCCTGCCATGTGCCAGTGAGATGGCACCCAGGACCTCATGAGATTTGGCCTTAGATCTCAAGAGATCTGGCCCCAGGTCAGGGGGTGTGTAATAATGGAAGGCAGTCTATGTTTCAGGGACAGCAGGTGTTTTGCTACCCATTCCAAGTCCAGGAAAGGCCTTACAAGCCAGTTACTGCCATGAATGAGGCTTGGTTTGGGAGTTCCAGCTCTTGTCAGGCACCTTCGAGATGGCGCCCAAGATCTCACGATATTTGGCCTTAGATCCTGAAGGATTTGTCCCTGGATCAGGTGAGGTTAGTAAAAATGGAAGTCAGGCAATGTTTCCAGGGGATCAGGTGTGTTCCCTCTTGTCCTGAGTCTGGATAAGACCTTCAAGCTTGTCACTGCCTTGAACCACGCTCAGCTCAGGAGTTCCGGCTCTTGCCAGGCCTCTGTGAAATCACTCCTGAGATTTCATGAGATTAGAACTTAGGTCTTGAGACATCTGGTCCAGCATCATGTGAGATGTGTAATAGTGGAAGCCAGGCTGTGTTTTTAGGAGAAGCGGGTGTGTTCCCACCTATCCTGAGTCCGGAAAAGGCCTTCCAAACCTTTAACGGCCATGAATGAGGCTTGGCTCAGGAGTTCCCACTCTCGCCAAGCGCCAGCGTGATGCCTCCCAAGATCTCTGGAGATTTGGCCCCGGGTCATGAGAGTTGTGTATTAGTGGAAGCCAGGCTGTGTTTCAGGGGGAGCAGGTGTGGTCCCACCTGTCCTGATTCCAGAGAAGGCCTTTCAAGCCTGTCGCTGAAGGATGCTCTTCCCAGGAGTTCCAGCTCTTCCCAGGGGCCCATGTAATAGCCCCTGGGATCTCCTGGGATTTGGCCTTAGATCTTGCAATATTTGTCCCCAGTCACAGTAGGTGTGCTATAGTGGAAGCCAAACTATGTCAGGGAGAGCAGGTGTGTTCCCATCTGTCCCAAGTTCGGAAAAAGGTAATCCAAGGCTGTCCCCCTGCCATGAAGGAGGCTCGACCTGGGAATTCTGGCTCCTGCCCGGTGCCTTCAAGATTGCAGCCTTAGATCTCAGGAGATTTGGCCTTAGATCTTGTGAGATTTGCCATGGGGTCACTTGAGATGTGTACAAATGGAAAACAGTCTTGTGTTTTAGGGGGAACAAGTGTGTTCTCACCTATCACAAATCCAGAAAAGGGATTCTGGACCTGACTTGCCTCCATGAATGTGGCTTGGCTCCGAAGTTCTGGCTCCATCTGAGTGCCCTCGAGTTGGCATCAGGTATGTGAGATTTGGCCTAAGGTATTGCATTCTGTGGTCCCGGGTCCCACAAGGTGTGTAATCATGGAAGCCAAACTGCATTTCAGGGGTAACAGGTGTGTTCCCACTATCGCAACTCTGGAAACGGCAATCCAACTCTGTCTCACTGCCATGAAGGAAGGAGGCTCAGCTTGGGAGTTCTGGCTCCTGCCCAGTGCCCACAAGATAGCATCTCAGATCTTGTGAGATTTGACCTTAGATCTCCCAAGATTTGACCCCAGGTCACTGGAGGTGTGTAATAGTGGAAGCCAGGCTGTGTTTCAGTGGAAGGAGGTGTGTTCCCACCCATCCCAACTCTGGAAAAGGGATTCCAGGCCTCTCCTGCCACCATGAATGAGGCTGATTGATGAATTCTGGCTCTTGCCTGGCATCTGTGAAACAGTGCCTGAGATCTCATGACATTTGGCTTAGGTCTTGTGAGAATTAGATCCAGGTTACGTGAGGTGTGCAATAGTGGAAGGCAGGCTGTGTTTCAAGGCGAGTAGGTTTGTCCTCATTTGTCCTGAGTCCGGAAAATGGCTTCCAGGCCTGTGTTGCAGCCATGAAAGAGGCTCAGTTTGGGAGTCCCAGCTCTGCTGGGGGACAGCCACATGATGCCATATATCTTATGAGATGTGGCCTAGATCTAGTGAGATTTGGTCCCAGGTCACTTGAGGTGTGTAATATAGGAAAGCAGGCTGCGTGTCAGGGGAAGCATGTGCAATCTTACCTGTCCCTAGTCTGGAAAAGGGACCCTTGGCTTGTCTTGCCAATGTGACAATGCTTGGGAGTTCTGGCTCTTGTCTAGGCCAGCAAAATGGTGCCTGAGGCCTCAAAAGGTTTGGCCCCAGGTCACACTGTGTCAGTCAGAAGAGCACGCCATGCTTGCACTATTGATCATAGTCAGTGTTGTGAGTTCAAGCCCCATGTTGACTGTATAGAGTATGAAAAATGAATGGATGGGTGGTGACAGTTGTGTTCTGGTGTGTGTGTTTGCATTCATCAGGTGTAGAGGAGGAAGAGTGTTCCCTCTACTCCCTTTCTGAGTGGTTGGCTGAGATTCTGGTCCCAAAAAGACAGTTCAAGGAGAGAGAAACAGTTGATTGACATGTGCAGTGCAGTGCACCTCAGGTGGAAGAAACCCGAACCAGAAGAAACTGAGAACCTCAGCCTTGAATTCCCATTTCTAGTGAATATTCCACAAAGAATGATCATGTTTGTGGAGAAATGATAGGAGAAAGCAAAGAAGTTTTGGGCTTCTGAGCTCAGCAAACTGTGGGAAGGTCAATTGATGGGAGGAAACTAACAGAGTAAGGTTTTGTTTGCAGGTTCCTCTGGTGCCCACTCTGGATGGATGATGATATCTTCTTTTCCTCCTACTCCCTGGGGAGGAAGCATGGCTTTCCTAGGGAATTTTAGTTCTTATTTTCAGGTCAGGAAGAAAAGGGAGAGACAGTGTCCTACTTAGGGCTCCTGCTTCTTCAGTACCTTGCATTCAAAATAATCCATGTGCAGAAGTGGTATATTTGGAGTCTACAAAACCTGGTCTTTCCCTAGTCTGCAAAAAGCTCAGGGGCTTCTGGCTGATTCAGTCCATAAAGCACATGCCTCTTGAGCTCAGAGTTGTGAGTGCAAGCTCCACATTGGGTGTAGAGATTACTTAAAAATGAATATATTGGGGTGGGGAACAAAAACAAAAGACCCCCAAAATACCATGGCCCCTGGCAGTATGCTTCTGTAACTCAGATCCCATGAAAAGTACTTTCTATGGTGGCAGAAGGACAGGTACAAGACCCCAACCCCAACCTCAACTCCATAGCCAGTGTCTTTGTTGACCAAAGGACCAAATGACCTGCATCTGACCTGCATCCAGAAGCAGTTTTGAAACATTCTCAGTCAAGGAATGACTTTGGTCTGCTGGTTGGGAAAAAAAAGTGCCTTGCTGTTTATTTCACTCCTAGGTGAGCCGATGAATAGTAAGCAGTAGCTCTCCTCATGGGAGGGGTCACCACAAGATCCAAGACACACAAGAGCTCTGCTGAGCATGAGATCTGTAAGGCCTGAGGGATACAGGCTGTCCTGTGACTTCTTTCCCAAGGAAAAAAGTGGCAGCGCTAGCAGTTTTTGTTGCCAGATGAGGCCAAGTGTTTTTCCATGGCATCTGCTGATGATGCTGGGACTTCTGTCATCAGAGAGGGTACTCTTTTACCACCAGTTAAGCTTTTAATAAAGGGGGAAGGGGACTTAGTAGTATGTGAAAACTCATTTGATCGGTCCATTCGTCTTAATGGCTTATGGTGGGAAACAAGGGTGCCCTACAAAGGAGTAGAGCACTGATCCATGCAAATAAATGAGTGATCCCTGAAAACATGAGGCTAAGTGAAAGGAGCCAGACATCCAAAGTAACATAATACCTTGTGATTCCATGGAGAGGATAAGGCCAGCCAGAAGAGTCCAATCTTAGTGCAAGCAGATCAGTGGGTGGGGGAAGAGAAGTAGAGAGAGAGCCAGGGTGAGGTGGGGGACTGACCAGGAAAGGGGGGAGGGGTGTTTCTTTCTTTTTGATGTGATGGAAATATTTTGGAATGAGTGGTGAGGGTTGCATAACTTTGTGAGTAGACTGAAAAGCCCACTGAATTGTATACTTTTACATTTATTTATTTAGTTAGTTTATTTTGAGAAAGAGAGAGAAGGGAAGGGGCAGAGAGAGAGAAAGAGAGAGAGGATCACAAGCAGGCCCCACACTGTTAGCACAGAGCCCAACATGGGGCTCAAACTCAAGAACACTGAGATCATGACCTGAGCTGAAACCAAGAGTTGGACACTTCAGCGAACTGAGCAACCCAGGTGCCCCCAAACTGTACACTTTTAAAAGGATGGCAATTTTGGCATTTTAATTGTATCTCCACCTTAAATATGTGTGACCAAAAAATATAGTAGATGAAGGTAGGTAGGTAGGCAAGCAGGCAGGGAGTTGACCTATTTTCCTTCCTCCATCCCTCTCTTCTTCTCTTCCTTCCTCCCTCCCTTCCTTCCTCTCTCCATCCCTCCTTCCTTCCCTTCCCTTCCCTTCCCTTCAACTTTAAAGGGAAAGGAAGGGAGGGGGAGAGGGAGAGAGAGGGAGTTCATGACACTGGGCATGGGTATTATTCTGAGTGCTTTTAGTGGATCCCCAAACTAATAACCTCTGTGGAGATAAAGATTACCCCACATGAGAACAGGAATTACTTATTGACAGCAAGAAAGTGGGCGGCTACCACCACCTGAGTCTGGCAGAGCCTCAAATCAAAGGCAGGCAGAAGAGTGGGAAAGCTCCATGGTGGCAAAAGGGGAAGATACAAGGAGTGATTGTTGGGGTGGGGGAGGAGAACTGGAGCTGACTAGAAGAGGGCTGTCCTACCTAATCGGTGAGGGAGGAGCATAGCTGCCTTCCCCTCTTGGTCCCAGGTTAGGCACAAGGAATGAGGGAAGCTGTCCTTCCAGTCCTAACCCTTTCTGTTTGGGTCCCTTGACTGCAGAGATTGTGTTTTGAATTATCCTTCTTTTGTCCTCTTTTCACCACCTTTCTCAAAAAGAGAAACATGATTTCAGTCTGTGGGTCCACCCATCTAGTTCTCTGTATCTAGCTAGATGAAGAACAATAGCGACGAGTTTACATGTTTCCATTTGTATCCCCGTGTTAACATTCTCAAAGTTATGTGACCCACAGTTTTAGGTTTGTTGAATTTGTTTAAGGTGCTTAGAGAATAACACAGGTTAATATTTCCAAATGATCCTAAAAGATCATTCTCTCTCTCTCTCTCTCTCACGAAAAAAATACTAACTACAGCTATTCCTACATCCATCCACTTCTGAACTGCCTCCTCAAACTCATTCTCACCACCCCACTTCCATCCATGCAGGCCAACTCCCAACCCCTCCTTGTCCCCTCCCTGCCCCAGCTTCCCCGCCTTAGTCCTGCTCCTGCCCTGCCCCATCCTGTCTCCAGGGTCCCTCTCAGCCATCTCCCATGCCCCACTCCTACTGTCACCTCCCTCCGATTCCCAACTCTCCCTAACAATGGCTTGATCCAGCCTACCCGCCACTGGGTCAACCTCGTTGGGTGTTATAATGTCGACCACCGGGCAAGGGACATTCGATCAAGCCGCTCTATGGTGGTTGCGTGAGGGTGTCGGTGTGTGACTAATACGCGATCGCAGTGCGGCTTGTCTTTCCATCGTACCTCCTCATCCGCATGGTCAGTAGCGTTTCTGTGCTCGGGGCGGCGGAAGGCGCGCAGTCAACCAAAGTCCTTGGGGATCTTTCTCCTACCCTCCCTTGAACAGGGACATCTGCAAGGCTAGGGGACTGGCTCCTCCTGCACGTGCCTTCAGACCCAGGCTGCGCCCATTCCAGGCCGACTTTGACAGTCAGGCAGGGCCGACTTTGACATTTCATTGGAGGCACCCTGACACCACCAACCCCAAAGGCCCAGGACACGGAATGGTGGGAGCAGTTCCGGTCAGATTTGGAAGTGTCCGCCGATGGAGACCCCGATCTTCCTGTGTCCTCTTCATTCAACTAGACACTGTTTGGGGATGGTCAGTGTTTTGCCACCATGCAACTTCCACCGCCACTGCTACAACAAAGAAGCATAAGTCAAGAATAGTAATAAAAACAACCAGAATGATAAAATTAGAATTGTTCACATCTTTGTTTTTTCTATAGGCACGTTCGTTTTGGATGTTGTAGGAGTTGTACAGAAATCGAAGCAACCCACGAGGCCATGTTCTGTGACCCAGACGAACACGACTCAGGGCAAGACGATGCGTGGCAAAGAGCAATAGTCAGTTGGACAAGGGATGGCCGGGGTCGGCTTGGGGATCAAGTCCTCCATCCTCAGAGGCTCGGACAGGGCTGCTGCATGATGAGGGGACCAAAACGGACTGGGGCAGAAGGGGTGGGAGGTGACTCGGTCCATGGAAGCAACGACAGGACTCGAGGAGGGAGAAGACCACGGGAACAAGGGACAGATGTGAGTTCGGTGGGGGGGGGGGGGGTGTCACACCACGGCACAGGTCACAGCTCAACATCAGACCCCAGGACTTGGGCAGCCGACCATGCCGAGGTCCAGCCTGCAGGTCGACCTCAGGCTCTCCAGGACTTAAGTGGTCAGTCACACTGGGGTCCTGGGCAGCTGGTCATCCACAGACTCCCAGGACTTTGGGCAGCCGGTTGCCTCAGGCCCCGGGAAACCCCGTTCGCTCCTTAGCCAAGCACATACATCAAATTTCTGAACTTCCAGTTTCTCTGGTACTGAACAGGATTACCCTGGCAACAACACATCATCAGTAGGGTAAAACTAACCTGTCTCACCAGGATCTAAATCTAGCTCACGTTCCCTATTAGCAGGTAAACAATCCAAGGCTTGGTGAATTCTGCTTCATGGTGATAGGGAGAGCCTAAATCAAAGGATCAAAAAGCGAGTTGCTATAAACACTTGGCTGCCACAAGCCAATTATCCCTGTGGTAACTTTTCTGACACCTCCTGCTTAAAACCCAAAGGGTCAGAAGGATCATGAAGCTGTGCTTTCATGGTCTTTATGCGTAAAAATCAAGATCAAGTGAGCTTTTGCCCTTCTGCTCCATGGGAGGTTTCTGTCCTCCCTGAATTCCCCTTAGGACACCTGCATTACTGTTTGACAGGTGTACCACCCCAAACTCCCCACCTCATACTGTGCCCAGAGCCTGTCTTACCCAGCCATTGCGGCCAGGTACTTGGTACCAGAAGTGAGAGCCCCTTGGGGATTCCCGCCCCCCCCCGCCCCGCCTCACCTGGTCAGTGAAAAAAATGATAAAAGTAGTGGTATTTCACCAGCAGTCCGCAAAGCTGGTGGATCCTGCCTCCCTCAAGGGGACAGGGGAATGCCGAGGGCCTCCTACTTATTCTACACCTCTCATGTCTCTTCACACAGACTAGAGTCAAGCTCAACAGGGTCTTCTTTCTCCACTGATTCCACCAAGCTGGTTCCCTTGGCTGTGGTTTTACTGGAAAGTGGGTAGGGACAGTAGGAATCTTGTTCATCCATTCATGTACATCACTAATTAAATGAGGAGGCATCTGGCTACCTTAAGAGAGTCCTAGTTACTCCCTTCCTTTACCCATGCGTCATTGAATTTCTTCACTTTGATGTTCAAAGCATTGGGCAGAAATCACATTGCCTTAACACCCACCAAGGGCCTTCTCGATGCTTTCTTTTAATTAAACAGTTGGATTCCCCTGGTATCCGCCAGTTCTAAGTCTGCTGCTAGGCCGGAGGTTCAGTGAGGCAGCCACACAGAACCGAGGCACAGGGGCAACAGGCAGGGTGGGCAGGCCTTGAACCCCGGGAAGAGAGGGGAGTCAGTCCCTGCCCATGCCAGGCTTCCCAGGTGAGGCAGTGACACTCCCTGCAGCTGGGGCGCTGGCCCCCTAGGGGCCCAGATCCATGGGCCCACTGGCACCGAGGGGAGCCCCACCCTCACCTCCACACTCCACCCACAGAAGGGAGCGGGGAGAGAAGAGCAGAGGCAGCCATGGGCGTGGGGTGGAGGAGGGTCCTGGCAGGGGTGCCCCTGATGTGTGTGAGGGTGACATTGTCTTGTCTAGCCATGTGCCTGACCAGCCCTGCTTCACACCCCAGCCCAAAAAGACCCAGCCCTTATTCCAAAGTTAAGGATCCAACTTTCCAACTTCCCTTACCTACATTGTTCCAGTATGACAGAGGTTGTTCACCTTTGGGAACTGCTGCAGATATGGGTGCAGCCTGGCTTGAGATTTTACACCCTCTCCCCCAGATTTTCAAGGGCCAGTGATAGCTCATCCATGCCAGCCAGAACCGTGATGCTTTCCAAGGTCCAGGTCCTTCTGTCCAGGGTAACCCATTCCAGAGCACCCTGCACTTCACAAAGAAAAAAGAGCTCTCCCCAGAGCTCCTGCTGGCTTCTCCTGGATGGGTTGTATTACTGCACTGGTCACCTCATGATGCCCATCTCCACCACTCTGTTTTGGGGGAATCTGAACTGGACTCCGACTCCCTTTCCACTGGCTGAGGGCAAGGGATGCCATCAGCCATCGCTTCTGAATGGCACTTGCACATCTCTCAGGACCGATTGACCTATGTTCAAACTGCTGTTCACATGGAACCCTTCTCCACTTCAGCTTTCAACGTTCTCCTTTGAATATTTGCTACTATCACCAAGATCTGCACTTGTGGTGGCTCCACCTGGGGCTCCACTGGAGCTCCCTAGGCTTCAAGGCTCACCACAGCAGCCCTCCTACTTGTTGTAGCATAGCATCCTTGGGGTGGGGGGTGGGGGAGGCATTGGCCCCCCAAAAAGGGAAACCACCACACACACACCCACTGCTCCCATCCCTCTCGCATTACTGACTGCCAGCAATGGCCGGGTATGGGCCCGAGCTCCAGTGCCATTCACTTTCAAGGTTAGTTGATTGGCAGGTGAGTTGTTACACACTCCTTAGAGAATTCAGACTTCCATGGCCACTGTCCTGCTGTCTATATCAACCAACCCCTTTTCTGGGGTCTGATGCACTTCGGCACCAGTGCCTTAACCCTGAGTTTGGTTCATCCCGCAGCACCAGTTCTGCTTACCAAAAGTATTCCTAGGCATTCACATTCCCTGCCCAGCTCCGCGCCAGTGAGCCAGGTTTCTTATCCATTTAATGTTTGAGAATAGGTTGAGATCCTTTCAGCCCCAAGACCTCTAATCATTCACTTTACCAGATAAAACTGTGTGGGTTCAAGTGCAAGAGTGCCAGCTATCCTGAGGGAAACTTCAGAGGGAACCAGCTACTAGATGGTTTGGTTAGTCTTTCCCCTCTATACCCAGGTTGGACAACCAATTTGCATGTCAGGACCTCTAGGGACCTCCACCAGAGTGTCCTCTGGCTTCAACCTCCCCAAGCATAGTTCATCATCTTTCAGGTACTAACACGTGCACTCTTGCTCCACCTCCTAGGCGCCACAGGTGAGATGGGCAGTGGTGTGCCCTCCACCAACAGAAAGGCCTCCAGATTCCACCTTGGCCTACAAGCAGTGCCTGCCTTCACCTTCATTTGCCAGGACAACTTTCCTATGAGCCCTTGACTTGTGCATGAGCCCCTGATTCTTGAACTCTCTTCAAAGCTCTTTGCAACTTTCCTTTGTGGTACTTGTTGACTCAGTCTCCAGCCTTAGATGCCATTTACCACCCACTTTTGGCTGCATTCCCAATCAGTGACTCCAAGAAGACCTGGCCAGTGTGTGCCCCAGTGCTCCAGGGCCACTACCAGGCCACCTTCAGAAGAACTTGGGCCCACCACAAGCAGCAACCAAGAATGGGTCTTCAATACACATTTCCTGTCCCACCATGTGGGAATTTGGTGCTGAGTTCTTCCCTGTTCACTCCTGATTGCTGAAGGAATCCTAGTTAGTTTCTTTTCATCCCCTAATACTTTTTTTGAATATTTATTTATTTATTTTTGAGAGACAGAGACAGAGTATGAGCAGGGGAGGGGCAGAGAGAGAGGGAGACACAGAATTCCAAGCAGGATCCAGGCTCCTGAGCTGTCAGCACAGAGCCCCGCAAAGGGCTCGAACTCACAAACCTGGAGATCATGACCTGAGCTGAAGTTAGATGCTTAACTGACTGAGCCACCCAGGCGTCCCCCCCCCCACCCCTCCACTAATATTCTTAAATTCAGCAGTCCTCACTTTTGATCTGAAGTTGTCTACTGCAGTGGGAGGAGCCCGGTGAGGCGGAGAGAGACACGTGGTCTGGCAGGACCTCCAGCATGGAAAAAGGCCTTGGTGGACACACCCCAGATCTCAGCCCCCAACCAACCACCCCCACCGGAGGGAGGGAAGGGCACTTGGTAGGGAGGAAGGCAGCAGGAGGTCTGGAGCAGGGGCTAGAGGCACAGGTGGGGGTGGGGGGCGGTGGGAATCAGCACACGGTGGAGGAGGAGGTGGCCACCATTGTCTGCACTTAGGAGGACTGGGGGCCTGACAGCCAAGATGACCCTCCCGGCCTGCGGAGGACCCAAGAACGAACCCGCCGCTAGGGCGGACAGCCAGTGGGCAGGGCGGGACGGGGCTCACACGCGTGGGCAGGCACCTGCAGGATGAGCCCTTTGGGGGAAGCCCCCAGCCAGGAGGGTTGAACCATTTCCATAATAGCAAAAGCTGGAAATATCCAAATATCCATTAAAATTATTGGATAAGTTTGGTTATATTTAAATTACGAACTAATGAATAGTAAAAGTAAATCAATTAATATTAAGAAAGGGTGCTGGATTTTGCCAAAGGCCTTTTCTGCATCTATTGACAGGATCATATGGTTCTTATCTTTTCTTTTATTAATGTGGTGTATCACATTGATTGATTTGCGAATGTTGAACCAGCCCTGCATCCCAAGAATGAATCCCACTTGATCATGGTGAATAATTCTTTTTATATGTTGTTGAATTCGATTTGCTAGTATCTTATTGAGAATTTTTGCATCCATATTCATCAGGGATATTGGCCTGGAGTTCTCGTTTTTTACTGGGTCTCTGTCTGGTGTAAGAATCAAAGTAATACTGGCTTCATAGAATGAGTCTGGAAGTTTTCCTTCCCTTTCTATTTCTTGGAATAGCTTGAGAAAGATAGGTACTATCTCTGCTTTAAACATCTGGTAGAACTCCCCTGGGAAGACATCTGGTCCTGGACTCTTATTTGTTGGGAGATTTTTGATAACCGATTCAATTTCTTCGCTGGTTATGGGTCTGTTCAAGCTTTCTATTTCCTCCTGAGTTTTGGAAGAGTGTGGGTGTTTAGGAATTTGTCCATTTCTTCCAGGTTGTCCAATTTGTTGGCATATAATTTTTCATAGTATTCCCTGATAATTGTTTATATCTCCGAGGGATTGGTTGTAATAATTCCATTTTGATTCATGATTTTATCTATTTGGGTCATCTCCCTATTCTTTTTGAGAAGCCTGGCTAGAGGTTTATCAATTTTGTTTATTTTTTCAAAAAACCAATTCTTGGTTTCGTTGATCTGCTCTACAGTTTTTTTAGATTCTATACTGTTTATTTCTGCTCTGATCTTATTATTTCTCTTCGTAAATCAATTAATATATCAACATGGATGAATCTTTGAAACCAGTTTCTAACACAGAATAAAAATTACATCACAAAAGGATAATTATTATATGATGCTACTTACATAAAAAGTCAAAAAAGAAAAAGCCAATATATTATTTAGGAACATGCATACATATAGAAATCTCTAATGAAAGTAAGGGAATATCATCGGATTAAGGTACACAGAAGAATTACAACGTTCTATTTATGAAATTGTGTGATGAGGACATGAGTACTTGTTTTACCATTATTCTTTAAACTACTTATATAATCTAGGAACCTTTCTTTATGTAAATATTTCTCAATAAGGATGGTTCCATATATCAAAATAAATTTCAAATGATATTTAAATATAAAATTTGATGTCAAATACCTCAAAAACAAAATCTAAATATTTTCATATGATCCTGAGATGGAGAAAACGTTTATAAACTGTTATGAACTGAATTGTCCCCTCCCATTTATGTTAAATACCTGGCCCCCAATACCTCAGAATGTGACTCTATTTGCAGATAGGCCTTTAAAGAGGTGAACAAGTTAAAACAAGGCTGTTCAACTGTGTCCTAAATCCAACATGACCTATGTCTTTATAAGCAGAGGAAATTTGGACACAAAAGAAACACCAGGGATGTGTATACAGAGGAAAGAACATGTGAGGACACAGTGAGAAGGTGGCTACCTGCAGGCCAAGGAGAGAGGCCTCAGGAAAAACCAACCTGACACCCTGATCTTGGACTTCCAGCCTCTAGAACTGCGAGAAAATAAATTTTTGCTAAGCCCTCCATTCTGTGGTATTTTATTATGGCAGCTCTAGTAAAATATATAGATAGGTATTATCCTGAACACTGAAGTACATAGAGAAAGTTTAATGGATTTTACTATGCATGTTTTAAAACACTTTTTTTTTTGGAATATATGAAGTTTATTGTCAAATTGGTTTCCATACAACACCCAGTGCTCATCCCAACAGGTGCCCTCCTCAATACCCACCACCCACCCTCCCCTCCATCCCAGCCCCCATCAACCCTCAGTTTGTTCTCAGTTTTTAAGAGTCTCTTATGCTTTGGCTCTCTTCCACTCTAACCTCTTTTTTTTTTTTTTTCCTTCCCCTCTCCCATGGGTTTCTGTTAAGTTTCTCAGGATCCACATAAGAGTGAAACCACACGGTATCTGTCTTTCTCTGTATGGCTTATTTCACTTAGCATAACACTCTCCAGTTCCATCCATGTTGCTACAAAGGGCCATATTTCATTCTTTCTCATTGCCACGTAGTACTCCATTGTGTATATAAACTACAATTTCTTTATCCATTCATCAGTTGATGGACATTTAGGCTGTTTCCATAATTTGGCTATTGTTGAGAGTGCTGCTATGAACATTGGGGTACAAGTGCCCTTATGCATCAGCACTCCTGTATCCCTTGGGTAAATTCCTAGCAGTGCTATTGCTGGGTCATAGGGTAGGTCTATTTTTAATTTTTTGAGGAACCTCCACACTGTTTTCCAGAGCGGCTGCACCAGTTTGCATTCCCACCAACAGTGCAAGAGGGTTCCCGTTTCTCCACATCCTCGCCAGCATCTATAGTCTCCTGATTTGTTCATTTTGGCCACTCTGACTGGCGTGAGGTGATATCTGAGTGTGGCTTTGATTTGTATTTCCCTCATGAGGAGCGACGTTGAGCATCTTTTCATGTGCTTGTTGGCCATCCGGATGTCTTCTTTAGAGAAGTATCTATTCATGTTTTCTGCCCATTTCTTCACTGGGTTATTTGTTTTTCGGGTGTGGAGTTTGGTGAGCTCTTTATAGATTTATAGATTTTGGATACTAGCCCTTTGTCCATATGTCATTTGCAAATATCTTTTCCCATTCCGTTGGTTGCCTTCTAGTTTTGTTGGTTTCCTTTGCTGTGCAGAAGCTTTTTATCTTCATAAGGTCCCAGTAGTTCATTTTTGCTTTTAATTCCCTTGCCTTTGGGGATGTGTCGAGTAAGAGATTGCTACGGCTGAGGTCAGAGAGGTCTTTTTCTGCCTTCTCCTCTAGGGTTTGGATGGTTTCCTGTCTCACATTCAGGTCCTTTATCCATTTTGAGTTTATTTTTGTGAATGGTGTGAGAAAGTGGTCTAGTTTCAACCTTCTGCATGTTGCTGTCCAGTTCTCCCAGCACCATTTGTTAAAGAGACTGTCTTTTTTCCATTGGATGTTCTTTCCTCCTTTGTCAAAGATGAGTTGACCATACGTTTGTGGATCTAGTTCTGGGGTTTCTATTCTATTCCATTGGTCTATGTGTCTGTTTTTGTGCCAATACCATGCTGTCTTGATGATGACAGCTTTGTAGTAGAGGCTAAAGTCTGGGATTGTGATGCCTCCTGCTTTGGTCTTCTTCAAAATTACTTTGGCTATTCGGGGCCTTTTGTGGTTCCATATGAATTTTAGGATTGCTTGTTCTAGTTTCGAGAAGAATGCTGGTGCAATTTTGATTGGGATCACATTGAATGTGTAGATAGCTTTGGGTAGTATTGACATTTTGACAATATTTATTCTTCCAATCCATGAGCAGGGAATGTCTTTCCATTTCTTTATATCTTCTTCAATTACCTTCATAAGCTTTCTATAGTTTTCAGCATACAGATCTTTTACATCTTTGGTTAGATTTATTCCTAGGTATTTTATGCTTCTTGGTGCAATTGTGAATGGGATCAGTTTCTTTATTTGCCTTTCTGTTGCTTCATTGTTAGTGTATAAGAATGCAACTGATTTATGTACATTGATTTTGTATCCTGCAACTTTGCTAAATTCATGTATCAGTTCTAGCAGACTTCTGGTGGAGTCTCTCGGATTTTCCATGTATAGTATCATGTCATCTGCAAAAAGTGAAAGCTTGACTTCATCTTTGCCAATTTTGATGCCTTTGATTTCCTTTTGTTGTCTGGCTGCTGATGCTAGAACTTCCAACACTATGTTAAACCACAGCGGTGAGAGTGGACATCCCTGTCGTGTTCCTGATCTCAGGGAAAAGCTCTCAGCTTTTCCCCATTGAGGATGATGTTAGCTGTGGGCTTTTCATAAATGGCTTTTATGATCTTTAAGTATGTTCCTTCTATCCCGACTTTCTTGAGGGTTTTTATTAGGAAACATTGCTGAATTTTGTCAAATGCCTTTTCTGCATCAATTGACAGGATCATATGGTTCTTATCTTTTCTTTTATTAATGTGATGTATCACGTTGATTGATTTGTGAATGTTGAACCAGCCCTGCATCCTAGGAATGAATCCCACTTGATCATGGTGAATAATTCTTATATGCTGTTGAATTCGATTTGCTAGTATCTTATTGAGAATTTTTGCATCCATATTCATCAGGATATCGGCCTGGAGTTCTCGTTTTTTACTGGGTCTCTGTCTGGCTTAGGAATCAAAGTAATACTGGCTTCATAGAATGAGTCTGGAAGTTTTCCTTCCCTTTCTATTTTTCGGAATAGCTTGAGAAGGATAGGTATTATCTCTGCTTTAAACGTCTGGTAGAACTCCCTGGGAAGCCATCTGGTCTTGGACTCTTATTTGTTGGGAGATTTTTGATGACTGATTCAATTTCTTCACTGGTTATGGGTCTGTTCAAGCTTTCTATTTCCTCCTGATTGAGTTTTGGAAGCGTGTGGGTGTTTAGGAATTTGTCCATTTCTTCCAGGTTGTCCAGTTTGTTGGCATGTAATTTTTCATAGTATTCCCTGATAATTGCTTGTATCTCTGAGGGATTGGTTGTAATAATTCCATTTTCATTCATGATTTTATCTATTTGTACACTTTTATGTACAAAAATAAAAGAAGAACTAAAACATCAGAGTGAAAGAAATATTATATTCCTAATAAATAAGTCTTACAAATATATAATAAACATTCCAGCATAAAAATTGGCAAGTTACATAAGCTGGAAAGCTCATATAAAGAAACAATAGTTGTAAGAAAAATGAAAAAAAAATACCTGTCTGGGGGCGCTTGGGGGCTCAGTCCATTAAAAGTAGGGCTTCGTCTCAAGTCATGATCTTGCAGTTTGTGAGTTCGCGCCCCGCATCAGGCTCTGTGCTGACAGCTCAGAGCCTGGAGCCTGCTTCGGATTCTGTGTGTCCCTCTCTCTCTGCCCCTCCCCCACTCGTGCTCTGCCTCTCTCTCTCTCTCATAAATAAATAAATAAATAAACAAACATTAAAAAAAACCAACCTGCTTGTACAAATGAAGACTGTGATATTATTTCTCTTCTATGAAGTAACAGGAATCTTTCATTTTTTAAAATGTTTATTTTTAAGAGAGAGAGAGAGAAAGAGGATAAGCAGAGAGGGGAAGAACAAAGGGGGCAGAGGATATGAAGCAGGCTTGGAGCTGACAGCTAGGAGCCTTGTGTAGGGCTTGATCTCACAAAGCATGAGATCATGATCAGAGCCAAAGTCAAACACTCAACCAACTGAGCCACCCAGGCACCCCAATAGGAATCTTTTAATATAACATGATACCAGTTAACAAGACTCTAGCCTTTATCCATGCAGATTTACATACTCTACAGTCCTTCCTGTGGTACATATAGATCAAAAAACTTTAAAAATGGTTTCTGCTTAACATAGAATTTTCAATTCTTATTTCTGGAAATTTATACAAAAGAAATAATTATGTAAAACATTTTAATTATAAGAATGTTTACTTTCACTTGAGGAATAATGTTAATTGTTAAAAATAAAGATTTGGTTAAACAAAAATAGTCCTTTTTATAACATACAAATGTTTAAAACAGAAAGGAAATAAATCAAAAGATGAAGAGAGATTATCTCTGCTGGGTAGATTTTCTGTGTTGTGGGGTTACAGGTGAATATAAATTTTTCTTTCAGATTTATCAATATTCTCAAAGTTTGTTATGGTAACTACACAGGACTTTGGTAATAAGAGAAATCTTTGAAAGCTACTTCAAAAGAACCATGAATAGAATCACTGAGTTGAGTGGAGCTAGCAGTGGGGTCCTAGGAGAAGTGAATTGCTGTGGCCATGAGGGCCCGGGAGTCAGACTTGCCTCAGGTTGAATCTTGGTAAGTCATTACTTGCTCTGTGATGTTGGCCAAGTACTAAAAGCACTGTCAGTTTCGTCACTTGGAAAACGAGAATAACAGTACTAGCCCACAGCTTATGAGGATTAAATAAGATCCTCAAAATAAAGGGCTTAGAGGAAGGTGGGCACAGAAGACTGCTTCCCTGTCCATCCCTTCAACCACACACTAGAGTTTCAGCTGGAATTAGATGAGTGTGGCTCAAGGGGCATGTAGAAATAGAAATGGGCCACAAGTGATGAAATGCATCCAAAGCAGAACCAGACCCAACAGACATTGAGAGTGATTACCCCATGCCCAATTTGACTATTAATCACTAATCGTTCATTGGTATTATTGGAGATTGCTATCTCCCTTTAGATATGTGCTAATATATACATATCTCCAACAGCTGGGTGATTAGAGTATTGCTATCTGTGATTTAGAAGTAAGGAAATCCAGGGTCAGAGAGGTTAGGTGACCTGTCCAACATCACACAAATATGAAGGGGTAGTGCCAGTATTTGAATGTGTAATTAGGAGCCAGCTTTTGTATTTTCTTAAAAGCATCCCCATTTTTAAGTGGATGAGCCATGTCTAATACAAGCAGTTTAATTCAGGCTTAAAGAACTGTGAAAAGCAATGGTCTTCTACTTAATAATCTTAATCTTACTTTTTAAATTGAGGTATAACTAACATACAGTGTTACCTTAGTTTCAAGTGTACAATATAGTGATTAAGGAATTCTGTACATTATTCAGTGCTCATCATAAGTATCCTCTTAATACTATTCATCTATTTCACCCATCCCTCTCCCCACTTCCCCTCTGGCAACTACTAGTTTGTCTTTGTAATTTAAGAGTCATTTTTTAAAAACATTAATTTGTTTATTTATTAGTATTATTTTTAATGTTTATTTGTTTTTGAGACAGAGAAAGACAGAGACAGAGTGTGAGAGGTGGAGGGACAGAGAGAGACACACACACAGAATCTGAAGCAGGGTCCGGGTTCCCAGCTGTCAGATCCAGACGTGGAGCTCGAACTCATGAATGATGAGATCATGACCTAAGCCAAAGTCAGATGCCCAACGAAATGAGCCACCCAAGTGCCCCTATTTATTCTTTTTAGTTTATTTATTTAATTTTGGAGAGACAGAAAGAGCATGAGCAGGCGAGGGGCAGAGAGAGAGGGAGAGAGGGAGAATCCCAAGCAGGCTCCACATGGGTCAGTGTGCAGAGCCCAACCCGGGGCTCCTCAATCTCACCAATCATGAGATCATGACCTGAGCTGAGATGAAGAGTTGAATGCTCAACTCACTGAGCCACCCAGGCATCCCAATAGTCTATTTTTTATGTCTCTTTTTTCTTTGTTCATTTCTTTTGTTTCTTAAATTCCACATATTAATAAAATCATGTGGTATGTGTTTTTATTTATCTTAATCTTACTTTGTGTAAAAAAAAATTATAAAAGTTTAAGCATACTGGTATTGTATGGAAGTGTTGAATCACTGTATTGTATACCTGGAACTAATATAACACTGTATGTTAACTATATTGGCATTTTAAAAAGTTTAAGCATTAAATAAAATATTGCTGTCACTTTATCCTAGTATAATATGGAAGAGAAAGAGACAAAACTGAGTTGAATAAAACATATTAGTCACCATGGTTAACTTTTTTCTTCTACCAATGAGACATCATCCCTGCTCAGCTGCTGGTGAAGATAAAGATGCAAAGCCCTCAGGAAGCCCTCTTGGCATGTCCTTGTCCCAGCTGTAGATGCCCCTGGAAGCTCTTCAACAAGGTCCTGCACACACAGCTCCTTCCTGTGTTGTCCCCTGAGGCTCCTCTGCTCACAGTCCCAGCCTGTCTTCAGGGATGGGTCCTTAGCATCTGCCCATAGTTCCCCTTCTCTTCTGAGAGGAGTGGCTCAGAATTGATTTTCAGAGAAAATACATTACCAGAGTCACTCTTCTTCATTCTAATTCCTTGATACAAGGAAGTTTCACTTACCAATATTATACTAAATCTCTGCTTCAGAAAAAATGCATCTCACTACCTACATCAGTTTCCTATTGCTGATGTAACAAATTAACACATTATTTATACTCTTACAGTCCTAGAAATCAGAAGTTCCAAATGGGTGTCACCATCCTAGCATCAAAATTTTGGCAGGGCTGGGCTCCTTCTGGAAGTTCTAGTGGGAGAATCTGTTCCATGCTTTAACCAGCTTCCAGAGGCCATTGACATTCCTTGACTCATTGCCCCTTGCAGCTCTCATCTCACTCCTGCCTCTGTTTCTTTTTCTGTCCCGACATTTCCTTCTCTGACTGTGGCCCTCTGAGGACCCTTGTGATTACATTGCACCCACATAAATAATCCATGGGGAATGTTTCTCTATATCAGGATCATTAATTTAATCACATCCTTACAGTCTTTTTTTTTTCCATGTGAGATAGCATATTCACAGGTCTGAAGATTAGGAAGTAGGACTACTCTGTGGGAGTCATTATTCTGCTGAGCACACCACCCTTTCTACACAACTTGAAAATTATTTTATATGGTTAAAAAGTTTGTTTACATAAGTCCAGAATATAATCAAGAACTAAAATACAAGTTACAGATAATAAATCAATAGGGATGATGAGAGTGGATTGTGATCCACAATAAACGGGGCTAGTACAATGCTTTCTTAATTTTTCACCAGCAGGAAATACGGAGAGGACTCTGGTGGATAATACCTGCCCTGGCAGGAGAAAATACATTGGAAAAGGAGGTAGGGAAGGGCATGTGGGATCTGCATAGCTTGGGAGGAGCAAGGAGAGGACCAAGTGGACACAGGTGCATTAAAGGACACCCAGTCCTGCACCAGAGTTTATTCAGGTTGAAACCAAGACATTGGAATCAATGGGCCTGGTTGCTGGTATGCAGCTATGGATGTGGATTTTTCTGAGAGGCTAAGACTCCTCATTTCAGCGATTTGTACAAGTACCCTGCTCTCCTCAACATCTGCTGTCACCTTGATTTCCTGATCTAGAGTGGATTCAAAACAAAAACAAAAGGCAGCAGCAAGATGAGGACCACAGAGGGAGATCCCTACCACTAGAATAAAGGAAAAGACACCAAAGGCAAGGCCTTGAGGTGAGAACTGTAAAGACTGCTTCTATTTCCAGACATGGACGTTGGGACTATGGAAGGGGAAGGGCTCTGGCCAGGGGTGAATGGCCTCTGGCAGCTGGCAGCCTGGCTGCCACCATTCTGCCACCCTCCCGCCCCAAACTCAAAACGCCTACCCTGCATCACTGAACCTGCCACTTCATCTCCCAGATTTTGGAAGTGCCACAGGCCAGCACTTGCGTCTGGTCAGGTCTGGGATGGGGGCCCAGCGCCCAGAGTCGGGGAAGAAAGGAAGAGAAGGAAACAGGGACTCAACACTCAGGGCCCCCTCTTGCTTCCTAGCCGCAGGAGGAGCCAGGGCCAGAGAAGTTCAGTCTCCAGGGGAATCTTGGCTAGGGCTGTGCTACCTGAACTAGTCTGGGCCAGGAAGGTGACACGGAGACCCTGGAGGCTCCGCTGCTAAGTTTGAAAGCCCCATTTCCTGAGTCCTGCGGAGACTCTCCTGCGCGCGCGCGCACACACACACACACACACTCACAACCGCATGCTAGGAGCTGCCCGCCCTGTCCTCTAAAGGAGGGTGGCGAGGTCGGTGTTGGCACCAGGCCCCAGCCCAGACGCTCATTTCGGGACAGACTTCTGGAGGGACAGGAGTCCCTGCCGCCGCGCACTTCAAGGCCGCGCTGCCCGCCAACCCTAGCGTGCAGGCCGCCAGGTCTCAACAGCAGCGGCAGAGACCCAGCCAAATGCTCAGAAGCCGGGCAGTTCCCGGAGGCGCTGGCGGCGGAGCCTCCAAGGCGGGAAGCCTTGCAGCGAGGCCAAGAGCGGCAGGGGCAGCCCAACCTGTTCCTGGCCTCCGATGCCCCCCCTCCCCGTCTCCCTCCCTGCGCCCTCTCTCCGTGCTGCCTCTGGTGCTCCAGCCAGGATTCCAGCCCTTCCGCTGAGCTGTTACAGAGGCAGCGATGTGCCCAGGGCTCCTGTTCCCTGGGCGTCTTGAACCTCAGAGTGAGGGGTTCCAGCCAAGTACTTGGCAGCCGGGGCCCAGGGCCCCAGCGGTGCTTACCACATGCAATTAGGGCGGTCTGTCCAGGACAGGTGGACGCAGCAACAGCCAGAGCTGCTGGGGTTCTCTGCTGGGTTGGGGGGTGTGGAGGAGCTTTCTCCTGCTTTCTTCAGGCCTGAAGCCCAAGGAAGGGAAGGCGGGGGTGGGGGTGGGGGGCACATTATCTACTGCACCATTGTGTTCCAGCTGAGCCCAGGACGTTTGCTGGGAAAACAAACTGGGCCACTCCCACACTAAACCCAGAGTGCCCTTTCTTTGATCCTCTGTCTCTGATGGGAAAGGGCCCAAATATCCCATACTGAGCAAAAAACATTCTTTAAACATGTTTTCTAGAAGGTAGTCTATCCTCTACCAAATAAGATGTTCAGTAAATTTGAAGCGCCAGAGTCAACCATTCACCTTGGCTGTGATCCCCATGGGCCTGTCACAGCCCCCAACTCACTTGTATGAAGAGCACAAATCAGCTGCTACCTCCACTGGGCCATGAGCAACCAGAGAAGCTGGACTCTGTCTTGGACTACAAGCCCAGCAGGTGAGGGACAGAAAGGCAGCTTTCTGTCCCTCTGGGAACCACAATAGGTAGCAGCGACTTGATGGATGAGAAAACCTTGCTCAGCAAGTAAATGCTGCTCAGAACTAGATGGGACAGCCTGCATGCTGCAGGACTGTGTGCACCTGGTCTGGATGCTTTCATTCGCTGCTGGTGGCTGGGAATGCCAAGGGGAGGTGGCCATGCATCAGCAGGGCAGGTAGACATCCTGGGTGAGGACCTGATCTCTCACACTTTAGTCAGCCCTTGCTAATTTGTCTTTTATTTTTCAGTATTCTTATTTTTGGGCACATGGCTAGTACAATCAATCTGTTTTGGAATAGTAGTCTCTAAGGAGGCCTGGTTTTGCTGTTGCTCTAGGGCCAAATTCTTCCTGTAGCCTGTTCTGATAGGACCTGCAAGCTAAGAATGATGTTTTATTTTAAAATGGTTGGGGAAAAATTATAAAACACTATTTTGCCACACATGAGAATTATGCTTAAATTTCAGTGTTCATGAATAAAGTTTTATTTGAATACAGCTATACTCCGACTTTTACCTTTTATCTGTGGCTGCTTTCATGTTGTAATAGTAGAGTGGAATGGATACAATAGAGGTCATAGGGCAAAGTCAAAGTTATTATCAGGCCATTTCTAAAAAATTTTCAATCGCGGTTCTAGACAAGTAGTATTTTTTAACACTATGTGCTGTTATACTTAATAAATAGTTAAACTTTTAGTGAATTTTGCCACTTGAAATAAACTTCTTTTCAATAAAGGTAACAGTGTTTATATTCTTCTAAGGAATTTTGGTTAAAATAAACACTAAGAATCTAAATGTGCAATTATTGCTGCACTAGGAAGGGGCATCCACTTACTTCCCTCTTTCATCTAAGAAATAATTACAAATCAGTGTAACTGAAATACAGCATGAATCTGAATTAACATCAGCTACAAAAACACAGATTTCTTGCCTCAAAGTACAGTGTCTGAAAGTATAAAATTGTTTATTTGAACTTTGCTTTGGAGCCATCCCTTTTGACTCTGGCAGTGTATTTCCCAAGTTAATTGATCATGGTTAAGTTTTATTTAATTTTTATTTTTAATGCTAATTTAAAAAATATTTATTGAGAGAATACTATAAAGAATTAACTAGTTATAACTTATATTTTGAAGAAAGCAGACTATAAAAATGGTCGTATCTATATAATAACAAATACTTAATTCACATAAGTTTACAAAACCTTTATAACAATGAAAATAACCAATAATTAGAATTATATAGTTTTTCTGTTACTAAATTCAAAAGGAATCAAGCATTTTCATGCAACTTCCAGGTATTCTTGTACCTACTATACCGTTTCTTTCTTAAAAGTGCATTATTATTATAATTTCATAATAACAAAACTTAAATACATTTTATATTTTTTTCTTATGCACTTATAAATACATTTAGTTCAAAATTATCCATAGTGTATATATAGCTCATAACACAGTTTGGAAAATGCTGGCTTAAATGATAATAATGTGTTGTTTTAGTTTGCCTTGGATTATTTAATTTTTTTAATGTTTATTTTATTTTGGGGAGAGAGACAGAGTGCAAGTGGGGGAGGGGCAAAGAGAGAGGGAGACAAAGAATCTGAAGCAGGCTCCAGACTCCCAGCTGTCTGCACAGAGCCCAGTGCGGGACTTGAACTCATGAGCCATGAGATCATGATCTGAGCTGAAGTCAGACGCTTATCCAACTAAGCCACCCAGGTGCCCCTGCTTTGGATTACTTAAAATTAACAAACTCCACAAGAACAAACTCCACAACAAAAGGGAGATAAGAGGCCACATCAAAGAAGGTCCTTGATGCAGAAATGTCATCTAGAAGAGAAACAGATCCTGGCTGCTGCAGAGGGGAGGGAGTCGAGGCTGTGGATAAGGGTGAGAGAGAGGAACGCACAGGGAAATGCACAAAAAGAACATTTCCCCATACCCGCTTGCTTGGAAAACAAGAGGGGCTGCATTGCATGAGTTCTTGCAACCAGTAGTGCTTAAAGTCTGGAGTTTTAAAGGGCATCCGGTTTAGCTGGGTTAGAGCCCTGAGGTACTACACTGCTCTGGACAGAGGGCAAGCAAACAACGTGGAAGCATACAGCATGGATACCGTGGTCTGAAGAGTGCCTGGGGCACACAGTGGGGAAATTATTTGCTCTTCTCAGAGCTCGTCCCTCAGAGGCAAAGTTCAGAGAGACCTGTCTGTAAGAACAAAGCCGCTGGCTGGCACCATCTCCTTCTCCTGCCCCTCACCACAAACATAAAGCCACCTGCAGGAAGCAATGCATTGCTATCACTGGCTACCTAACTTGCTTACACCAAGCACCACCCCCTTGCACTCTGGTGGAACTACCTTTCTCAATCACTCTTGCTTGAGTTCCAGCACAGCAGACCCCTCCCCCAGAAGACCAGGACAAATGCCTGCCCACACACATCTCCCAACCAGAGAGTGTCTCTTGGCCTCAGTTCCAGTAGAGGTGGTGACAGGTCTCATTTCATAAGCAGACCAGAGCACACCTGGTTAAAACTCGCTACATTCAGGCCAGGGACCAAACACACACCAGACCAGGCAAGGAGAGCCTCTGCAGACGACTGGCCTGAAGGATAGCATAGCCAGAACACAACAGCAGGACACATGAAGCACACACTGGTGACACTCCTTGAAGTGCTAGACCCTGGGCATTACATGATGTCTTTTCCCTAAGTCCATTACTTTTCGGGAGCAGGTGACATAACTGGCTTCTCTAATACACAGAAGCTGGCAGATACTTAGACAAAATGAAAAACAGAGGCATTTATCCCAAATGAAAGAACAGGATAAAGCCATGGCCAGAGACCTAAATGGGACAGGTGTAAATAACATGCCTAATGGAGAATTTAAAACCATGATCATAAGCATATTCACTGGACTTGAGAAAAGAATGGAAGACATCAGAGAGACCCTTACCACAGACATAAAAGAGTTCAAGAATCAGAGATGAAGAGTGCAGTAAAAATGAATAGCAAGCTGGAAGAAGCAGAGGAACAAATTAATGACCTAGAAGACAAAGTAATGGAAAGCAGTGAAGCTGAAGAAGACAAAGAAGAATTATCCAATGCAAGAATAGACTTAGGGAACATGGTGACTCCATCAAATGTAAAAACATTCATATGATAGGAGTCCCAGAAGAAGAAGAGAGAGAAGGGGACAGATAATTGATTTGAAGACACAATAACTGAAAAATTCCCTAATGTGGAGAAGAAAACAGACATCCAGATCCAGAAGGCACAGAGAACTTCCATCAAAATCAACACCCAAGACATGTAATTAAATCTGCAAAACATATTGCTAACATCTTTTTTTTTTTAGTGTTTTGTTTTTTTTGTTTTGTTTTTGTTTTTTTTTTTCTGTGACAACTTGTGTCTGACAACGCAGACACAAGCAGGGGAGGGGCAGAAAGAGAGAGAGAGAGAGAGAGAGTATCCCAAGCATTCTCTGTGCTGTCAGTGCAGAGCCCACTGGAGGGGTTAAACCCATGAACTGTGAGGTCAAGATTTGAACTAAGATCAAGTCATGCTTAACCGACTGAGCCACGCAGGCGCCCCACTGCTACAAATCTTAAAAGCAGCAAAACAAGTCATTAACTTCCAAGGAGAAACCCACAAGGCTAGCAGGAGATTTTTCAACAGAAACTTTGCAAGGCATAAGGAAAAGGCATGATATATTCAAAGTGCTGAATGAGAAAAATCTGCAGCCAAATATACTCTATCTAGTAAGGCTATCATTCATAATAGAAGGAGAGATAAAGAATTTCTCAAACAAAAATGGAAGGAGTTTGTGACCACTAAATCAGCCTGTAAGAAATATTATCGGGGACTCTGAGTGGAAAGGAGAGATCAAAAGTGACAGTATAAAGGCAGGAAATGTAAAAGCAGTAAAAATGTATATTTCTGCAAAAAAATCAGTCAAGGAATGCCCCAAAAAAGGATATACAATATAATAGCTTATCCAAACCATGGGGAGGAGAAAAAAAAAAAGAGTTCTAACTTAATTGACCATCAACTTAATAGAGACTGCTACACGCAGAGGAGGCGATATACAGATTAATGCTTATCATATACCAAAACCCACTAATAAACATGCAAAGAATAAAGAGAAATAAATCCAAACATATCATTAAAGCAAATTAGAAAGACATCAAAGAGAGAAAAACAATAAAGGATTTGAGAAAATCTCCAGAAACAACCATAAAACAAGTAGTAAAATGACAATAAATACATACCTGTCAATAATTACTTTGTATATAAATGGAATAAACACTCCAACCAAAAGACCTAGGGTGACAGGATGGATTAAAAAACACAACCCATCTGTATGCTGCCTATAAAAACTTCATTTTAGACATAAAGATACCTGCAGATTAAAAGTGAGGAGATGCTTGCACTATTGGTGGTAATGCAAACTGGTGCAGCCGCTCTGGAAAACAGTGCGGAGGTTCCTCAAAACAATTGAAAATAGAACTACCCTATGACCCCTCAATAGCACTACTGGGAATTTATGCAAAGGATACAGGAGTGCTGATTCATAGGGGCACATGTACTCCAATGTCTATAGCAGTGCTTTCAACAATAGCCAAATTGTGGAAAGAGCCTAAATGCCCATCAACTGATGAATGGATAAAGAGATGTGATTTATATATACACTGGAATACTACCTGGCAAGGAGAAAGAGTGAAATCGTGCTATCTGTTGCAATGTGGATGGAACTGGAAGATATTATGCTACATGAAATAAGTCACAGAAAGACAGATATCATATGTTTTTGCTCATATGTGGAACTTGAGAAACTTAACAGAAGACCGTGGGGGAAGGGAAGGGGAAAAATAGTTACAGAGAAGGAGAGGGGCAAACCATAGGAGACTCTTGAATGCAGAGAACAAATAGATGGTTGATGGGGGAGGGGGGCGGTGGGTGAGAAGGGAAATTGGGTGGTGGGCATTGAGGAGGGCACTTGTTGGGATGAGCCCTGGGTGTTGTCTATAAGTGATGAACCACGGGAATCTACCCCCAAAACCAAGAGCACACTGTACACGCTGTATGTTAGCCAAGTTTACAATAAATTCTATTTTAAAAAAAAATGAAAACGAGGGGATGGAGAAAAATTTATCACGTTAAAAAAAAAGTAGCGATACTTTTGTTAGACAAAAGAGTCCTTAAAACAAACACTGTGGGGCACCTGGGTGCCTCAACCATTTGAGCGACCGACTAGGATCTTATGGCTGGTTGCTTTGAGCACCATGTTGGGCTCCAGGCTGACAGCATGGAGGCTGCTTGAAATTTTCTCTCCCCCTTTCTATGTCCCTCCCCAACTCTGTCTCTCTCAAAACAAATAAACTTAACCAAAAACAAAGACTGTAGCAAGAGCCAAAGAATGCTACTATACCATAGTAAAGGGTACAATCCAATAGGAAGATCTAACAATTGTAAATATTTATGCATCCACCATGAGAGCACTCAAGTACATAAAACAATAACCAAAATAAAGGAACTAATTGATAATACAGTAATAGGGTACTTTAACACCCCATTTACATCAATAGATCTTAACAAAAAAATCACGAAAAAATACATCTTAACAGAAAATCACCAAAGAAATAGTGGCTTTGAGCCATACAGAGAAAGACAGATAACATATGTGTTCACTCTTATGTGGATCCTGAGAAACTTAACAGGAACCCATGGGGGAGGGGAAGGAAAAAAAAAAAGAGGTTAGAGTGGGAGAGAGCCAAAGCATAAGACACTCTTAAAAGCTGAGAATAAACTGAGGGCTGATGGGGGGTGGGAGGGAGCGGAGGGTGGGTGATGGGATTGAGGAGGGCACCTGTTGGGATGAGCACTGGGTGTTGTATGGAAACCAATTTGACAATAAATTTCATATATTTAAAAAAAGAAAAAAGAAACAATGGCTTTGAATGACAGAGCAGACCAGATTGGACTTAAGAGATTTTTTCAGAACGTTCCATCCTAAAACGGAATACATGTTGTTTTCAAGTGTACATGGAATACTCTCAAGAATGGATCACAAACAAAAAACAGGCCTTAATTATTAAAAACAATACATGCAGGTTAAATAACGTGCTACTACACTGGAATAGGTTAAGCAGGAAATAGAAGAAGAAATTTAAAAAAATACATGTATACAAATGGAAATGAGAAAACAATGGTCTGAAACCTTTGAGATGCTGCACAAGTGGTCCTAAGAGGGAAGTACATAGCAATATAAGCCTACTTCAAGAAGCAAGAAAAATTTCAAACAACCTAACCTTACACCTAAGGGAGCTAGAAAAAGAACAACAAATGAAGCCTGAAGCCAGAAGAAGAAAGCAAGTAATAATGATCAAAGCAGGGGGCCCTTGGGTGGCTTAACTGCTTAAGTGTCTGACTCTCGATTTTGGCTCAGGTCATGATCTCACAGTTGTGAGATCAAGCCCCGTGTTAGGCTCTCTGCTGGCAGTATGGAACCTGTCTGGGATTCTCTTTCTCCCTCTCCCTCTCTCTCTCTCTCTGCCCATCCCCCACTCATGTGTGGTCTCTCTCAAAATAAAATTAAAAAAAAAGAGATTAAAGCAGAAATGAATGATAGAGAAACAAAAAACAGATAAAACTAGAACAGATCAATGAAACCTAGAGCTGGTTCTTTGTAAAAATTAATAAAACTGATAAGGCGTTAGCCAGAGTAATCAACAAGAAAATAGAAAAGACCGAAATAAAACCACAAATGTGAGAGTAGAAATAAGAACCAACACCACAGAAATACAAACATTTATGAGAGAATATTGTGAAAAAATGTATGCCAACAAGTTGGACAACTTAGAAGAAATGAATAAATTCCTAGAAACATATAACTTACCAAACTAAAACAAGAAGAAATACAAAATTTGAAAAAAATCAATAGCCAGCAAGGAAACTGAATCAGGAATCAAAAAACTCTCAACAAACACAAGTCTAGGACCAGATGACTTCAGACATAAATTTTAACATGTAAAGAGCTAATACAAAAAAAAAAGAAAAAAAAAAAGAAAAAGTTTAACCTGTCCTTTTCAAATTGTTCCAGAAAAACATAACAGGAGGCAAACTTCCAAATTCATTCTATGCCAGCTTTACCCTGATACCAAAACCAGATAAAGACACCACAAAGAGAATTACAGGCCAGCATCTCTGATGAACATGCAAAAATATTCAACGAAACAAGCACACTGAATCCAACAATTCATTAAAAAATCATTCACCAGGGGCAGGGGCAGCTGGGTGACTTAGGTAAGCATCCAACTTCAGCTCAGGTTATGATCTCATGGTCCGTCAGTTTGAGCCCAGTGTCAGGCTCTGTTGACAGGTTGGACCCTGGAGCCTATTTCAGATTCTGTGTTTCCTCTCTCTCTGTCCCTCCCCTGCTTGTGCTCTTTCTCAAAAATAAACATTAAAAAAAATCATTCACTATAACCAAATGGGATTTATTCCTGGTTTGCAGGGGTGGTTCAATATTTGCAAATCAATGAATGTGATACCTCATATTAATTTTCAAAAAAGCATAAAATCATATCATTGCAATAGATGCAGAAAAAGAATTTGACAAACTATAACGTCCATTCATGATACAAACCTCAACAAAGTAGGCTTAGAGGAACCATACCTCAACATAATAACGGCCATATATGGGAAATGAGCAGCTAATATGATCCTAACTGGGGAAAAACAGAGAAAAACTTCTTAGATCTTGCTTCTAGTTATCTGCTTCTTCTCATTAGCACTATTGGTTGTTAATAAATTAATCTTAACATTTATTACATCCTACTTTAATGGAGACCAACTTCTCCTATACAAGTTTATGTGTCTTATCTCTTTTTTTTTTTCATCCAGTTTTCAATTTATCATTTTTGTTTCTTTCTTAACAAACTCCCCAAAGGTTAGATTTCTTTTGTTCACAAATATGTTAGGAAAAGTGTGGCCAGGACAGCTAGTCTCTGCCCCGCTCAGCTTCAGGTGGGGCAACTGAAAGGTTTGGGGCTAGATCCATTTGAAGACTTGTTCACTAACATCTGGTTGTTGATGCTGGCTGTTGCCTGGGACTTCAGTTCAGGAGGCAGCAGAAACACTTAAACTGACACACCTAGACCCTCTTTGTGGCCTAGACTTCCTCACTAGATGGGGAGCTAGATTCCAAGTAAGCAGCCTGAGATACAGAGCAAGGCAGAAGCTGTATCGCCTTTTGTCACCTAGGCTTGGAATACACACAGCATCATAGTCACATATTCTGTTCATTAGGAGCAAGTCACTAAGGTTGTTCCATAGTCTTTTTTTTTTTTATTGAATTAATATTTGAAACCTATGGACACCTTTAAAAAGCAGTATAATTTACCCACTGGCCACAAATGTTTGTATTCCTCCCACCTGAAACATGCATTCATTCCCCTCCCCCTCCAAGACCTCCTGCAAGTCTCAGTTATCATGGCATCAGGTTCAGGGCTTGAGTCCAAGATCTTACCATCTTAATCAGGTGCACTGGGGATAAGCTGCCTGGGTTATGGTATCTAAAGTATAGCCCCTTGAGTGCAAGTGTTCTCAATATGAGGACTTGAGAACGAAAGAGACAGTTATTTACCACTCACAAATGCAACATTCTAGTCAACTGCTGAAGACTCTCCCATTCAGAAAAAGAAGATGGGAAGCACCCTAGTCCATAAGAGTTTTGAAATATGGCCTGATGCATGCTGTCAGTTCTTAAGTTAAGACTTAGTCCTAACCACAGGAATACTTTCTCCATGTCTCTTCCCTTTCTTTACTCTTTGAGCTCTTGGTTCCTTCCTTTTCATAAGGAATGACCTGTATTTGCAGCTGTTTTTTCATCCTGCTTCCTCCCTGTGGGACTTCTAAGACCCAAAGGCCTCTTTTCATTTTGCACTATTTGGTCTCTTTTAGTCCAAGGTAGCAAATAGTATGTTTGCTACTATAAATCTCTTACCTTTTTTTAGTTTCCTGTAAATATTACTGGATTTCATGCTGTGTTTTAGCAAAGCAACCCTCCCAAGTCCTTTTGAGATAAGCTTTTTGCTTCAGGTTTCCTGTGAAGCTCTTATATGATGATGCCTTTAAAATTCGTCTACTCTTGGGGCTCCTGGCTGGCTCAGTTGGTAAAGCATGTGACACTTGATCTCTGGGTGCTGAGTTTAAGCCCCATGTCGGGTGTGTAACCTACTTTAAAAAAAAAATCTTATACTCTTAAGATCCCTAAAGAAATTGGAGGCATACCTTAAATCTTTCTGTTTTGTTTTCTTTTAACCCAAAAGCCATTTCTTTATTTTAGCATTATTTGACAGTTCCACATGTAGAGAGGCTGTAAATGAGAAACAGATACTTGAACCCACTAAGTCCTGGTTCCTTTCAGTTGCATAGTCTTTCTTTAGTTTCTCTTTCCTATCCGTTTTACTTTCAGGTATTTTGTAGCATGACTTCCCTTTCCTCCAGTGTCATTTCCTTCACTTGCTTAGAAACCCTTGCTGTCAGCCTCTTCACAGGCCATCAGGTTTCCACTAAGAGTCTCGTGGAGGCCCTTTTTGGGTCTCACTCTTAGGCTTTTCTACATCTTTCCAGGTTCCACATACCTCCTGGTTCAAAGGAAGTTTAGTTTTAGGTTTTTTTGAATAGCAGCACACCATTTTTAGTATTAGTATCTGTGGTAGTAATTTACTGCTGCATAATAAGCCACCTCAAAACCTAGTAGTTCAAAACAGCATTTACCTTGTTCACCAATCTTTAGTTTAGGCAAAGCAGAGTAGGACAACTCATTTCTTCTTCATTTGGCATCAGCTGGCATAACTGGAAGCTGGAGACTAGAATCATCTAAAGGCTTGTTCATGCACGTGTTTGGCTGTTGAGGCTGGCCTTTGTCTAGGATGTTGGCTAGTCTCAGCTGCATTATCTACATGAAGACTCACTAGGTAGCCTGGGATTCCTCACAACGTGGTGACTGGGTTCTAAGGGTGAGCTTTCCTAGAGAAAGAAAGTCAGATGGAAGCTGTATCACATTTTCTAACCTGGCCATAAAAATCACAGCAGTACTGCATATTCTGTTCACTAGGAACCAGTTACTGAAGCCAGCATACATTTAAGGGGAGGGATTTTCACAGAAGTATCAATGAATTTATAAAACCACCACATCCACTCACCTTGTCTTACCAATCATATATAATGGATCGAAGTTCTTCCCAATTCAGCATCACTGAACTCCAGCCAGTTTTGTTGTTGTTGTTGTTGTTGTTGTTTAGTATGATCTCTTATTTTCTAGAAAGTAACAAAGGATTACAAGATAACAGTATTGAATTAAAAATTTGTTTTGCCTCAAAAAAATATGTGGATCATCCAATTAAAGTTTTATACTGGGAGATGTGATTTCTTAACACATCCCGAAGAATCATTTCTCCTGGGAATGCAGTTCAAATCAGCATAAAACATTTGCAGTTCATAAAAAGGCCGTGGCATTAGAATCATTACTTATAGATTTATGAATTAGAGTCTTATTTTCAGAGTTTTATCTTGGGACGTATTTTTGGACTCGGGCATACATAAGTCAATATGATTTTGCTAAATCTTCTTTAAAAACTATGGAGTGTTAAGATGGGGGAATGGCTAAGAGACTTTCTCCTAAGGGGGGACTTATTTTATGAAAGAAAGATATGAAAAAATCATAGAAAAATAAAGGCATAGTATCAAGTGCAAATGTTGTGTAGTAAAGACAATGATAGCAAAGATCTATTTCAGTAACACCTGATGGCTTTAACTTTGCTCTTGATTTTCTGAGTTGTTTAAGGTTCCACATTCTAAGACAGGTAACATTTTATTGCAAATGAGTTTATTTAAAAATTTGAGTGCCTGGCTGGCTCAGTTACTCTTGATCCTGAGATTGTGAGTTCAAGCCTCACACTGGGCTGAGAGATTACTTAAAATCTGAAAAAAAATTTTGATAGTAGTTTTGAGTTAGACTCTTTTCACTCCACTTCCAAACTATAGTGTTTTATTCATGCAGGCTGATGTCCTTACAACAGAACTGGAAACTACATCTTCAAAATGTCTACACCTGGATGCAAAAAATCAAGTTCTTCAACAAGAGTTATTATCAATGAAAGCTTTCAAAGAAGAACATGAAAAACTAGAGAGCAATAACAAGAAGTTACAAGAAGTAGTAAAATTGAAACAATTTATGGAAATGAATATGGTAGAACGCAGTCAAGTGGAACAGTATAAATGGGAGATTGAAGAAAGAGCACGACTGGACATAGTAGAAAAATTACACGAAGTCAACCTGTTTTTACAGGTTAATTGATTGATCTGTAATGTGCTTTCATTCATTTCACTGCAAATTACATTTTGGATAGATGTATTGTATGGGTTTCCTCTATTTGCTTTATGGTAATTTGTAGATTTCTGGAGGCATTTGTTCCTCCCCTTAAAGATTTCAGTTTTCATCATTATTATCACTAAATCGAGAGGATAAGAAAAAAAGATGATTTAAACACCTAGTCTCACTATTAAGAGGAAAAGAAAAATTATGATTTAAAAATTGCACTGTACTTGGATTATTCTTAAGTTTATTGTTGACTTTTAAAATTTTGTCATTGATTCTATTATTTGAATTATCAGATTGCGTGAATACTAATACAAGAATGATTGAACTTTAATTTTATAAATCATATTTAATTCAGTTGACATTGATGATAAATAATTTACACTTGAGCTTTTTTTCATTTAAAATTGCTCTGAATCATTGACTCAGAACTAAAGGAAACAGGTATAATTAATTATTCAGATTATAGCTATTTTAAAACTATCCCGTTAATTTGCTTTAGGCACAAGCAGCAGCTCAAGAAAACTTGGACCAGTTAAGAGAAAATGCTCATGCTTCAACGAGAAGTCAAATGGAACTTAGAATTAAAGATCTGGAATCTCAGGTCTCTACAATGAAGACGTCTCAAGAAGATTCTACTAAAACAGAGTTGGAAACCTACAGGCAACTCTACCTAGAAGAATTAAAAGTTAGAAAGTCCTTGAGAAATAAGCTGAACAGGTAAGTCAAAACAGAATCATAGACAAGAAATTTAGCTTATTAATTTACCTCTAAAGCATAATTTCTGTGGAGCCAAGTTCATGAGATGAGTAGGAAATGAAAGCCAACTAGATCGTGTAATTTTGGAAAATGATGTTTCTAAGTGAACTTACCTTTGAAATGTTAGTCCAGGACAGTTTGCATCCCTCCTCTTTTTTTTGGTTTTACAGGACCTCTTCTCCCACCCCACCCCCCCACACCCCCTGCCCTGTATATTTTCCAATGATCGGATCTGCTAGTCTTTAAGTGCATTGTTTGAAGCTTTCTCACTTAGAAGCATATTATTATAAAATTGCTTGTCAGAAGTACACTAAATAGAAATGTCAATGAGTTTGTTTTTGGAAGATGACATCTTTAACCTAAAAGGTCAAGTACTACTACTACTCATCCTGGCAGCTTGGTACATTTATTCTCTTGATTGTGAACTTTGGTATTATTACTAGAGTGGGCCTTGAGACAAACTATCCTTTATGGTTTTTCTACTTTACATAATGGCATACATGTGAAATATAGAAAGACTCACACAGGGCTGAAGGGGAGTATAGTTCCCAAAGTGGCTAAAAAGAGCACCGTGGTGGGAGGGAGGTATGTGGAAGACTGAAGACAGAAAGGGCAGATTCTGCCTCCAATGCCTTGGTAACTGTTATAAGTTAATTGCCTCTGTAGCTGTTTTAATTCTTTCTGATCACACGTCTGCCATCTACTATCTCCCCTAGAGATTGTTGGTCTCAGTGATTCCTCGGTGTCAAATGCTCAGTTTCTTTGAGATAGTAAGTGAAATGTACAAGAGTGGTGAAAGCAAACGCTTGAAAATGTCTTTGAGGGATGGTTTATTTTTATATCTGTAAACAGGTTTACTAAATATAAGTATGTATATATACTGGCATCCTGAAGGATCCTGTCAGTACAGCCATTCCAGAAGACAGCAAGTATTATTCATTAAGCCATGTACTTCACTGATAGCCACTTCTCTCCCTTCCCTAATTTGAATTGTTAGTTAGAGATCCCCCTGGAAACACAAATATTTCTTTAGAACAATTTTAAAAGTATAATTTTAGATAGTAGGTGTGCTCTGTCACATGTTCAGTGTTAAAACACTGTTCAATGGCAAATGCTATATACTATTATGGAAACTTAAAAAGATGTAAGTCATTTAGGAATGATTTAGGGAAAAAGAAAATGTATTTGTGTTTTTTAATGTTCACAGGACTAATGAGAGACTGTCAGAGAGCAATACAAAACTTCTTGTGGAGAGACAGCAGCATCAAACTTTACTCAGGACTCTTACTATGAGCTCAGGCCTGGAAACACCTTATTGTGGACATTTTGAAAATAATTCAGTGCTCAATGGAAACCTTACTCCAAGAGGAAACTTAGTGATTCCTACCTTATCCCCACGGCCGTCATATGCCTACTGGGAGACTTCCTTGTGGAAGGTTAGTTATATTATCTGTTTTACTTTGGGTTTCAGATATCTGATATAATTGTTGCTTTTAATTTGGTGAAATTCTGAGTTGTTTAAGTAACTAATACATACAAAGTAAAAGTCATAATTATATGTGCTAAGAAAGAACTGAGGTAAATTATATATATATATATATATATATATATATCTGTATGTGTATATATCTGTATGTGTATATATATGTGTGTGTGTATATATATATACATATATATATATATATATATATATTTTAGTCCCTTGATCTCTCATTTCCAAGAGATACTTATTTTTATTTTATTTTAGCAAGAGAATGAGTGAGTACATGCAGGGGAGGGGCAAAAGGAGAGGGAGAAAGAGAATCCCAAGCAGGTTTCATGCTCAGCACAGAGCCCAATGTGGGGCTCAGTCTCAAAACCATGAGATCATGACCTGAATCAACATCAAGATTTGGACACTGAAAACAACTGAGCCACCCAGGTGCGCCACAAGAGACACCTCGTATTAACTGTATTCAATAAATATAACTAAACTGACCCATGTTAAATTTCTTGAAAAGCTTTCATTTACATTTGATTTTAGAAAGTAAATGTTATTGCCTGCTGACCACAGGTACACTTAGATGCTTGGACTTATTTTCAGTTGGCAGTGGTTCATAAACATTTGAAGGTTTTGCTATCATCCAGTTTTTGCACCACTGTATGTCAGTGAATGATCGTCCTCCAAACACTTAACAACATATGAATGTTTACTATTTAAAAGAATCCCAGGGGGTGCCTGGGTGGCTCAGTCATTTCAGTGTCTAACTCTTGATCTCAGCTCAGGTTTTGATCTCAGGGTCATGAGTTCAAGTCCTGCATTGGGCTCTACACTGAGCATGGAGGCTACCTTAAAAAAAAAAAAAAAGAATCCACGGTAAGTCCTTTTTATGAATTAAATCAACTTGTAACACTAAAAAGGTTAATTTCTCTTTTAAATTAAATTTTTGCTATTTTCTTACATGAGAATGCATCTTTAATTGCTTTCTTATGGCACTTTTTTTCCTTTTTTATTTTTTTTGACTTATAGCACCTTTGTTTCAATTTTTATAAAATATCTTGCTGAGCGATTGTAGAGCATTTTATAAATAGCTAAATCAAGCAAATATTTGAATTTTTAAAATGAAGCTTTTATTTCTTCAAATGAGTTCTTTGCCCCTTTCTCTTTTCTTTTTCTGGAACCCCTTGAATGCAAGTATTATTACACTGGATATTGTCCGACAGGTCCCTTAACCTAGCCTCATTTTTAAAGTTTTTTTTTCTTTTTGTTTTTCAGCTTGGATGATTTCTACTACCCTGTCTTGCAAATTGTTGATCTGTTCTTCTGCATCTTCTTCTCTGCTGTTGATTCCCTCTAGTGTATTTGTCATTTCTGTTATTGTATCCTTCAGCTCTGATTGGTTCTTTTTTATATTTTCTATCTCTTTGTTGATGTTATCACTGGATCCATTCATTCTCCTCCCAAGTTCACTGAGCATCTTTATGACCTTTACCTTGAACTCTTTATGAGGTACATAACTTATCTCTGTTTCACTTAGTTTTTTTTTCTTAGGTTTTGTCATGTTCTTTCATTTGGAAGGTATTCCTCTGTGTCCTCAGTTTGTCTGACTTTCTATGTTTGTTTCTAAAATGGTTTCTTTCAACTTTTTCCCTCTTTTGAGTGGGCGTTGCTTTTGAACAATGTACATTAGTTATGAAGTCAAGGAAGAAGAGAATGTTTCTGTAAGTGTTGTCTAGTCATTTTTCTTGGTGGAGCTGTGACAGGTGACACTGGGTAGGTGACAAGTAACACTGCTCTTCTCTTTCTAAATTCAGAACACAGGAGACAGGGAGATGGAGAGAAACTTAGTAGCTTTATTACTAATACACACTAACAAATTGGAGGATATGATTTAGGTTATGTTAGCCACATTGAGCTTCCTCCCAAACTGGGCACTTCCCCACACAGTGGTAAATTGAGGAAACAAATGCTTGGCACCCACCCTGGGGGCAGGGTGCTTACCACAGAGCTGAGAGCAGACCCAAATTCATGTTACTGTGGGAAGGCACATCTTTTCAAAGAGGAGATTCAGAAACACATAAGCACTGCTTAGCTCCTTCTCCCAAATTCACCCGTTAGGTAAGTCTCCCTTCCTGTCGGGAGGGAGAGAGAGATAAGTCCACATGTGAGAAGTGAAAGTTCACCTATTATTTCTGACTGGATTTAAATTATAAATAAAGCGAATTGTGTCTTTTGTACATACCAACTAATGATGAGAGGTTAGACAGAAGCATGCTAGATGGGAAAGAGAAATCTGTGTTGGGTTTTAAATTTTGCTATAAATAACCACACCATGGGTTCACTCATTTGTTGATTGATTTTGAAAAACCAAATTTTCTTTGGAAGAAATACATCATTCTTTCAGGAAGAATTTCCTCAGTTTCAGCTTGCTTGCTTCACCTAAAGATTTTCTCTCTCAAGTTCTCTGTCCTGTGGTTTAAAAAAGTTGTGCTTAAAAATTGACTGCTACTAAAAGGAGTTAACATAATTTCTGTTCCTCTATTTTTATTCATGACTTTAAAATTTGTAATTTAGTTAGAGAGCTACTTTTGTGTGCCTCATACCTAAACATCATTGATCCACATGACAAAGTTTTATGTATTCATTTTCTCTGAGTTATACTTAAAATATACGTATTTTTCCTGACTATGAGGAAGTAACTGGCATAGAACTCTAGGCTTGGTAAGACCAGAAGTGTATTCCTGGTCTGCATCTAGTTGGTTTCATGACCGCAGGCAAAGTACACTCTCTCTGAGCCCTTTTTGTCTATTACGCAAAATTCGGGATTTTGACTAAATTAGTGACTTTTATACCTTCAACATAATTTTTTTTCAAAGAATAGAACATAATTTTTTTTTTGCATTAAACTGTATTGTGTAAAACAGAGAGAAGTAGAGCTGTCTAACTAAAGGAGCGATGGAGACTATGGCTGTGACTCAATCCTGCAGTGTCCCTCAATCCTGCGGTGTCTCCAACCGAACCTTAGATTTCTATGGGCCATATTTGAATGCTAACAGTTAATGAGAAAATACTTCTAATTAAAAATTCTTTAAAAATGTTCTTTGAATTAAAATTTGCTGATATATAGTTTTTCTGTGTATAATTTTCTCACCCTCTTGTATTTCTGATAAATGGAAAGGTATACATAAAAGTACACATGTGTTCTTATTCATGGACTTGAAAGCTATTTTCACCAACGAAACACAGTTTTTACCTAGAAATAAACATAAAGGTCGCAGAGGTAAATATTTAGGAAAAGAGCTTTTGGGGAAAAGATGCAACATTACCTTGGTAGTTCCTTAAATCATGTCATGTAAAAAACGTGGTTTATATTTTATATTGTATTTATTAATGGTAATATAAAATTGTTTGAATAAAGCCTTCCCCCATCATCTGGTATTGAGTTATTAATTTTGTAAGCCTGGTATAGTAATGTTGTCCCATTCATTTTATAAGGCCTGAATATAATGCTAATCAAAAAAGTGTTATGGTTCCTCAAAAACTGAAAAATAGATATTCATTAATTCCACTACTGCGTATTTACCCAAAGAAAATGAAAACACTAATTTGAAAAGTTGTGTGCATCCCTATGTTTATTGAAACATTGTTTGCAATAACCAAAATATGGAAGCAATCTAAGTGTCCATCGATAGATAAATGGATAAAGAAGATGTGTAATATGTATACAATGAAATATACCTCAGCTATCAAAAAGAATGAGATCTTGCCATTTGTGACAACATTGATAGACCTAGAGGGTATTATGCTAGGTGAAATAAATTGGAGAAAGACAAATAAATACCATCTGATTTCACTTACATGTGGAATATAAAAAAACTAAACAAGTCAACAAACAGAATCATAACTACAGAGGACACATTGGTGGTTGGTAGAGGGGAGGTGGGTAGAGAGTAAGGACAAAATAGGTGAAGAGGAGGAAGAGGTACAAATTCCAGTTATAAAATAGATAAGTCACAGGAATGAAGAATACAGCATATGAAATATCGTCAGTAATATTGTATTAATGTTGTATGGTGACAGAGAGTAACTACACGTATGGTAGTGAGCATAGCATAGTGTCTACAATTGTCCAATCTGAATTTGTATACTGAAATTCGTGTAACATTGTCTGTCAACTATACTTCAATTAAAAAAAGGTATTAGGGAAAACAGTCTCTGAAAATATTGGGAAACATGTCAGCCAAAACATTTGTCCTCACACCTAAATTTGTAAAGACATTGGAATCCTTATCACCAGTGTTGATTATGTTCAGTACACTATTTTGGAGCCCATTTGGGGCATTCAGGAAGAGGCTACCTTGTATAAGAAAGATCTAAATAAGAACATTCTAGACAGGAACAGTTGTAATATACAGTTGACCCTTGACCAACATGGTTTCGAACTGTGCGAGTCTACTTTACTTACACATGGATTATTTTTGGATACTGTATAGTACTGTAAGTGTATTTCCTCTTCCTTCTGTTTTTCTCAATGTCAATTTTTTTGCCCTGGCTTATTCTACTGTACAAAATATGTACGAATCGACTGTTTATGTTACCGGTAAGGCTTCCGGTCAACAGTAGGCTATTAGTAATTAAGTTTTGGGGGGATGAAAACTCATATGCAGGTTTTTGACTGCACCCCAACCCCTGTGTTTTTCAAGGGTCACCTCTGGTTGGAAATATTCGTACACATTTCATAAGTAAGTAGACAACCATAACTTTAATAAGTCAAGTGTTTCCAAACTTGGTCCTAATTTGGACAAAGGAAACAAAGTTACAATTGAAAATTGTATATTGTTTTCCTTAACTTTAATTGAGAAAGTTATAAATCAGAAGCTAAGTTTGAAAATTGTTGTAACCCTCTATTTTTCCTTTCTTCAAAGAGATTTTCTGAAATCTTTGTGTGCATATGAAAAGAAATAAGTGTTTTAGTCATAATACAGATAGCAAAATATTATTACTCAATTTTTTGCCAGTAGAATTTCCACATGACAGTATGACAGTCCCACTTTCTTCATTTTATATGTATTTAAGAGTCAGTCCTGAAAAATTCATAGTAAAAGCATTCCTTCAAATTTTGTTTTTCTAAAAGTGAAAGAATGGAAAGCCCATTTTAAGGAACAATTCATTAAGGTAAAAAACTGATTAAACTTTCATAAATGGCAGGGTTTCTAATCATTTCCAGGTAATAATTCAGTATACAATATGATTCTGGTTTAAACTTTTTTGTACCAGTAAGATCAAACATCACCTTTCAGAGATTATACACATTCAATAGATCAATATTAATTGTGATTTTTATCAGATTCACTTAAATAGCATTATATATATATAATATACACATATTATATATACGTATATATACATACACACACACGTATATATATACACATATATACGTGTGTGTGTGTGTATATATGTATGTATCTGTTCTCAATTATCTAAAAATAACATAAAATATGTAGGAATTTATTTTATTCATGTGATTGTCTTTCTATGTAAGCAATCCCTAACTTTGGTTTAATCTCTACAAGTATTGTTTGAAGACCACATGTTGTAAGCTATATATAATTCCTACAATGTCTTTTGTTTACCTTACACATTCTAAATAATATTTGACTTATTTCAGATGCAGCAGGAGTTGGAGAAAGGAGTAACCAGAGCACTAGAAGAAGGTATGTTGCCAAAAATGTATGAGGTTAGGATATCAATGATTTCTGAAATAAACTATAAATAGTAACTGGCATCCCTTTCCATTGTTTGGATAATGGATACTGCATTCACGGTTTTTTTTGTATATATCTAATAAAAAATGTAAAAGCATGAGCATAATGAAGAACACACTTCTTCCTCATTTAGTCCTCATGTTTCATACCTCTTTTAAAATCTCCCAAAAGTCTAGGGGCACCCAGGTGGCTCAGTCGGTTGGGTGACTGATTTCAGCTCAGGTGGGTTCAGACCCTACAGAGGGCTCTGTGCTGAAAGCTCGGAGCCTGGAGCCTGCTTCAGATTCTGTGTCTCCCTCTCTCTGTGCCCTTGCTCGCTTGTGGTTTGTCTCTCTCTCAAAAATAAACGTTAAAGAAGTTTTTTCAATCTCCCTAAGTCTATATATCTGTTATTATTTCTGGCGATAATCTTCCTTCACTGGTGCCATCCCTATGGAACTGTCAACCTGCACAAGTCTCAGAAAAGGTGTGCTTTATCAAATTGTTGTTTCCCCTAGTGATAGAAGACCCAAAAAGCCAAAGTCATCTTAGTAATGCTTGGTTAAGTAATTAGAAGTCATATAGCTGTCACTTGACAGGTAACAGGTTTCAATCTTCACTCATTGACTTTGTCATTGCTTTTGCCCTTGGGTAAAACTTCAAATTCCTTAGCATGGAATGAAAACAGCCAAATCAGTTTGCTTCTTGCCAGATTATTCAGCCTTGTCTCACTATTTGCCCTACTCTGCTGCTTTGCTCTAGCACCTTCTCAAACTAAACTACTCATAATTGCACAAGTGTTCTTCCTCACATCTAGCTCTTTGTATGTGCTTCTTCCCTCTACCTAGCATACTATTTCCTTGTCCTTCAGGTGTCAGCTTACATATCACCTTCTCCAAAAAGCAGATAATATTGACGGAAAATTGGGATGTCCCTTCTGTATGTTCCAGTAGTGCTGTGTTTTATACCTGTCACTTACATTTGTATATCAAGGAAGGTCCTGTTCAGAAATGTTTGGAAATGCTTGTTTGATTTTTCAGTTTATAGTTTATGACTGTTCAGGGTGGACTGTGTCCCCATCTTGTAATTTCACCTTGTAATGAAAAAACCAGAAACTCTGATATTTATCCACAATAGCAATTAATTCAGTGTGCAACCCTGAGCAAAATATATTTAATACTAATCTTGGGTTTCATATTGCAGTTGTACGTAGTTATTTTTCATTTTTCTTAACACCTTTTCATAAAGGCCCCAACTTTCTCTTTTTCTTTTTCTTTTTCTTTTCTTTTTTCTTTTCTTCTTTAAGGACTTGTAGTGAAAAGTATTTTGGAGAAAGAAGATAATTCTTTCTTTTCCTTTTCAGCTGCTACCGAATTTGAACGAGGATCCTGTAGAACTCCTTTAGTATCTACTGATGATTCAATTCTAAATCAAGATCCAGTATGGAAAGCGTCACGAGAATATGTACAGATTTTGAACAAAAATTATGTGATTTGAAAAATAAATAGAAAAAATTTGCTGGATGCTTACAAAACATTGTCATTGTTTCCCAATTGAACACACTATATGGCAAAATCTTCATTAAAATAAAATGTTTTTGTGTCATATGTGTGTAATGAAAATCTGTATAATATTTTAAACTATGTTTCTTGGCATCTCATTAACTTTTAAGCACATTTTGTACGTGGAAAGCAGCACTAGAGGGTTTGACATACATCAGACTGTTCCACTCCCTGCTGTTTGAACAGCACCCAGACAACGAAGTTGTCATTAATACTTCAGTAGTGTTCATGGATGGCTTTTTTGTATTTTCCAATTTTTATCACTATATGTGGGCCTAAAGATTTAGACATTAGTTTGATGTATTCCTGCTATGGCTATTGCCAATGTTTGTACATATTACGATTTTTTATAGTGCCATAAAACCTATTTATAATTTTAATTGTAAACACTGATTCATAGCTCTTTCCACATGGAGAAATAAGATTTGCCTAAGGCTTTTCACCTTTTCTATTTATTTATTTATCTATTTATTTATTTATTTTTGATTTGCTTTTTGGAAACAAAGTTAGAGAAAAGAAAAAATAGAGAAAAAAAAGAACTCCTCCCCCCGCCCGAGAGCCATTCGCAGGTAAATTGCTAATGGGATGCCTGATTCCTGTATCATTTAAATCTTACAAGTCAGTACATTCCACATAACTACCATACAACCTTCACAATCAGAACATTAATACACTCAATGCTTGAACAATGGGGTTAAGGGCTCTGACCCCTGCCCCCCACAGTCAAAAAGCCATGAAAAACTTTTGAGCCCCAAAGACTTAACCACTACTACTACCAATAATCTTTTGTATATGATCTGTATCGTACCATATTCTTAAAATAGAGTAAGCTACAGAAAAAAAATACCATGAAGAAAATTATAAAGTACATTTCCAGTACTGAAAAAAAAAATCTGTGTGTTGTCAGTGCACCCATTAAAACTCTTTTGTTCAAGGGTTCAGTATAATTCTATCATTTATTCCTCATAATTCTTTTTAAGTTTGCTCACTTATCTGTAGTATACGCAATACCAAGGAAGATCCTGTTCAGAGCCATGTATTGAATTCAGTTGTGTGTCTTAGTCTGTTTCACTTTAGAACAGTTCCTTTGTCTTTCCTTGACTTTCATGACTTTTAACCTTTTGATGAGTAAATTCCAGTAATGTGGAATGCTTTCAATGTCGATTTTTCTTAGGTTTCCTTATGGTAAAATTCAGATCATACATTTTTAGCAAGAGTATCACTACAACCTACTCTTTTCATTGCATCTTATCGTGTGACCTACAATTTTGATTTGTCCCAATACTAGTGATGTTAATGTTGGCCACCAGAGGTAGTATCTGCCAGGTTTCTCACCTGGAATGTTAACTTTCCACTTTCCAATTATTTAGTATTTTGTGGGGAGATACTTTTAGACATGTACATATCTCCTTTCTCAGACACCCTGTGCCAAGCCACCTCTTCTGCAGATGACATGCCCCCCTGCAGGTTCTGAAAACCCACGCTGGGCTATTCTTCCCCTGTGCAGATGCCTCCCCACCCGTTCAGTCTGTGATACTTCATTATTCTATATCATTCACTTTTCAGGCATGCTCTCACTTGAGCTCCAACACTGTGCAGGGTGACTGTCCCACACGTAATGCCTTCCCCATTCTGTCTAAGCTCCAGCACCTCATTCGGGACCCCCACAACTCCATGCCTCTGTTTCTAGGACTGGGAACTAAAATGTTGGGGATGAGAAAGAAGAAAGGAAGGAAGGGCTCCACAGGTCTTCTTTAATCAACTTGGCAAGCTCTCCAAAGCCGTTTCTCATTGGAATTGCATTGAATCTGCCAATAGTTGTAAGGAAAGACATTTCTTATACTGATTTTTCCAAACAACTAGTCTTTTAATTGTCTAAGCTTATTCCCCACAATATATTGTTTCTTACTCGAGTGTTTTATCTGCAGATTCCTTTGGATTTGGGGCATGCAGCGACATACAATCTATAAATAGTGGCATTTTCGTTTCTTTCCAATTCCTAGAGCTTTCATTTTTTTTTCTTTCCTACTACAAGAATGACGTTGAGTAAATGTGAGGATAGTGAGTGTTCATGTCTTCTTGAAATTCCAACACGTAAAAGTAGTTTTCTAGAACTATGTAGATAGTGGGGTTTTTAAAAGTGTATATCTTTTATCAGTCTCTTAGTTTGCTCTTGCCGTTTACAACAGAGCACCATCAACACAGTGTCTTACAGCCACACACATGTATCTCACATTTTTATGGGTCAGAAGCTGAGCAATGGCTTAGCTGGGTCCTTTGTTCAGGTTCTCACAAGGCTGTTCCCAAGGTGTCCGCTAGACTGCCCTTCCCCATTTGGGTGCTTCGATGGGAAAGAATCTGCTTCCAAGCCCATTGCGTTTGTTTTTAAGAGAATTTCCTTGTGACTGTATGACTGGACTCATTTCCACAGCTCTTTGCTAGTTGTCGGCTAGTTGGAGGCTTAGGTCCTAAGCGTTCCCAGGCACTTGTCTTAGTCCTTTTGGGCTGCTCTAACAAAATACCATAGGCTTATGAAAAAAAGTTTTATTTTTCACAGTTCTGGAGCCTGGGGAGTCCAAAATGAAGGCACTGGCAGATTCAGTGTCCAGCGACGGCCTGCTTCCTGGTTCATGGACGCTGGTCTTCCTGCTTGGCGCAGGGCCAAGGAAGCTCTCCCAGCCCTCCTTTATAAGGGCACTAATCCCATTCATGAGGGCTCCACTTTCATGACTTAATCACTTCCCAAATCCCCCACTTCTAAATACTATCACGTTGAACATTAAGATTTAACACATGAGTTTCGGTGAGTGGGGACACAATATTCAGCCTAGAACAAGGCTGTTCCTTGTTCATGGCCACGTAGACTTCCTCGATGTGGCCGCTTCATTTAGGAGGCCAGCAAGGAGAATGTCACTTCAGAGAAGGCTCAGTCCTCCTTGAAGGGTGTTCATGTGATCAGATCAGGTTTGCCTAGCATAATCCTCCTTTTGATTGACTCTGAATTAACTGAATTAATTATGTCTGCAACATTCCTTTACATTTGCCATATTCTAATAGCTAGAGTCAAGTCACAGATCTTAAGAGAAAAGAATTATAAACAAAAGGTGACAACACTAAAGGGCAGATATTATGGAGTCACTTAGGGTCTTTCTGCTACAAGTATATTGAGGAAGTTCCCTCATAATACTAGTTTTCTAAGTTCTGTCATGAATGAATATTGAATGTTAACAGATGTTTATTTCACGTCTATTGAGATAGGTTTTTTAACTCTTTACTTTTGAGAGAGACCAAGCAAGCCAGCAGGGGAGGGGCAGAGAGAGAGGGAGACAAGATCTGAAGCCAGCTCTGCGCTGACAGTGGCGAGCTCAATGTGAGCCCCACGTGGGGCTGAAACTCACACACTGTGAGATCATGACCTGAGCCTAAGTTGGATGCTTAACTGACGGAGCTACCCAGGCACCCTGAGATAAGTTTTTAAAATATCTGTGAATGGGGGGAGGGGCCAAGATGGTGGAACAGCATGGAAGTTTTGTGTGTGTCTCCCATCCATGAAATACAGCCAGGCCAACACGAAACCATCCTACACACCTAGAACACTGATTGGAGGACTAACACAACAATCTGCACAACCTGAACCACAGAATTCAGCAGGAATTTACCCCAAAAGAAAGAGCATGAAGAAACGACAGCCAGGGATTTAACCCACACAGATAGAAGCAAGATGTCTGACCCAGAATTTAGAATCACGATAATAAGAATATTAGCTGGGGTCCAAAATAGATTAGAATCCCTTTCTGCAGAGACAAAAGACGTAAAAAATAGCCAGAATGAAATTAAAAATACTATAACTGAGCTGCAATCATGGATGGATGCAGTGGCGGCAAGGATGGACAAGGCAGAACAGAGAATCCGCGATATAGAGGACAAACTTAGAAGGAATAACGAAGCAGAAAAAAAGAGGGAGATTAAGGCAAAAGAGCCCAATTTAAGCTAGAGAAACCAGTGACTCATTAGAAAGGAACAACATCAGAATCATAGGGGTCCCAGAAGCGGAAGAGAGAGAAATAGGGGTATTAGAGTAATGTGAGCAAATCATAGCGGAAAACATGTACGAAACCTGGGGAAAGACACAGACGTCAAAATCCAGGACGCACAGAGGACCCCCATTAGATTCAACAAAAACCGACCATCAACAAGGCATATCATAGTCAAATTCACAAAATACCCAGGCAAGGAGAGAATCATGAAAGCAGCCAGGGGAAAAAAAAAGTTCCCTAACCTAAAGGCGAAGACAGATCAGGTTTGCAGCAGACCTACCCACAAGAACTTGGCAGGCCAGAAAGCAGTGGCGGGATATATTCAGTGTGCTGAAGCAGAAAAATGTGCGGGGGCGCCTGGGTGGCTCAGTCGGTTAGGCGTCCGATTTCAGCTCTAGTCGTGATCTCGCGGTCTGTGAGTTCGAGCTCCCTGTCGGGCTCTGTGCTGACAGCTCAGAGCCTGGAGCCTGCTTCGGATTCTGTGTCTCCCTGTCTCTCTGCCCCTCCTCTGCTCATGCTCTGTCTCTCTGTCTCTCTCTCTCTCTCTCTCTCTGTCAAAAATAAACATTAAACAAATAAAATAAAAAATAAATGCAGCCAAGAATTCTTTATCCAGCAAGGCTGTCACTCAAAATAGGAGAGAGAAAAAGTTTCCCAGACAAACCAAAATTAAGGGAATTTGTGACCACTAAACCAGCCTTGCAAGAAATTTTAAGGGGGACTTTCTGAGGGAAGAAAAGATGAAAAAAAATTACATATACATACATACAATATGTATACATATACATATATATATATACATGTATGTATACATATACATATATATATACATATATATATACACATATATATATATGTATATATATATGTGTATATATATATCAAAAGCAACAAAGATCAGAAAGGACCAGAGAACACCACCAGAAACTCAACGTCTACAAGCATCATAATGGCAATAAATTCATATCTTTCAGTACTGACTCTAAATGTCAATGGATTCGATGCTCCAATCAAAAGGCATAGGGTAACAGAATGGATAAGAAAACAAGGTCCATCTATATGCTGTTTACAGGAGACCCAGTTGAGACCTAAAGACACCTTCAGATTGAAAATAAGGGGATGGAGAACCATCTATCATGCTAATGGTCAACAAAAGAAAGCTAGAGTAGCCACACTTATATCAGACAATCTAGACTTTAAAATAAAGACTGTATCAAGAGATGCAGAAGGGCATTATGGCATAATCAAGGGGTCTATCCACCAAGAAGACCTAACAATTGTAAACATTTATGCGCCAAATGTGACAGCACCCAAATATGTAAATCCATTAATCACAAACATAAGGAAACTCATCGATAGTAATACCATAATAGTAGGAGACATCAACACCCCACTCACAGCAATGGACAGATCATCTAATCAAAACAATCAACAAGGAAACAATGGCTTTGAATGACACACTGGACCAGATATACTTAACAGATATATTCAGAACATTTCATCCTAAACCAGCAGAATATACATTCTTCTCCAGTGCACACAGAACGTTCTCAAGAATAGACCATATACTGGCACATAAATCAGCCCTAAGTAAGTACAAAAAGATCGAGACCATACCGTGCATATTTTCAGACCACAACACTATGAAACTCGAAGTCAACCACAAGAAACAATTGGGAAAGGTAACACATACTTGGAGACTGAAGAACATCCTACTAAAGAACGAATGGGCCAACCAAGCAGTTAAAGGGGAAATTGAAAAGTATATGGAAGTCAATGAAAGGGATAACACCACAACCCAAAACCTCTGGGACGCAACAAAGGTGGTTATAAGAAGAAAATAGATAGCAATCCAGGCCTTCCTAAAGAAGGAAGAGAGATCTCAGATACACCACCTAACCTTATGCCTTAAGGAGCTGGAAAAAGAACAGCAAATAAAACCCCAAACCAGCAGAAGACAGGAAATAATAAGGATTACAGCAGAAATTAATGCTATCGAAACAAACAAACAAACAAAAAACCCCACAAAAATACCAGTTGAACAGATCAATCAAGCCAGAATCTGGTGCCTTGGAAGAATTAACAAAATTGATAAACCACTAGTCAGTCTGGTCAAAAAAGAAAAAAAGGAAAGGACCGAAATAAATAAAATCAAGAATGAAAGAGGAGAGATCACAACCAGCACAGCAGAAATAAAAACAACAATAAGAGAATGGTATGAGCAATTATATGCCAATCAAATGGGTAATCTGAAAGAAATGGACAAATTCCTAGAAACATATACACTACCAACACTGAAACAGGAAGAAATAGAACATTTGAACAGACCCATAACCAGTCAGGAAATCGAATTAGTAATCAAAACTCTGCCACAAAGCAAGAGTCCAGGGCCAGATGGCTTTCCAGGGGGGATTCTCCCAAACATTTAAGGAAGAGTTAGCACCTATTCTCTTGAAACTGTTCCAAAACATAGAAATGGAAGGAAAACTTGCAAACTCTTTCTATGAAGCCAGCATTACCTTGATTCCAAAACCAGGCAGAGACCCCACTAGAAAGGAGAACTATAGACCACTTTCCCTGAGGAACGTGGATACAAAAATTCTCAACAAGATATTAGCCAACCGGATCCAACAATACATGAAAAATATTACTCACCACGACCAAGCGGGATTTATACCTGGGATGCGGGGCTGGTTCAATATCCGCCAAACAATTAACGTGATTCATCACATCAAGAAAAGAAAGGGCAAGAACCGTAGGACCCTCTCAATAGATGCAGAGAAAGCATTTGACAAAACACAGCATCCTTTCTTGATAAAAACCCTCAAGAAAGTAGGGAGAGAAGGAGCATACCTCGAGATCCTAAAAGCCATATATGAACAACCCGATGCTAATATCATCCTCAGTGGGGAAGAATGGGAGAGTTTCTCCCCTAAGGTCAGGAACAAGACAGGGATGTCCACTCTCGCCACTGTTACTCAACATAGCATTGGAAGTCTTAGCCTCTGCAATCAGACAACACAAAGAAATAAAAGGCATCCACATCGGCCAGGAGGAGGTCAAACTTTCCCTCTTCGCAGATGACATGATACTCTATATGGAAAACCCCAAAGATGCCACCACAAAACGGCTCAAATGGATTCATGAATTCGGCAAAGTTGCAGGATATAAAATCAATGTGCAGAAATCGGTTGCATTCCTATATGCCCACAACGAGGCAACAGAAAGAGAAATCAAGGAATCAATCCCATTTACAGTTGCACAAAAAGCCACAAAATACGTAGGAATAAATCTAACCAAAGAGGTGGAAAATGTATATACTGAAAACTATAGAAAGCTTATGAAAGAAATGGAAGAAGACACAAAAAAATGGAAAAAGAGTCCATGCTCCTGGATAGGAAAAACAAATATTGTTAAAAGGTCGATACTACCCAAAGCAATCTACATGTTCAATGCAATCCCTATCAAAGTAACACCAGCATTCTTCACAGAGCTGGAACCTATAATCCTAAAATGTGTATGGAACCAGAAAAGGCCCCAAAGAGCCAAAGCAATCTTGAAAAAGAAAACCAAAGCAGGAGGCATCACAATCCCAGACTTCAAGCTATACTACAAAGCTGTAATCATCAAGACGGTATGGTACTGGCACTAGAACAGACACTCAGATCAATGGAACAGAATACAGAACCCAGACATGGACCCACAAACGTATGGCCAACTGATCTTTCACACAGCAGGAAAGAATATCCAATGGCGTAAAGACAGTCTCTCCAGCAAGCGGTGCTGGGAAAACTGGACAGCGACATGCAGAAGAATGAACCTGGACCACTTTCTTACACCATACACAAAAATAAACTCAAAATGGATGGAAGACCTCAATGGAAGACAGGAAGCCATCAAAATCCTCGAGGAGAAAGCAGGAAAAACCCTCTTTGATCTTGGCTGCAGCAACTTCTTATTCAACACGTCTCCGGAGGCAAGGGAAACAAAAGCAAAAATGAACTACTGGGACCTCATCAGACTAAAAGCTTCTGCACAGTGAAGGAAACAATCAGCAAAACGAAAAGGCAACTGACAGAAGGGGAGAAGGTATTTGCAAATGACATATCAGATAAAGGGTTAGTATCCAAAATCTACAAAGAACGTCTCAAACCCAACACCCAAACAACAAATAATCCAGTGAAGAAATGGGCAAAAGACATGAATAGACACTTCTCCAAGGAAGACATCCAGATGGCCAACCAACACATGAAAAAATGCTCCACATCACTCATCATCAGGGAAATACAAATCAAAACCACACTGAGCTACCACCTTACGCCTGTCAGAATGGCTCACATTAACAACTCAGGCAACAACAGATGTTGGCGAGGATGTGGAGAAGGCGGATCTCTTTTGCATTGTTGGTGGCAATGCAAGGTGGTGCAGCCACTCTGGAAAACAGTATGGAGTTTCCTCAAAACACGAAAAATAGAACTACCCAACGAGCCAGCAATTGCATTACTAGGCATTTATCCACGAGATACAGGTGTGCTGTTTCGAAGGGACACATGCACCCCATGTCTATAGCAGCACTATCAACAATAGCCAAAGTATGCAAAGGAGCCCAAATGTCCGTGGATGGATGAATGGATACAGAAGATGTGGTATCTAGATACAATGGAGTATTCCTCGGCAATCAAAAAGAATGAAATCTTGCCATTTGCAACTACATGGATGGAACTGGAGGGTATTGTGCTAAGTGAAATTAGTCAGTCAGAGAAAGACAAAAATCATATGACTTCACTCGTATGAGGACTGTAAGAGACAAAACAGATGAACATAAGGGAAGGGAAACAAACATAATATAAAAACAGGGAGGGGGACAAAACAGAAGAAACTCACCAATATGGAGAACAAACTGAGGGTTGCTGGAGGGGTAGTGGGAGGGGGGATGGGCTAAATGGGCAAGGGGCACTAAGGAATCTACTCCTGAAATCATTGTTTCACTCTGTGCTAACTAATTTGCATGTAAATTCTAAAAAATAAAAAATTAAATTAAAAAAGTAAAAATAAAAAAAATAAAGTATTTGTTACTGTGGGGAATTACATTATTTGCTCATGTTAAACCAACTTTGCATTTCTCAGAGTAAGTGAACATAGTTGTGATTTCATTCGTTTTTTTTTCCTTTTCATTATCTTATTTTATTTTTTTATGTTTATTTTTGAGAGAGAGAGAGAGACCGAGCGTGAGCAGGGGAGGGGCAGAGAGAGAGAGGGAAACGCGGAATCTGAAGCAGGCTCCAGGCTCTGAGCTGTCAGCACAGAGCCCGACGCAGAGCTCAAACTCACGAACTTCGATATCATGACCTGAGCAGAAGTGGTCAGCCAAGTGAGCCACCCAGGTGCCCCTATTTTATTTTATTTGGGAGAGAGAGAGAGAGAGAGAGAGAGAGCGAGCGCACACACAAGAGTGGGGGAGGGGGGCAGAGGGAGAGAGAGAGAGAATCTTAAGCAAGCTCCGGGCTCGATGCGGAGCCAGATGCAGGGCTCAATCCCATAACCCTGGACTCCTGACCTGAGCAGAAATCAAGAGTCGCATGCTTAACCCATTGAGACACCCAGGCACCCCTCGGGGCCTACATTTTCATTTGGCACTGGGCCCCACAAATTCTGTCACTGCAAAGTCCCCACCAGGCCACGTCCCCCCTACCCTCGATCCCACCCGCACACTAGTCTCCCTCAGAATGAAATGCAAACTCCTCTCTGGGCCCACAGACCCCGCCAAGCTGGTCCTCGAATCTTTGCTGCCCTTGCCACCCTCGTCCACTCAGCTCCAGTCACAGTCCCCACCTTTCAGTCGCAGGGTCCTCCCACTGGCTGCTCCTAGGCCTGGAATGTGGCTGCCTGCTCAGAGGGGTCCTCCTGGTCCTCCAGCTACAGCGTCTGTCCCCCGCCCGGGTCTTCTGCTCCCCGGCACTCACAGCGGAAGCTAGCTGGCTCCTTGTTTACCTGTTCGTGGTCTGTCTCCCCCACCCACACCCTGGCGCTCAGAATGTCAACAGGAGAGCAGGGTCATCTTAAGCCTGTAAGCCTCAGTCATCGGTCACAGGTCGCGGTGGCGCCCCAGCCCCTACCCCCTAGGACAAAGCCTGGCCCGGAGCAGCGCTCCCTAAACAACTGTGGCCTGACGAAGCACCTGGCCTGAGAAGTGATGACAGACTCTGAGTGACAAGTACCCTCTAGTGTGGGGCGGCAGGCCCGGCCAGTGCGAGCCCAACCTGGCAGGGTGTTCTCCCCTGATCCCAGGCCCAGAGAACCCACCCCCCCCCCCGCACCCCCCGCACTCCCCACCTGGATCCTCAGTGCCGCTGAGATCAGCACAGGGTGTTGGGCAGTGCCAGCCCCTCCCACCTGGCTCCCCCCTCCCCCAGGGGGACAATGTACAAAGGGCCACTTCAGCACGGAGCTTCAGCTCCATCTCTAGCCCACAGGCCTGAGGTGGGGGAGGGGAGGGGAGGGTGTGCCCCAGCAGTCCTCTGTCCTCAGGGAGCCTGCTCTAGCACAGGGCCAGGAGGGTGACAGATTCAAGCTGTAGTGCGGAGAGGCTTTGTTCCAGGAGCTGCGCCTTGAGGTGTGGGGGAGATGCCCTTGCACAGTGAGGGGATGAGACACATCAAAGCACAGGGTCGGCGTGCCGGGGCAGAGGGCGGTCCCCATGGACCCAGGCAGCGGGAGTGGAGTGGCGCTCCCCCATGTGGACAGGGCACAGTTTCGAGGTGCAGCCGTGGCACTCAAGAGGCTAAGGTGCCTGCAGGGTTAAGGGAGAGAGAGGAACAGACCCGGCGGGGTCTGGGCCAAGCTGGAGGGCAGAGGCCTGGGCTCAGAGTCCGCTCCCATCCTGCCTGGGACCCTCTGCTGCAAAACCAGCCACAAAGAACTCGCTCAAATAGTGCTTCCCGAAACCTGAGCTGATAACCCGAGATGTGACCATCCACCCAGTCTCCCAGGCCAGGAGCCCTGCAGTCATCCTGAATCTGGTTTCTCGCTGACCTCGCGCTCCCCATCGCCAGGCACATCTCTTCCGTGCCCAGGTACTTGTCGTCCCACCCGGCCCCCTGTGCCACTGGCCCACGCTGCCTGCGCCACCATCCACGCTCACCTGGACAACAGCAGCAGCCTTGCCAAGGAAGGGGCTCCTGGCTTGAGCCCCACGAGCCAAGCAAAAGCCACATCTGATGCTGCCCCTCTCAGCTTGGAACACCTGCTCCCAGGATAAAGTCCAAATCCTCTAGGAGGCTCCAAGTTTCTGTGTAATCTTTCACTCCCTGCCCAGGGAGGCTCAGCTGAACTGTACTTCCCCCAGGCTGAGGAAGGACTGAGCTGCCTCACCCCTGGCTTGCCCCCCAGGGCTCCTCACCCCACACTGGGTGGTGCTGCCCAACTCTCCTGGGCCCCAGCACAGAGCCTGATGCAAAGGAGGCGCTGACCTTGGCCTCTTGAATGAATAAACGACACCCCCTCTCCACCCCCAAATCCACACACCTGCACCTGCAGTCAGTGCTGCTGGGCTCTCAGAACTGGTCTGGGGTTCGAAAAAGTCTAGTCCTGCCTGGGCAAGGCACACCCCGATGAGGTGGCTCATGTACAGGAACTCGACGGGTCCCCCACAATGGGAGGGAAGTGGTGGAGAGCGGAGACACGGGGAAGGACTCCAGCCCTCCAAGCGCTCTGAGCAGGATGGCTGATCGTCCGGAGGAGACCCGGCAAGGAAGGAGGGGAAACAGGAAGGGATCTTGGTTCCCCCCTGGGTGCTCAGTGCCTGGCACCATGCCAGGCTGCTGCTGCCTCAAAGGATGGGCTGGAACCCTGGCTCCAATGCCCCCCGCCCCCAACTCTGGAATCCTGCTCTCTTGGAGGCAGAAAAGCGGGGGCTGGTAGCACCGCCTCACAGGGATCTGGGGAAGTGACCGGGCTGCTCCTGGCCCAGATCCTACAGCTCCAGCTCTCTGGGAGCCCGAGCAAGGTCATCCACCTCCTTCAGGAGAGGTGGCCTGGAGCAGGTGCACCTGGGGAGCCTCCGTGGAGCTGGAACAATGAGTCCTCTCTCTTTTCCCTTCCCAATCCACCTCTGCCCACCCCTGCCTTCGAGGGTCCGCGGCGCCCTCGGCTCAGGACCCGACCGTCTCTACCGGGGGACACTCAAGAAGCCCTCACCAAATGGCACAGGGCACCATGCAGGGCTGTAGGCACCCGGCCCCTGCTCCTTCCTATAGAGCCACCGGTCTGTTCTTGCTCCTCTGATTAGTTAGTCTTTTCCCTCTGTTAGATCCCGAGAGCATTCCGGAAAAGGGCCGCAAGTGCCCAAATGTCCCACTGAGTGTGAGAAGGAAGAGAAAGGAACAGCAGTGACCAGACCATCACCACAAGGGGACAGAGTCATTCAGGAGTCAGGTGGCCAGGGTCCAGGCCTTAGCCATGCCACTAGCTTGCCAGGAGAGCCTGAGCACCAGGTGAAGTACTCCATCTTGTCTCACCGTCACGTGACCATTTCACAGAGGGGCAACCTGAGGTTTGGAGAGGGGACAGGACTTGCCCGAGGTCAGGCAGCAGAGAGCTGTGGGGAGGTCCTGGCTCAGCAGAGACCACGTGCGTGCCACTGCAGCTCACCAATGCTCAAGGCCTCCCCGTTCCTGCCGGACCTCCACCTTCCCCGCACTGACCACCGGGGGCACAGACTGGATCTTCCAGCTTCTGGCCGACGTGAGTGTTCCAGGTTCTAGAAGGCCCACATTCTAGGTCTGCTGCTCCATCTTCCTCCTCTAAGTTCCATAATCCCGCTTCTCTGGTCTGGATCACGGGGTTCTACTTTCCAGGTGCTGTGTTCTGGTGCCTGGTCCCCAAGTTCGCCTCTCAGAAAGGTCTGCAGCCCAGGCAGGTTCTCCAGCCAACATGCTTCATTTTCATTCCCTGTATTCTCTCCCAGCCCCCAGCAGTCGGGGCCCACGGGTCACCACCTGGAGCTCCGGTTCCGTCGGCCCTCGGGGGTGCTTTAGGGCACGAAAATGGCTGGGGAGGCCTGTCCCAGGCCCCAGATCACTGGGCTGAAGGGGATACTGGAGATCATCCTCATAGCTGGGCAGGAACACCCTTCCCCACCCTTCCCCGTGTCTCCAGGACCACGTTTCTGACCACCCCCAGCCCTGCCGGCCTCTGCCCCCACCAGCCCGCACTGCGACAGCCCCCAACACGGCACTTCCCGAGGACAGAGACCTTGGGTCATGTTTCTTTGGGGTCAGAGCCTGGTACTTCCTTAGTGGGTGTCTGTTAAACACTTGCAGAATGAATCAACCAGGTGTGCCCAGAGTCCCGGCAGGATTACACACTGTCACAGCCTCAAAGACCAGAGTTCACATATGACAGAGATGCTCACGCTGTGTGTGCGTGCAGGTGATGCGCACAAAACACGTGCTCAAAAACACAGACACATCACACCCTCAAGTCAGCAGATCTGTGCCCCTGGCACCTAGCTTGGGCCCTGGCACTTGGCTGAATAACAGCTGACCGAATGAATGCGTGCTCTGTACTAGGTACATGGGGGAGACGGAGATCGGATCCTCACCCAGGATCAAGGCTCAGCTGTGATTCCAAAGACCATTTGCACGAGGTCGAACTTGACTACATTGTAGGAGGACCCCCTGGAAAGGCACTTCGGGGCCGGAGTTGGTAAGGAAGGCAGTCAACAGTGCTACGCACCCACCTGGGCACCCGGATGGAGGTGAAGCAAATAGCCCTAGGGCCACCTCTGGCTGGGAGGGGCAGAGGGCAGCCTGGGGTGGGGTGGGGTGGGGTGGCTTTCCAGGTGGAGGCGGGAAGGCGAGGGCCCTGAGGCCTAACCAGCACGACAGGAAGGACAGCAGAGGTTTGAATGGCATTCTGGCTGTGCTACATCCCAGTAGCCCCAGGTCTGGACTCTCGCTGACCCAAATTCCGAGAAAGAGAGACACACGGGCTAAGCTGTCTGCCCCAGGCGCGCCTGTTCTGGGGGATGGGCCCGGGGCCAGGGTCCCTCTGGAAGCCACTCACACATGGTGACCCCAGAGTCTCATGAATGGGGAGCTGGCTGTTCTCAGGGCACCTTTTCTTAGACCTCTCTCCTTTCCATGGTAACTTCATTTTTCTGGTTATAAAGGTTTCACCTACAACCTAGGAAATGTGAAAATCACAGCGTAAGAAGGCTAATATCGCCCACCATCCCCGGGGCTAACATTTTGGCCTAAGTTCTCACAGGCTTTTTTTCCCCCCGCGCACCTTCTTGCTGGAATGAGCTATCGATGTGCATTTCCTGCCAGCTTTTGGACAGCAAGCATTTTCTCTAAGGAGCTTTGTCCTCCACATGGGAAGACCAAGTGCAGACCTGAGCCCTGGGGACTTTGCTCTCCTGGGCTTCTTCCCATCCCCCCCAGACCTGACCTGGATCCTGCAGACAAATGCTCCAGCTGGGGACCGGAGTGGGGGAGGGGTACGGCCACATAGCCTCCTCTTACAAGCCACAAAAGGACTACCAACCACTCCCCAGAGTGCTCTAGGTCAGTCCCAAGCACCTCGGGCCTTCCACGTTCCCTCCGTGAAATGGGCATGTTTGGCTAGCTATCTGGCCTCAAGGCTCCCCAGCCTGGTCTCTGTGGGCTGCAGCGACAGTCGCCTGAACTGGGCTGCACCTTACAGCTGCTTTCCCTGTCCACTCCACTGGCATCTCAGACCAGGCCCTCAAGGTTCTCAGCATCCTGTGGAGCAGCCAGGTGGAAATCCTGGCAGGGCGGATCAGCCTGGCCCTTGGGGTGGGAGTCAGGCAGGGCTTCCTGGAGGGGTCTTAAAGGATGAGCCAGCACCTGCCAGGAGAGGAGGGGAAGGCCACTGCAGACAGAGGGATAGCATCTGCAAAGGCCCGGCGGGGCAGGGCGGGGCGGGGGTGAGGGAGGTGTGTGTGGGGGAAGCCAGCACCTGGATTTCTAGTCTGGGTGCGGTGCTGGTGCATTTTGCCCTCCCCACATGCCAATGCCTGGAGGCAGACCACAGAGTCTGTTACATCCCCCACTGGTGGCTACAGGACCACTGCCCCTACTCAGGTATGGCCCCGAACTTCTGTGACAGCAATAACACGCCAGGCCCCACAGCAGTCCTGGACACCCCCGAGAGGGGTTTGCCTGGGGACCCTTTGGGGCCAGGCTCTGTGGTTTATTGGCTCTGACAGAGGTCATCCCGCACAGACAGAATCCCCCTGACCCATTCCCTGGACCTCTCGGCCGTGGTGGAGGAGCCTCACACCCTCTGCTCTAGTCCTTATGGCAGGTATGACCTTGGACCCGTCACCCACACCCTGTGGGCCTTGGCTCAAAGACTGAAGACTGATCTGGGCTGTTCCAAGGTCCAGATGGGACCAGAGCTGGCTCTGCCTAAACTGACCACAGGGGTCCCCAAACACCTACTATGTGCCAGAGCCCCAACACTGCCTCTTTGTTTCTCTCTCCCGCCAGCGCGGAGGCGGGATCTCTTCCCACCACCGCCCCTTACAGACACAGAAGGCCCCTGGATGCAGGTTTTCTGACCCTGGGATGTGGGCATAGGTGAAAACGTAGAGCCACACCTCCAAGCCACAGCTGGAATCAACTGAGATAATATGTTACTGCTTCATAAACTGTAGAGTGCAGACTCATTGATTTTTTTTTCACACAACGGGCAAGGCTCTGTTCTGCAGGACCCCCTCCCAGCTGTGTGACCCTACTAAGTCACCTGTCTAGGGCTCAGTTTCTGTTGAACGAAATAAGGATTACATCAGCACCCCCTCCCAGGGCTCCTGAGATACTGAAATGAAATCAAGCAAGAAAGCACCAGCCCCACTCCCATCCGAGCCATAAATGAGTTCGGACCATTAATATTCACGGTCCTCAGAGATGGCCCGGAAGGCACCTTCTCCATCTTTTGCCTGAACCGGCCAATCTGCACTGCTTCCGAAAGTGGCTCTCACCTGTCACACGACCCATCACCATTCATTAAGCAGTTAAGAAACAGTCATCAATTGCCTTTTGCATGCTAGACAAGGTGCCGGCCCCCAGAGAGTGCCTGTGGGCCCAGCCTAGAAGCCCCACCTGTCATGGGCAGCCCTCCCTTGTTCCGCCTTCCCCGGCCACCATCGCTCACCCACCACGATTCCCCCAGGCTGTGTGCCAGGCCCTGGCTAGCAAGAGCGGGGCCGCGATCGACCGGTCCAGAGTATTACACAAGCTCTGTGGGGTCTGTGGCCAGCTGGGACCTGTTTCCAGAAGGAAACAGTGGCAGCAGGTACCTGTATAAAGGCAAATTGGGGCGTGGGGGGTCAGTGTGGTGTGGTGTGTGCAGAGCTGCATTAGGGTAGCAGGGGGCAGAGGCTGAGAACACAAGTGGGGGCAGGGTCATAGGGATCTGGGTTAAGGGCAAGGGAGTCTCTTAAAGCAGCCTGAACTCCACTGGGCCGGGCAGTGGTTCTGGGAGTCTGCAGGCCTCTGTATCCCCAGGACAACATTTTAAAATCTGCGTTTCCAGCCCCCTCTCCCACAGTGGAATTCTGACTCAGCGGGGTGTGGCAGGGCCTGGGAAATCTGTATTTTCCCCAAGCCGCCCAGGTGAGGCTACATGGGGCTTCCAGAGGCAGAGCCCCAGGAGTATGGGGAAGAAGGGAGTGGCAGTCAGGGCCACAAGGAGGGTGGCCTGGAGGCCGGGACACCAGTGACGTGGTTGTCTCGGGCGTCCAGGCTTCAGACACCATTCCCTTTTGAGTGACTGAGGGGCCTATCCGAGGGGCCCCTTCGGGCTCTGGGGGTCCTACAGGCTGGGCACAATCCCAGCCCCACCACTTCCCGGTCCTGAGCCCCGGCCCCCAGGCACCCTCAAACTGCCAAATGGGGAGAATAATAGTACCTGCTTCAAGGGAAGTTAGCAGGCATAGCTGGGATGATGCAGACAAAGTGCTTGGCCCAGCGCCCAGCACATAGTAAGTGCTCGATAAATAGCAGCAAATTATTATGACTCAGAGGTCCAGGTGGGGTAGAACAGCCTGGGAAGTCATCCATTATGGGTCTCGGTAAACCAGAATCCTGGAGACTGCCTCTGGCCACCCTCCCTCGCTCAGACCCCCATCTGGGCTGCTGCTTCTGGGAAGTTCCCAGCCTGCTAGGAGAGGGCAAGTGGAGGGCAGACCCCGAGGAGGCCCCAGTGTCAGCGCAGACTCTGGCCACCTGCCTTGGCCCTCACCCTGCCCCTCCCAGGGGATTCCTCCTTCAGCAGAAGCCAAAGTCTAGAGCCAAACCGGCTCTAAATTCAGAAAGCAACGGGGTAATTAGGGTGTGTGAATGATTATTTCCAACTTTGTTTCTCTAGATAAAACGAAAATAAGTGGGCCAACAGGGGAATTTCCACTTGGGTCGGTGCAAGAAAAAGTATTTTGGGACCTCGTTAACTTCCTGGGTTACAGGCAGGGCTGTGGGCCCATGTCTGCCCCGCTCTAGGCCACAGGAGGGTGGTCCACTACCCTTCTACCATGCCTGCTTTCGGCCCCGCCCAAAGCGTCACTTCCCCTGCCCTTCTGGCAGGTGTGGCCAAGCAGGGTCCCTGTGACCATCCCTCCATGGTGTGAGGCTGCCCTCTGGAGGGTCATTCTCCTCCCACAGGGATGGAAAGGGAGGAGGAATGGGTAAAAGAACAGGGATGCTCCCTGGGGCTGAAAGTCAGTCACTCACTCATTCATTTTCATCCATTCATTCATTCATTCATTTGAGCTCCTATAGGATAGGGAACTCACGGCCTAGTGGAACACGCCACAGCAAACACACTGAAGAAAGAGAAGTGGTGCTCTGCCCAGCCCACAGCAAGGAGCCTCCCTGCACAACGAACAGATGCTCAAGCCGAGAGGCAAAGGATGGGTGGTCTTTAACAAGACAGAGCCTCCATTCCCCCATCTACAAAAGGGATTATCACGGTACCTCTATCACAGGTTGCTGTACAGATGCAATGTTAGCTACTAATATTTTTATGAGCAGGCAGGGTGCACACGAGAGGGGCTGTAAGGCCAGAGAAACAGCAGAAGGGGAGAAGGGTCTGTGGGATTTGGGGTGGAGGAGGCTTTTGAAGGGTGACAGAGTTTCAGGGCACATAGGAAGAGGTGGGTGGAACAGACATTCAGGCAGAGGGAACAGCATAAGCAAGGGAACAGAATCTGACGTTTGAGGCCCGTCTGGACCATTTCTCAGAGCTCTGTCAGGTTAATGCTTGGGATCCAGCTAGGTCATTCTGTGCAGGCAGACAGCCCAAACCAGGCCAAGGTCAAGAGGATCCAGAGCAGAAGTGACGCAGGGTCAGAGGTGCAGAGGTTCCCAGGAAGGGAGGACATCGGTCCTCCTTCCCCTCTGCCCTCCATCTCACCACGGGTTACTTATTCAGAGTGGTCTCTTGTCCTGGCCTCAGCCTGTCTGATGCCTCCCTCTCTCAGCTACAGTATGGCCTGGCAGCTCTCCAAGTCTTTGGAGCCTTCTCTCCTTATTCAACCATCATTTATTAAGCACCTGCTGAATGCCTGGGTGCTAAAGCTGGCATGGACCAGCTCCCACTGCGAGATGGTGAAGCTGTTGGTAGCCTCAAATGGGCCTTGTTGGAAGATTTGCACCATGGAAACCTGCCAACGTTGTTGATCAGGTACCTTTTTCTCCCAGAGGGCCTGTTGCCAGCACACCATTGCCCCCTGCCCAAGCAACGGACACAGAAAGGCAGGCCCCCGCCTATAGGGACTCACACACAAAAGGAAGACGATAGCCTACTGGAGCAGGCTGTGTAGTCTTCCAGGAGGCAGGGGTGAACTGGGAGACCCATTCTGGAAAAGGGGGTGTAAATGCCCACTAGAAACTGAACCAAGCTGTTCAAATAGCACTAGTGTGCCTCATTCCCATTCTAGAGGCAAGGAAACAGAGGCACAGAGAGGCGGAGTCACCAGTGCACGTTCACACAGTGAGAAGTGGCAGAGTTGAGATTTGAACCTGGGCCACTGGAACTGGAGTCCTTGCTTTTCACTTCTGCCCTTGACTGTCCCATGGTGCAATTATTGCAACTCCCAACCCCCCACCCCTCTACCCCCGCCCCCCACACACACACCCCTAAGCAGCCAGCACAGGGCTACCCAAGACCATGGAGACACGACTGGTTTTGCTGCCCAACTACATTCCATTCTCCTGGGGCTAAGGTCTGTGTCCTCTCCACCCAGCTGCCCATGACAGTGCCCCTCACAGGAAGATATTGTGTTTGTTGGTCTCAGTGTCTGAAGACCCTTCTGAAAGGGAGCCCTGGTCCCCCATGTGCAGGGCTAGGGCTGACTAGGAGGAAGGGGTGCATCGTGCAGCATGGAGAACAAAGAGGCTTTGGCCTTGGGGAACACAGCAGGGTCCGTTGAATGCCATGGCTAAGGTGCCCATGGGGGCACAAGGAGGACCACCCCGCCCCGGCCACCGCCCACTGCTTCTCTCTTCTTCCAGAATAGCATGAGCACACGGACTTGCAGTGCCCCCAGCCCCTGGCTTCCCCGGGTCACATCCAGCCCTCACAGGATCCTCATCACCACCAGGTAAAGTGAGCCTGGCCCACCAGCTGACATCAACGCCCCTGTTTTCCAGGTACACAAACTGGCACAGCGGCCAAGGATTTCCCGAGGCCTTCTCAGGTGCTGGGCTCCCTACACTCATCACCTTATGCAGACCTCCCCACAACCCTGTGGAGGAGTCCCCCCATTTGACAGATGTGGACACTGAGACTCAGAAAGCGGACTTGCTTGGGGTGGTCCAGCCACCGGCAGATGTGGGCCAAGCAGTCCTGACCACAGCAGGGACCCTGGGCAGACTCCAGAGGGCCTGTTGAGCCAGATGCCAGCACTGCCTGCCCCATCAGTGCCTCGCTGTCCTTGGGAGCTTGCTTGTGCCAGCTCACTGGGATGGCCTGACACCTCACCTCCACCGGGCCCTCCTTCCCTTAGTTCACGTGGGTCACTCCCGTGCCTGACCAGCCCCCCCCACCTTCCACAACTCTCCACCCCGACCAGGCGCTCACATCTCACAGCCTCTGCTCCAGCCATTCCCTCTACCTAGAGTGCCCTTCCCTTCAGTGCTGAGCAAGCCAACTCTTCCAGCAACTTCTCTCTCCTCCCTGGGCTGCCAGAACCTCTTCCAAACTTTCCCAAGACCCTGTGCCTATCTCCTCAGCACCCGGAGGCCTGCATCTTCAGTACCTGTCCTGCCCGGGGAGGTGACCCGCCAGTATCCACAGCTCCCATCAAGGCAGGTCAGGACTGGTGTCCCAGGAGTGGCAAGGAGTGCTATGGGGATGGGGCAGTGCCAGTTCTGGGGGGCCATGGAGGGGTCTCTCTGGGGTAGTATTCCTGCCCACAGGCCTTCTAGGGAGTCTTCCAGAGCCAGGAGAGTCACCTGACCTCCCGCTACCAGGCTACCAGGGCTGGCTGAGACCCACCTCTGCTTCTCGTGGCACCCCAGCTCAGGCGCCACGGTTCCCACTTACACCCAAACACCCCTCCCCACCCCAGCTTCCAGAACTCACTATTTGCAGATATTGATAGCTCCCTCCCCCAGCCAGGTTCCCTTCCCCACCTTGGGCAGTGCAGTGAAAAGTGCCTGAGCCTTGAGGCGCCACCCACCACCCCCCCCCCCCCCCCGCCCCAACCCCAATGGAAGGACTAAGGGTGTTCTCCCCATGCCCCTCCGCCTGGTCCCCACAAGCAGCCACATTCCCAGCCTCCGCACCCGTCCTGTTCTGGAACCGCGCCTGAGGCTTGGGTGGTGGGGGGCACAGCGCATAAAGCGCCTTTTGAACCCAGCGCCTTGGGGACGCCCCCTGCCCAGGCCGAGGGAGGGGATCCAAGGCATGAGGCTTTGCCCTCTGGGGCCTGGGAAAGGTCCTGGGGGCAACCGGGCTGGGGGAGAGCGCAGTCGGAGCCCAGTAGTCTCCCTGGCATCCCGCCCCCCTCCCTGTCTGGACGTCCCCAAACCCCCGGCCCGGAACTCCCGTCCCCGCCTCTATGGTCAAGCTCAGGGACGGAGGGGGCTGTGCGAGCGGTGACGGCGTGGTGGGGGGGCGGTTGGTGCGCCGCGAGCCCGGAGATGGAGGCGGAGGGCCAGGAGTGAGGGGATGCAGGGGCTGCGGCGCGGGCTCCCCAGGATGCCAGGGTCAACTCACCCATCTCCCACCGCGTCTCAGCAGCGCGGGGCAGCAGCGGCGGCGGCGGATGGGGCGGCGGCTGGGGCGGCGGCGGCGGCCCCGCGGCCCCCGGCGGTGAGATGCTGGCGTCCGTCGCAGCCTCTCGCCCCATCTCGGGGTCCCGCGGCGGCTTCGGCGGGCTCCCGGCAACGCGGGCGGCGCGGCCCGGCCCGGCCCCTACCTCCGCCCCACACCCCCACCTCCACCCCGTCCCGCGGTTCAGGCAAGGCCGCCTGGCTGCACCCCGGGGCCGCGGCGGGGGGCCGGCGAGCGGAGGGGCGCGGGGTAGGGGCCCCCCGGGAGGCGCGCGTGGGGGGAAAGGGGTGCCGAGGTGAGGCCCGAGCGCGGCGAGCAGAAGTGCAGGCTCCCGCTGGGCTTGGCGTCTCAGGCCCCTGCCGCATCCCCCACCGGATCCCCCTCCACTCCTTTCGCCGCGTTGCGAAGGTCCGGGGGGCGCCTCTGGCCGCAGTCTCTGGCCACAGCTCCGCGCCTCCCGCGTGTGCGATCAAATGTGTGTGTGTGTGTGTGTGTGTGTGTGTGTGTGTGGCGTGTGCCAGGGTCCGCGTGTCTGGTTCTGGTGTGTGCGTGGATGTGTGCGCCCCTGTTCTGCTGTGTGCATGGGACTGTGTGACCTACAGCTCCCGGGAGTGCATGGGCGTGTACATCTGTGGTATGGTGTGTGCCCGGTCTTGGAGGCCCTTCCTGCGTGTACCTGAGCCGGGATTGTGTGCACATGTACGTGACCGCGTGGAGAGGCCTCTGGGGCCTGTATGCGTGCGTGGCTCTGGGCAGCTGTGCTTACGTGTACACCCATCCATGATCGTGTGCAGAGGCCTGGGCTTCTATTGTGCTGCGTGCATGGCGCTAGGCCTTTTACCGAGTCTACACACGTCTGTGTCTGTGCAGGTGGCCAGAGTATACCGCCACTGGTCCACGGGCTTTGTCCACCTGTATCCTTCTGACTCCCTCCATCGCTATATATGCCCAGAGTCATCGTGGCCCCGTGACTCCTGGCCCTGGAAGTCCCGGGCGTAAACCTCTCCCTCCCTCGCCCCCCTCAGCGGGCACTAAAACTCCCATGGTCGTCGCTCTCCCCACCTCTTGAGTCTCCTCTCCTGCCACCTGGCCACCAGCGGTTCTCCAAGCGCCCACCACTTCACACTCTAGCCCCTCACGATCTTGCTTCGGCCTCCCAGGCGGCCCCCACGCGCTTCCCGCCCTTCTGGAAGTTCCTTCCACCTCATTCGTTGATTTTATACATTGCTACTCTCCATATGCTAATATCTTGGTGAGGATTTTCTTGTCTCTATTTATGGATAATAATAATGCAAGGAATTTTGAACACTTTAACTTGACTTAACATCGCTCTGCACTTATGTGTGTTGTTGCTTTGTTTTAAATCTGTCTTGGGTCTTTAAAAAATACTCAACATTTTTGTAACTGATATGATACGTCCAATGTTCGTTTCAACTTACCTATATATTTAATTATTTTTTTCCTCTCCTTGCATCTTAGAATTTCTATCTGGGACCATTTTTCTTCTGTTGGTTTATGTACATACTTCAGAATTTTCATGAGTGAGAATGGCCTGGTAATGAATCTCTGTTTAAGAAATGTTTTTATTTCTTCTTACTGTCTATTCATTTTCACTGAATAGACAGTTCTAGGTGGGTAGTTATTTTCTTTGATCATATAGGAAGGGTCATTCCACTGTCCTTTGTCTTTCTCATGCTATTGAGAAAGTAGCTGTCTACCTGTTTCTCCTTTGAACATAATTTATTCCCCACCATGCCCCTTTCCTGCACAATCTTCGGTTACTTTTAGGATTTTAGTTTTTTTTTTTTTTTTTTTTTTTTTTTTTTGTGTGTGTGTGTGTGTGTGTTTACATATTTTTGACAGAGTGAGAGAGAGAGAGAGAGTGCGCGCGTGCGCGCGCGCACACACAAGTGGGGGAGGGGCAGAGAGAGAGGGAGACACAGAATCTGAAGCAGGCTCCAGGTCCAAGCTGTCAGCGCACAGCCCCGACGTGGGACTCAAACTCACGGATCGCGAGATCATGACCTGAGCCGAAGTCGGATGCTCAACTGACTGAGCCACACTTGTTTTGGGTTTACTGCAGTTATGTTATTATGTGTCTAGGTTTTGATGTCTTATCATTTATCTTAATAAACAATGAATATTTTGTAATTTGAATTCATTTGGCGTTTTGAATCTGTGATTTGGTGTCTCAGATTAAATATATTTAGGCTTTCTTATCTAGCTGCCCTGTTACTTAACGTCTCTCGTGTATCCATGGTTGTTTTTTTTTTTTTTTTTTTTTTGGTCTCTTTCTTATATTCTCAATTATTTCTTCTATTTTCCTTGTTAATTGTCATTTATGCTGTATCCAATCTACTGTCTATGGAAATTTTGGTTGTTGCATCTTTAAAACAGTTTTCTTTGGGTCTTTAAACACATCTAAAGGGGTGCCTGGGTGGCTCACTCAGTTAGGCATCCAACTCTTGATTCCAGCTCAGGTCATGATCTCAGAGTTTGTGGGTTTGAGCCCTGGGTGGGACTCTGGGCTGACTGCATGGAGCCTGCTTGGGATTCTTTTTCTCACTCTCTTTCTGCCTCTCCCCTGCTCATGCTCCCTCTCTCAAAATAAATAAGTAAACTTTATTTAAAAATCTATTAAAATAATATAGTTTTTTACTCTGTGAAGAATATATCTTTTATATCATTTACTGAGGACGTGCTTTTAACAAGATGTAAAGGATAAGGGTAGGGATCACAAGTCAGAAAATGGGAATGACTACACTTTAGCTCCTTTTTTGTTTTTCAGTGTTAAAGTGTACAATGTGATGAATTGATATATGTATACATTCTGAAAGGATTTCCATGAGCTGAGCAATTAATATATTCAATCCATATATATATGTATATATATATGTATATATACATATATATACGTATATATATACACATATATATACGTATATATATATACATATATATACGTATATATTGGTGAAAACACTTAAGTTTTAGTTTGCTAGCAAATTTCAATTATAGGACACAGAATTATCAAGTATAGCTCCCATGGCATACATTAGATCTTCAAACCTTGTTCATGTTATAACAAAAGCTTATCTGCTTCTATCAACCTCTACCAATTTTCCCCACTCTCTAATCCGTGGCAACCAGGGATGTGCATATATATACATACTGTGTGTGTGTGTGTGTGTGTGTGTGTGTGTGTGTAACATTTACTTTATCCCTCAGTCCATCAATGGAAGCAGGTTTTTTTCCCATACCTTGGCTATTGCAAATAGTGCTGTTGTGAACATGGGAGTGCAGATATCTCTTTGAAATAATAATTTAATTTCTTTTGGATAAATATACTCAGAAATGGGGCTGATGGGTCATATAGTAGTTCTATATTTTTTTATGAGAGAGAGAGAGAGAGAGGGAGAGAGAGACAGAGAGAGAGAGAGGAGGGGCAGAAGGGGAGAAAGAGAATCTTTAAGCAGGCTCAATGCAAGGCTAGATCCCATGACCCTGAGATCATGTCCTGAGCTGAAATCAAGAGTCGGGTGCTCAAATGACTGAGCCACCCAGGCGCCCCAAGGTGGTTCTATTTTTAATTTCTTGAGGAACCTCCATAGTGTTTTTAGTGGTAGCAGGACCACTTTACATTCCCACCAACAGCATATGAGTGTTTCCTTCTCTCCTCTTGTTTTTTGGATAATAGACATCCTAACAAGTATAAAGTTGTGTCTCATTCTCTGTTAATCAGCGATGTTGAATACCTTTTCCTGTATGTGCTGGCCATTTTTATGTCTTGGAAAAAGGTCTATTCAGGTCTTTTGACCATCTTTCAATTGAGTTTTCTAGGTAGCTATTGCATTGTATGAGTTCCGTATATGTTTTTAGGTATTAACCCCTTATTGGTTATGGTTTGGAAATATTTTCTCCCCATTTCATAAGTTGCCTTTTGAAAAACGTTTTTTTTGGGCTCAGTTGGTTGGGCATCCAACTTTGGCTCAGGTCATGGTCTCAAGGGTTCGTGGGTTTGAGCCCTGCACTGGGCTCTGCTGACAGCTCAGAGCCTGGAGTCTGCTTCAGATTCTGTCTCCTTCTCTCTCGGCCCCTCTCCTCTCCTGCTTGTGCTCTGCCTCTCTCTCTCTCTCTCTCTCTCTCTCTCTTCAAAAATAAACATTAAAAATAAAATAAAAAGTTTTTATTTTAATGAGCCAGAGTTCACCATAACAAGCGCCTTCCTTAATCCCCATCACCTATTTCACCAATCCCCTCCACCCACCTCTCTTCGGGTAACCATCAGCTCTCTGTAGTTAAGAGTCTGTTTCTTGGTGTCTCTCTCTTTTTTTCCCTTTGCTTATTTGGTTTGTTTCTTAAATTCCAAATATGAGTAAAATCAGAGTATTTGTCTTTCTCTCTTTTACTTAGCCTTATAGTCTCTAGTTTCATCCATGTAATGGCAAGATTTTGCTCTTTTTTGAATGTTTACTTCCCTTGCTCTAGGAGATACATCTCAACAAATGTTGATATGACTGATGTTAGAGAAATTACTGCCTATGTGGTCTTTTATGATTTTGATGGTTTCAGGTCTCACATTGGGCTCTTTAATCTATTTTGAGTTCATTTTTGTGTATAGTTTCAGTAAGTGGCTCAGTTTTATTGTTTTACAATTGGCTGTCCTGTTTTCCCATCAGCATGTATTGAAGAGACTATCTTTTCCCCCATTTTATATTCTTGCCTCCTTTGTCATAGATGAGTTGACTTAATAAGTGTATACTTACTTCTGAGCTCTCCTCTGTTCCATTGATCTATTTTTCTTTTTTGTGCCGGCACCATACTGTTGTGTTTATTTCTTTTACTTTTTATATTCTCATTGTTATTTCTTTTTCTTCAACTTTAGAGTCTGTCTGCTTTTATTTATTTTTCTTTTTTAGGACCATCTTGTTTTGATCACTACAGCTTTGTAGTATATCTTGAAATCTGGAATGGTGACACCTCCAGCTTTGTTTTTCTTTCTCAAGATTGCTTTAGTTATTTCAGATCCATTGTGATCAAGAAAAAAAGAGAAAGACCCAAATAAATAAAATCAGAAATCGAATAGGACAAGTCACAAAAGACACCACAGTAATACAAAGTAGTATAAGAGAATACCATGAACAATGATATGCCAACAAATTGGACAACCTTCAAGAAATGGATAAATCCCTAGAAACATGTAATCTTCCAAAACTGAATCAGGAAGAAATAGAAACTCATTTCTGATTTTGTTTGTTTGAGTCTTCTTTTGTTTTCTTTTCAGTGCAAAGTTTCCTCAACCCTTTCTTTTAAAAACCAGCTTTTAGTTTTGTTCATCTTTTCTATTGCTTTTCTGGCTTCTCTTTCTTTCTTTCTTTTTTTGTTTGCTGTTTATCTATCTAATCTATTGATCTATCTACCTACCTACCTACCTATCTATCTATCTAAGTATCTAGGCTGAGAGAGAGGGAGAGAATCCCAAGTAGGCATCGCACTGTCAGAGCCCGACATAGGGCTCAGTCTCACGAACCACAAGGACATGATCTGAGATGACATCAAGAGTCAGATGCTTAACCAACTGATCCACCCAGGTGCCCCATCTGCTGTCTTTATTTCTGCTTTGATCTTTATTATTTCCCTTCTTTTCCAGTATTTACTCATTGATTTTATGTCTGGATGACCTATCCTCTGTGGAAAGTAGGGTATTAAAGTCTTCCATTATTGTATTGTTTGTTTTTCTCTTCAGGTCTATTAGTATTTGTTTAATATATGTAGGTGTTCTTCATGTTGGGTGTGTATATATTTGAGTGTTATATCTTCTTAATCAATTGACTCCTGTATCATTGTATAATGACCTTCTTTGCCCTTGTTACTATTTTTGGCTTAAAGTCTATTTTGTCTCATGTAAGTATAGCTACCCCTGCCTGCTTTCTTTTGGTTTCTGCTTGCGTGGAGTATCTTTTTCTATCCCTTCCCTTTTAGACTATGTACATTAAAGCTGAAGTAAATCTCCTGTAGGAAGCATACTTTGGGTCTTATATATACTTATCCATTCAGTCACTCTATGTCTTTTCATGGGAGAAGTTAATGCATTTCTTAAACAAGTTTTATTTGAGATGGGGGGAGAGGGGTAGAGGGAGAAAGAGAGAGACTCTCAAACAGGCTCCATGGCGAGCATGGAGCCCCTGACATGGGGCTCAATCTCATGGCCCTGGGATCGTGAGCTGAGAGGAAATCAAGAGTTGGGCATTTAGCCAACGGAGCTGCCCAGGAATCCTTTCAATACATTTTCGCTTAGAGTACTTACTGATACGTAAGGACTTGCTTAAGCCATCTTATTGTTTCCTGGTTGTTTTGTGGTTCCCTTCTACCTTTCTTCCTCTTTTGCTGCCTTCCTTTCTGAACTGATGTTTTTCTTCAGTGCTCTTCTGTTTATTGTGAACCTATTGTAGGTTTTTGCTTTCTGGTTACCATGAGACTTGCACGAAGCATCTTACATATATAACAGTCTATTTCATACTGATGACAATTAAATTTCAATCACATACAGAAACCCTACCCTTTTGCCTCCTCCTTTTATATTCTTGATGTCAAAGTTTACTTCTTTTTATGTTGTATATTCATTAATAAATTATTGTACCTATAGCTGTTTTTTTAAACACTTTGTCCTTTCACCTTTAAACTAGAATTAAGTAGTTAACACACCATCATATTGGAGTAGGAGTATTATGAATCAGAGTATGTTTGTCTTTACCAGTGTGTTTTATATTTTCATGTGTTTTAATGTTAGTAATAAGCATCCTTTCATTCCAGCGTGAAGGACTCCTCTCAGCATTTCTTACAAGACAGGTCTAGCGGTGGTGAGCTCCCTCAGCTTTTCTTTGTGAGGGAAAGTCTTTATTCTGCCTTCATTTCTGAAGACAACCCTGCCAGTTAAGTCTTCCTGGTTGGCAGTTTCTTTCCTGTAGTACTTTGACTATATCACTGCATTCTCTCCTGGCCTGCAAGCTCTCTGCTCAGAAATCTGCTTTAGCTTTATGGGGTTTACCTGGTATGGGAGTTTTGTTTTGTTTTCTCTCCCATTGCTTTTTAACTTATTTCTTTGACTTTGATTTATTCAGTTTTATTATAATGTGTCTTGGAGAGGATTATTGTGAGTTGAAACTTCGTGGTGATTTATTAGCTTCATAAACTTGGACGTCCAAATCTCTCCCCTGGTTTGGAAAGTTCTTAGCCATTATTTCTCTGAATAAGCTTTTTTATCCCTTTTTCTCTCCTCCTTCTGGGACTCCAATGATACATTGTTTGTTTGTTTGTTTTGGTTTTTTTGGTGGGGCCTTAAGTTTCATAGGTTTTCCTTATTCTTTGCCATTCTTTTTTCCTTTTACTCTCCTTATTTGGATAATTTCTCAAAAAAAAAAATAATGTTTATATATTACAGAGTGAGACAGAGCACAAGCAGGAGAGGGGCAGGGACAGAGGGAGGCACAGAATCCAAAGCAGGCTCCAAGGCTCTGAGTCGTCAGCACAGAGCCCGATGGGGGATCTCACAAACTGCGAGATCATGACCTGAGCCGAAGTGGGACATTTAACTGACTGAGCTACCCAGGCGTACCACGACCGGGTGCGGCTGCGGCGGCGGCGGCGTGCGGCGGCGGTGGCTTGCAGCGTCGAGCGGCGGCAGCGTGCGACGGAGGCGTGCTGCGGCGGAGGTGTGCGGCTGCGGTGTACGGCGGCGTTTGGCGGCGGCGTTTGGCGGCGGTGGCGACTACTGGCCAGAGGGGCGGGGTGGCTGCGCGTGGCGGCTGCGTGGCGGGGGTCTGATGTCACCGGGCGCTCGCCCCGGCCCCCCGCGGCTGCGGCTGCGGAGCCGGAGAGCGGGCACCAACGCAGTCTGGGCTGAGAAGGCAGCCCGCGCGGCCATGGCCTCTGGCGCCTCGGCTAAGCCGGCGCAGGGCGCGGGAGCGGCGGCCGGGCAGCCCCAGGCCTCCGCCCCCAGCCCTTGGCTGCCCGGCTGCCCCCTCCTCTCGTCCCACAGAGGCGGACACTCCACAGAGGCTGCTGCGCACCGTCCAGAAGGAGGTGGGTGCCGGAGGGGGGGGCGGGGTCTCGATCATGGGGGAGGGGGCTTTCAAGCCCCCAGGGAAGGGTCTCCGAAGGAGAGGTGGCCGGTGGCGGCGGCGGGGACGGCCATTGCCGGTTTGGGGCTCACCTAGCTGGGTATTTACCTCCCGCGGAACTGGAGGCGGGTGAGTTTGGGGGTTGGAGTATAGGGGGACTCTGGATGTTTTTATGCTGTGTGCAGGGGCGGGTGCAGCGGGAGGGCCCCCCCGGGTGTGGGGCACCCCTGGATATGTCTGGGTCGGACCTCCTCTTGTGGAGGAGCCGGTGGTTGGATCTCAGTAAGGTGAGGCAAGCGCCTGGCGCTGCTGACTGGGCGTATTGGGTGGTGGGGTCTGAATGGAGCTGCAGAAGGAAGACCAGATTTCGGAAGGGGGGAAAGGTTCACCGTGGAAAAATGCCCCTCATCCCAGATCTCCCCTTTCCCGCAAATTCTCAGTGCTTGGAGCCACCCCCAGGAGCCAAGAGACTCCCCCCGCCCCCCATCCCTGAAAGCCCCTGGCAAGTGGGTTACTCCATTTGTGGGCTTGTCCCCTGCTGTTTTGGAGGTGGGTTACACATTCTCTCTCGTGATCTCATGGTTCGTGGTTTTGAGTCCCACATCAGGCTCTGCCCTGACAGCACAGAGCCTGCTTGGGATTCTGTCTCTCTCCCAATTTCTCTGTCCCTCCTCTGCCTCATACACATTCTCTCTCTCTCTCTCTCTGTCTCTGTCTCTGTCTCTCTCAATATTAAAATAACTATAAAAATATGTAAAAGGATCTAGTGATTAAAAATTGGGCAATGCATAAATACATGGGCAATATCCACAGAGAGCAGGAAATTATAAGAAACAAATAGAATTGTTAGAAATAAAAACATAACAGATATGAGACTCAGCAGACTTGACACAGCAGAGGAAAAGAAACCAGTGAGCTTGTAGTCAAGTCAATTGAAATTATTAAAATTAAACTAAACGGAGGTGAGGAGGGGTGGAAGGGGGTTAAAAACAAGAGAGAATCTGAGTTCTGTGGGGCAATAACAATAATGACTAAATGTTGTGCATGTAACTGAGTCCCAGAGGGAGAAAAGAGAGAGTAGAATTTGGGAAAAATCTGAAGAAATAATGGTTGAGAAATTTCTTGGATTGATGATACCAACCCACAGATCCAAGAATCTCAGGGGACTCCAAGCAGGATAAACACAAAGAAAATTGCTCCTGGACATATCAGAGTCAAACTGTTAAAAAACAAAGACAAGAGCAGATGTTATGAGTGTTCATGGGGGGGGGGGAAGTTTACTGCTATTATTCGTTGAAGTAAATTTTCTGCCCCCTTTTCTCTCTCTTCTGCTGGGAATCCTATAATATGAATGTTATGACTTTTGATGGAGTCACTGAATTTCCTAAGTCTATTGTTGTGTTGCATATTCGTCTTTCTTTCTTTTGTTCAGCATCATTTTTGCCCATTCTTTTATCTTCTTGGCCACTAATTCATTCTTCTGCTTTTTCCAGTCTGCTGTTCATTACATCAAGCTTGTTCCCAGTCTCATTTACTGCATTCTACATCTCTGATTGATTCTTTTTTCATAAAGGTTATTTTTGAGACAGATAGAGACAGCACAAGTTGAGGAGGGGTAGAGAGAGAGGGAGACAGAGAATCCTAAGCAGGCTCCATGCCATCAGCACAGATGGGGCCTGAAATCATGAAACTGTAAGATCATGACCTGAGCTGAAACCAAGAGTTGGACGCTTAACTGACTGAGCCAACAAGGCACGCCAATCTGATTGATTCTTTTTTAACTCTTTTATCTCTGTTGTAAGGGTCTCACTGATGTCTTCCATTCTTTTCTTAGGTTCAGTGAGTATCTTATGGTTGTTGCTTTACATTCTCCATTAGACATGTTAGTTATATGTTTTGCTTAGATCTCTGTCCATGTCCTTTATCTTGTTCTTTCATTTGGGATATATTCCTCTGTCTTGGCATTTTGGCTAACTCTCTACCTTTTTCTCTGGGTTAGCAGCCTTCCATTTTACTTTCTGATGAAATAATGGAAGCCATAACAATCATCACAGTTAATAAAGGTCTGTAGAGAGAAACGTATGAATATCATATACATTCAATACTGTTAGACTCTTTCTTAGGAATGACAGTTGTCATGGCCACAAGAGAGAAATATTGGAGGAAAACTGGTGTTTCATCAACGATAGACAAATTGACAGTTTTCAAAAATCTGGAAGGGGAAATGAATACATACATAAAGGTCACCGAATGTAAAGAAAACTATTTGGAAGGGTGTGGGTTCTTTATGGACAAATATGGTTACGTTTTAGCAAAACTAGAAGAGATGGGATTCATGTATAGTAAACAAAACACAATCTAATGATACTTTTCTTCTAGAAGCCATTGGAAACACATATCGCACACTGAGATGCATGGGGCTGGTGAAGTGCTTCTATTACGAATTCTAGCTGACATATTTGCAATAGCTCAAGAGCTTACAAAATATTTGCCTTATGATTCTGAGTATGTTAGGTTTCAGGAACGGGAAGCAAGCCAAGATTCTGAGATGAGAGTAGGTGATAAGATAAAGACTGAAATAAAAGACTGTGTCATCTGTATTCATGTGAGGAATTAAACAACTAAGCGAAGAAATCCCAGGTATACGTCTTCAGTACCCACCAATGTGCTGTGAGGCATTTCAGCAACTTATTTTGGCCATAAAAGACCAAAGTGCTGATTATTTTGTGATAGTAATCTATTCTTATAAAACAATGAGAAATGTGGATGACATTATTCCAGGATTTGTCCTCTCTAGCCTGACAAGTGTCTCTTTGATTGAAGTGCCAAGAATCACATTTCAGATGATACATATTGATGATACAAGCCCAGAGGACATGGCAAGTATAGCAGAAGCTGTTATTAAATGTACGGGGAAGGATTATCCAGAACTCTCTATTGATCAGAGTAGATTATTCACTCCTGAATCCAGGTGTACTCTCCTTGGAAAGGCTTATGATAGCAAACCTCACAAAGGCAAACAGAACTCAGATGTCTAGTCGCTACACCTTGGATCCCTACAGTGTAGTAGAGGTGACAGCTGAGACAGAAAGGCACAAACACATTGCTCAATGATCCGTTGTGGAAGCTGAGACTGATAAAATATGTGTCCACTCAGAAGATTATTTTCCTGTCAGCACCTCCAGCTAATATTTCAGCAATACTTTATATGGGGCTGATGACACAATGGAGAAACATAAATTACTGGTGCTGAACTTTAGTGGTACAGTTACAGCCATAAGCCAGGATGTTAGAGAAGTGAAGATTGGTGATCATATTGCCACCTCTTTTCCTGTTGTGGCATCATCAAAGGTCTAATTCCTGACATCGTGTGTTTTCACAGCAAAAAAGTTTCCAGTTAGAAATGTACCATGTACATCATACTTTATAGTAGCTGGGAAAATTCTCACCCAGATATTACCAAATGCCAACTGTCTCTCCATACTTTAGGTTATGTCCCCACAGCCAGGGTCAGTACTAGCTGATGTGCTGACCTTGGCTGCTAGGGAAGTAGGTTGGAGGTGGGGCGCTCTTCTCTCCCTCTTTGCTCTTCTATGGCAAAAGGTAGAATGCTACCAAGCACTTATTTTTCAGTCACCTCTAGAGAAACTCTAGAGTGTTTCTTCAAAGAAACACTCACTGGCCTTCCATGCTTCTAGATGCTGTCTTCCTATGTGACCAATACCAGTCTGCATTCTACAGCAATTACTGCATAATGGTAACAATCATGCCCAGATCCACATTCTAAATCTTAGCCATCATGCTAAATAGGCTGCCCTGATAAAAGTCTGCCTGCAAGGATTTCATAAGAACTGAAAGAAAAATCCATGAAGGTCTTCAAGGATTCCATCAGAAACACACAAAAAGTGGCTTGCAATTCTGGACAGTCGTACTGGGAACAATTAGATTATAATATCCATGATTATAGGTTTTGGCAAAGCCAGGCTGGCCATATGGTAGTACCAGATAAATGTAAATGGCTATTTGCTAAGATTTTCCATTAGATAACCCATCATGGTAGGGACAAATTGGCTGTGATACAAAATAAACATTGATGGGGACACTTTTTTTGGTAACATTTATTTATTTTTGAGAGAGAGAGAGAGAGAGAGAGAGACATAGAATCTGACACAGGCTCCAGACTCTGAGCTGTCAGCACACAGCCAGATGCAGGGCTCAGACCCATGAACCATGAGATCAAAACCTGAGCCGAAGTCGGACACGACTGACTGAGCCACCAAGGTGCCCCATGATGGGGACACTTTGTAAGGAGGATAGAGGATATGGACCACTCATGTCACACCTGTAAACCGATACAATTCTGGAAAAGCAGAGAATTGTGAGTCATGGACTCGAACCATGTCTAAGAGACCCCTTGAGCATCTCCAAATGAATTTCCTACAATTTCCTCCTTTTATAGGTGTTGAATATCTGTTAGTAATGCAATATATATTTGGGGGTGGGGAGGAATGTATTGAAACATTCCCCTGTAAAAAGGCCACAGTACTCTCCAAGGGTAAAAAGTATCAGATTTTATGTCCCTTATCTTACATGGGTAATTCTGACTTATCTATCCATTGATAGGAACACATTTTACTGGGATAGTTATTTGCGAATTGTGCAAGGTTTTGCCTCTTACTTAGAAACTTCATTGGCCTTATCATCACTGATTGATTAGAAAAACAAAAAGAACAAATGGAATATTAAAGCCAAACTACCTAAACTATCATTCACATTTAGCCTCCTCCCCTCAGCAAGTCATGGATTGTTTCCCTATGAGACTGATAATAGTTCTATCCATACTTGGTTTCAATCCTTCACAAGCTGATCTAGGTAAGTATTGTAAAGGACTATACACTCAGTCCTTTCATCAACAGTGACAGATTTATTTTCCTTGCCAGTTATTTGATACATTGTGCATAACCTAAGACAGAGTGATTGGATGTTCTGCAAAAGACACCTGAGAAACACTTTCTATGAAACTTGCTGGAATGATTTCCAGGTACTCTTGGCTTCCATTACAGAAACTAAATCACAATCAATCGATCCTTGGAAACATATTTCTCAACTAAAACAACATCACTCGTCATCTTCAAATGCAATAATTGGAGAGTTATAGCCATTATGGATCCTAAACTTAGGTTCTTAAAAGCACCTCCAGAAGCACACAGTCCTTGGAAGTCAACTACTGACTGAAATATTCTTGGAAGCATATACCTTCCATTCAAGATCATTGCGAACAAGATTCTCCTAGATGAATGGAACCACTGATGGTCACACTCTCCTTGGCATACATTTGCTCTTGATTTTCTTGGCCACAATTTTCCTTTTAATAAGTGTATGATTATCCAAGTCTGTATTAGTTTATTTTTTCTGTTGCCAGTAACTAATTACTTACTTAAGTCTAGGCTTTATTAGAGACACCCTCCAACATAATCCGATCATTTGGCTCTCCCAAGCTATTGCTAGCACAGCACATTTGAAGAATTATTGGATATATCTCCCATGCCAAGTTTTGGAAAACCCAAACAATGGCCAAATCTGCTACTAAAATGATTTTCAATAACAATAACGTATAATCTTAAGAAACGATGGACTTGTATCTTTTGATAACATTAAAGACAGAGTTGCTACAATGATCTTAATGTAGACACCATGGCTCAAATTGATAAAGACTGGCTTAACCATTGTTGGCGGTTTTCTTGGTAGCAGTACTATAAATCAGACATTTGAGACCATGAGTCATTCAAACTAGATGAGCAAAAGTTAAAAATATTCATGCCTAGAACTAACTGAGCATAGTATGAAGGTATATTACATCAAAATGACCAACACATAAGTGAAGAAAAATATTCTCACATTAGAAGAAATAGATATAAATATCCTTGTAATGTAACAATGACTTTGTCACAACACTGACACAAAAGATCAACTCCCTAGTGTGCTTCTAGGTTCTCTTTCCTGTGAGAAACCAGACTAGTCAGTGCTAATCCAGGGCCAAAACTAGTTGTTCTATATGGAGCTAATAGACCATTCCAAGTGCATGGCTCCCAACCTCTTGGGAGGACTATCTCTCCTTACAAAGGATGTAAAGGGACAAAATCTTCCCTGGAGGTATAGGCGATAAAAGGAAAAACAGACTCCTGAGCACACTGATTCCATCCATGTAGCTGGGCAACTGGAGAAGTCATCAAATATTTGTCCTTCATGTCAGCAGATCTAATAGACAGTGCAGCTCATGCTCAGAGGCACACCGAATCCGGCTGTCGTCTTTCGCTAAAGATATTATAGATCCTAGTATCAGCTTTAGCGTTCTTTTAAACTGGAAGGTGTCTTTGCCATTGCCAGCACACTTTATTGTACCTGGGTTAACACCACCAGCAAGATGGAACAAGCCACGTTTTAAGAAAAAAGAAAGAAAAGGGCAACTTGATACTAAGATGACTCAGGTAAGTGTGGGATTTGTTTTATTGGCCAGTGCTGGAAAATATTGGGTCATGGTTCTGGAGTATCTTTCAGGTACTTTTTTTTAATACCTTTTTTTTTTTTTTTCAAATAAAGGAGGCTCCAAGCCCCGCCCGGAGCCCAACATTGGGCTTGAACTCAGATCAAGAACTGAGCTGAGATCAAGAGTTGGACACTTCACCTACTGAGCCACCAGGTGCCCCAATACTTTTTTCTTTAATAACACTTTTATATGTCTCATAATCAATATCTGCTGTCCAGAATCTTAAATGTTCATGCACAGACACTATTCTGCCAATGGATCAACAGATGATACGAAGACAAAACAGGATAAAATCATGCTGATTGATTCTCGAACTGAGAACCAGCCCTCTACAAACAAAACCTCACTTCAAGGGGAATCAACAATAGTGATGCAATGTGGACAATTCCTGCAGCTTTGGCTGAGAGGATGTGGATAGGGGATACTAAGGATGAGTGGTTCCTATTCTTTGTTTTCGGCTACGGCAAGAACTAACCACCAGAACTGGTTTGAAACCTGTCTCACTTGATTAATGACAACTTTACATCAATAAGCACATATCTGAGAACTAGCCAATCAGTGGCAGCCCCAGGCTTCTGGAAGCCAGTAAACCCAAACAGATGCACTCCAGTAACTACACTATCACAGATAAAGACCAGCCAATCTCTAAATGCTCTCTCTACAGTCAGTAGATCTTTACACATCCAAAATCCCATTGAAGATCAGCTTTCTGCTTTGCTAAAAGAGACCATTCTTAACTAGGACAGCTCTTTCCCTTGCTTTGCAAGGGATAAATTCAGTTTTTTGTTTATTCTTTTGACAGAGTGTTGGATGCAATGGGAGTGAACCTCTAGCCAAAGTATCTTCAACCTTAATGCTACTGCCTTGAAGAGTTGATGCCTATTATGAGAGATGAAAATACAATGATTAACAGCCTTCTTTGTCTTCCTCTTCTTTGTTCTCCTTTTCTTCCTTTAAAATTTTCTTCATAGGTTTTTTATGTTGATTTATTTTTGAGAGAGAGAGAGAGAGCATGAGGGGGGGAAAGGAAGAGAGAGAGAGAGAGAGAGAGAGAGAGAATCTGAAACAGGCCCCAGGCTATGAGCTGTCAGCACAGAGCCCTACGTGGGGTTAGAACCCATGAACCACACGATGGTGACCTGAGCCAAAGTCAGATGCTTAACTGACCGAGCCACCCCAAACACCCCTAAAATTTTCTTGTGTGTAAAAATTATACCTGCTATTACAAAAAATAAGTTGAGGAATGGAAAGAAGGAAACGAAGGTCAATTGCAAATCACATGCTCATAAAGAACTACTGTCAGTGTTTTGACATCCTTTTACTCTTTTGTATGCAACTGTCTTTATATATATATATATAATTTATATTTATATAATGTATAAATATTGAATGTATATGATATATATTTTTCTAGCTTTATTGAGGTATAACAGACCAATTATCTACTTAGATTTTTATTGTGAACTTATTTTTTATTATAAATAACTTGTGATGTTTTATGGATGTGTATTAATTTCATTTAACAAATACGTATTGACAATTGGCTTTGTGACTTGTTATGTGAGGTATTGGAAACAGAGGCATGAAGAAGATCAACACGATAAAGGACCTCATGGGTAGAGAGTCTGGCAGGGTTGATATACAATACGTGAGGCACAGGCAACAGGATGATTGCGGATTATAATATCCACTGTGACAAATAAGAAAACAATGTAATGCAACAGAGTAATTAAGGTATGTATACATGCTACTTTCACTAGGAACAACCTGAAGGATGAGAAGAAGACAGCCAGCCTGAGAAAGGGCCAAAAAGCCTGAGAAGTAGTTTTTGAAGTAAATGGAGAAAGTGCAGAGATCTGAGGTAAGAAAGAAGCAGGAAAAAAAAAAAAATCAGGGGCGGAGCCCAATGTGGAGTTCGAAATCAGGAATCATGAGATCATGACCTGAGTCGAAACCAAGAGTTGGATGCTTAACCTACTGAACCACCCAGGTGCCCACTTTTTTTTTTTAACCCATACATTGAGAATCATTGCCAAGTGTTGGTTCCAGGGATGGGGGCTGTGTACTTGCATACACAGGCATGTTTTTCATCATGCTAGCAGTTGATTTAGTTTGGCCATGTGTTCTTTTTACTTTAAAATGTATCTTTACAGACTTTACCATTGCAGCTGTTTAATGCCTGCTTCAGATTTCTTCTCCTTGTACCACTAATGTTTTACATTGAAAATCATCACAACCCTACCTTGTGGACTTGTTTAGCTAGTGAAGGTGCAACCAGGGCGTGTTCTCTATTCTCTTAAGACTGTCTCTGGAAGACAGTCAAGGCTTTCCTGAACTTCCTGCCTATCTGGTACTTGGAGATAAAAACCAAATAATTGGCCACTTTGCTTTATTTTTGTTTTGCTTATAATTTCAGGGATTCTATGTTAAACTCCATAATTTTATGAGACAAATAGAGGCTGCTAGGCTAGCAGTGATACAGCTGTGAGATCCAGACTCATTCCAATATCTGGAGGCTGCATTTTCTAGACACTTTCTAGAACATGTCAGAATTATAACCATCTCTTTGCTTCTGGAGGTGAGAGCAGGAAGTGTGTCTCTCCCTTGACTTTATAAAGGCAGTTAGTCAGTTTTCTGATTGTGTAAATAATTACAATTTTTATAGAAAAGTTTTGGAGGTTAAAAAGAAAATAAAAATCATTCATCATGCAATCACTTAAAGACAGGTGTTATCACCATTTTTGTATATTCTGTTTTGGATTGTAGGGTTTCGATGCATATTTTTAAAGCCATTGGGATCATTGTATATAGACAGCTTTGTGTTTAGTTAAGGTTTGAGGGCTTTGGGTTACATAGGAAGTTACAGATATTTCATCCATTTCTGTTTGTGTATCAGGAAGAAAATAATATTCAGACTTGGCTTTTGTAGAGCCAGGCATGAGGATTCATGTCTTTAGAAGTTTGCAGTGGCCTATTGTGTGCGATGTGATTGTGATAATTTTTTTTTCTTCTAACTTCTCATGACCCCTGGCAAACACTTAAAGTCTTGGGCAATGTGAGATTTTGACGCTGGTGAGTCACTGTAATTATGGCCACTTTGACCACAGGGAAGTGGCTATTTATATAGCCCGTGTTACAGATGTTGGTCTTAAGCTAAGAGTGGTTGGTCCTGGTACCTAGCAGAGATTGGCTTTAGAATTTGGATTACTACAGTTTTATTCTGAATGATGCTGGTGTTTAATAGCCTTACAGGGTCTCTGCAGACAGTGGGCCATTGGCGTCTCAGTAACAAGTGCTTCTGAAGCAAGGGATTCATTCAAAAGGACAAGAGCATCTTGACTGGGGATAATTATTTACTGTTTTTACAAGTTGACTTTCAACCAGGTCTCAAGGCCAAGAATTTAGCGCAACTAAGTTATGTGTGTGAGCCTAAGAACTAACATGTAAGTAAAATTTTTTTTTATTTTTGAGAGAGGGAGGGAGGGAGGGAGAGAGAGAGAGATGGATGGGGAGGGGCAGAGAGAGAGAGGGAGAGAGAATCCCAAGCAAGCTCCATCCTGTCCGTTGTTAGTTCAGAGCCCAATGTAGGACTTGAACCCAACCCCCAAAACTTGAGATCCTGACCTGCGCTGACACCAAGAGCCAGATGCTTACCACCCAGGTGCCCTGAGTCTGCTGCTATTTCTATTTTCACTGTTCCCATCAATAATTGTACCAGGCCAGTAGTGCAAATTTGTATATTTACTTCCTAGTCCTATAAAGTACAAATGTCTTTCCTATTGAAGTATATTATTAAATTTAAGCATAACTATTTAAATTACTATATCAACTTAGACTAGGAGGTCCTTTATGCTAGCACAAATGCATATCACCCAAATATTATCACTTATGAGGAGATTCCTTTAGAGTCTTCATGGACTGATGTGCCCATGGATGTACCAGGTTGCATTTATAATGTGGAGGAAGGTCTGCTTCTGCTTCTCCTGGCACCATTTTGTATTCAAAGTAAGGATGCATATGAGTCAGCTCTTGGCATTTTCCTTCAGTCTGGTATATAAGATGTGGGGCATTTGGGATATTTTGGCTCATGCTCATCTTATCTCTTTGGTCAATCCAAATATTTCTGGGAAGAAGTATTTTAACGCTTCTTACGGCACTGTGTTTTCTGAAGTCAACCTGCACTTTCATGGACTCTTAAAAATCAAATCACATGCTGTTTCTGGTGTTTGGAAGCATCTCTCAAAGACATTTGCTGATTACCATGTTAATGCCTAAAAACTGTTTTAGAGCTTTTTTCTATGAGTGCATTACCTTAGCATTTGGGATTTAGATCTGTCTCCAATTCAAAGATCAAAGTATAATCATGTGAACTATTTTTTCAGGAAATTAGATTTTCCTGGCTGAGATAGCAATGAATCTGATTGTCAAGGAAAATTCTACACATTAACAATATTCTAAAGGAGGAATCAAGAGTCTTTATCTGGGTATTTCAGAACACTGAGGGAAATAATTGTTTAAGGTGGGCCTGATTTTGGCAATGATTGTTTAAAATATTGAAAAAAGGAAGATAAAATTTTTATTTTTACTCCTTTATAACCACAAGATGGCACCATTTTCCCATTTTTTTAAAGTTTGACACTGCTGTTTTTCATTTTTTACATTTTTTTCTAAGATTACAAGCTGTTGGGTGATGTTTGGTTATAACTTTCCCTCAAATATGGGCTCATAGATTATAAGACTTAGAGTTCCTGCATTAAATAAGAATTTGTAGGTAGAATAAGATTTGTAATTTTCATTGCTTGCAACAAAGCTTCAATGTGGAGGGAGTGACTAATGAATAAGGTGGAACACTGCAGTAATTTTGCTCACAAATGTTAAATTACAGAGTAAGTTTCAAACTTAAAGCCTCATATTGGCAATTTTATTAGCATTTTCTCATACAAACTCATATCTATGACTACAAACCAGCTACTAAAAAGCAATAAATACTAGAAATCTATTTACATGCTTCAGGATCTGGCTATATGTCTTGTCTTTGTTACCATAATTCTAATGCATTTAAGAGTTTGGATGGCCAAGACCAATAATCAAAGTATATTGCATCTAATTGCTTCCTGCTAGCTTTTGTAGATTATCCAATAAATAAAATTGGGATTTCTCAAAACACCTACAAAATAGATTTGGGCTAAACATTCCACAATCACATTTTCTATGATGTTGCTTTTAAAGCAACTTGAAGTTGTGACATCCTTGTTAGACTCTAAGCCCTGGCGACCTTGGATAGGGCCCAGAAGATGGTGAGAAGGCATTGACAAAGCAGGTATGTTATAATTGTTTTCCACATTAGTTTACAAGTGTTAGAACTGTTCCAAAGGACATAAAGCAGAAATGAAATTTTCTCATTCAACTGAAAAGTCCACAGATAACCTGGCTTCCAGGACAGTTGGATTCTGGGCTCAATATCATTAGGGCTTGACATCCAGCCCCTCCATGCCTCTTCTCTGCCTTGCACTGGGCTGGCTTTATATGCGAGCTTCCCCGTCATGGCCACTGGGACTTAGAGTCTCCCTCTTCATGGCAAAATGACTACATCAGTTCTAGACTCAGATGAGTTCAAGATTTAAGCCTAGCGGGAACACAAGACCCTTTACTGAGAGATCTGGGAATCACACATATGCCCACCCAAGAACCAAGCTCCATGGGTAGGGGAATGTGGATCTGAGACATATGGTCCACCAGTGGAGCAGTGGTAGAACCCACCCAGAGTACGTGGGCTAGATTGAGGGAGGAGTAATCCCCAGACTGAAATAGGGGGCTGTTATGAAAATGGGTGCGGTGACAGGATCTTACTCTTGAACCGTCTTACACGGCCCTGAGCCTAAGGTAAAGCAGTACTGGATGCAGAGGAGATCTCTATGCTTCTGAATATATTTTGTGGAGGTATCAGTTACCTAGACTTCTGCATACCTGTGTGTCCCCAAACTTGCTTACTTCCTGCCAAAAAAAACCCTCACCTTTCCAGAATACCATTCTGTGTTTGGTATAATTTAAGTGCTAGATATTACCTCCTGGACTTTTAATGCTTTAATTCAAAAAATGACCAATAATATTGAGTACTTCTGTGCATGCCTGTATGACTTATTATGTTGTAAAGTTATTATGTGGAATGTGTTTTATCCATCTCTGTGACTGATGTTAGCTCTCAATATATGTCGGTAAAATGAATGAAGGAATAATAAAGATTTAAAACTTAAGGGAGATGGGACCAGCAATTTGTGCTTTTCAGAGCTTGGAAACATCTGCCTCTTCTGACAAAGAATCCCTAATCTTCCTGCCTAATTATAGATCTTCAAATATTATAGCGTGTGGTTGTTAAGGCCAATACTGTAGCCCATATGTAAAAGTCACTACTGAAGTATTGTTTTGGTGCTTGTCAAATTGTATTTCCTTATCTGGGCCATGTTAATCCTTCTTAGTTATTTTGTTCATTCTTTAGAGGTAGTTGAGGACCATATTAGCTATTTACTACACTCTCAAAATAATTTGGGGCAGAACAGTATGTGTTCTCTGAGTTTTCTTTTTTTTTCTGGATCAGAGGATGAACTAATAGCTTGTGCCAGAGAAAGAGAAAGGGCTGCATAGGTGAAATGTGACTACGTGCGATTACTGTCAATTGTGGGTATTGAATGGTCCAGTCCTGGTAAAGAGAGGAGAGGGAGTGAAGTGTGGTTGGTTCCATTTAAGTAAGGTTAGATTAGTGAGAAAGTGTCCGAACGTATCTAATTGAGAATAATAAATAATATCAGATATGGTCTATAATTTACTCAAAAGGTTTAGAGAGGAGATAATGTTGCCCAAATATATACAAGGGCCATGTCATTTTTAAATTATATTTTCCTTAGTATACAAATGCTGTGATCCACTTAAGTGTGTGCATAATGAGAATTCACAAATGCTGTCAAGGCAAATGCTACGATGGTGTATGGAAGCCTCTTTGGTTATAGGGGTGGAATATACATGGCTGGAATTGCAGTGCGAGGGAAAGGAGTGTCTCTGGGCGTTTTGCAAGTGAACGGGCATTGAGTAACCTAATTTGGGTTATGTGAGGAGAAGTCAGATACAAAGTGATCTTGGCCAGGGTTCCCTGTCTGGCCCAAGGGTACGAGTTGGCTGAGAATACAGGCAGGATGAGAAAGACAGTAAGAATGTCAGCTGTGCTTAGAGTTACGCTCTTCTAGCAATGCTATTTGTAAGTGAGAGGCATACTGAAGGTGTTTGAGGAAGGAGAAGGAAGAGATCTTAGCTCCGACCTGACTCTGTTAACATATTCTGGTTTAGCATATCATCCTGGGCCTACAGAAGACAAAGGAAGGGATCCCAGTGGGGAACCAGCTATCTTCCCGTTCTAAATGCTGTTGTAAAGTTGTTGTCTAGCTCTAGTTCTGGGAACTTCCTCTCCTCTCCCTCCCTTTACCACGTGTTTTCCTCCTCTTCGTCAGTCTGATCCCTTTTTGTTGTAAGTAATAGAAGCCCAGTGCAAACTATCTTAAGCAAAAGTGAATGTTATCAACTCATGAGACTTAAAAGTTCAGGACTTGAATGACTTCAAACAGTTCCATATAGATGCTCCACTGTTGGCTCTGTTTTTCTTTGTATTGTCCTCATCCTCCTCCACATCTGTCCATGTTCCAGGAAAGCTTGCCCCAGCAGCACTAGATTTTCATGATATTCACAGCCCTCAAACCAGAAGCCATTAGTCTCTCTCCTGGTATTCCTATAAAGGACCCTCATTGATTGATCTGGGTTATGTGTCCACTTGACTGGCAGCTGTGTAAGAATTATATGGACCATATAAGGTGCAATTACCAACAGAAAAGGTTTATGGGCAGATTTTAAATGTAACTCGTGTCCACTAGATCTTCCTAGGAAAGTATCAAGACTATAGCATGGCCCCAGGCCAATGTTCCCAATGCAGTAGGAACTACATTACTAAATGCAGTGAAAATGCACAGCTTATAATTATGGTTGAGGACTAGATCTAAGTCTGGAGATCTTCATCTTAGGAGGAAAGTCTCATGGAGAGAATTACATACGTGACCTGTTGTTACTCTCCAGTATTTCCTGTTCCTTTTAGCCGTTTACCTCTGTGGGTGAGCCTAATGGTGGGCAGGTTGAATTCAGAAAAATTTCTGGACTCAGAGCCTCCTAACCTAAAATCGATAGCTCTCCCTCTCCTTCTCCCTTTCTCTGTCTCTCCCTCCATACCTCTTCCACCCAGTCACCAAATGTGACTGGATTTCCTTTGACCCACTGTATATGGTACTTGCTCAGAAGCCTGGAATGGAGGCATTCAACAGAAATCTTCAGTCTAAAATCTTTGTGCTCAAAGTGGGGCCTGGGGATGCTGCCTTGGACTGATGTGTGGTCATATAATTGTGCTAATAACAAAAGCTCTAGATATAGCTACTAGTGTTGACTTCCATTAAGTTCCATCTCACAAAGTATAATGAGTGTTCTGTAGTGAGTGCCTGGGAAGATGGCTCTCACCATATCTGGAGATGAATACGTGAAGAGGAGAGTTCTTCTGGGTAAAAGATTCCTGGTGCCAGGTGTTGGAAGCTTCTGTAGAGCTCAACAGCATAATGCAAAGATTAATTATATACTCGTATATTTTACGCTTTCCAAGTCTATTTTATAAAAGCTCAACCCACTATATTAACATAATGACTGTGCTTTTCTTGTGGAAATCTTGGAAACAGACTAATAATACATTTTTCCACCTACTATGAAAACTAGGTCGCTTTAGTTCTGAGAGAATTGAATCTGGGTTATTGCAAGTCTCACACTGACATTTTCTATGCTATTTTGGACAGCATCCTCAGAATATTTAACATCTACTTTGACAGCAAAACGGTGGAAAGAAAGGTTCCGATTGATTGGTTATGAACCAAAAAGCAGAAGAAGAAGCCTGGCTTTTAAACACAATTTTTTAGCCTGTAAATCCCCTTATGGGTCTTAAGGAAATGAGACAGAGCGTATTCCATTAACCTCACCTCCAGAGTCAGAAGGGATGGCATTTTACCCTCTGACCACAACCGCCCATTATTCCAGATCACATGGTCATCACTTTCCAGCACTTTGAACTTCACTGGCTCTGACAAGTTCCTCACGCTCTATTCCTCCCAGTGCACCAGCCTCTCCTTTTACCATTCCAAACTTCGATTTCTCTCTTGTCAGCGGCCAGTCCCCCCACTTGTATTTTGGATTCCATCTTCCTGTTTTTTTCTCCAGTTCTTTATGGTATTGATAACTCCTTCTCTATCTTGTAACGTCAGTCTCTACTCACTGAATCCTCCTGGTAGCCTTTAAATATGTTAAAGACTCCCTCATTAAAATAACTATATTTGGTTCTCATACACCGTTCGAGCTATCCTTCTCTATCTCTCTCCTCCACACTCAAACTCCTTCAGAGATGATTTGAAGTCACGGCATCCATTTTCTCACCTTCCACGTACTGCCCAATCCATTCCCATTTAGCCTCTGCCTCAACAGAAGTATTCTCAACACTTGTTGCTGAAGTCACCAGTTTTTAGATTCCACATATAAGTGAGATCATGCAGTATTTGTCTTTCTCTGACTTATTTCACTTAGCATAGTGCCCTCAAGTCTCATCCGTCATGGCAAAGGGAAAGGTTTGTTCCTTTTTATGGCTGAATAATTTTCCATTTTATACTTATCCCACATTTTCTTCATCCACTCATCCATTAATGGGTAGTTAGGTTGTTTCCATATCTCAGCTGTTATAAATAATGCTTCAATGAACAAGGGGGTGCATCTATCTTTTCAAATTACTGTTCTTGTTTTCTTCAGATAAATACCCAGAAGTGGAATTACTGGGTCATATGGTAGTTCTATTTTTAATTTTTAATTTTATTTTAATGCGGAATGCCAAATGCATACTGTTTTCCACAGCGACTGCACCAGTGTACATTCCCACCAACAGTACACAGGGGTTCCCTTTTCTCCACATCTTCCCCAACATTTGTTATCTTTTGTCTTCTTGTTCGTAGCCATTCTAACAGATGTGAGATGATAGGTTTCTCACTGTGGCTTTGACTTGCATTTCCCTAGTGATGAGTGGTGTTGAACTTCTTTTCATGTACCTGTTGGTCATCTGTATGTCTTCTTTGGAAAAATGTCTGTTCAGTGCCTCTGTTCATTTTAAAATCAGATTATTTCTTGTTTTGTTTTATTATTGAGTTATATGAGATGTTTACGTATTTTGGATGTCCCCCCTGACTGCCCCAAGTCCTATTTGTACGTTCTCTTTTCACTGACTGGTACCACCGATCATTGAATGTACTAGCTTATCTCTCATCCTATGTATCACTGAATTCTGAAATTTTTACCTCCTGAAAATCTTTTGAATTCTTCTGTCAGTTTCTACCCTAATCTGAGGGAGTACCATTTTTTTTTATGTGGTGTATTACCTTGGCCTTAAAAGTGGCCTTCTTGCATGCCATCTGACCTTTACCCTGGCAGAATAACCCTTTCAAATATAAATCTGATTATACCACTCCTTAGATAAGACATTTCAGAAATTCCCCTGCACAACCTCTCTAGCCAGTGTCTCTCTTGACACAGAGCCTTCTCACATGCTGTTCCTTCTTTCTGGGTCACTCTTCTACCCCAACACTGCTTACCAAGGTGGCTTCTCTCTACCCACAATACAGGCTTAAGCTTCACCTCCTTGAGTCTGCCTTCCTGGACCTCACTGCATCTCTCTTTCTTGGCCCTTATCACCGACAATTTGACATTTGTTTTTATTACTGTTGTTAGCCAGTAATGCCTGTCTTCCCTACTGGACTCCAGCTCCACGAGGTCATGCTTTAGGTCTGTTTTTGCTAATTATTATTACTGTAGTCCCAAACAAGAGAATATAAAAGGAGCTCAGTATTTATTAGATGAAAGATGGCTTATATTACTTTACAACATATTTTTTCTATCTAAAAGAAAGCTGCGTGTCATTATTGTTTAGTTTGGGCTGTTTTGAGTGTCATTGTGAAATGACCAACAGAAATTTTGATGGGCAAACATGAAAGGGAGTATAGCCGGCTATTGTGAATGTTCTTTTAGAGGAGGTTGTGGATATAGTAGCACAATTTCTCAAGTATCGATTGTTGCTTCCACTTTCTTTCCTCTATAGCCAAAGGAAAAAACATACTAAATGGAATAAGTTTATTTAGGACACTTTCAGATGAAGTCTCACACTATTCCTGGGATGGGCTACCATTATGGGATAGTTAACATGATCTAAGATTGGCTATGGATACGAGCAGTTGGTTTTCTTCCCTACACATTAGGAAACATGTTGAAGTTTCAAGGAGTGTTACCGGAAAAAAATCTTGTTGTTTGCCTACCTAAAAGTCATTCCTACCTTTTCTCTTGATGTAGAGCCTTTATTGCATTGCAGTGTGTGGTCCTAACTCATGTGACTTGAGAAGGATCATACTATCCACATCCCGGGGAATAAATTCTAATTGATCTAAGCCAGTTCTTGTGATCCAATTTTGCTGGTCAGTTATTGAATCGGATGTGGGCATGCCACTGCATTTGTGCCCAGTGAGATGTGAGAAGTCTTCGGTTCTTGGAGGAAAGGCTTTTCACTCGTTATAAGAGGCACACGGATAAGCAGTCGCTTTCCTTCTCAATGCAGTTGTGTCTGAATGTGTTCCTGAGAAGGCTGCAGCCAGCTTGTGACATGAGAACTAGTCTGCGGACGAGAGGCATACCAAGTATGGCAGAGAGGAAAGATAGAAACACTGGGCCGCAGGCTAGTCCTCCTCACAGGTGTGACTGGGTAGACACACATTTTGCTGGACATGCACACACATACAATCACATGTTTGTATATGTAAAGCACCGAACTTGGTAAAGCAGCTTGTGCTTCAGTTTCCTTCTACTGCTGCGTGCATATATGTACAAACTGTCCCCATCATGGAACAGAATCTAATAGTGCTGGGCTTCGGGAATAAAAGTGAAAATTAACCATTTTCATCAATTTCATTTACAGGTGAAAGAAAAATTGTGGAATGCCAAATGCTGAAACATTTCCCAGCCTGTCATGGTCTCTCCACTTTTAAGAACTTGGAGATGACATTGGTGGGGAGCCTGGGCGGTTCATTCGGTTAAGCATCTGACCCTTGATTGTGGCTCAGGTCATGATCTCACGGTTTTGTGAGATGGAGCTCCACGTCGGGCTCTGCGCTGGCAGTGCAGAGTCTGCTTGGAATTCTCTCTCTGCCTCTCTCTCTGTCCCTCCCTGCCCCTTAACCCCCTCCCCCGCAGCATGCCCGCTAGTTGTGCGTGCACTCTCTCCCTCCCTCTCTCTCAAAGTAAAGAAATAAACTTTAGAAAAAAATGAAGGAAAAAAAGAGAACTTGGAAGTTACATTGGGCCCACTTGGATAATCCAGGTTACTGTCCTTATTTTAAGGTCATCTGATTAGCAATCTTCATTCCATCTGCCACCTTAATTCCCTTTTTGTACATAACATAACAAACATATGGGCAAGTTCTGGGGATTAGGACATAGACCTATTTGGGTGTCACTCACATCCTTGCCATCTTAAAGATTTCTTCCGTTTTGAGTTTATTAAAAAATATATCCATTTGATTAACATTTGAGCACTTGTTATAGAAATGTAAACGAGACAGGGTCCCTGCATTTAAGGAGGTGATCATTTAGTGATTGCTTTCTCAGAAAATGTTATAATTCTTAGCATTGGATTTAATGATAAGAGAGGAATTATTCTAAAAAGCCTGGATGTTCTGTTCCAGATATTCTAGGTGTATGTATGTGTATGTATGGTTTTCATTTTATAGCAAAGTAACTGGAAGTGTACCGAGGTAAAGCTCCTCTTATCCAGGTGCACAGCTGGAGAGAAATGGAGACAGTATGTGAGCTGTGATTTTCTTGCTTGTCCAATGGTTTTTCCTCTATATCAGTGAATGCTTTATGCATGAAGAATCCAGGTCTTGTTTTTGTTTTACAATCACTTACAGGCACGTAAAACAAAATAGGAGTGGGGCTTTTCCTGTTCTCACAGAATTTCAGCTGGGAACAGTAGGTGATTGAATCTTTACTGCATCCATAAAGTTCAGTGGCTGTCATTTCCAACAGTCTAAAGAGCATAAAGATTTCTCAAGTCTTCTTTGACATGCCTTGGGAATACATACATATGAGTGTATATGAGTATGTGAGTGGCCTCTTCTTCTCTTGGTGGAGAGACTAGTGCATGACTTTTGTCTTAAGAATTTCTATAGCAGAAGAAAAAAGAATTCTAAAGGCAGGACTTTGCCAGAAGTTATCTGTTAAAAAGGTAAAGAGGAAGGGCAGCAGAAAAACATACCATTTGGGAAGGAAGGATATGCGATTTCATGGATCAGTAGCTATTGCACAGAGGAGCTACCCTTGAGTGTGCTAGACAGGTCCCTCTCTGGAGGGCAGGGGACCTCAGTAGGAGTTTGTGTGGAGTGAACCACAAAAGGGATTTTAAAAGAAGCCAGCTGGAAGAGTATCTGTGTTGGGGGATACAAACACCCCACCAATGAGATCTAAGGGAAAGCTGACAATTAATGTGATTTTGCCCCTTCTTGGAGCCAGCAGCAGGATGGGGGTGGGGGAGGAGCAGAGGAGAGAAGAAAGACCAGACACAACCCTCTACCCCACTGCCCTCCCCAATTTCAGTGCCAGCATTTTCTTTTGTCTTCATGACCAACTTTGTGCTAAATGGTCCTCTAAAGGACAACTTTGCATTTTAAATGCATTGTATTTCAAACTCAGGTCTGTGGGTTTCTAAGTCTAAATTAGGCTCAAATTGTACCTTAGAGGTCAGGCTCCTGCCTTAGAAACTTTGTTATTCACATGATTCCTCACTTCTTCATGATATTACTTTCAGTATAATAATTTGTATTTAAAAGGCTATATCCATTAGCATTTAAAAAAAACACAAGATGTCACATCCATAGTTTGAAATAAATAACCCTGACTTGGGGAGGCTCGTACCTTGACACGAGTATGTCAAGATCTGTGTCTCATAATTGTGAATAGACATAGCATGATCCTACAGTTTGGGTTTTGTCATTTTGCTTTGGGGATTTGTTGCAGAGTCAGGCCCAAAGGTGAGCTGGTCTCTGATCTTTAGGAAATAAAACGAGGTGTCACAGTAGATAAAACAATTTCTTCTCTTAGTGATGGGCACTGTTTCTGTCTACAGTGGCATTGGTCTGTTGAGATCCATGGCTGGAAATGGCCAGGAGAGGGGGTGATAAAGGGAGGAAAGCCCTTACGATCACCCTTATGTAGGATGACTACCTCTGCTCTTTTCAAAAGGCACAGACAGGGCTATCATCTTTGCATTTCTGAACAGGTACATGCAAATCTGGGATCTCTAAACTTCATTTGTAAGAGTAGCTAGGCAACTGCTTTCCCAGCACAACAGATCCCAGAATGAATGTAAAGTAATATACAGTACAACATATCCTAAGTTGAGCTTGGATCTTACATACGCACACTTTTATGCTGCCAACCATCAGTGATTTGAAGATTCTTCCTTTGGTCGGATGAGGATGCCTTGGCCAAACTGAGGCAAGTAGCCATTGTTGATTAGAGACTTTCAAAATCACCTATTCCTTCTAATGAATGGCAATGAGGACAAAGTGAGGAAAACACAGCATGTGATAAGGAGAGATTTACCCCAGAAAACCAATCTGCTGAAAAGTTTTTGGTCTCAAAACGCTATTACAGGAGTGAATCAACTGGAAGCAGAATTCGTATGAAGAAATAATGAAGCCTTTTCTCAGGGAACGGACAAAGTATTTCTCAACATTCCTGAAGACACCTGAAACTGTCTGCATTTCACCACGTTTCAGCAAGAAAATAAGAAAGAGCTGTGGGGACAGTGGCCTGTTTTGCACATATTTGTCTGTGTGAGGATGAGAGAAGCCATCAGTTGTGTGGAAAATCTGTAAATGTTATTACAAAGGGTATTGAAATTATAGATTATATTTATTCATTACTGGTGAAGGAACTGGGTGACGCACTAGCTTTTTATTCATTTTATTACTAACAAATTGTTGGCAAAAGGCATCAATAATGTATTTCCTTTTAAGCACCAGAGAGAGTATTGAAATAAAAGGAAGTTGTTGTTTATTTTTAAAGGTACCAAATTTCCTTTCCAGAAATATTATGAGCTTCATTTGAAATAGTATTGATAATGGAGGAAATGAACTATATTTCTTGGTCAGCAGTCTGAAAAATTCCTAAAACCTTGTCCCGTCTTTGACTCTTGAACCCAGCAGCAGTAGTGTGCTCACAGAATTTCCATTAGAGTTGATGAAAGATACAGGTGCGCTTTTAGAGGGAACGATAACTGGTGGCCTGTTATATAAATAATATTGTAAAAGACTGCTTTAGAGATATAAGCAGTATGTGTAGAAGACAAAAACTGAGAAAAAAGTCTGTGTTTGTCTGTGTAGGTGTATATTTGTATGATTTCATTAGTTGTCTAGCTCAGAGATTACCTATTGAGAAAATAATCGTGGGGAAAATAGCTCAATACAAAGAGAAAAATGGAAAGTAAAACCTTAAAGGATTAATATATTTGGGAATCTGGTTTGCAACCCCGTGTGTGTGTGTGTGTGTGTGTGTGTGTGTGTGAAAGAGAGAGAGAGAGAGAGAGAGAGAGAAAATGCTGCTACCTCTCTTGGTAACATCTATTCAAAAACTACGCATACCTACTAAGGGTGTTTTAGGCTCAACCAGCTCTATGCCAAATATCTGTTTCTTCAATAAATGACCTAAAAAAAAACCTCAATAGCTCTATCATGGCTTGCAATTGATTCTTGGCTCAAGATTTTGTTGGCTTTAGGTTTTTATTGATGAGTTGTGTGTTTTTCCTATTAACATTTCTTTTATGATTTCCGTAGCAGTTTAACACCTGGAATATAGTTTTTATTTTGGAGGAGGAAAACTTATTTATTTCATTAATTTTTTTCAAGATCTTTTAACATCATGACCTTAATGATTTTCCCCATTATTTTCTTGATGACAGTTATTATTTGAATGAATTGACTGTCATATGGGCTCCACCGACCTGAAACTTTAAGTGTGTGTTTTATTTTGTTGGACCAACATTAGAACAGAGGATGAAAAAAAATTGTACCATTCTGAACCCCTTAAGAAAGGCTCTGGACATTTGACATGTCTGTACAAAACATAATCTCCTATTTTGCCTGAAAGCATATATCAGTGCTTTTTCGCTATATTTCTGTCTTGCTAGATACTGAATTTTGTATATCTCTGAAGTCAGTCTACCTCCACATGCTTTGTTGTGTCTGATATGCTGATTTTCCACAAAAGTTTAGGGGACAGATATTGCACTGGACTTGAGAAAAATGTACCTTTGTTTGGATTTTGTTGTGTCACATTATGGCATTCCCTTTTCTCTTCTACTTTCAAAAAGGTAGTCGTCCATAAAACAAATGTAACAATTCCTGCATTTACTAGAGTATTCTACACACCAGAGTGTGTTGAAGATCTTGAGGGCTTGGCTGGAGTGTCCAGTGAGTGAAGAATTTTGTTATGGCAAAATAATGAGGTGTGGGCTTTTTATTATGGAGTCCCCCTGGAATGTCAGTTCTATTTGATTGTTTTTCTACTTACTTAAAACCTTAGAGTGAACTCTTAAATCTAATAAATTCTGCTAAAATAAAGTACATACTTTATAATTCAAAATCAGTTTTCTTGTTGATATCCAGAAAGTTGATGCTGATCCCAAGCCATCTTAGAAAAAGGAATAGAACAATAATCATGATTGATACTATGTAGGAGTACTGCACTTACTTTACCTAAATTTACTTTCCAGGTTAATGTATGTTAATATACTTATAAGAATCAGCCTAGTTTGGTCATATACCACTGTGGCAATTTCCTGCCCCGCCCACCAACACATGTGTATGCATGCGTGGACACTAACTTGTGGGTGCAAGTACACACAAATTCTTCTTTAGTGATGAGGTCTCACGTTATTTTGCTGGACTTCATGGTAATTGCTGTGAGGTTTCTCCATGATGATGATCACCTCCTAACTTCCTATCTTGTGTGTTTTCTTCCTCAGCCACTAGTACGTAAATTCCATGGGGCTAGCGACTTCTGTTTATTTCGTACCTTGCTTACAGTCTGTGCCCAGAGGAGTGTGTGCCACAATGCAAATGCTCAAAAAGTACTTGTGAAGTGAGAGAACTGATGGCACACTTTTAACACCAGAATGGAGGCTTATTATTACTGTTGTCAAAAAGAAAGAAGTGTTAACATCCACCTCTTTTCTACCCTCCCTCTTTTCGTAGGGTAATCTGTGAAACTGTTCTTCCTATCAGGACCAAAATGGCTAACAAGAAATGTGGTTTTAATGGCTCTTCCTGGATTCTGACTCCATTTGCCAATCCGTGCCCTGCCTCTTGAAGAAATTCTGGGCTGAAGGATTGTGTCTCAAGGCATCATCCAGGAAGTGTGAAGATGATGAGACCTACAGTAATTCCAGTGTGTGATTCAGGTCAGATGCCCTCGAGAAAATCTTGAACTTTAGAATTCTTAAAGCCTTTTTGTTTTCATAGAACATCATATATTCTTTTCAATTATTTATGCAAAAGAGGAAAAGAATGCTAATATTCTCTATTGATATTAGAAAAACAGTAAAATCATTTTAAACCTACAATTTCCAGGAATATCAGCTCTTCTCTGCACAGCATCAGATAATAAGTATTTTATTACATGGTATTTTCAAGGTATGTGTATATATATATGTATATATATATACACACACACACATAAAACAATAACAGATATCATTTATGAATTTAATATAAAATCAAAATAATTATAAATGCTTATATGTTCTTCATTATAAGTATAGCTGTGTTGTGATTTATTCTCTCTCTTTTTAGATACTCTCAGCTGATACCTAAATTTTTTTTTAAATTTTTTAAATGTTTATTTACTTTTGAGACAGGGAGAAAGAGAGAGAGAGAGTGCATGAGTGGCAGAGGAGCAAAGAGAGAGAGAGAGATACACAGAATCTGAGGCAGGCTCCAGGCTCTGAGCTGTCAGCACAGAGCTCAGTGCGGGGCTCAAACCCATGAAATCATGACCTAACCTAAAGTCAAACGCTCAATGAACTGAGCCACCCAGGCGCCCCTATTTTTTTTTTTTTTTAATTTTTAAGTAACCTCTGCACCCAATTGGGACTTGAACTCACAACCTGAATCAACTGATCATATGCTTTACCAAGCATGGTAAAGTAAAGTGCCAGTCAAGTGCCCCTGTAGTTTTTTTATATGGTCAACAAATTCTTTAACTTTAGGCGGTATGACCATGTACTTTGACGAACACTAACTAACAAAGTTATACTTATATCACCCCCAAGATCTTTCTCCATAAAGAAAAGGAAAAAAGTAGGGTGGGGGAGGCAAGAATAGAGGGTGAGAGTCATACTGTTTTGCAGATTTGCAGCATAAAAGGATATTATTTACAGTGGTGACTTATTCTTTGAAATTTGAAGACAAAAATGTTATATGGAAGAACTTTTCTGAACTTTCCAGGCAATTGGCATAGTATATACATCAGTCTCTCTTGCAATTTCCTTGGAAACCTATTTGTTAAAGCAGAGTCCTTCTGTTGTTATTTTAGAAGGTGTAAGAGCCAATCAAGGGGATTATAAGATCTTTTTTTAAAATATTACATTGTTATTAATTTATCAAGAGAGAGTAAAGGGATTTCCCAGATATGTTGAAGTCCCATATTACTTCAAAGCTTACTCCAAGGAGACGAACTAGAGTGAGCCCAAACTGGAAACTTCGATAGCAAAATGAATGACATAAATAGGAAAAAGAATAGGAGGCTTCTATTTCCAGCTCCAATGAGATAATTGAGAGAAAGATGGTCTTCTTATTCTAAATGGTGGGACAAAATGTGTTGAGCCACTGTTTTCAGAAATTGGACAACAAACAGTGGAGAACTGTGATCTCTGGAAAAAAAGAACAATGAGGTGAAGCATAGAACGATTCTGACCTTCTTCTTGGAGACATTTCCCAGACTGCAGCTCAGGAAGGAGAAACTAGGCAAAGCACAGCATTTTCTCTAAGCTGAGGAGACCAAGCTGAATTAAGGGGGAATGAGGTGGCCGGAAGATGTGAAGCTGAGTGCCAGAGAGGAGGAAACTATGGAAATAAAGTGCTTCAGAAATGTGCACAGGGTTCCCTTCAGTTTGTCTTTAAATACTCAGTCATAGATTTGGAGGAGGAACTTCCATGCAGTCAGGCAAAGCCTGTCTGGAGTCCTTTATTAAATACTTAATCACACATGCATGGGATAAAACTCCATGAGCAAAACAGAATTAGAGAAATATATGCCAAAAAGTTGCCAGAGCTCATTCAGAGCTGGGAGATGTTTAAGTTTTGACCAGTCAGACTGCAGAGTCCCCATTGACCACTTGGGGCTTTCAGTAGGAATTCCAGAGAGTTTTGCCTAATACTATGGCACAACTAGCCCTGGACTAAAGACTACTCTAGACTTGCCGTAACAAGGCTTAAAAACAAGTCTTGAAAGGATCAACCTGGTATAAATTACTTCCTGTCAGATCAAAGTCCAGTAGTATTTAAAGGAAGCCAAAAAATCTAGTACTCAACATATATACACTCTCAAGGTCCAGCATCCAATAAAAAATTACTAGGCATGCAAAGAAGGAAAATATGACCCATAGCTATGGTAAAAATCAACAAATAGTAAATAGTAGCCAGAATCAATGATGGCTCTCAAGTATCATCACCTCCTGATATTCACACTCTTTAGTCTCCTTGCACATTGAGTTAGAATTAGTTGTTACAGCCAGTAGGGTGCATTAGAGGTGCTCTTGTGTGACATTCTAGGCTAGCACAATTGGATCCCTTGTTCTGGGAGAAGCCAGATGCTACATCACAAGCAGCCCTGTGATGAGGGCCACATGTAGAGGAACTGAGGCCTCTCCCAAATAGGCAGCCCAACTTGCCAGCCACATGAGTTAGCCACCTTGAATTTCCAGTCAAGCCTTCAGATATACATGTCCCCAGATGACCTCTGACTAAATCTCATGAGAACTGCAAGATAGTATATCTAATCAAAGCCATTCCCCAATTCCTTAACCACAGAAAATATGAAAGACAATAAATGTGATTATGTTTTATGCCACTAAGTTTGGGGGTAATTTGTTAGGGGATAATAGGGGACTAGTATAGACATTGGTACTGCTAGTATAACAGAACCCAAAAAATGTAGAGGTAACTTTGGGACTGAGCAAGTAGGGAAAAACTAGAACATCTTTTTTAAAAAAACTTTCATTAATATTACAAAAAAATTTTTTTAAGTTTATTTGTTTTGAGAGAGAAAGTGAGCAGGGGAGGGACAGAGAGAGAGAGAGGGAGGGAGAGAGAATCCCAAGCAGGTTCTGCACTCTCACCACAGAGCCCAATGTGGGGCTTTAACCCACAAACCATAAGATCATGACCTAAGCTGAAATCAAGAATTGGACACTTAACCGACTGAGCCACCCAGGCGCCTCATAAGCTAGAACGTGTTAAGGAGACTTTTAGTGAAAGGCAAAAGGCCTTGGAATTGCTATCATCAACCCTGTGGCCCTCAAGGAGGTTGCCACAGAGGCCATAAGGTAAGTGAGAAGAATATTATTGGAGACTGGTGAAAAGAAAATCCCTGCTCTGTGGTGGCAAAAAGTTGAGAGGCACTGTTCCATGGGGTATCATGAAAACTAGAAAAGACACTGACTGGATGATTAAACTAAGAATCTTTTTTTTTTTTTTAACTTTTTAAAATGTTTTATTTTTGAGAGAGTGAGTGGGAGTGGGGGAGGGACAGAGAGAGACAGGGACAGAAGATCTGAAGCAGACTCTGTGCTGACAGCAGCAAGCCCATGCAGGGCTTGAGCTCACGAACTGAGAGATCATGACCTGAGCAGAAGTTGGACACTCAACTGACTAAGCCAGCCATGTGCCCCAAACTAAGAATCCTCTTGAGCAGATTGTTGAAGGTGCGGTTTATTGCACAATGTAAAGTAAAGAGAGAGAGAGAGAGAAGTTGTTAAACACGAGAAACTGTAGGTTTGAAGGTTCTTCAAACAGCATCTTCAAATAGCTAACAATGCTAATATTAAGAAATGGCTCCAGGAAAAGATCAAATCCAAGGAACTGTTATGAAAGCATGGTCTAAAGATGAAACCAGGCATGCGGGGGAGGGATGTCATCAAGATGGCAACACAGATCGTTCCCAATTTCAGTCACCATTTGAAAATCCCACAGCATGGGGGTAGGGTTGAAGCACCCCCCTACAACACAGAGACTGAAAAGGATCACATTAGCAGGGTAAGAGGAGCAGCTATGCTCAGATTGCACAGGCTAGCACAGCACTGCACTGAGAGGCACCTCACCCCAACCCGGACCTACAGTTTTTCCACTGGGGAAAAAAGAACCCAAGCTGAACATCCAGCTCTCCCAGCACCGTGGAATGCTTTCTGGGAGGCCCACGTGGGTCTTAATCTCATAAGGATCATAGGGAAAATCTGTGAGGCTTGATCCCTGGGGATCATATTGAGATGGAGGAGTGGGGGTGGGGTTTACAGCAACCAGTGTTCAGAGCTTGGCTGACAGCATTCTTCCCTGGAGGAGCAACCAAGTAGAGATGGTAGCCAGGGGCTCTGACCATCTGCTGAGATGAGCTGGTGGCCCAGTCTGGTTGGGGATTTAGGTCCACAGCAAATAAGCCATACACACCTTGGAGCCTGTTCAATACTCATGCCTTGGCAGGGAATCAGGCTCAAAGCCCTGCCTAATATTCCCACCTGCCAGAACAGGAAGCCTAACCAGATTACCGGGGAAGCTGCACAGACGATCCTACAGCCCCATATATACATAGTAGGAGTTGCACAGAGAGCCCAGCCAGTGGTTTTGCCAACCTACAGAGCTGAGTCACTTGTCTGTCGGGTCAGGGAACTTGGTGGGGAGTGCTTCCTGATTCCAATACCCATCCAGCCAGTCATACCAGTCTTGGAGAGCCTGTTCTACCACTACACCCAGGCAAGGAAGTTAATTCAAAGCCTGTGTACTGCAGATTATAGCCCAGTCCCACATCACTAGGACACCTAATCAGAGAACCTTGAGAAGCTGTGTAACCCCTCCTACATTGTGCTCCAGGCCAGGAGCCAGCTTAGCAAGGTGGAGAGGAGAAGGATATGTGGTTGGAGAGGCCTGGAAATTTTTTAAATGGTTTATCCTAGTAATTTTAACAGCTTTTTAAAAATATTTATTTATTTATTTATTTATTTATTTTTAAATGTTTATTTTGAGAGAGAGTGAGCAGGGGAGGGGCAGAGAGAGAGAGAGAGAGAGGGTGAGAGAGAATCCTGAGCAGGCTTCACATGGAGCCCAACACAGGGCTTGATCCCACAACGGTGAGATCACCTGAGCAGAAATCAAGGGTTGGAAGCTTAAACAACTGAGCCACCCAGGCTACCCTGCTGGTTTTATTTTTAAATTATTGCTTAGAATCATCATATTTCCTCTTTGGGTGAACTATCATCTTTTATTTTTTAAAAAAGCATAGGCTTTGTTATTTATTTTTTTAAGTTTATTTATTTTGAGAGAGAGAGAGATAGAGAGCAGGCAGGGGAGGGGCAGAGAGAGAGGGAGACAGAGAATTCCAAGCAGGTTCCAGGCCATGAGCGCACTGGAGCTCACAAACTGTGAGATCATGACCCGAGTCGAAACCAAGAGTTGTAAGGTTAACTGACCGACCCACCTAGGTGCTCCTGGGTGAACTATCACCTTATGTGTTTTTCTGGTTTATCTTTGGGGCTGTTGGGTTTTCTTCTTCATTTATGGGAACCATTCATATATTAAAGAAGTGATCACTTTTACCTGTGGTTTGAGTCATGAGCTCTTCCCTCCACCTACTTACCCCTGCCAACTTGCTGGTTACCTTGGTGTATGTTTCTAGGTGAATTAATTAATGTTTTGGTTTCATGAGTTCTACATTTTGTGTCATAATACAAAGACTTTTCCCTTTGATTATAATTATCTACTTAAAAAAATTTTAATAACCATCTGGAATTTGTTTTAGTATAATGTAAGAGGTTAAGAATCAATGACATTGAGTGCTTGCTGTCAACCAAAAATTGTGCTATCTTTCTATGATAAGGAATGGCAGTTGAAACATGGCTGCCCAATTTAACGACTGCATTTTCTAGTCCCTTTGACCTACATGTGTAGACATGTAGTCTGTAATCAACTACAGAATATAAGTGGAGGTGATGTGTGTCACCTACAGGTCAAGACCTTTAAGAGGCTCTCTGTTCCATCTGCCATCTAGACACACAACAGAGGAGTCTATTTAAATTGTGACACCATATGTTGGCAGGAATCTGGGTCCCTGAACCACCATGATCAGGATAGCTACTCACTGATGAGGAACATCCACTGTGACTGGTACATGAGTGACAAATATACTTCCACTGGGATAAGCCACTAAAGTGTTGGAACCTATTATTAAAGTGGTTAGTATGGCTTTACCAATAAGGCATCCAATGAAGAGATAGCTGACCCTGACCGCTCATGTCTGAGCTCACTTTGTTTTATTCAGTGAGTACTCTGCCAACTTCCAGTGAAAGGGAAGTGTTAGTTACACAGCATTTGTAAAGGCTCTGGAAGGGAGGTAGTTTAACTTTCAGAGTTAACTACATGTTAAAGTGAGAATTCTATTTATTGCTCCTGTGTCATCCACATCACTAGACCATACGTGGCAGAATCTGAAAGCAAAAAGCAGAGGTATATCAAACCAATCCAGGCTTATTTTAATTGAACTGTTAGTGTTAATACTTCATTTAAAATAAGATATCCAAATTTAAATTAGGTGGCATACCAAGACAACAGTGGAAAACCAGTTTTTGGCTGCTGGAGATAGAGTTAACAATCACATAGGCAAATTAATAATGACCTATACTCAGCAAAATAGGTTTCATTTGTAAATGTGAATGGATAACCAAAGATTACATCTGAGGAATACATGCAGAAGGAACAAGGTGAGCTGATAAAATATGTAAAGTAAATGAACGACAAATAGTTGGTGATTAAGCTGAGGTTGAATTTAAAAATATTCAAGCATGACAGTATGTACTTTTTCCTCTCAGCTGTCCACCATCAGCCAGATGTTACAAATGTTTGACTCTTTGAAAAACTACTTTGAAAATCAATCTAGCGCCCTACAACGGTGTTGAACTAGTTTGTGAGTGAGTCCACCATTTGTTCTTGTTGCAATTTGTTCAAAATTCGTTGTGAATCTTTAATTAAATGTTCAATGAAGGGAACACCAAAGAAACTTAAAGTTTTGAAGCCTTTAGCAAACTGGAATTATTGGAAACGAAGTGTGTGAATAGGAAGCCATTGAATTTATCACTACAAAAATAAGGAAGGAAAGGAACAAATCAAACAAGGAGAGCTCAGACAGTGTACCTGATTTAATTTTGCAATTTTATAATTGTACATTGTAATTTCTTAAGTTGGGAAAAGAATTTTTTGATGATCTTCAATTTTGGAGAAAAATTTACATTCTGTAATGAATGGAATTAAATGGAAAAGACTTATTATTTTACAACATCTCCAACTGGTTTGCCAAACATTCAAGATAATCAGAAATAGAGACATCTTATTTGATGAATGTTTTGTAATAAAATATTTGTCAAAGAATGGCAATCTCAATGAAATAAAAAAGGACAGTAACGATGAACATATATTGACTGAAATATTCCAATATTTCCATACACAAAGGCATAATCAATAACCTTCACATAGCAGAATTTTTCTGAGCTTACCAGGAATCTCACCATATGTAGAAAGACTATTTTTTCAATACAATATGGGCTACAGAGAAAAGTCTGTTGAAGGTGTCAACAAATTTATTAGTGATGAAGTGCAAACTTGAAGAACATTACATTATTATGTACCAACTAAAAATAACAAGAACGTATTTGTAATTAGAGTCCCAGAAGGAGAAGGGACAATGTGACAGAGAAACATTTGAAGAAATAAAGGCTAAAGTATTTCCAAATATGATGGAAAACATCAAGCTACAGGTCTTAAAAACTCAAGATACCCAAGAAGGCTGAATAGGAAAAACATTACACACAACCACATCATAGTAAAATTGCTGAAAAACAACAATAAAGGAAAAATCTTAAAAACAGCTAGTGAAAAAAGACATATTCCATATGAACAATGTAACAATGGAAGCTGAATTCTAATCAAGAAGACAATACAATGACATTTAAAAAAAAATTTTTTTTAACATTTATTTATTTTTGAGACAGAGAGAGACAGAGCATGAACAGGGGAGGGTCAGAGAGAGAGAGACACACACAGAATCTGAAACGGGCTCTGGGCTCTGAGCTGTCAGCACAGAGCCCGACTCAGGGCTCGAACTCACGGACCGCGAGATCATGACCTGAGCCGAAGTCGGACGCTTAACCGACTGAGCCACCCAGGTGCCTCTACAATGACATTTTAAAAGTGCTGAAGAAACCCTGAAATTCTACATCCAGTTAAAGAATTCTTTAAAAAAAAAAAAAAAACTAAAGAGAAAGCAAAGGCATTGTTTGTTCCATGACCAAAGAAGAAATCACAAAAGAAATGGAAACTTATCTTGAAAAGAAATGTTGAAAAACACCTATCCTATAAAAATTTGTGCATACAGTTAAAATGGTAGTTACAAAGAAATTTATAGTATTAAATGTTTTCTTAAATATTTCAAATCAGTGATTTAACTTACTACCTTTAAGAGCTGGAAAATTAAGAGAAAATTAAACTTAAAGTAGAAAACAAGGAGGAACATGGGGCTCCTGGCTGGCTCAGTTGGTAGAGCATGCAACTTTTGATCTTGGGATCAAGAATTCAAGTGCAGCATAGGGCAAGGAGCTTACTTTAAAATAAATAAATAAATAAGGAAACCAGAGGAGAACAAAAAGAAGAAGCCAGTGAAGTAGCAAACAGAAAGATAATAGAGGAAATCAATAAAGCCAAAAGATGGTTCTTGGAAAAATTTAATAAAATTGAGAATCCCTCTATCAAGAAACAGAAGGTGGGGGGCGCCCTGGGTGGCTTAGTTGGTTGAGCATCCTGATTTTGGCTCAGGTCATGATCCTGGGGTCGTGGGATGGAGCCCTACTTTGGGTTCCATGTTGAATGCGGAGTGTGGGGCCTGCTTGGGATTCTCTCTCTCTTTCCCTCTGCCCCTCTCCCCTGCTCTCTCTCTCTCTCAAAATAAAAATAATTAAAAAAAAAAGAAATAGAAGGGATATAATACAAATTAGCAGTATCAAGAGTTACACAGGGGACATCACTAGAGACATTAAAATGATAATAAGAAAATAATCATTTGGCCACTTAATAAAAAGTGGTCATTAAAACATACCAAAACTGATCCAAGAAGAAAACATCTGAATGCCCTTATATTTGTTAAAGAAAGTAAATTTTATTTTATTTACTTATTAGAAATTTTTTAAATGTTTTATTTATTTTTGAGAGAGAGAAAAAGAAAGAGAGAGATAGAGTGTGAGTGGGGGATGGGCAGGGAGAGAGGGAGACACAGAATCTGAAGCAGGCTTCAGGCTCCTAGCTGTCAACACAGAGTCCCACGTGGGGCTCGAACTCACAAACCATGAGATCATGACCTGAGGCCGAAGTCAGACCCTTAACAGACTGAGCCACCCAGCCACCCCCAAAAAAGTAAATTTTAAATAAGAAACTTTTCTAGGAAAACTCTGTGCCCAGATGATTTCACTGGTGAATTCTACCAAACATTTAAGTAAGAAATTGTACCAACCATATGTCATATATTTCAGAAAATAGAAGAGGAATATTTTCCAGCTCATTTCCTGAAGGCAGCATAACCCTGATATCAAAACCTGAGGAAGACATTACAAGAAAAGGGAATTGTAGACCAATATCCCTCATGATCATAGGAACAAATATCACTGACAACATATGAACAACACAAAGACAGCAACATATGAAAATAATAATATGCCATGACCAAATGTAAGTCAACTTAGGAATGCAAAATGGTGTAATATTAAAAATTCATTCAACATAAATTGCCACCTTCACAGATTAAAATTAAAAAATGACATGATAATCTTCACAGATGGACAAAAATTATTTGACAAAATTCAATACCTATTCATGGTAAAACATCTCAGCAAACTAGGACTAGAAAGGACCTTCCTCAAACTGATAGAAATAACTATGAAATATCTCCAGGTAATCATCATATTTAGTGATGAAATGTTGAACATTTCCTGTAGAGTTGGGAACAAGGCAGTGAGATGTGGCCTTTAGAATGTTTTCCCACCTTTTACTGGATGTTTTAAGCAGTAAGCCAAGTAAGAGAGAAAGATTATATTGGAAGAAATAAAATGGCCTTTCTGTGACCTTTACATAATTGCACAGATAAAAACTACTACAGAAACTACAAAGATCCACACAAACTAATAAATGAACCTAAGGAGGTTACACATATAAGGTACAAAAATCCATTACATACAAAACTCCATTGTATTTTTATGTAGTAGTAAAAGCAAAATGGAAAAGGAATTTATTTACAATGCCATAAAGATAAAAAATATTTGGAAGTAAATCTACCTAAATCTGTAAGATATTCCTGAGAGAAATTAAAGAAGACATAAATAAATGGAGAGATAAACCATGTTCACAGATTAGAATATTGCAAATGGCTAAGATACCTGTTTTCCCCAAATTGATCTGTAGATTCACCATAACCCAATCATGAACCCAGAAGGCTTTCTGGTAAATTGACAAGTGATTCTAAAATGAGTATCTAAATGGGAAGAACCTAGAATAGCCAAAGCAATCTGGAAAAGAAAAATGCTGGATAAATTATACAACCTGACTTCAAGAATTAATATAAAACTTCAGTAATCAAGGCACTGTGGCATTGGCTTTAGAACAGAGAAACAGATCAATGCACAGAAACAGAGCCACACACAAATTGTCAATTGATTCTTTGACAGAGGTCCCAAATTAATCCTGTGCTGAAAATGTAGTCTTTTTACTAATGATGCTGGGACAACTGGATGGATAATTATTATGGGAACATAATGAATTTTATCCACACTTCTCAACAAATATAGATCTATGGATCATAGACCCAAATGTAAAATTAAACTATTAGCCTTGAGAAGAAAACATGGATGGATTTTTTTGTGATCTTAGAATAGGCAAAGACTTCTTAGGGAGGACACAGAAAACACTAGCCAAAAAAAAATATAAATTTGATTTCAAAACTTCGAAAACTTCAGTTTGTCAAAATACACCATTAAGAAAAGGCATACAAAGCCCCACACTGGGAGGATTAATAATAAGTTGTACTTTTACATAATAATGATATAGGAAGTATAATGAAATTAATATTCCATTTATATTATAATATATAAAATACTTGAATTCCAGGCATAAACTTCTAACAATGAAACAAAAGGAAAAAATAACTGGAGAGTTATACCTTATGCTTGATTGTATAGACTATAATAAAGACGATAACACTTCCTAATTTAGTGAAGATATTTTATTTATTTATTTTTTAATGTTTATTCATTTTTGAGAGAGAGAGAGAGACACAGCAGAGACAGAGCATGAGCAGGGGAGGGGCAGAGAGCGAGGGAGACACAGAATCTGAAACAGGCTCCAGGCTCTGAGCTGTCAGCACAGAGCCCAATGCGGGGCTTGAACTCATGGACCACGAGATCATGGCCTGAGCCAAAGTCGGATGCTTAATCGAATGAGCCACCCAGGGGCCCCTAGTAAAGATATTTTAATGTAAGACTAATTAATTTTTCTCAGGATATTTTAAGTAACATTTTTATTTATTTATTTTTATTTTTTTCAATATATGGAGTTTATTGTCAAATTGGTTTCCATACAACACCCAGTGCTCATCCCAAAAGGTGCCCTCCTCAATACCCATCACCCACCCTCCCCTCCCTCCTACCCCCCATCAACCCTCAGTTTTAAGTACCATTTTTAGATGGGATTTCCAAGCCAAGGAAACATGCCTTTGTTTTTAGTTTATTGACTATTTCAAGTAGTGTGTTTTTACCAGATTGGATTGTGGCAAGCAGGAATTCTATAATTGGTCTTTGATTTGTTAGTGGATATTCAAATAAACCTTCAAAAAAAGGTTAAGAATACTGGAATAAAAATTAGGCCATGAGCAGCCCCAAATACCATAACAAGAAACATAATCTTAAAAAATATCCTGAAGATGTATGCTTTAGCTGAAGATAAAACACCCACCCCTATTACTGTTGAAACTGTACTTTGTAACACTGGGTAGCCTAGCAGATACAATGCCTCAATTATTTTTTGGTTTACTGAGGGCTTAGACCTGGAAAAAAATGCGTAAGAAATGTGTGCAGAAAAATCGAAAGAAAACCCTATACAAATGACAAGATTAATCATGGATATGGAATCAAGATTGACATTCCAGAATACCATGAACCCTATTACTCCCACAATCACAGAAGCAATAGCAAAAGTTACCCACAAGGAACACAGTGGATGAGGAATGAACAATAAGGAAACAATGAACATAGCTGAGGATGCAACAATGACATTTCGAACAGTGTTTTTTTTTTTTTAATTTTTTTAACATTTATTTATTTTTGAGACTGAGAGAGACAGAGCATGAACAGGGGAGGGTCAGAGAGAGGGAGACACAGAATCTGAAACAGGCTCCAGGCTCTGAGCTGTCAGCACAGAGCCCGACGCAGGGTTCGAACTCACATCCCTCACGGACCACGAGATCATGACCTGAGCTGAAGTCAGCCGCTTAACCGACTGAGCCACCCAGGCACCCCGAACAGTGTTTTCTAGTATTGCAGTGTAATGATCAAAATATGTGAATGCCGGGCTGTACACCATTAGGGGAATTTCACACTTTTCGGCTATGCTTCGTAACTGGAATAACATCATCTTCTTATTGGTTGAAGAAGAAACGCCAATGGTCTGAATGAAGCCCCGGGAAGCAATGATTTCATGTGAAGATGAAATATTAATATCATACATAAAAAGTGTAAAATTTGTTTAAAAACTGGGCAAACTGTTTATGAAAGTATTCTTATCATTTACATCTTGCCCGCTATTTTCCATATATTGCACATACTCTCGTAACCAAAACTCTGTAACATTTTTATCTACATAGTCACTGTTTTCCAAATCTGCCAGACATTTTTTTCCAGTTTTTGCCTAGCATCTTTATCCCAGTAGTCAAGAGTTTCAGTAACAATAACCATAACCCTGGGGCCATAATCCGAAAAATAGTCTTCTTCTACGTTAAAAAATGGTGTGATGTAGGAATCGTCACTTGCCAAATTTTGAAGGTCTAACCCTTCCTGCACTTGGAAACACCCATATATACTACTAATGATGTACAAAATGTATAGAAGCACTACAAACAACTTGGACTCAGTGCTTGTGAGAAAAGGGCCAAAATAGTCTCTGAAGAACAAATTCATTGGATGGACATCAGTTTCTTGTTCATCTGGGAGAGAATCACATGGGACACAGCAGGACTTTTTAAATGAAGAACACTTTTGGTCAGGAGTTTCTGGCTTTTTCAACCAGCGTGGACAGACTACTTCTCTTTTACCATCCAGGGCCATAAATGCTCCAAAACAGGTGATGTTATAAAAATAACAAAAGAGCAGGGTTGTTCCTGTATAAGTGCAAAAGTATTGTACGGACCCAAAAGAGGTCATAATCCCTGTATAGAAGGCCAGGACGTTGGTGATAGTGGTGGTTGTAATGGACACTGCCACTTTGGAATAGACACTGGACAGCCGCTGTTTGATGTTATCCATGAGGCTGGTCTTCTGCCAGGCAGAAATCATTATAAACATGTCATCAACCCCAACACGTGTTAAAAAAACAAAGAAACAATTTGCATACATATTAATATCTATGAAAAATTAAACACATAAACTCGAACCATCTTCTTTTTCCATCTCTTAGATCTTATTTATCTTACCTGATCTGTGCTTTGATACTACTACTTTCTCTGTCACTTTTCTCTGGTTGCTTCTGAATCCACAACAGAATCCACCCCTTCCTCTGTAATAACTCTGTGCTTTATTCATACTCTTATTATTTGTACATAGCACAGGATACTCTACTCCTACTCTTCATTTAGGGTGTTGTAATGATGAGTCAGGAAACATGTTGTAGGTGTTAGTCGAAGCAGGATTAGCATTGTATCTTTGATTCTACTGGATGACTTGAAAGACCATTTTCTCTCATAAACCATCTTAATGAATGCACAAACACACGAAGCCAACATTCTGTTGCTTAAAATATAAACTGGACTTATCTATTCTACAGTTAGCATCTAACCAGCAATGTTTGCACCTCTCTCAAGATTTCTACTAGAGTTGACACTACTTTCACTCATGTATACCTTTGTTCCCATGTATATTGATGCAAACTCAATAAAATAAATAAGGAAATAAACTGCAATAAAATGCTGATCTAATTTCAATTTGGGGGGATCTTGTGCATGGGTTACATGGGAGGGTACTGGGAATTGCAACTTTGCCTCTGATGTTTTACAGGTATGATCAAGAAGATAGAAGAATCTGTATTGACACAAGTCTAAACATTCTGTCATAAACTGCATCCTGACATCCCATGGCTTACCAGCTTTGAGGATTTCACTTGGGCTCAGCAGCACAAAAGGGAAGAATCAGAAGTACTAGGGACCAAGAATGAACTCTTGATATGTATTAGGTATTGAAAAACTAGTTTTATGATTTATAGAAACTTATTCAGAAATTTTCCTTGAACATTTCTTGCTTGAGTTGCTTAAATCTCACACACACACACACACACACACACACACACTCCTATGTACACACGGACTATTCAGTGCTGGTTTATATTAAATCAATTATATACACTTTAACTATAGTTGTTTATGGCTGTGGGGAATACTGAGTGGCTAAGCGTGGGTGCGTACTAGGTAGGTGTGTCCTGAAGAGTTAGAGTAAATAAGTTTACATCCAGCAAACAGCTTTTCCACTGTCTCCCCATGGAAACCAAATACTATTCCTTCTAAGTTCCTTATTTTCTAAAATGTAGAATGGATAAAGAATATGTGGTTTATATATACAGTGGAATACTACTTGGCAATGAGAACAAATGAAATCTGGCCATTTGCAGCAACGTGGATGGAACTGGAGGGTATTATGCGAAGTGAAGTAAGTCACGCAGAGAAGGACAGATACCATATGTTTTCACTCATATGTGCATCCTGAGTAACTTCACAGAAGACCACGGGGGAGGGGGGAGGGGAAAAAAGTTACAGAGAGGGAGGGAGGCAAACCATAAGAGACTCTTAAATACTGAGAACAAACTGAAGTTTGATGGGGGGGTGGGGAGAGGGGAAAGCAGGTGATGAGCATTGAGGAGAGCACCTGTTGGAATGAGCACGGGGTGTTGTATGGAAACCAATTTGACAATAAATTATATTTAACAAAAAATAAATAATTCGTATCTCTTCAAATTAAAAAAAATAAAATATAATATAAACACCTTTGTTTTTCATGCTTATTGTCAAATAAATTCTGGAAGTACAAGAAAATGCAGACAAAAAGTGTAAACAACAGTAATTCCACCCTGCATTTTTATGTATATCCATCGAGAATTTGCTCGATACAAATATGCACATATAACTGTATCTCTCTATTTCAAACACCTGGTTTCAATACCAGCATTTTTCATTTAACATTATATATCTACCTCCTTTTGAAGACTGGATATGATTCAAAAGTATTAATATGCTGTGTTTGAGTTGACCAATCCCATGTTGATATGGAATTAGGTTTTCAAAACTTTTCCGTTCTAAATAATGCCGAAGTGAACATACTCGTTCTGCTCTTTGAGTACTTGTCTAATTGTTAAGACAAATTTCTAAAAATGGAATTGCTAAGCCAAAGATATTTGCTGTTTGATGTTTAAATCTTTTGATTTGCTGCAAAATTGGATTTAAAAAAGTGTGTAAGGGGCGCCTGGGTGGCTCAGTCGGTTGAGCACCGGCTTCAGCTCAGGTCACGATCTCATGGTCCGTGAGTTCAAGCCCCGCGTCGGGCTCTGTGCTGACAGCTCAGAGCCTGGAGCCTGTTTCGGATTCTGTGTCTCCCTCTCTCTCTGACCCTCTGCCATTCATGCTCTGTCTCTCTCAGTCTCAAAAATAAATAAACGTTAAAGAAAATTTAATAATAAAAAAAAGTGTGTAACAATTTATAATTTTCTCCCAGCAGAATGAGTATTCATTTATATACAACCTTCCTCATATCTTCAATCTTGCTAGTATTTATTAATTTAATAAGAAGACAAGGTATCTCACTTTTGGTTTAATTTGCATCCATTCATTAATTGAGAAGTCAAATTATTTTTTCCCTCTACTTCCAGTGAGGGATGTGTGTGTGTGTGTTTGTGTGTATGTGTGAACTGCCCGTTCATGTCTCTTGTCTGTGTTTTTCCATTTGGGGTACTAGATTTTTCTGCCTCTAAACACACACACTTCAATTTGATTTTCTTCTCTCCTGTCACCTCATTTTGGATCTGTGGAGCCACCTGAATATAATTATTTTGCTTAATCTAACATAAATTCCTTCCCTTATCTACCCCATACCCCCACATATACAATGTGTAGCTTCACATTTGGTTTTACTCACCTAGAATAAGAAATGGTGAATTTGTAACTATGATCACAAATGGCACCCCAATGTACAACATCAGGCCAAAGCCGCTCACCACTGCCAAGGCAGCAGAAATCACTCCCAAGGTTGCAGCCCACATTTTGTTTCATACACGGTCACACCTGTACATTTGGAGGGGAAAATCATGGAATTTGTGGTGGTAGCTTCCACACTGAAATTCGATCAGGTTATAACATTCTCTACTTGGACATCTGTTCAGAAAGCTCTTGGGCAATAATTCCCATACCTGTCTGCTGAAGACCTTTAATTCCCAGGCACTGTCCCAGACCAAGTGGGAAAAAGGGCGGAGGGAACAGAAAAGCTGTGAATCAGTACTTTTACCAAACTTCCTGAGCAATTCTTCTGCAGCTGGGCAAGTACAAATTCACTCACCACCAGTTCAGAGCCATAAAGATATACCAAATACTTCAGATGGTTAATTACACCCTGATCTTCAAAGGGTGTAAATGGAATACAACAGCAAAGGGAGGGCAAGCTCTAGCAGAGAAAGTATCCATATTCAGTGCTCTTTTCACCCACCCTTGACTCCAAGTAGCCATAGATGCAATTCTAAACAGCTCTTGTATTTCAAAACCAGTTCAATATGTATTGTGATTAACAAAATGTATGAAAGTCTCCTCCTAAAACGTTTTCAGGATTCTTGTCTACTGGTGAAGAGGGCTCTAAGAAAGTTGCTAGTAATTACAAAAGAATTAGAAATGTAGTACATTAAAAAAAAAAAAAGTTTATTTATGGGGTGCCTGGGTGGCTCAGTCAAACAACTGACTTTGGCTCAGGTCATGATCTCATGGTTTGTGGGTTTGAGCCCCATGTTCAGCTCTGTGCTGATGGTTTGGACCTGGGAGCCTGCTTTGGACTTGTCTCCTCTCTCTGTGCCCCTCCCCTGTTCATATTCTCTTTCTCTCTCTCTCTCAAATAAATAAATGTTTAAAAAATGTTGTTTACTTATTTATTTTTGAGAGAGAGCACAAGTGGGGGAGAGGCAGAGAGAGAGAGAGAGAGAGAGAGAGAGACTACCAAGCAGGCTCCACACTACCAGTGCAGAGCCTGATGTGGGGCTTGAACCCACAAACAATGAGATTATAACCTGAGCCAAAGTCAGACACTTAACCATCTGAGCCACCCAGGCGCCCCTCTAGTCCATTTTTAATAACACAGCCTGTGCCTTTTTCTTTGCTGGACCAAGAAAAATGGGAATATATAGGTAGCATTTTAAAGTACGGATTCAGCACTTTACCTACCCAATAACCACAATATTACATTTGAAAATATTGACAACCACCTCTGGTTTTATATTTTGCTTTTTTGTTAACTGCTTCAAAACAAATGACTGATACTTGTCTCTAGATATTTTTAGGAGGAGAGAGAAACTAAGTTTGGATGGAAGACTAGGAGAGTCAACTATGGAAATAGAAGCACTGATTCTAATACAGCAACATGACCATGACCTTTAGGCAAGACAACAGTAAAATAGCTAAACTTTCTTATTTTGCAAAAAAATTTCTACACCATGGTTTTATTTATTTATTTTTTTCAACACACCAGCGCTATGAGTTAAACTCAGGGCCCCAAACCAACCACATGTGCAAAATTCCAGAGCAAAAGTAAAATTCCTTGTTAGAATAAAATTTGATTATAATGAATACTTTCTTAAAACAACAATGTTGGTTTATAGCAGTTTGAAATAAGAAAGTAACAAAGATGAACTTTGAAATCAGAAAGATGAATGAGTTACATATGACATTCCATCTTTCAAGTTTCTGGATTTTTTGGTATAAAATTTTCAGATGATGTAAGGGAGGGAGTGAAGTATATTATTGCCTATAGTGACTTTATTGACTACGTGCTGAGTTGACCTTGTCTAAATGATCTTTCCTTTAATGTGCAATAGACAATGGAAGGAAAGATCTTAAGATGGAACACTGTAGGAGTTTGGTGAATACATTTGCAGATATTCCAGTCTCCAAGAAAGTTATTTTTTTTTTTAAGTTCATATCTCTTGAGAGAGAGAGAGGCTGACAGAGAGAAACAGAGAGAGAGAATGGCAAGCAGGCTCCACACTGTCAGTGCAGAACACGAAGTGGGGCTCAAACCCATGAACCACAAGATCATGACCTGAGCCGAAGCCTAGAGTCAAGATGCTTAGCTGACAGAGCCACCCAGGCACCCCTGAGGAGGATTTTGTTTTAAGCAGTTTATCAGAATGACCTAGGGAAGTCTTAGAACTTTAGATCTCCTGGAACCTGGCTATGCAGATCCTGATTCAGTAGGTTGGTAGGGAAGCTGTAGAATCTTTATGTCTAAAACCTTCCCCATATGACTCCAGTGCAGGCAGCAAGATGGCCAACCTTCTGAATTTTTTATTTACCTGACAGGGAAGGGCTAAATTAGAACTTATTATTCTTAGACAACAATCTATATGTTTGGTAAGAGATCCACATCTTCCTTCAAAGGTAATGATTTTTCTCATAAGTAAACAACAGTTTACAGTGTATTTGAGAAGGGAAAGATTTTCAAGCTTGTTTCAGAAACGGATCTAATATTTGGTGTAAATGTTGTCATGTCCAAAATGTGAGACAATTTTGAAGGAGACAAGAAGATCAATATACCACTACTTGCTGTAGAATGAGGTTCAGGCCAGAGCATATACTTGAAAAAGTTTGTTCATATGACTTCACAATCAGATAATAAATACGGAACCCTAAAATAGGTGCAAATAAGGGTTCTGTGTGAGGTAAATGCATATGTGCAAGGATAACCTTCATATGTAAGTGTAAATGAGTCAGGCAGGATGGGCAATGTCTTAGGGACTGTCTAGGAGGCTGTTGTCCAGACCAGAGATAAGAGATTCTCAGTGATAACAGAGAGGTAGGAGTGGGAGATGTCCTAGGAATTCACAAACACACTCAAAGGAGAATTGGTTTTATTTTAAAGCCTAGAAAAGGCATGTATTGAAGCATCGTGGCAGCAGCTGTGCCTTAAGGATTTCCCTCCTCCCTTTCTTTTTCTCCTTGGACATGCTCCAACTAACTTAGCAAGATGGGAAGCAGGAAGAGAAGGGATAGAAGAGGGCTGGCGAACCAACAGAATGGGGGAAGATATTTGCAAATGACATATAACATAAAGGCTTATTATCCAAAATCTATAAAGAACTTACCAAACTCAACACCTGAAATAATCCAGTGAAGAAATAACCAGAAGACATGATTAGACCAAAGAAGGCATCCAGATGGCCAACAGACACATGAAAAGATACTCAACGTCACTCATCATCAGGGAAATACAAATCAAAATCACAGTGAGATACCACCTCACACCAGAGTGGCTAAAATTAACAACTCAGGAAACAACAGATGCTGGCAAGGATGTGGAGAAATGGGAACCCTCTTGCACTGTGGTGGGAATGCAAACCCTCTTGCACTGTGGGTGGGAATGCACAATTGGTGCAGCTGCTCTGGAAAACAATGTATCCAAAGGATACGGGAGTGCTGATTCATGGGGGCACATGAACCCCAATGTTTATAGCAGTGCTATCAACAATATCCAAAATACAGAAAGAGCCCAAATGTCCATCAACTGATGAATGGATAAAGAAGATGTGGTTTATGGGGCGCCTGTGTGGCTCAGTTGGTTAAGTGGCCGACTTCGGCTCAGGTCATGATCTCGCAGTCCGTGAGTCCGAGCCCCGCGTCGGGCTCTGTGCTGACAGCTCAGAGGCTGCAGCCTGTTTCAGATTCTCTGTCTCCCTCTCTCTCTGACCCTCCCCCATTCATGCTCTGTCTCTCTCTGTCTCAAAAATAAATAAATAAAGGGTTAAAAAATTACAAAAAAAACAAGAAGATGTGGTTTATATATACAATGGAACACTACTTCGAAATGAGAAAGAATGAAATATTGCCATTTGCAACTACATGGATGGAACTAGAGGGTATTATGCTAAGCAAAATTAGTCAGAGAAAGACAAATATCATGTGACTTCACTCATATGAGGACTTTAATATACAAAACAGATGAACATAAGGGAAGGGAAGCAAAAATAATACAAAAACAGGGAAAGGGACAAAACATAAGAGACTCTTAAATATGGAGAACAAACAGAGGGTTACTGTTGTAGGAGGAGTTGTGGGAGGGGGGATGGGCTAAATGGGTAAGAGCATTAAAAAATCTACTTCTGAAATCACTGTTGCACTATATGCTAACTAACTTGGATGTAAATTTTCAAAAATAAATTAAATTTTAAAAATTTAAAAAAGAAGATGTGGTTTATATATACAATGAAATACTACTTGGCAATGAGAAAGAATGAAATCTTGCCATTTGCAACAACATGGATAGAACTGGAGGGTATTATGCTAAGTGAAATAAGTCAGTCAGAGAAAGACAGATATCATATGTTTTCACTCATATGTCGAATCTGAGAAACTTAACAGACGTCCATGAGGGAAGGGAAGGGTAAAAAATCATTTCAAACAGAGAGGGAGGCAAACCATAAGAGACTCTTAAATACAGAGAACTGAGGCTTGATTTGGGGGGGTGAGGTGAGGGGAAAATTGATAATGGGCATTGAGGAGGGCACTTGTTGGGATGAGCACTGGGTGTTATATGTCAGCGAAGAATCACAGGAATCTACCCTGAAACCAAGAGCACACTGTGTCCACTGTATGTTAGCTAACTTGACAATAAATTATATTCAGGAAAAAAAAAAGAAGAAGAGAACTGGTAAGCTCCTTTATCCCCATTAAGGGCTATCCCATGCAGCGTGCTCTAGCAAAGGGTGCTGAAGGGCACCTTAACTTTAAATCAAGTTACCAATTTTGTTTATTACATGGACATGGACATGGACATTTTAACTCTGACTGGAGGATTTTGTCCTACCTGCTAATGACCACAAAAGTCACATAGCCTGTCTGAGCTTTCATGGGGCAGAGGAAGATCTTGCTCTTACCCACAAAACTTAAAGGGAAAAAAGGGAGACAAAAATAAAGTTGCATTATCTTTATACCTCATGAGTCCTATATGTTTCATATGATGGTTACATAAACATAAAGTCTTCAAAGACAAATAAATATAAATAATTTTCTAGGGGTGTCTGGCTGGCTCAGTTGGTTAAGCATCCAACTCTTAGTTTTGGCTCAGGTCACGATCTCCTGGTTTGTGAGTTCAAGCCCTGTGTCGGGCTCTGCTCTGACAGCGCAGAGCCTGCTTGGGATTCTTTCTCTCCCTCTCTCTGCCTCTCCTCTGCTCACTGAACCATGCTCTCTCTTTCAAATTAAATATTTAAAAAATCATTTTCTAATTGCCTTCAGTATAAGATTTTCTGTACTACTGTCCATAATTATTAGTAAAGATAAGCAAGAATTGATATAAATGTGTATCTTCAGAACCAACTACCTAGTAGGAAAGTTTTGTCAAGCCAATTGTTGGTACCTTGGAGATTCCACACTAGTTTAACATTATTTTTATACTCTAATGACTTTAACAAGACTGAATTTGGTCTTTTTTTCCTTCCCATCCTTCCTCCCCTATTTTCTCCCTCCCTCCCTCTCACCCTTCCTTCTTAGTTTTTTGATTTTGTTTGTTTTCTAGGGAATGTGGTCTTTCTTTCCAAAATAACAAAGTTGCAAGGCAGTTTATTAACTCTAACGAGATACCCATCACGGTTAACTCCCTCTACCTACTGGGGCCTTATGTTTCTCTACCTTAAAATCTAGAGAGTTGAATTATATCATCTGTTCCCAAACCTACCTATAAAGGAGAATCAATTAAAGACATTTTTGAAATATAGATTTTCAGACTGAAACCCCAGAGACTTGATTCAATAGGTGGCTTCAGAGTAAGTAGGTGTAGAGTCCTCTCTGGAACTCTGCTGTGAGAATCACTAAATTAATATATTCTATGGGGTAACTTCTACAACTAAATACTGGTGTTTGCTGATATTTTCAATATTTTAGCTTTCTGATTACAAGAGCTCAAACTAATCCTAATGCCTAGATAACAATTTTTAAGTGCTTAACAAGGTAAACCCCACATCCGAACAATGGGGACACCCAAGTCAATTAAATTAGAGATTAATTTTTTATATAGTTAAAAGTACTAGTTCAAATTTATACAGAAATAAGGACTTGTTTAATACTATCAGCATATCTGCTTCCAAATGGAACAATTACTCACAATTGGCACAATATGTAAAGTAAAAAACATATGCCAAATCAAACAAAACTGGCCATAATTTCTTTATGTGTTTTTACTATTCCATCTGATTGCACACTATTGCTAATGGGGGGTGGGGAGAAAAGAAAGTTTAAAAAATAAGAGTTTAGTGCTGGATATCAGCAAAACATGGCATAGGAATTTCCCAAGTCTCATCCCGACAAAGAAATATAGAAAAACGGGCATATATTTTCAGAATTCTGTGAACTCTGGAAAGCAGTCAAAAGCTTACAGCAACTAAGCAAGCGCTAAATGAAAGAAAATCAGGGGAGTACTTCAAAATAGTAGGAATGTTTTGTAGTGATTTTACATGCCCTGTCTCCCTCTCCAGTGTGATAGTAGTCTTAAAGTGGCAGTGATCATAATGTGACAGATGTGTTAAAGTGGCCCCAGTCCCAAACTGTCCCTAAGACAGCAGGGATCTTAAAGTGGTAACAGCTCATGTTACCATGATGGAGCCATTTCCCTGTTTTTGGAGGAAGCAGAGCAGAGATTATTCCTAAAATATTTTATATGTCTGTTCTAACCTATTTGGGGGCTACCTGAAGGACTGATGCAAGGCACTCCTCTGTTTTGTCTAACTCAAAACTCAGGTTGAGAAAGCTGGAAACACCACAAGTTGAATTAACAAACCTCATGTGCATAGAGCAAAAGATTATAGCTCAAAAATACAAAAGACTGCCTATGGAAAAAGATGAGGAGCATTTCTCTGGGAATTTAGGATATTAAAAAGCACTCAGTTATACTGGGGAATTTAGAAAATTACCCAGGGCAAGATGTATGCTCAGAAAAGACCTAAGAAGACCCTAAGCTTTCACCTAGGGCTGATCCCTACAGTGTAAGCCTTGGTAAGTGTTGGAGGTTCCAGGCACAGAACCATTTTGCAAACACTGGGAGAGCTCCTGGTATCCAAGGAAATCTATGTCAAAACACTAGCTAAGGTACAGAAACTTCAGTGACCACAAAAAACAATAATTACAGTCTTTCAATAATAGTTTCGGAAAATCACAAAGAAAATGGACCACTAATCTTAAATAAACACATAGGAAAACAACAGAAAACCCTGGGGAAGGTGGAATCTGATTTCCAGTTAGCCAAATGTCCAGTTTTCTACACAACCACCACCACCACCAATAACAAATCACAAGGTATATAAAGATAGAGGAGAGTGTGGTTCAAAATATGTGTGAAACAAAATAAATAGTCAGAAATCATCCATGAGGAAAGACAGAGCTAGGACTTACTAGACAAAGACTATAAACGCTTTTCTAAATATGCTTACAGAACTAAAGAAGAGCTCTGACAAGGAAATAAGAAAAACAATGTATGAGCAAAATAATATAAAGAGGTAGAAATTTTTTAAAGGAACCAAACAGAAATTCTGGAACTGAAAAATACAATAACTGAAATGACAGAACACAAACCCAAAAACACTAGATGCATTCAACAGCAGGTCTAATAGGCAGAAGAATCAGTGAACTGAAAATAGGACAATTGAAATGTATGGAGTCTAAGAGACACAAAGAAAAAAGGATGAAGAAAAGTGAGAAGAACCTCAGAGATCTGTGGGTCTACCAGCCAGTAGATCAACATACACATTATGGGAGTTCCAGGAGAGAGAGAAAAGGAGGCAGGAAGAATATTTAAAGAAATAATGGCTGAAAACTTCCCAAATTTGGTAGAAGATATGAAGCTACAAATCCAATAAGCTTAATGAAGTTCAAATAGGATGAACTCAAAAAGACCCAGACTGAGAACATGATAATCAAATCATTGAAAGCCAAAGGCAAAGAGAGTCTTGGAAGCACTGAGAGAGGAGAAACTCACCAAATATAAGGGACCCTTAATAAGTGTAAAAGCTGATTGCTTATTAGAAACCATGGAGGCAAGGAGACAATGGGATATTTATAGTGCTTAAAGAAAAAAAAACATCAACTAAAATTCTGTATTCATCAAAACTGTCCTTCAAAAATGAAGGAGAAATTAAGACATTCCAGATAAACAAGAGCTAAGCGGGCTTGTTAATTAGACCTGCCCTATATGAGATGGTAAAAGGAATCCTTCTGGCTGAATAGAAAGAACAATTAAAAGTAATGCTAAGTCATATGAGGAAACATAGGTCTTGGTCAAGTATAACAGCAAGTATTATTATATTTTTGGTTTATAATCCTACATTTTATTACCTACAGAATTTAGAACATAAAAATAATTATAACTCTGTTATTGGGCATAGAGTGTACAAAGACATAATTTGTGACAACAACATAAAGAGTGGGGGACAGAGGTGTATAGAAGCAGCACATTTGTGTGTTTTTGAAGTTAAGTTGGTATCAGTTTAATGTAGATTGTTTTAAACTTAGAATTATATGAATCTCCATGGTAACCATAAAGAAAATCTCACAAAATCATTGTAAAAGGAAATGAGAAGAGAATCAAACAACTCATTAGAAAAATAGAAACTAAACATAGAAAAAGGGATAATGGATGAAGTGAGGGACAAAAAAACTGTATGATACACAGAATACAAATAGCAAAATAGCAGAAGTCCTTCCTTGTCAGAAGTTATTTTAAATGTAAATGGATTAAACTCTTGAATAAAAGGGTAGAAATTGACAGAAGGGATAAAATAACATGATTCAACTATATGCTGTCTACAAGAGACTCATTATAGATCCAAAGACATAAATAGATTGAAAGCTAAAGGATGGAGAAAGATATTCCATATAAATATAACCAAAGGAGGGCAGGATTGAATATACTTCTATAAGACGAAATAGATTTTATTTTAAAAACTGTTAAAAGAGACAAAGAAGGGCATTTTATATTGATAAAAAGAACAATTCATCAAGAAGATTCATCTACAAACATACATGCACTGCCAATAGAGACCCAAAAATGAAACAAATATTAACAGACTTGTAGACAGAAATAGATGGAGAATTCAATATGCCACTTTCAATAATGTATAAGACATCTAGGCCAATAATCTATAAGGAAACAGAAGAAATGGACAACACTAAATAAATTAGACCTTACAGAGATATATACAACACTCAACCCAATGATAGAAGAATATACATTATTCTCAAGTGAACATGAAACATTCTCTGGAATAGATCATATGTTAGGTCACAAAACAAGTCTGAAAATGTAAAAATATTGAAATTACCCAATGTATCTTTTTAACCAACAATGGAATGAAGCTACAAATCAATAATAGAGGGAAAACTGGATAATTCAAAATGTATGGAAATTAAGCAACTCACTATCAAATAACCAATGGGTCAAAGAATAAATCACAAGGGAAATTAGAAAATACTTAGCAACAAATGAAAATAAAGACACAGCAAAATATAACTTACAGGATATAGCAACACCAGTGCTCATTGGTAAATTTATACTACATTAAAAAAGAAAAAAAAAGGTCTTCAATCACCTTACGGTACTAGACATATCGCAGAAATAGAAACAAAACAAAACAAAACCCAAAGCTAACAAGGAAGGAAATGAAAAGATTAGAATAGAGATATATGCAATTGAGACTAGAAAAACAATGGAGAGAACCAACAAAGCCAAAAATTGATTATTTAAAAAGATCAACAAATTGATAAACTCTTATCTAGAGTGACAAAGAAAAAAGAAGACAGAAAAAACTAAATCAGATATGAAATTGAAGACATTACTACTAACCTTAGAGAAATATGAAGGATTATAAAAGAACACTATATGGTTGTCTGGGTGGCTCAGTTGGTTGAGCTCCGACTTTGTCTCAGGTCATGATCTCACGATTGATGGTTTTGAGCCCTGCATGGGGCTCACTGCTATCAGTGCAGAGCCCACTTTGGATCCTCTGCCCCCACTCCCTGCCACCTCTCCCCCTCTCGTGCACTCTCTCTCAAAAATAAATAAACATTAAAAAAATAAAGAATACTATAAACAACTTATGCCAACAAATTATATGAAATGCACAAATTTCTAGAAACACATAAATGACCTAAACTGACTCAAGATGAAATAGAAAATCTCAACAGACATTGAATAAGTAAAAAGACTGAATCAGTAATCAAAAACCACCCAAAAACAAAAGTCCAAGACCAGATGGCTTCACTGGTAAATTTTACTAAACATGTAAAGAAGAAGTAACACTGATCCTTCTCAAGTCCTTCCAAAAAGTTGAAAAGGAAGAAACACTCTCTAACTCATTCTATGAGACCAACATTACACTGATACCAATCCCAGACAAAGATTACAAGAAGAAAACTATAGATCAATATCTTATAAATGTAGATTCAAATGTCCTTAATAATATTCTGCAAACCCAATTCAATAGCACGTTAAAAAGATTATACATCATTACCAACTAGGATTTATCCCAGGAATGCAAGACTGGTTCAACATGGGAAAAATCAATCAAGTGACATATCACACTAATAGAACAAAGGATAAAATCTACATGATCATCTCAATATATGCAAAAAAGGCATTTGACAAAATCCAACACCCAATTATGATTAAAAAAAAAAAAACCTCAAAAACAAGGAATAGAAAGGAACTTCCTCAAAATGATAGGGACCATTATAAGAACTGAATATCTAACAATATAATCCAAAGTGAAAGCTGAAAGATTTCCCTTCAAAATCAGGAACAAGATAAAGATGCCCACTTTCACCAATGACACTTGACATTGAAGTGGAAGTGCTTTCCAGAGGAATTAAATAAGAAATGGAAATAAAAGGAATCCAAATTGGAAATGAAGAAGTATAACTATCCCTTTTCACAGATTACATGATTCTATATATGAAAATTCCCAAGAAACCACAATAAAACTAATAGAGTTAATAAACAAATTGAGCACAGCTGCAGGATTCAAGATCAACACACAAATACCAGTTGTGTTTCTATATACGTTCAATGAACAATCCAAAAATGAAATGAAAAAAGCAATTCCATTTAGTGTCTAAAAGAATAAAATATTTAGAAATAAATTTAACCAAGGAGGTGAAAGACGGAAAGCTACAAAAATCTAGTGAAAGAAACTAAAGAAGACCTAAGTTAATGGAAATGCAACCTTAGTTCACAGGGAGGAAGACAGTATTGTTAAAATGTTAATCTCACTTAAAACAACCTACAGATTCAACACAATCTTTATCAAAATTTCAGTGACCTTCCCCCCACCCCAGAAATGGAAAAGTCAACCCTCAAATTCATATGGAATTGCAAGGAGTCCTAGATATCCAAAATAATCATGAAAAAGACGATAAAAATTGGAGGGCTGAGATTTCCAGATTTCAAAACTCATAACAAAGCCACAGGAATCAAAACATTGTGGTACTGGCACATCAACAGACATGTAGGCTCATGGCATATAATTTAGAGTCCAGAAATAAACCCATACATCTACAACCAATTGATTGTTTACAAGGATGCCAAGTCCAATCAACTGGGAAAGAATAGTCTGTTCATCACATGGGACTTGGAAAACTGGATTTCCAGCAATCAACATGGAAGCATGGATTTCCACATGGATTTCCATGCACAAGAATGAAGTTAAACCCCTACTCACCTACATATAAAGGGCTAAAACCATAAAACTCTTAGAAGGAAACACAGGGCAAATGTGCATGACATTGAACTTGTCAATGGATTCTTAGATATAAGTATAAGTAGCAAAAGAAAAAAATAAGATAAAGTGGATTTCATCAAAATTAAAAACTCTTGTGCATTAAAGACATTATCAAGAAAGTGAAGAGACAATACACAGAGTGGGAGAAAATATTTATAAATCATATATCTGATAAGGGTTTAATATTTAAAACATACAAAATACTGAGGTGTCTGGGTGGTTCAGTCAGTTGACTTCAGCTTCAGCTCAGGTCATGATCTCATGGTTTGTGGGTTCACACCCCGCATCAGGCTCTGTGCTGGCAGCGTGGAGCCTGATTGGGATTCTCTCTCTCTCCTCTCTTTCTGACCCTCCCCCATTCATACTTCTTCTCTCTCGAAATAAAAAAAAATAAATAAACTTAAAACCAAATATACAAAGTACTCACCAACAATAGGACTCAAAAACAAAAAGACAACCAAATTAAAAAATGGGCAAAGGACTTGCATAGACATTTCTCCAAAGATGTACATATGGCCAATAAACACATGAAAAGATACTTAAGATCATTAGTAATTAGGGAAATGTAAATCAAACCACACTTTGTCACTATTAAGTTGACTATTATCAATAAAACAAAAAACAAGTGTTGGTGAGGATGCGGAGAAATTGGAACCTTTATACGTTGCTGGTAGGATTTGGCGGTTCTTCAAAGAACTGAACATAGAATTATCACTCCACCCACCAATTCCATTCCCAGGTATATACTGAAAATAATTGAAAACAGGAGCTCAAGAAAATATTTGTACATCAATGTTCATTGCAGCAGTATTCACAAAAGCCAAAAAGTGGAAACATTCCAAGTGCCCATCAACAGTTAAGTGTATAAAAAAACAGTGCTGTATGTATACGGTGAAATACCAGTCATAAAAATGAATGAAGTTTTGATACATGCTAGGATATAGAGGAACCTTGAAAACATTATGCCAAGTGAAATAAGCCAGTCACAAAAGTACAAATATTGTGTGATTCCACTTGTATGAAATCTCTAGAATAAGCAAATTCATAGAGATAGAAAGTAGATGAAGGTTAGCCGGGACAGGGGGGAGGCCATGGAGAGTTACTGCCTAAGTGTTATACAGTTTCTGTTTGGGGAGATGGAAAGATTTAGAAACAGACAGTTGTAGGGCGCCTGAGTGGCTCATTAAGCGTCCGACTTTGGCTCAGGTCATGATCTCCCGGTTTGTGGGTTCGAGCCCCGCGGCAGGCTATGTGCTGACAGCTCAGAGCCTGGAGCCTGCTTCCAATTCTGTCTCCTTCTCTCTCCGCCCCTCCCTCACTTGTGCTCTGTCTCTGTCTATCAAAAATAAATAAACGTAGAAACATAAAAATGAAAAAAAAAGATAGTTGTGATGGTTGCACAACAGTGTGAATGTAATTAATGCCACTGAAATATACACTTAAAAATGATTAGAATGGCATATTTTATATGAGTTATATGTATTTGGCCACCCAAAAATATCTGTTAAAAAGAGTTAAGAAACAATGAAACCATTTTACCTGTAGCATGATATGATTGCAAATAATATGATTAGAAGGTATGCCAAGTGAAACAAAGGGATCACTGTCATCAAAGTTGCTTCAAGTTCCAGTTGTGTAGAAATTGATGTAAAGTAGACCACTTGCCACAAAAGTTTAGTCAAGTAAATAACTTTTCATTCCAATATTTGTGTGAGTTACAAACACTATTGAAACACTATAGCTTACTGATTGAAACATGTTAAGATTAAGTAAAAGATCAAAATATGTGAATCGTGATTTTAGAATAAAGATTAACATAGGTGTGCTTCTTCCCACAAATCTGTGGCACGCTTTCCAAAGTTTCTTTCAGAAACCCAAGGTTTAAACCTCCTGAATACACAAAATCTGAGATCTACCTAAGATTGTGAAACAATTCATAATTACAGAAATTGTGGCTTTTTCTAACATTTTAGTAGGTCGTTGTCTTTTACTATTTTAATTTCATCGATATTTCAGAAGGATCTGGTATTTTTCCAATAGTTGTCTCACTTTGACCAGGCTTATTCACAACTATTAGTTACAGAATAGCTAGCATGTGCCTGGCACTAGGCTATATAACTTACTTGGTAAACAGTGAGCTAATTCTCTTTTCAATAATACCATGGAACTTCTTAAAAGTTTGTTGCTTTTATTCAAATGAACCCCAAACACATTTCAGAGGGTTCCCCCGAAGAGCAAAGACTTTAAGAGTAAGGATTTTAAAGTAATTTGACTGGAAAACCTGATGATCAATGTCTGCACTGAGCAGACCTACCTTAAGGATGTAGGATTTGTGTTTTCCACCAGAATATTATTAAGGATTTATGCTGTGTGGCATCCTTTGGTGTGTGAGATTAAGGAAGTTGGATTAAGTGCCAAACAGAGTAGAGCACTCCCAGCTGCAAGTCAAGGACTCCAACAAATAATCCAGGAGTGCTACTACTTGGAAAACGTGTTCTTACCCCTCCCACCTTCTCCTGGTCTCCCTATAAAACTCAGCCACCAGATACCTGGATCCTCTTTGAGGCCAGACTCTTTTCATTGTTGCTAAATTGGTTCAGAAATGGGTCAACCATTTCTTACCACGTTCGTTGTCCTCTCCATCCTCAGTTTTCAGGTAGTAGAGCAGCCTCACGGCTTTGGCTTCCAGGAGTAACTGGTTCATTCCCATCCTCTCACCTAAGAAGGTTCCTCCAATGGTGCCAGCCAGGTAGATGGGCTGACCGGTGTGGTTGTAGATTGGGAAAGTGACATTTCAGGTCGAGGTCCCTGTTCATCTGCCAGGCATACAGGAGTGGGTTGGAAGGCACGCAGAGACCCTGGTGCTTGGCACACACCTGATTGTAGTGGATCTGGGTTCCGTTTTCCCCCCTCGCATACAGATCCTGGATCACGTCATCCACTTTACTAACTTCTGATAAGATTGCTGGTTCTAGCAGGGAGGTGGTGTTGGAGACCGTTAGAATACAAGCGAAATTGACCTCGGTGCTCTTCCTGGAGATGGAGAAGCGGTAAGAGTCGTTGGCGGTGAAGCGTTCCTGCACAAAGCGCCGCTCAGCCTTGGCTGGGCTCCCTATTGGGGTGTACTCCTTGAGGTTTTCTTCTACATCCTTGGGCAGGTAAATCAAACCGGTGCCCAGAGTGGCCGTCAGCACCATGGGCACCAGCAGGAAGATCCAGGGGTGCGCGCCCACTTCGCATCCCAGCCTTCGGAAGAGGCAGGAGAGAGGCGCCTCCAGGCAGTCGGTGTGGCAACGGGGTCCCTCGGACACCTAGTTTTCCGACGGTGATGCGGGCAGCGAGGAATCCCCCCTCACTGACACCAGATGTGAATGGGGCGCCCCAGCGGGCTCTGGCAACTGCCCCGAAGCCCAGGTCATCTCGGGTTCCTGTCTTCCACCGAAGAACTGCTCTGACTCGTGCTTAGAGGCCGGGAGCGGCTCTGAGCCCGGCCCTGCCTTGGGTTCCCCCCTCGCCTCCGACCTGGGCTCCGGCTCCTCCGCTGGGGGCTCCCACTCCGCCGGCGCCTCCGCCTCTGGCCAGGCCTCTGGCGCCACCTTGCAGGGATGAAGGCTCATTTCCGGGAAGGAAAGGCCAGGGTCTCAAACGTGACAGATTAGAAAGCAGCCACTGGACCGAGCGCCTGTCTCCGCCCCACACGACGGTTTCCTGGAGAAATTCTGCGGAAGTCTGAGTTCTGGCGGCTCGCGCCCGGATCCCGGAGGCTTCCGTTGGGGAGCAGGTGTTTTGACTCATAGCCCATCCAGCCCCAAATTTGTCTGTGGTGTGCCTGATGCTCCCAGGAAGTTAGTACACAAACACTACTTAACGGTAAGATGCGTGCCTCTTCTACAAGACTTACACACACACACACACACACACACACACACACACACGTGGTGTCACCTTTCCGGGGAGCATCCAGTAACACAGTTCTCGGGTAAGGTGAACCTCGTACCCCTGGTTTAGTGATTCTTTTTGCTAACTACAAACGTAACATATATTCTTCTTGTAAAAAGTTAGAAGTAAATAAGTGGGCTGAAAAATGGGTATTTATCTTGGATCTATTCCACCCGCAGTTCCCAGGATGGAGGGACCCCTGTGTTCATGTCACCGTTTTTACTAAAACCTTTACCCACCTTTTAACATGCACGCAACTGAGAGGCAGGTCTTCAGCGGTTCTTAAGAATTATGAAAATTGCTTGCCATGTTTTTCATGGTTGGTAGTCACCTAATATTATTGTGATTGTGTTTTTATGTGGGTAGGTCTAGCGTTTTAATGAAATCTCCAGATTGTAAGCGTACCAAGTCCAAGAGTTTAAGAAAGATATCTTTAACAGTATTTTCAAGGAGAAAGAAATAGGAGATTTTGTTAAGTTGCCTCTCCAGAAAGTCATTGTTTAAGACCGACCTTATTAAAATAACCACAAGATGGCACCCGTTTTCTATTTTCAAAGTTATGGTAAAGGAAACTGAAGATTCCTTCTCTCTTTCGTCTGTGTTTCCAAGTCCTAATTATAGCTACATCTTGAGTTCATCGCTGGTGTGCTATAAAGCTAGTGGCTTCTGTATCACATTTAAAGTCTGTAGATAGAGGAACTGACCTGAGAATTCCATTTGTTGAACCATGTCTACATTATGGAGAGAATGGCTCAGCTGTTCTCCTAAACATTTAAGAGGAAATGGTAGGGTGAAGGTGTTCACAAGTACTCTATAATGTACACATCCAAACACAGGGCCTCTTCCTGCCCATCTTTATAAAGTATTTCTCTAGCACAACATCAGTGTGTGTTTTTCACCTCAAAACACAAGTACATTTCTACAATTTCTCCTAAATCAGGCACTGTGAAGTGCGAATAAATTCTATAGTAAAATATGTACCCTGGGATTTGATTTTATCTAGTTTCTTAATTATAGATTATTGATTCCAGATTATCTTATTAATCTCGTTATCTAGATTACTAATGTTTGTGCGGGTCTAGAATGTCAATCAAAAATACCACTGTTAGTTATTTTCCACCAGTTTTCCTGTATCATTTCATAAAAGGAATGTAGCATTTCCAAAATGAGCTCATTGCCTATTTTTGAGTTATGAAAGCCTGAAAGGCTCTGAAAGATTGTTTTCAGAACTCTACATTTCTCCAGGTGAAGCTGTCACATGGCCTAGAAGTGACATGGCTTCTAATTAAGGAAGTCTCTAAAGGCTCTTCTTTTCAATTCAGGAAGACCCTCTGGCCTTCAATTTGAGAATGGTGTCTACTGTGTCAGGATAGGATTCTCCATACTTCAGAAAATGCCTTTTGTATGAGGAGAGGATGGGTATTGGGAATTCAAGAATATAGTTTAGAACTTAAAATTTTATCTAGTCTACTTCTTCTCCACCTTCAGTCTAGATAAAATGAAGCAGACAAAGCATTCCTTTTATCTTCTATCACCATGTAGATTCCATTTCCTTCTGTTCCCCAGTCCTTCTCAAGCAGCCCCTGTGCTCCATTTTTTTTCTCTTCTCCTCCCTTCTTTTTTGCTTCCCACCCCTTCTCCTTTTCTAACACCTATTCTCTCACATTAGCCAAACTGAGTTTGATATAAATAAAGGGAATTTTATTTTTTATTAAAAATTTTGCCCATTAATATTTATAAGATGTTTTTGTTTTAACTGTGTATTTTAGTTATATGATAATCTGTTTCCTACACTTGACCATGAGCTCCTCAGAGAAGCTCTGTCTCATTCATCCCTGCCTACTCAGAGGTACTCAGAGGACACTCAAATGTTAGTCATAACTTAGGTGGTCCTGTTTATCTTTCCATAGCTCTAGAAATTATCTAATTCAAATATGGCAGACATCATGGCTGAAATGTATTCTGTAGATCCCATAGGGTCTTCTCAGATGCCTGTGTTCTCACTGAGACATGAGGTATCTTTTTGCATTGTTTCCCCTGCCCTATCTTAAGCTTTTTGCCATTTCCTTTTTTCCTTGTTAAAATTAACACAGTATAGCTGTTTCTCCTAACTTGTATAATAATCTGTCACAGAGCATTATGGGGTCACTCAGTTTTCCTTTTCTAAACTGAAATGTAAAGATTTAATAAATTGATTGGTCATTGAGAAGAAGCTCTAAAACTGAAACACGAGTAATTAAGAAAGAAACTGAAGAAAAGGCAGCAGAAAGAACTGACCATGAATGTAGTGTTGCAGACAAAACATATTGTTAAGGTGCATGTACATATTATGGTAGGGTGGTAGGCTCTTATATTGATGGTCTCCAATGAATCATGGCTCCCAGAATTTATGATTTGTCATGGTTCCCTCCCACATTGACTCTGGGTTTGGCTATGTGACTTACTTGGTCCAATGGGACATTAGCAACTGTGACACAGCCGAAGGTTGATAAGTTCTTGTACATTGAAATTGGCTTGGAAGCAAGAGAGCTCAGGTTTTTATGGACTTGGGGTTCATAATGCTGATGGTAAAACTCTTTGAAGTAGTTACTTTATCATTGGCTTTCATTAAGTTTCTAAAAAAATTTTTAATTTTATTTTAGAGAGAAAGCTCAGGGGAGGGGGCAGAGGAAGAGAGAGAGGGAGAGAGAGAGAGAGAGAGAGAGAGAGAGAGAATCTTAAGCAGCCTCTTTGCTCAGTGTGGAGCCTGATGTGGGGCTCAATCCCACGACCCTGGGATCATGACCTGAGCGGAAATCAAGAGTTAGATGCTCACCGGACTGAGCCACTCAGGTGCCCTTAAATTCCTTTTTATATAATAAGATGAATTTCTCCTTTTCTGTAGTATAGCAATACCTAAAAAGATGGCTCAGGAAACAGCAGAAGACAAGTTGGAAAATGCTGGAGAAAAGAAAAATAGAGATTTCCTTAATGGAAGTGTTGGAATTTGGGAGAACACATTAAACAGAAGAGGAAAAAGGAGATCTTGAAGGTCACGCTCAACATATGGAAAGGATAAAACAGCAACAACAACCAGACTGGACAGCTTATGGAGTAGGACTTTATAAGGAGGGAAATAATTTAGTAACTAATTGGCTGGAGAGAGTGACTAGAGTCTTAAAAAGAATCTAACAGGTGGGGTGCCTGGGTGGCTCAGCTGGTTAAGCATCTGACTTCAGCTCAGGTCATGATAAACATAAAAAAAAACATTAAATAAACAGAAGTAAACATTAAAAGCATTTTTAAAGTCCCATTCAATGGTGAAAATATTTCTAATAATAATAGCCCTTATTGAATTTCACGTGTTTTAAATAATTTCACACATATTAAATAATTTAATCCTAAGAACTCCACGAGCGAAGTACTATCTTCTCCCTTTGACAAGTGGAAAATGTGACTGAGAGAAGCTAAGTAAACTTGCCCAAAATCACACAGGTAGTAAGAGGTAGAGCTGGGATAGGAACCCAGGCACAATGGCCTCAAAGTCCATACTTTTAACTAGCATGCCATAATGCCTTGAAAATTATCCAATACCGCTGAACTTCCATTGCCTGTGTAGACCATGTACTCCTGGATTGAGTGTGGATTCTGTCTAGTCCTATTTGAGCAGAATCTGTGTAGGCCCTAGAATCTATGTCCTAGGGACGCTTTACCCTGAGGTCCCCACATCCGTTTCAGTTGTAGAATCATCCTCAGCAGATTTCTGAACAGAATCTGTTATTCACACTACTGAAGTATTTACCCCTTGAGCCTAGTGAGGACTAATCCTACTGCCATGTTCTCTCTTGGAAAAAACTAACCCTTTTCAGCTTTTGGATTTTCTATACTCTAAGAACTTACTTCACATGAATGGGATGGAACTCTTTCCTCTGTCACACTGATTTCTGTGGTGGAGATCCATGGCAAAACTACCCACTCTTCCAGGCTACATTTCTTCTACTCTTTTCAGGAAGGTTCCCTTAGTTTTATAAATCCTATCCTGACCCTCACAGTGATTCCTTTCCTTCTCAAAAACCTGCAAGCAGCCCTGTTTGGTGGGACTGGCTGCTCTCTCTCTATTACTTCCCCTTGATTTAGGGCTCAGACATTGGTTTTTTCCCTAACAGATTCTATTTTTGTTTTGGGAAGGCTCCCACAGGCAGAAATATGAAGCCAAGGAGTTATTGAATTATCAAACCACCAACTGTTCACCTAACCTTGCCCACCTTCACCTCCATTGGATGAATTCATTCTCTCCCATTACCCCACATGGACTTAGGGTCAATCACTTTGGTCCTCCCTCATTCATTTTAGTGTTTCTCCTTTTTCTGTGCTTCTCTTCTGAGATTTAACTCTAGAAATTCTTGGTTCCCTAGGGCTCAGGAGATACAAAAATCTTTACCTGGACACTGACTTAATAATACGTGAAAGCATCTATTCTAATTGCCCAAGTTCTTGACTTAAAAGTCTATTCAGTTTTTCTGTAACCACTTTGACTAGCTTTCCTGTCCTTAAAGGGAATATCTCCAAGAGCACCTGCAGTTACTCAGTTATCTCCTGGGCTTGTGCTCCCTCTGGGAACATTACTCTAGTTTCCTCTGTTAGATTTAAAAAAAAAAATTTTTTTTAATGTTTATTTTTGAGAGAGAGAGAGAGACAGAGTACGAGTGGGTGAGAAGCAGAGGTGGGGTGGGGGGACACAGAATCTGAAGCAGGCTCCAGATTCTGAGCTGTCAGCAAAGAGCCCTATGTGGGGCTTAAACCCACGAACCATGAGATCATGACCTGAGCTGAAGTCAGACGCTTAACCGACTGAGCCACCCAGGCACCCCGAGTGGGATTTTTTATTTGTTTGTTTTAGTTTTATACCTTTTTGAAGGTAAGGAGAGTTTGCTATCAAGTGGGTCTTTTAAATTTTTATCATGAATGAGTTAAAATGTTTTTTTTTAACTTTCTTAATGTTTATTTATTTTTGAGAGAGACAGAGACAGAATGTGAGTGGGTTAGGGACAGAGAGAGAGGGAGACACAGAATCCGAAGCACGCTCCAGGCTCTGAGCTGTCAGCACAGAGCCCAACGTGGGGCTCGAACCCACGAGCTGGGAGATCATGACCTGAGCTGAACTTGGACTCTCAACCGACGGAGCCACCCAGGTGCCCCAATGAGTTAAACTTTTTATCAAATCATGTGTGTTAATCTATTGGGAAGATCATGTGGAGTCTCTCCTTCCTTTATGTATGTGGCAAATAGTATTACTATTCTTTAATCCTAGAAAATGCTTTAAAACCCTAAGTTTCAGAATATAATGTGGATTCATGATAGTAAGACTATCAGCACAGACATCATGTTGCCATTCTAATACAATCAGGCTTGAAATAAGAAGCAGTAAAGCATACATACACCAAATACAGAACTTTTTCATCTGAATTCTCTCCTGCTAGAGTGAGTTAGTGAAAGAAGTAATTAGATCTGTGGCAGAAGGTCAGCTTGCCCAAGAAGCCAGAATAAACCTCATTCAGGAAGAATATTGAGAATTTTGCCAAGCAAAGAAAGAGGCCCATACATACTTACAGAAAAAAAGAAGCCTCGCTCTCCTGGATGCTTCAAATAATTATGGAATATAAAATACTCTCTTCCTGAAAATGGCTTTGTCTCCTGTGAATATTTTACCTTCTTTTCAACATTAACATCTAATTGTCTATGTCACCCAGTGTTCTAGTTGATGAAGATTGTGTAGATATTTCACATATGTGTAAAATGGTTTCTCATAATTAATTAAAGTTGCATTAAGTAAAGTGTAATTAAGCCACATGGTAAAAAGGTTTTTCAGTAATGAATAGAGAGTGAATGGTTGCTCTGTAAAAAAAAAAAAAAAAAGAATATAATGTGGATTCAATTAACTAAAGTTTCTATATAGCATGGTTGCATTCATGTTTATAGGTGAGATTGGCCTATAATTTTCTTATATTGTCTGATTTGGATAACAATGTTATACCAGCCTTATAAGGGTAGCTTTCTTTTTCTCTTCTCTGCAAGGGTTTATGTAAGATAGAAATGATCTGTTTCTTTTTTCTCCTTTTCTTTATTTTACTATATTTTCCCATCATGATAAGTGTACTCTTTGATTCCCATCACCCATTCCTGCCATCCCTCATCCAGCCACCTCCCCTTTAGTAACCATTAGTTTGTTCTCTCTAGTTAAGAGTCTGTTTCTTGGTTTCTCTCTCCCTTTTTTTCCTTTGGTGGTTTATTTTGTGTCTAAAATTCCACATATGAATGAAATCATATGGTATTTATCTTTCTCTGACTTACTTATTTTGCTTAGCATTATACTCTCTAGCTTCATCCATGTCATTGCAAATGGCAAGATTTCATTTTTTTATAACTGAATATTTCATACACACACACCACATCTTCTTTACCCATTAATCTATTGATGGACACTTGGGCTGCTTCCATAGTTTGGCTATTGTAAATAATGCTACAATAAATATTTGGATGCATGTATCCCTTAGAATTAGTGTTTTATATTTTGGGGGTAAATACCCAGCAGTACAATTACTGGATCATATGGTAGTTCTATTTTTAATTTGTTGAGGAACCTCCATACTATTTTGCACAGTGGCTGCACCAGTTTGCATTCTCACCAGCCATACAAGAGTGTTCCTTTTTCTCCACATCATCACCAACACTTGTTGTTACTTGTGTTTTGGATTTTAGCCATTCTGACAGGTGCGTGGTGATATCTCATTGTAGTTTTGATTTGCATTTCCCTGATAATGAGTGATACTGAGGATCTTTTCCTGTGTCTGTTGGCCATCTGGATGCCTTCTTTGGAGAAATGTCTGTTCATGTCTTCTGTCCATTTTTAAATTGGATTATTCATTTTTGGGGTATTGAGTTGTATCAGTTCCTTATACATTTTGGATACTAACCCTTTATCAGATATGTCATTTGCAAATATCTTCTCTCATTCCATAGGTTGCCTTTTAGTTTTGTTGATTGTTTCCTTCATTGTGCTGAAACTTTTTTATGTTGATGTAGTCCCAATAGTTTATTTTTACTTTTAGTTTCCTTGCCTCAGGAGACATACCTAGAAAAATGTTGCTACAGCCAATGTCAGAGAAAGTACTGCCTTTCAGATCTTTCCAAGGATTTTTATGATTTTGGGTCTCACATGTAGGTCTTATTTATTTATTTATTTATTTATATTTAATTTTGTTTCTAGGTTTAATTTATTAGAACCATTAGAGGTATTTTAAGTATTATGGAAAGCTTTTTTTTTTATTTTATTTTACATCCAGGTTAGTTAGCATATAGTGCAACAATGATTTCAGGAGTAGATTCCTTAATGCCCCTTACCCTTTTAGCACATCCCCCCCTCCCACAACCCCTCCAGTAACCCTCTATTTGTTCTCCATATTTAAGAATCTCTTCTGTATTGTCCCCCTCCCTGTTTTTATGTTACTTTGCTTCCCTTCCCTTGTGTTCATCTGTTTTGTCTCTTAAAGTCCTCATATGAGTGAAGTAATATGATTTTTGTCTTTCTCCAACTGACTAATTTCACTTAGCATAATACCCTCCTGTTCCATCCACATTGTTGCAAAAGGCAAGATTTCACTCTTTTTGATTGACAAGTAATACTCCGTTGTACATATATATACCACATCTTCTTTATCCACTCATATGTTGATGGACATTTGGGCTCTTTCCATACTTTGGCTATTGTCAATAGCGCCGCTATAAACATTGGGGTGCATGTGCCCCTTTGAAACAGCATACCTGTATCCCTTGGATAAATACCTAATAGTGCAACTGCTGGGTCATAGGGTAGTTCTATTTTTAATTTTTTTTTAATGTTTATTTATTTTTGGGACAGAGAGAGACAGAGCATGAATGGGGGAGGGGCAGAGAGAGAGGGAGACACAGAATCAGAAGCAGGCTCCAGGCTCTGAGCCATCAGCCCAGAGCCCGACACGGGGCTCGAACTCACGGACCGCAAGATCGTGACCTGAGCTGAAGTCGGACGCTTAACCGACTGAGCCACCCAGGCGCCCCTATTTTTAATTTTTTGAGGAACCTCCATACTGTTTTCCAGAGCGGCTGCACCAGTTTGCATTCATCTGCAGTGCAAAAGAGATCCTCTCTCTCTGCATCCTCGTCAGCCTCTGTTGTTGCCTGAGTTGTTAATGTTAGTCATTCTGACAGGTGTGAGGTAGTATCTCATTGTGGGTTTGGTTTGTATTTCCCTGATAACGAATGATGTTGAGCATTTTTTCATCACATTTAGATCTTTATTCCATTTTGGGTTTATTTTTGTGTATTAAATAGTCCAGTTTCATTTTTTTGTATGTAGGTGTCCAGTTTCCCCAGCACTATTTATTGAAGATACTGTCTTTTCCCCATTATGTAGTCATTCCTCCTTTGTCAAACATTGACCATATAACTGTGGATTTATTTTTGAATTTTCTACTCTACTCCACTGATCTCCATGTCTCTTTATATGACAGAACCATACTGTTTTAATTACTACCACTTTGGAATATAACTGGAAATCTTGAATTGTGATACCTCTAGTCTTGTTTTTCTTTTTCAAGATTGCTTTGACTATTCAAGGTCTTTGTGGTTCCTTACAAATTTTAGGATTGTTTGTTCTAGTTCTGTGAAAAGTGCTGTTGGTATTTTGATAGGGATTGCATTAAATCTGTAGATTTCTTTGGGTAGTTTAGACATTTTAAGAATATTTTTTTCTTCCAACACATAAGCATGGAATGTCTTTCCATTTCTTTGTGTCATCTTGAATTTCTTTCATCAGTGTTTTATAGTTTTCAGAATACAGGCTTTTCACCTGTTTGATTAGGTTTATTCTTAGGTATTATTTTTGGTACAAACGTAAATGGGATTTTTTTTAAAATTTTTTTAATGTTTATTTATTTTTTAGAGAGACAGAGACAGGATGTGAGTGGGTTAGGGGCAGAGAGAGAGGGAGACACAGAGTCTGAAGCAGGCTCCAGGCTCTGAGCTGTCAGCACAGAGCCTGACGTGGGGCTCGAACTCACGGACTGTGAGATCATGACCTGAGCCGAAGTCGGACGCTCAACTGACTGAGCCACCCAGGCGCCCCTGGGATTGTTTCTTAATTTCACTTTCTCCTGCTTCATTATTAGTGTATAGGATTTCTTTACATTGATTTTGAATCCTGCAAATTTACTGAATTCATTTATCAGTTCTAGTAAGTAGTTTTTTTGTGTAGTCTTTAGGGTTTTCTATATATATTATCATGTCATCTATAAATAGAGTTTTACTTCTTCCTTACCAGTTGGGATGCCTTTTATTTCTCCGTGTTGTTTAATTGCTATGCTCGAACTTCCAGTACTATTTTGAATAGAAGTAGTGAGAGTGGACTTCCTTGTCTTGTTCCTGACCTTAGGAGAAAAGCTTTCAGTGTTTGACCATTGAGTATGATTTTGGCTGTGGAGATTTCAGATCAGGGCTTTATTATGTTGAGGTATGTTCCCTGTAGACTTGCTTTGCAAAAGGTTTTTATCATGAATGGATACTATACTTTTTGAATGGTTTTTCTTCATATATTAAAATGATCATATGGTTTTTATCTTTTCTTTTGCTGATCTGACATACCACATTGATTGTTCTTCCTTTTATCCTGGGAATAAAATCTCCTTGATCATGGTGTATGATTTTTTTTAATGTATTGTTGGATTTGGTTTGCTAATATTTTGTTGAGGGCTTTTACATGCATATTCATGAGAGATATGGCCTGTAGTTCTCTTTTTCTGTAGTGTCTTTATCTTGTTTTGTATCAGAGTGATACTTGCCTCATCAGAATGAATTTGGAAGTTTTCCTTCCTTTTCTATTTTTTGGAATAGTTTGAGAAGAATAGGTATTGACCTTCTTTACATGTTTGATAGAATTCGCCTCTGAAGCTCTCTGGTCCTGGACTTTTGTTTTGGGGGATTTTTTTTTTTTTAATTACTGATTCAGTTTCATTGCTGATAATTGGTCTGTTCAAATTATCTATTTCTTCTTGTTTCAGTTTTAGTAATTTATATGTTTCTAGGAATTTATCCATTTCTTCTAGGTTTTCCAATTTGTTAGCATATAGGTTTTCATAATATTTTGTTACAGTTATTTCTATTTCTGTGGTGTTGGTTGTTATTTCTCCTCTTTCATTAATGATTTTGTTTATTTGGGTCCTCACTTTTTTTAAATTTTATTTTATTCTTTTTTTATGAGTCTGGCTAGAGGTATATCGATTTTGTTGATCTATAAAAAAAAAAAAAAACCAGCTCCTGGTTTCATTGATCACTTCTACTGTTTTTGTTTTGTTTTGTTTTGTTTTGTTTTGTTTTAGTTTCTTTGTCATTTATTTCTTAAAAATCTTTTTAAAGGATTTTATATTTTAATTAATCTCTATACCCATCTTGGGGCTTGAACTCACAACCCTGAGATCAAGAGTCACACACTTTTCTGACTCAGCCAGCCAGGCACCACTTTAATATTTATTTCTGCTCTAATCTTTATTATTCCCTTCCTTTACCTGGGTTTGGGTTTTGTTTGTTCTTCTTTTTCTAGCCACTTTAGGTGCAAGGTTAGGGTGTTTATTTGAGTTGTTTCTTGCTTCTTGATATAGACGTATATGGCTGTAAACTTCCCTTTTAGAGCCATTTTTGCTGTATCCCAAAGATATCAGACCATTGCATTTTGATTTTCATTTGTTTCTATGTCATGTTTTATTTTTTCTTTGATTTCTTGGTAGACCCATTTCTTACTTAGTAGCATGTTATTTAACCTCCATGTATTTTTGCTCTTTCCGGATTTTTTCTTGTGGTTGATTTCTAGTTTTGTAGTGTTGTGGTCAGAAAAGATGCCTGATGTTTTTGAATTTGTTGAGGCTTGTTTTGTGGCCTAATATGTGTTCTATTCTGGAGAATGTTCTGTGTGCACTTGAAAAGTACGTGTATTCTGCTGTTTTAGGATGTAATGTTCTGAATATATCTGTTAAATCCATCTGGTCCAGTGTGTCATTCAAAGCCACTGTTTCCTTGTTGATTTTCTGTTTGGATTATCCATCCATCGATGTAAGTGGGGGGTGTTAAAATTCCTTACAATTACTGTATTACTATCGATTATTTCCTTTATGTTTTTTATTAGCTGATTTATGTATTTGAATGCATAAATACTTACAATTGTTATATCCTCTTGTTGGATTGTCCCCTTTATTATACAATGTTTTTGTCTCTTGTTACAGTTTTTTTTTTAAAGTCAATTTTGTCTGATGTAAGTATTACTACTCCAGGTTTCTTTTGACTTCCATTTGCATGACAAATGTTTCTCCATCCCCTCACTTTGGATCTGCAGATGCCTTTTGGTCTGAAATGAGTCTTGTAGGCAGCATATAGATGGATCTCTGTCACCCTATGTTGTTTGATTGGACCATTTAGTCCATTTACATTCAAAGTAATTATTGATAGATATGTACTGATTGCCATTTTGTTAAGTGTTTTGTGGTTGTTTCCATAGATTTTCTCCGATTTTTTCTTCTCTTGCTCTCTTTCATGGTTTGTTGGCTTTCTTTAGTGATATATTTGGATTCCTACTCCTTATTTGCAGATCTATTACTGGGTTTTGATTCTTGGTTTGGATATAACATCTTCTGTATATAGCAGTCTATATTAAGTTGATGGTCACTTAAGTCTAAACCCATTTTTTTCCCCCCAGGGGTAGAATTTAGTGATTCATCACTTACATACAATATCCAGTACTCATCACAAGTGCCCTCCTTAATACCCATCACCCATTTAGCCTATCTGCCACCCACCTCCCTCCATCAACCTTCAATTTTTTCTCTATACTTGAGAGTCTCTTATGGTTTGCCTCTTTCCCCACCCTCTTCCCCTATGTTCAGCTTTTTTGTTTCTTAACTTCCACATACGAGTGAAATCATACAATATGTGTTTTTCTCTGATTTGATTTGCTTAGCATAATACACTCTAGCTTCATCCATGTATCCACATTGTTGCATATGGCAAGATTTCATTCTTTTTTAGAATTTTTTATTACATTTTTTTACTGTTTATTTATGTTTAAATTTTTTTTAAGTTTACTTATTTTTCACAGAGAGAGAGAGAGAGAGAGCGCATGGGTGAGGGAGGGGCAGAGAGAGGGAGATACAGAATCTGAAGCAGGCTCCAGGCTCTGAGCTGTCAACACAGAGCCCAATATGGGGCTTCAACTCACAAACCATGAGATTATGACCTGAGCTGAAGTTAGATGCGTAACTGACTGAACCACCCAGGTCACCCAGATTGTTGACATTTTAATTACTATGTGTCTTGGTGTGGACATCCTTGGGTTGAATTTGTGGGGAGGATCTTTATGCCTTCTGAATCTGGATATCTATTTCCTTACCCAGATTAGGGAAGTTTTCAGCTATTATTTCTTCAAATAAAATTCTGCCCCCTTTTCTTCTTCTGAGAACACGATAATGCAAATGTTTTTATGCTTAATGGAATTGCTGAGTTCCCTAAGACTGTCCTCAATTTGCATAATTTTCTTTCCTCTCCTTCGCTCATTACTTTCCATTACTTCTGCCTTCTAGGTCATTAATTAATTCCTCTGCTTTACCTACCCTGTTATTTATTCTACCAAGTGTATTTTTATTTTCATTTATTGTGTTCTTGCCTTCTGATTGGCTGTTTATCTCTGTGTGAAGGGGTCTTACTGATGTCCTATGCTCTTTTCTCAAGTCCAGGGAGTATCTTTATAATCATTAAATTCTCTATCAGACATATTATTTATATCCAGTTTGCTTAGATATCTTACTGTGGTTTTGTTCTGTCCTTTCATTTGGGAGATATTTATTTGCCTTCTCACTTTTTCCTCTTCATCGTGTCTGTTCTTCCATGTTAGGAAAATCAGCGACTTCTCTTACTCTTAACAATAATAGCCTTATGAAGAAGAGGTACTGAAGTGCCCTGCAGTGCAGTGTCCCTTCTTCCCTAGGGCCTGGGGCTTCAGGGAATGCCTCCTATGTGTGTTGCCTATGTGCTCTTCTGTTGGGTCTTGGCCTCTTTTTTTCTTCAGTCCAGTTGTCTGCAAAGTCTGTCTTTGCCTATTGTGGGCAGTATTTGGTCCCCAGCAGGAGTGGGATGCATTTTAACAAGGTGTGCAGTTGTCTTCTTGCAAAATGAAATGTGCCCCTGCTGCTGCAGGAACCGAGGCCCTGCAAGACCTGTGGGTCCAGAGATGGGGTAGACAGGGTTTGGGCCGATCTTCTAGGGGAGGGGCCCTGCATGACTGGGAAGGGAAGATCTGGAGAGCTGAGGGGTTGGGGGCTTGGTGCAGACAAGTTATGTCGTATAAGCATAGCACTGTTCCCCACAGATGGCCGTTGTTTATGCTGGGGGAAGGGGAGGGAAATGGCACCTGCCTGCTCCTTTGTTCTTGGAGGGGTCTTTCCATGATCCTTGTCTCTCTGGGCCACACTCTGATATAAGCAAATCACTCTGCCTCCTGTCCACACCCTGCGTTTTTCAAACTGCTCGTTCTATGTTATATCTGCATGGGCTGTTGATTGTGCTCTCTCTCCCTGAGCCCAAGGCTGGAGCCTGCTAATTTTTAAAATTACAGGTTTTAAGACCCTCCTGGTTGTAAGAGCTCATGAAATTCGGCCCCTCTCTCTTTCAAAGGCAATGTTATGGGGATTTGTCCCCCTTGTCGGTTGGCTCCGCAGTGTGAGAGTCTGTTTTACAGACTTGTCTGCACCACCAGCTCCCTCTCCACCAAGTATGGCTTTGGTCTGTTTTGCTCCTAGACCATGTCTTCACTCTTCCAACCTTCTTCAATGTGGCCTCTTCTCTACCTGTAGTTGTGGAGTTTGTTCCGCTAGTCTTCAGGTCATTATCTAGGTTAGTTGCACTGCTGTGAGTATTGTCTAGTTGTATCCAGGGGGGGAGGCAAGCTTAGGGTCCTCCTACTCCCTCTTCACAACCAACCAGAAATAACCTGTTTCATGAAAGATTGATGAATCTCTCCTGTGACTTATCTGGGTCCTAGTGCCTTTAAGAGATTGAAATGTTTAACAACCAGTTCAATTTTATTGATACTATTGGGTGAATCAGGTTTTAAATTTCTTCTTCAGCCAACTTGAAAATTTTTCTAAAAATATGTCTATATTATTAATTTTTAAAATGTCATAACATTTTCATGTGTTTTTTTTAATTAAAAAAAATCTGTTCTTTATCTGTACTTATGGCCCTTTTCCATTCCTAATATTAATTTGTGCCTACTCTCTTTTTTCCTTAGGAAGGCTTTTAAATTTTTTTTTTAACGTTTATTTATTTTTGAGACAGAGAGAGACAGAGCATGAACAGGGGAGGGGCAGAGAGAGAGGGAGACACAGAATCTGAAACAGGCTCCAGGCTCTGAGCTGTCAGCTCAGAGCCCGACGCGGGGCTCGAACTCACGGACCGCGAGATCATGACCTGAGCCGAAGTCGGACGCTTAACCGACTGAGCCACCCAGGCGCCCCTAGGAAGGCTTTTAAAGCTTTTTTCTATTTGCCACTCTTTTAAGAGAAGCAGGTTTTGATTTTGCAGCTTAACTCTATTTTAAAATTCTTTGATCATTGTTTATTTAATTTCTCCATTGCCTTTATTTCCTTCTTCCAACTTTTGAAATTCTTTTCTGACTTCTTAAGTCGACTGCTTTTTGTTTTATAATAAATGCATTTCAAACTATGAGTTTTCACTTAAGTACTTGGTTAATGACTCTATAGGTTTTGATAGATAGTGTTCTAAAGATAAATTTTCAAAAGTTTACTAATTTCCTTAGAACTTATCCTATTTTATGTCATCTGTTTTTTAAAAATTTTTTATATACATTTATTTTTGATAGAGAGAGACAGAGCACAAGTGGGGGAGGGGCAGAGAGAGAAGGAGACACAGAATCCGAAGCAGGCTCCAGGCTCTGCACTGTCAGCTCAGAGCCCGATGTGGGGCTCCAACCCACAAACCGCGAGATCATGACCTGAACCGAAGTCGGAGGCTTAACTGACTGAGCCACCCAGGTGCCCCTTACGTTATCTGTTTACCAGGATTTTATCCCCACTTGCTTTTTCTACTTTTATTCTTTGCTCCTTTTGTTTTTCTTAATTCTCATGGTTTCCTTTAAAAGGTGCTCTTAAATTTTTAACATGTAACTTAGTTTTACATTTCTCCATCAAGTTCTAAGGTTAATTATTAATTCTGTTCTCTTCCAAAAGCAACAAAAATATTTACAATTTTTTAAAGTGTATATTTTGAGAGAGAGAGAGAGAGAGAGAGAGAGAGACAGAGAGTGCACACGAGTGAGCATGAGTTAGGGAGGGGCAGAGCGGGAGGGAGAGAGAGAATCTCAAGCAGGTTCCTCTCTGTCAACACAGAGCCCAACATGGGGTTGATCTCACAAATTGCAAGATCATGACCTGAGCCAAAACCCAGAGTCAGATGCTTAACAGACTGAGTCAACCAGTTGCCCCAAATAATTTTTTATTTCAAGTTGAAACACCTTGCCGTCAGCTTTCCTCATTATCTAGAATTTTAATTCTGATTTTTCTAAATATATCCATGGAAATTATTGTGGTTATTTTTTTTCACACTCAGTACTTCATTTAGTTTAACTGTGTTTTTCAAATGTGAATTTCCTTCCCTCCTTCTTTGAATCAGTTTTATGGCTGATGTATATTCTTCAGTAGTGACATTTCTTCACAAATGTCAGTGAGGAGTAAACTCTTATTTTTTCAGAATTGAATACATGTTGAATTTTCTTTCTTCTTGAATGATACTTCATTATGTATAGAATTCTAGGTTATGAGTTCTTTAGGTACATAAGAGATATTTTCCCACTACCTTTTGGCATTTATTTTTGCTGATGATATCTCTGCTACTAAGCTGATTGCCGGTTGTTTTTTTTTATTTTTTTGGTAGGTAATCTGACATTAAAAAAAAAAAAGTAGAGGGGCATCTGGCTGGCTCAGTCAGTGGAGCATGTGACTCATGATCTCAGGGCTGTAAGTTTGAGCCCAACGTGGGTATAGAGATTGCTTAAAAATAAAATCTTAAAAAAGAAAGAATAGAATTTATTTTTTAGAGTAATTTCGGGTCCACAGAAAAATTAAACAGAAGGTACAGCAATTTCTCATATGCCTCCTGCCCCTATACACATGTGTCTCCCTCATTATTAATACCCCCCCCAAAGAACTATAAAGAGTAAAAAGTGAATCTCCTCTTTTCCCTACACCGTTGCCCTTTTCAACTTGCCAGTTTTCACTCTGTTTCATTGTTATCAGTTTGGTGTGCATCCTTCCTGAACTCTCTTTCTACACACACACACACACACACACACACAGTGTAACAGTGCATCTATATAATAATACAAATGTAAATACACATTCATATATATGTGATTGTGATAGTCAGTTCTATGCATTAATTTGGCTAGGCTATATAGTTCCAAGTTATTCCATCAACACTTACCTAGGTGTTGCTTTGAGGGTGTTTTGTAGATGTGATTAAAGTTCATAACCAGTTGATTTTAAGGAAGGAAGATTATCCTAGATAATCTGGGTGGACCTGATTCAGTTATTTAAAAGGTCGTGAGAACAGAAGACCTGCATCTTCCCTGAAGAAGAAATTCTGTCTAGAGGAAGCAGTTTCAGTTTGTGCCTGACAGTTGCAGACAGTTCCCTTCCTGATGGCCTGCCCTATGATTTTCCGGCTTGCCTAGCCAGCACTGATAATTGCATAAGCCAAGTCCTTGCAATAAATCTCTTATTATGTATTTCTTACTGATTCTGTTTCTCCAGTTGAGCCATGATTGACATATATATTTCTGTAACTTGCTTTTTCACTAATAAAATGTCTTAGAGACGGCATTATATTTAACTGCTGAATAATAGCATGTAATATGACTATAATGTGTCTCATCTGATCATCCTATTATTGGTGGGTATTTTAGTTGTTTAGATTCAAATTTAAATCAGATTCAAACTTATTTTCATTGGCTACTTTGGAAATTTGCTTTGTTGACTTCTTGTATCCAGTATTGCTATAATAAAATCTAATACAAATCAGGTTCTGCTCCTTTGCTGATAATTATTTTTCTCCTTTGAAGGCTTTTAAGATATTATTCTTTTCCTGTAATATTTCATAAGAACATATTATTGGGGAGGAAAAAAATTTCCTCTTCCCTTCAATATTATTTGGCTGGTCTAATAATTAAATTACCATATGACAGATAAGCAGGAAAAAACAAATTTAATTACATATGTATGAGGAGCACCATGAAAATATGATACTCAGGGGCAAGCTGAGGAGTTGCTGCGTATAGACCATCTTGAGCTAAGGAATGGGATAGGAGCCTGGGGCTTCAGAGGGGAGGAGGTGATTCACAGCACAATAAGGAGAGCAGATTTTTGGTAATTAAGTGTTTGCCCTACCATACAGATATAGCATTCAGATAAAAAAAAATATCTCTGATAACAGCTGTTTTTCTGGGCCAGATTCCCATCTAAATTCTTTTAGGTAGTCAAGGGAACACTAAAAGCTTTTCCCGAGTTTTCTGGGTCTTGACTGTTTTCAGCTTAAAATTGTTCATATGACAAAGTGACACTCTGGGGAGACTTGTTTGAACCCTTTTAATATCTATGGTCATTTTTCATCTTGCTTCATTTTTAATAGTTCCTTTAAATCTGGAGACTGACTTCTTTTGATGGTCTCCTGTCATTACTTTTATTGTTTGTGTGCAGCCCTCTTTCTCCATCTTCTCTCCTTGGAACTCCAATTCGATGGATGCAAGACTTTCTGGGACGTTCTTCCAAGCCTTAACTTTTATTTCATATTTTCTACCCATTCATTCTGTTGGACTGCATTTAGGGCCAGGTAATCAGTTTGATCTTCCAGCTCACTAACAGGTTCTTTAGTTGTGTCCATTCTATCATTCAGCTGACATACTTTTTATTTTAATAATAATATATTTATTTTTAAGATCTACAATTGCAGTTTTATAATACCTGTTATCTTTTCATAGTTATGATGTTCTTCCATGGATATTGATTTCATTTTTATTAAAGCCTCAATTTGTTTGCTCTATTAAGCATTTTTCCCCTCCAGTATTAGTTCCATTAATGAAGTTTGGTACATCTCTTTTATGATACTGATTTTCCTCCTATATCTGGCAATTTTTGGTTTGGGTACCGTATTTGTCAAGCTCTGTCTCCAATGATGGGGAGAAGGAACAGGATATGTTACTGGATGAGGAACACTAGGCATTCGTTCCATAACCTTAGAGAGGAACGCTTTGTTCTGCTTGAGTGACACCATTCACACGGGACACTTCCCTGCATTCCCCCACCCTCCACCCCCCAGCTTACCTGTCCACAGTCACTTCTCCAACCTGGAGCAGATGCCTCAGCTTCTTGCTCCTTGACAATGAGTAAGAAGGTCTTTGCAGTAGGAGGAAATGAGTCCATGCATCTAGCATCTGCATCCATCTTCTCTGAGTTTAGAAACTTACAGAGCATCCAGTTGCACAGCAGTTCTTTCCTGTGTATATTTTTGCCATGGCTTATCCCTCAGTCAGTCATCTCCTTTCTGTCTCTTAGAAATGCCTCAGAAATTTTTGTTCTCTCTTGCTCTCCAGCACTGTTATAGATTTTGGGTTTTTTCCCTGTCATTTCTAGGGATTTGGGGTAAGAGGGAAGATGGAAGAGTGTTTGTAGGGGTGCCTGGGTAGCTCAGTAGGTTAAGCTTTTGACTCTTGATTTCAGGTCGGGTCATGATCTTACAGTTGTGGGATCGAGCCTTGTGTTGGGCTCCACTCTGAATGGGAGATTCTCTCCCTCTCCCTTTGCCGCTCCCCTGCCTTGTAATCTTGATTTTATCTCTTCACTGTATTGCCATTAAATATTTGGGAAGATTTAAGTTAATTTGCCAATTACTTTGGGAAAAACCATACCTTTTTAAAAAAATAATAGTAATTATTTGAGAGTTAAAAATAAATGATTGATTAGTAATCTAGCAATTAATTTTTTTAACAATACCCTATTCCCTTTTGTCAACCAAGTTCGCACATAGCACCATTAAATTTGCTGAAAGTTACAAAGGAAAGAATATCAGGTGTCTTGTTATGGACAATGTAATAAAAGAAAGCTCTAAGGAAATGGTTAAAAAATTGTAAGATCAGAGGCTAAGGGAAAAGCCAAGGAGGAATAAGATGTGTGTTCATGTATATGTGTTCACACACTTTTATTAGGATGCCTCATTAAGAGAAAGAGTTTCTGGAGAGGTGATTTGGAATGCAAAATCACCATCACAGAAAATGGAGTATAAAATTTCAAAGCATTAATCAATGAGGAAATCTATTTTGGGAGTATGAAAACAGCAGGTATATTTCTGCTGTGATTTCCATTGATAATAGGAGCTATATTTAAAGACTGCGTGTACCCACTGACCTTAAATTCTTAAAAGAAGATGCGTGCTTGTGTTTTCTTGGTCAGGAGAGCCCTAATTCAAATGAGTTTCTACAATAAGGAAAGGTAATTCTTTGGCTGCTTCATCATGAGCCTCAGTTGACTCTTGGCCCAAGATTTAATTGGCTCTGGGTTCGTATTGATGCTCTGCATGTTTTTCCTATCAACCACTTTTGTTTGTGGATTAGATTTCTTCTTTCCCCCCTCTCTTTGTCTTTGCTTTTGGTTTTGGATTAAGACTGATATTTCTACTGTATGTGATCACTGTAATAGTGGCTTGTTTGATTTGCTAGGCATTTGGCTTTGTACCTGAAGCTTTAAATTGTGAGCTTCGTGTTGTTGTGCTAACAGCATAGTAAAGACAAAGAGGTCTTGGATTGTTCATTAGTGTCATTTTGGTACCCTAAGAATGTTTCTGGACATGTGGAATAAGTGTCCAAAACAAGATCATCAATGATGTCTCAGGGATACATCATAAGTATTTCTATGTATAATTCTCTTTTTATGCTGATGTTTAACAAATATTAAATGTATATTCGGGACCAAATATTGTAGTCCAGCTTGGAAAAAAAAACCTTTCCTTGTATAGGCTGATGTAAAGTTTCTTTCTTTTCGTCTTCCATCCATTATTAAGATTAAAGCACACTTACAAAAGCAAGACCACAATGGACATCTTTCAACTTACTAGAGTATATTGATAGATTCAGACACTTCAATTGCATAGTGATAATATATAACAAGAATGTGAATTCTATTTTGTTTCTTGCATCTTGAAGGGTGAAATCCTTATATTTGTTAACAGGACAGATTGAATTCTTAACTCTCTGTAACACAAAATTTAATAAAGGCACATTTTGTATGGTTCAAAACCATTTTCCTTATTACACTATAGATGATGTGTACTCATTTGCTGCATAAAAGAGAAGAGATATCAGGATTGGGTAAGATTATTATCTTTCTTTGCTGTAACGTGTTTTTATACCAAGGAGAAATATGTGACATGTGAACTTTAGTTTTCTCTAATTGATCACATCTTACATCAGTTCACTTCTTTCTCACATTCCCTGCTCCATTCTGCAACATGGTATCGAGGAGTCAGGACATTTGTAGTTGAATTTCCAAAATACGATATTTGTCAGCAATAAATGCACATTAAGTGCTTTTTATCAAAGACTTCAAGTGATTGCATCATATTATCAATGTACAGTTGACATTTTTAATTCCTGTTGTAACAATGCATTTGAACTCAAATGTAGATGCTAAAGAAGAATAATCTCTAAGATTTCTTTTCCCTTCAGGAATGAGGGAAGGAAAGATTTCTCAGAGACTCTAGCCCACATATTATTAATGAAACAGTTAACACTGTATCAACTTAGCGTTGCTTCTTTTTTTTTAATTTCTTAAATGTTTTATTATTTATTTTTGAGAGAGAGTTAGAGAGAGAGAGCGCGCGCACACGCGCACACACACACACACACACACACACACACACAAGCGGGGGAGGGGCAGAGAGAGAGGGCGACACAGGATTAGAAGCAGGTCCAGGCTCTGAGCTGTCAGTGAGGAGCCTGACATGGGGCTCAAACTCATGAAGCGTGAGATCGTGATCCGAGCTGAAGTCAGACGCTTAACCGACTGAGCTACCCAGGCACCCCAGCGTTGCTTCTTTTAACACAGTTGTATTTTAACGTAGTTGTTCGTTGTAAACCTTACCACAAAAATTTTCAATTTTTCTCTAACTTTGCTTTTGAATAAATTGCAATACCAATTTATTACTTTACCCTGGGAGTTATATAAAGCAGGCAAAGTTTTCTTTTGCGGACTAACCTTCTTCCTTTGTAATAACGTTATGTTGGAAGTCACAGTTTTACATTTTAAGAGATTTCAGTGCAGTGGTTCTTCATGTTTTGGGATGTGAATATCTGATGAAAGCCATGTGACCTCTTCACAGGGAAAATGTGCATGTGCACATATGTTCATGGTTTTGCCTGTTTTTAGGAGCTCATGACTCCCTGGGTTTCATTTTTGACTTAGTAGTTTCAGAGCAGAATAGATTCTTTGATGGTCACTTTGCCAGTACTGCAAATGGGACACCATTGTGATTAAACCCCTATTTTTAAATTTTTTTAATGTTTATTTATTTTTGAGAGAGAGACAGCATGAATGGGCAAGGAACAGAGAGAGAGAGAGGGAGACACAGAATCCAAAGCAGGCTCCAGGCTCTGAGCTGTCAGCACAGAGCCCAACGCGGGGCTTGAAACCACAAACCGTGAGATCATGCCTGAACCTAAGTCAGACACTCCACCAACTAAGCCACCCTGGTGCCCCAAACCCCTATTAAAAAAAATTTACTGTGTGGAATTTGCACATGTAATACTAATTGTGACAAACCAGAGTCTGTAAGCAGTAATGTCAGACTAAAAAAAAAAAAATGAGGCTGCTTAGTTCAATCCCTGTTAATATAACCTAGGACAAGAAGACAGGAAGTTGTGTTTGTGTCGTTGGTAGCAATACATCCAGCCCTTACATTCAGTTACCTGGGGGTAGCATCGTGCACCAGTTAGTGGCATGGGCTCTGTAGTCAGGCACCTGTGTTCACCTCCCAGCTGGGTGACATCTTGCATGTGTAACTTTGGGCAAGTTACGTGGGGACCAACCAGAGTCCTTGCTTCTAAGGAGTGTAAAACAGTGCTAGCACCTTGTACAAACTCAATAAATGCACAGTGCACCACAGGATAACTATGCCAGTATTTATAATATATAGAAAGCAATTGTTTTGGTTATGCCTTTCTGATCTCTACTCTTGTGCCAGTTCAGTGAAAAGGACTCATCTAGAAAGAGTTTCTTAGACTTTCCTGTGGTGTCCTGACTGAGCTGTCTGCCTCCAGCACAATCCCTGGGAAAGATGGGGTACAGTAAGGACAGATGGGTCCCCACATGCAGCCATGCTGGCAAGCTCCTAGAACATGGGTAATCTGCGGTGCTTTTCAGGTCTTCAGACTAAGGGTATGAAGCATTCTGCCTTCCCTTTCTGCAGTTTGTAGTCTGAATTTGAATGTTTGGTGATCCTTATTCTAATTATATATATACACATATTGTACTAATGAAGAAAATATTCATGATAAAGTGAACCACTGGTGTGAAATGAAAAATAGACAAACTTTAAAATGAAAATAAATATGAATTAGATCTTGAGCTGTGTAGCACTTTTAAGTTAAAAGCCATACAGAAGTGAAATGATAGGGATTTGATTTTGCTTTCTTTCTTGGATCTTTATGCAGTATTTCTATGTATTTTTAGTACCTAAAAAGCATAAACTACAACTTATACTTCACCAATCACATCTGAGAGCTAGTAAGAATCCGTCATTAACACAAATTGGTTAGCTAACCTGTAAAGAATATTTTGAAGCACTTGGTCTGATTTTGCCATTGGAACTAAGTCAGCTAAGACCTCTATTTTTGACAGTTATGTTCAATATGGAAATAATATTTGCAGGACTTTCAAACATTTGTCAATTACCACTGATGTTTTTAACAGAGCTAAAAAATTTTAGAGCTAGTGAAGAGCTAGGGCGTTACCTGGTCTACCTCTTTTATTTTACATAAAATGAGAAGTTATACAAAGGAGAGTTTAAATGGTTTATTCCTACTAATTGGGATCCATTATTCCTACTTTTCTTCTCAATTTTTTTCTTTCTTTTCTTTTCTTTTCTTTTCTTTTTTTAAGCAAAGGAAGTTCTGAAACTCTGGTGACTTGACCTTTGTTTTTACATCATAACTAAATAGATTATACTTCTTGGTTTGCTAACTGTACTTTCCTTTGACTGTTGAGTAGAAATACTTGTCCTGGGTCTATAACCTATTACATTTTCAGTGGCCATCAAAGAAACAGTCCTCATTACCTCGATTGCTGTTTTGTAACTTTTACAGCACTAGCTGTCGATTCATTGACAAAGGAATTACATCTTTGTTAGGTATAAGTGAAAGAAACTTTTTTTTAAAAGTACTTAAAAAATAATTTGTTAAATATATACTGTGGACTCTTACAAAACAACTTAGCTTGTAAGGTCTGGGATGTAGCTTCGCCTTGGGAACATCTGGGACCAAGCCTTGAATGCCATCAAAACTCCTGTGGTTTACCTGTTTTTCTGTCTGCCTTGGCTTCCTTCTTCTAATGCAAATGAATTTTTGTTGAAAAATCTACTAGCAGGTCTAAGTTTAAATCTCCACAGATTCCCAATTCCAGTTCTAAGATTCTGGGAAAGGACACTAATTCGCTTAGCCTGAGTCATGTGCCTACTTATAGACTAATTGGCTGAGGTCAGGAAATGAGTGTTCACAGAAACAACGTCTTGGCTCAAGTAACCACTCTTGGCCCAACCAACTATGTCTCAAAATTGGGGTCACAGTGCCTCTCAGTATAACCATGAATTTTAGGAAAAGGGCAGTTCTTGGAAAAGGGTGCCAGATAAACAATTCTCATGGAGGCCACTATGTGACCAAACGAAATTTGCTCTTCATGGGTTCCTAAATCACCATTCCAATCTCTCCTTTCCCCAGCCATGTTGGAATAGATTAAAAACCTTGAACCAATCTAAAGAACTTGTCTTTAGATTTTACCCACACATCTTTATACTGGTACCAGTATTTTTTATTTTATTTTATTTTATTTTATTTATTTATTGGTTTGTTTGTTTATTTATTTATTTATTTTAGAGAGAGAATAAGCACACATGTGCCCACTTGCACACACAGGCCAGGAACGGGTAGAGGGAGAAGGAGAAAAAATCCCAAGCAGGCTCCATGCTCAGCGTTGAGCTCCCTGCAGGGCTAATCCTACAACCCTGGGATCATAACTTGAGCCAAAATCAAGAGTTGGGTGCTCAACTGCCTGAGCCACCCAAGTGCCCTGGTACCAGGATTTTTTTTATAGTTTTCGTTGTGCAATGGATGATACATATGAAAAAGCATATGCAACACCAATGTAAATTAAGAAGCACAAAAATAAACACCTATGAATCCATGACTTAAGCTGAGGAAATAGTATGTGACAAACATTACCAAAACCCCTGGTATGCACTCTCTGTAGCACCCCTCCAATATCTTACTTAATCTATTAAAGGTTAATATATATTTCCCCTTTTTTGGCAGAAAGACAACAGAAGGTAGTAATCGACATAGGCTCTGGATTAGAATTCTGCCTTTTCCACATCCTACATGCATAAATAAGCTTAGCAAGTTATTTCATTTCCCTGTGCCTCTCTCCATTCTTCATCTGTTAAAAAAAAAAAAGTTCCCATCTCCCAGAATTTGAGGATTATATGAGAAATACAGGATTTTTTGTAATAATGAAAACTTGGAACTGGAAACAATATAATACAAATATTCATTAACAAAAGAAAACCAAATTGGTAGACTCAAACAATTAAGTATAGTGCAATAATTATCATATAGGTATACTATAGCTATAGGTGTAGATATTTCCCTAACAGAAGGCAGGGTTTCTTCTACAACTTATGTGGCTATTTCCCTGGCCCCTCTAATTTGCAGTGGTGGGGCTAGGGCCCAAAACTCAGAGCTTGGAGACTGAGACAGAGGGTCCATGCGTATTACTGAATTTTGCGTTTTTCCTATGGAAGAAAAATGGGCAAACAGGAAACTGGGGACATGAAAAGAGAAGACTCAGGGGAGCCTTGATATGCATGGTCACTGGCCTGGCAGAGTCAAGGTGTGAGTGAAGCAGCCAATAAGGAGATCCTGTGGTAGTGGGGAGGGGAGGGGAAGCAGAATGTTAGTAAACTGCAGCCCATAGTCCAAACCCAGCCCACCACCTAGTTTTGTATAGCTCAGGAGCTAAGAATGGTTTTTTACCTAAAAATGGCTGAGAAATACATTTTTAGAAATAATATTTCCTGACATGTGAAGATTACATGAAATTTCAATTTCAGTGTCCACAGATCACATTCTATTGGAACGTGTCATGTCCATTCATTTGCATAGTGCCTATGACTCCTTTCCCTCATGGCAGGGCTGGGTAGTTGTGACAGAGACCATATGGATCCCAAAGCCAAAAATATTCACTATGTAGCCTTTTACTGAAAAAGTTTGCTGATTCCTGCCTTATGGTATAAACTGTGGGTTTTAGGAAGAGATGCTAAAATTTAATACATGCTCAGCACTTTTGCCCAGTGTAGCTCACAGCTCTTCACATGTATTTAATATAATCCTGTGAATAACACTAAAGGTAGGTACTGTTATTATCCCCCTTTTACCAATGGGAAATTCAGACACTTAGGTAATTTGCCTCGTGTCATACCATTAGCAAGTAGAAAACCTAGGATATGAACCTGGGCTGTCTAATCCCAGAGCAATAATGTGCAATATCTAGTTTAGTTTCATTTCCTGACTGTTAAGTAATTCCTGCCAGTTTCCCTTGGAACATCAGTACTGCTCTGTAAATAGTTGCCTCCTGGGTCTCTCAGTCTTACTGTGGATTAAGGACCTTTTGCTCCTAGCTGCTCTCAGAATTCTCTCTTTTTCTTTGTATTTTGCAAGTTTCACTATGATATGTCCTGGTGTTGACCTGTTTTTGTTGAATTCTCCCCAAAAGAAAGGTCAAGAAGAAATCACAGCCGGGGACTTGCTCAAAATATATATAAGCAATATATTGGAACAAGAACTTAGAACAACAGTCATAAGACTACTGGCTGGGCTTGAGAAAAGTATAGAAGACCCTAGAGAAACCCTTGCTGCAGAGATAAAGGACCTAAAATCACTCTTACTATAGAGAATTGAAGGATTGCCTGTGCCTACCTTTGGGGCAAAGGGTCAGTAGGAAAGGACTGTAGCCTCAGGGAATGGTTCCAGTTTAGTCCTGGGTTTTACATTTGATGGCATCATAGAATGAAGGAAGTAATTGTGTGTGTGTGTGTAATATACATAGAAAATGTCCAGGATTCACCCCAAACTGCAGATAGTAGTTGCCCTTGAAGAATGAATGGATAATGTAGAATTGGCAAATTTCTACAATTTAATTCTTTGTAGTTTGAAATTTATAAGTGGAGTGTAGTCTGTGTATTGCTATTAAAAAACAAATGAACAAACCCTATAGAATATGGTTGAAAGAACCCTCTGAACTGCTTTTTCCTTTGGTGAGGTAAATTAGCTTGTCTCCTGAGATTATCTTAGATACTGAGAAGAGACAAATTGTTTAAAAATTCATTTTCCCAGGATACAGCCTAGATGGAAGACAGATTATCCAAGGACCAAAAAATGCCCTGCTCCTCTAATTGGAATATGCCCAATTTAATCAGGAGTTGAGGACACCCTTTCTTCCTTTCAGAGCTACACGATGGCACTGGGCTTCCTATTTTATTTTATTTTAAATTCAGTATAGTTAACATCCAGTGTGATATTAATTTCAGGTATTAAATATAGTGATTCAACAATTCTACACATTACTCAGTGCTCATCGTGATTAAGTGTTAATCTTAATCCCCTTCACCGATTTCACCCATCTACCTACCCACCTGCCTTCTGGTAATGATCAGTTTGTTCTCTACAGTTTAATAGTTTGTTTTTTGGGGGGACACCTGGCTGGCTCAGTCGGTAGAGCACATGACTCTTGATCTTGGGTGTAAAGTTTACTTAATAAAAAAAAAGGATTAAAGAAAAGAGTCTATTTTTTTGGTTTGTCTCTTTTTTTCTCTTTGTTCATTTGTTTTGTTTCTTAAATTCCACATATAAGTGAAATCATGTGGTATTTGTCTTTTTACAACTGACTTATTTCACTTAGTATAATACTCCATCTTCTTCATTGCAAATATCAGGGTTTCATTCTTTTTTTATGGCTGAGTAATATGCCAGTGTGTGTGTGTGTGTGTGTGTGTGTGTGTATGACACATCTTCTTTATTGTTTCATCTGTTGATGGACACTTGGGCTGCTTCTATAGTTTGGCTATTGTAAATAATGCTGCAGTAAACATAAAGGTGTATATATCTTTTTGAATTAGTGTTTTCATACTCTTTGGGTAAATACCCAGCGGTGTGATTCCTGGATCATATGGTAGTTCTATTTTTAATTTTTTGAGGAATCTCCATACTGTTTTCCACAGTGGCTGCACCAGTTTGCATTCTCACCATCAGTGCACTAGGATTCCTTTTTCTGCACATCCTTACCAACATTTGTTTTTTTGTGTTCTTGATTTTAGCCATTCTCATAGGTGTGAAGTGACATTTCATTGTGGTTCTGATTTGCCTTTCCCTGATGATGAGTGATATTAAGCATCTTTCTATGTATGTGTTGGCCATGTGTGTGTCCTCTTTGGAGAAATGTCTGTTCATGTCTTCTATCTGGGCTTTCTCATGACATAAGATATTCACAGCTGTTAGAGGACGAAGCTCCATGCAAACAGCTTTACCTGTTCCACTTTCTGCTGGTGGAAGTAGAAGAGAAAGCTTCTTCCTTGCTGAAGACATTAATGGAAACCAGTACTAGGCTTTGCTCATATGTGATACTTGCTTCCCCTTTAAGATGGTGAGGAGTGTGCTTTTCTTCCTCGATAACTGTGTACTCAGAAGGATTACATCCATTTCTCTTGCCTCCTCCACTCCCCAAAATTCACACCCCTCCTCCCCCAGGACCAAGAGAAAGAATAGTCCCAGCTGTTTGACTACTCAAGGCTTGAAAGATATGACAGAGCCCTCCAACACCCAGTCATCACTCATACCTGGCTCTAAGCCCTAAACTTTGGACAGTGAAGAGTGGGATCTATCTTTTGAGCTCCTCTTCATATCTTGGGAGACAGTCTCAAGCTTAGTAAACTAGTAGTGAGTGTTACTTCCATTTTAGATACAGCAATAAAAATGAAGTAAACCAAGGACGCCTGGGTGATTCAGTCAGTTAAGCGTCTGACTTCATGGTTTCAGCTCAGGTCATGATCTCATGGTTCGTGGGCTTGAGCTCCAAGTCAGGCTCTGTGCTGATAGCACAGAGCCTGCTTGGGATTCTCTCTCCCTCTCTCTCTCTGCCCCTCCCCTGCTCATGCATGCATTTCTCTCTCTCTCAAAATAAAGAAATAAACTTAAAAAAAAAAAAAAGTAACCGAACAAGCTGGACATTTCAGTTCTACTTCTCTTGCAATGTTGAATACAGACTCGCATATTAGAAACATTTAAAGGAAAATAATTACATGACACACAATGTAACATCACATTGTTTTTGAATTCAGAGTTAAAAAAAATTAGTATAAACTCAAACTTTCTTTCTTGGAAAGGACTATCTTTTTCTTTCTGAGATTACCTTCTTTCTGTTTTGGTGGAGGGGAATGCCCTTTTATGAAAGTTTTGAGAAATTTTATGAAATTAATTAAGAGTTCTTATAATTTTCAAGAAACTGTTCTAGGTCTTAAGGTGTTAGCAATGAAGGAAACACAGGAAGTCTCTTAACACAAGAGCGAATTCCAGAAAGCAAACAAATGCATGTTCTGTTGATAGTAATAAGGGCTATGAAGAAAAATGAAGTAGGGTCAGGAGTTTAAGCAGTGGCGCTCAACCTTGGCTCAACACTGGAAACACCTGGCAGCTTTAAAACATGCTGATGCCTTGGTCCCAGCTGAAGGGATTCTATTTTGGTTGCTCTGGAGTGCAGTTTGGTCATCTGGATTTTAAACTCCTCAGGTAGGTCTAATGTACAGCCAGACTTGAGAACCACTAGGTTGGAGAGTGACATAGATGCTACTTTAGGGAGGTGATGAGAGACTGCCTCTCTGACATAGTCACGGGGGAAGAGACCTGAAAACGGACAGATTGTGAGCCAAGAGCATATCCGAAGTGCAGTCCAAGTAGATGGACCACACAGGTCAAGTCCTGGAGTGAGTGTGTGCTGGGTGTGCTCTCAGGATGGGAAGGTTGTATGTTTGGGTGGAGCCGAGTGAGGCAGGGGGAGAGTGAGCATTAGGCTGGAGGGGTAAGCAGGAGCCAGATCATGTAGAGCCCTGTAGGCCACAGAAGGAACTTGGGGTTAGTCTAATGTGATGGGAAGCCAGGGGAAGATTTGGGACAGGGAAGTGAAATAGTCGAATTCATTTTTGAAAAGGCTTATTCTGGCAGCTGTGTGGAGAATATCAGGTGCTCAATATCAGGTGCAAGAAGGGAAGTAGGGGACCAGTTAGGAACCTACTGCTGTAGATCAGGCTAGAAATAATGATGGCTTAGCCCCAGAGTGTTAGGAGATCAAGGAGCGAAGAAGCGTTTGGATTGGGGATAATTGGGAAAGGTAGAGCGAAAGGAATTTGCTGATAGATTGGATGCTGGGTATCACAGAAATTAAAAAAGGAGTCAGGAATAACTTCTAAGCCTTTGGCTTAAGCAAACATTTTTGGGTGATTGGTGATGCCATTTGCAAAGCTGGATGACACTGGAGAAACAGATTTTTGTTGGCAGAAAGGGATCAAGAGTTTTGTTTTTGGACATGTTACATTTGAGATGAGATGATGTTGGGGTAATAAATGGTAGGGTTTTACTTGTTAATACTCTCAATTGACAGACAGTTGGTAACATCAGTCCTTGAATTTCAAAAGCTATACTAATCCATCAATATTTTAAGCTAGTGTATTCCTGTTGTAGAGCACGATTAGGAATTGTGTTCCTGTTTATAAATATCTCCTGGTAAAATATGTCTAAAAGAAATTGGAAGACTTCCAGTTTTAAGAAATTAGCAATCTTTTACTAATTAGACTGTTGACATTCCTCCTGGCTTTATCATTTCTCTGAAGTATCTGCATTATGGCAAAATTAAAGCATTAATCTAATGTTAGATTGGGAGATTTATATAGAAATATATTCACAACAGTGGCTGGACTAAAGCCTTTAAATTTCATGCCCTGTCTATGTGTAAAAATAGGACACCTGTGCTTTTCTGAGATCTCTGTACACATTGTAGCATCTCAGAAGATGAAAATCAAGAACTTACGTAAACGAGAAAAAAAATCTTTTCTTCCAGCACCATGGGTGATACCAGAATAGAATGCGTTATAAATGCTAAGAGATGTTGTTAATATTTAGTAGAGTCATCTTGAATGTCTGACTCTTTTCCCTGCTATTTGGCCAATGGAACAATAAAATAATTCCCTATGATGTCAGAGCCACATTATGAATTTGAGTGTTTGTGAGCAGAGTTCCCTTGTGGCTCAGAATGTCTGAATATGAGTCAGCATCCAGAGTGTGAGATGACAACATCTTTCAAATGTGACTAAAACAGAGTCCTTCCGTGTTTCTCTGGCAACGAAAGGGAAAAACTAATTACATTTTTCTTTTAGAAAAAATAAACTATGAAAGAAAAAGCTAAAATTCCCAAGAATCTGAGTATCTTTCAATGTAGTTCATTTCCTAATATCCAGTGATTTTTATCACTAGGTATACGAGCCTCTACATTGAAAATGTACTTGGAAAAATTGATACAAAAACAATAAAACCATCTCATGGGGACGGAAACTGCATTCTGTAATTTCATTTATCATGAATTTATTTGAAACTAAATTGTAGCCATCTGGACACCAGTGACATCAAAAACATGTTAATGTTGTGCCTATTTGGGTCACTTTCTTGGGTTTTAAGGGTCTCTTCATAAACATAAGCAGCATAAGTAACCTAGCATTAATGAAGTTCCTATGGAGATTTTTAGGGCCATAATGTTTCTACCAATTTCTTTCTGTGGATCTATGACATGTATCCCCAAAACAGAGCTTTGTGTATTTGTTGAAGAATAAAAACACATGCATGCACAAAGCCTGCTTCATAGAGGCTCCCAAGAGTGCTTTCTCTTGGTCCCAAAAGGTAGCTTTCAGTGGTGATGGGAACCAGAAGGGATGTTGGGAGCAGCAATTCCAGGCGATCCCTATTCTCCCTCTGCCTCAGATATCACTCACTGCTTCTGTTTTTGTGATCTTTTCACAGTCGTGAAAAAAAATTGAAAACATGATATGTCTGACAAAAGCTGATGGTGAAATCCTACTGGCACAAAGTAAAAATTGGTCTTCATGCACTTCCATGAGTCACACACACACACACACACACACACACACCTCTGATAGTAATGCTAACATATGTTTAACATTTACTTCGTGCCCTCCATACATCGTTAATCCTGAAAACAGTGCTATGATGTAGGCATTACTATTAGCCCCATTTTACAGATGAGGAAATGGGCCTTAGAGATTAAGTAACTTGTCTCCATCTATCCCGCCACCAAAGGGAGCAGCTGGAAACACTACCATAGTTCTCCAAACAGTCACATGGAGAAAATCTCCAAGAGCAACCAACACGGTCTTTTAGGCTTCTGGGCTCTTGACTAACCCCACATAAGGCATATACCACCTACTCCTCACCAACTTGTCAGGAGACCCACCACATCGCTAAGCCCTTGGGTAGAGAGTAATTAATACCTGTCCTAAATATCCTGGAGGCTTAAGAGTGCTAAAGATATTTGAAGCTAGAAAGACTCAGCCAACAGACACTGTTCACTCACCTGGCAAAATCCGGTCGATGGGAGAAAGAAAAGAACAATAATTATCTAATAAAACTCCCCTTCCTTTTCCTGCAAGTTAATTTGAACAAAGATTCTACTTGTGGTATATAAAAACCTAGAGTCGAAAGGGATCTCTACAGGCAAAGAGCAGCTCAATTCTAGCTTCTTTTAATTTTAATATAATTCTTGAACATGAGTCTTTGTTTTAAAATTTTATATATTGTGAAGTTTCATAATATCAAAAGATGGCTGGTTTTCAGGTCTTAAGCTTCTCCAGAAGGAAAAGTCTTGTCTTGAAAGCATTTCTAGCTGAAAAGCTTCAGCAAGTTCTGGCAAGAGTTTGGAATCACGAACAACCTTGTTCTTTCTCAAATTGTGTGACTCAAAAGTCATTTCTGCTTACTCCTTGCCAAATGGTTGGGCTACCCTAAGCCCTGAGATGAATGCCTCCCAGAATTCATCTCCAGTCACATTTGCCTTGTCGCCTCTCCAGGCTAATCTGGTCCTGTGCACCTGAGCAGGGGACAGATCCAGAAGTTGTAATGCACTTAGGCAGTATTTTCCCTTTGGACTGCCAGCCCGAGTCAGGCCCAGGTGGGTGGTGATTCAAGTTGAAAGGAACGTTGGCTCCATCCAAGCTTTTGGTTTTGATCTGTAAGAAAACTTCTTTGTAATGTGTGCCAGGGGAATGTAATTAAAAAAAAATACTATGTGGGGAATTGTCATATAAGAGTAAGAATGCTTTATGGTCCCTTGGCTGGGATGTTTAAAATGCCATATCACAGGGGTGGAAACATAAAGTGGAAGAATATTGCAAGCAAAGTTTTGGTATAAAATATACCCTTTAAAAAAAATTTGGAGTTTAAGTGCTCTTTTTAAAGGACTTTAAAAGTCACCCCATTGGCTGTTGCTGGTGTTTTCTCCCAATCTTGAAAGTGTTGGAAGGTGATGAATCACAAAGGCCAGGAAGAAGCTTCTCATTCTTGTCCTCATCACCTGGCATGAGACCATATGACCATATAATAACCTTTAAAAATCATCTGCAAAAGGAGATCTCTTGAATTCTAAGACTGATTTGTATTTTAGGTAAATTTTTACTTGGAACAACATAGGCCCAAGGTTGACATCAAAGTCACTTATTTCTTCTTTCCCCTGATCCAGCTAGTTTTTTATCTATGGAATGAGGTGGATTATTACAAAAAAATTATACAAATAACTCTCACAAAAAAGATTTAAAACATTGGTAGTTGAAATGATTGCTTTATTTCTGCATTTATTAATGTAATGCAGACATATTATTTATAGCCTAATTATTTACACTTCAGTTTTTATTTCTCTGGTTAATTGTTTTTTATTATGAATATTTTAAAGCATACCTAATGCTCATAGGTTCTGAGAATATGCAGAACAATAATCTGCTTAAAGTAAAATCTATTGTACTATGTGTCTAAAACTTGGAATTTATCAATAATAAGGAAAAGCAATACTGTAGGTAGAATTTTCCCTGTAAAATTATTTCAACTTTCCTGTAAATATGAAAATTCAAATACTAAAAGTAAAAACGAAAACAGACTATACTTAGCTGATGGGACCTCTGTAACTTTCCCATTAAAATACCCAAGAAGATACCCAAAAGGACAAAAAGTGGGAACAGTACGAGAAAGTAAGGCGGGGGGAAGACTGTTTGCAAAATTGAAACACAATTTTCAACTGTGTGCTGTGAATTCTAACTAAAGCAGCAGGGATAACATCAATAAAGAAAGAAAAAGGCTTTGATTTACCTCCAGTGCCTGCCCAGAACAAGGAGGTCTCTTGGACTAAAACACCAAAGAGGCATTCAGCCGTCTCCCTGCTGTACATGAACTCTGCTCTAAGCTGGTCAGTTATAGCCCTTCTTGACTTACCCACCTCCAGACCCACCACAAGCCTTTTTTTTTTCCTATATCTACTCAGACTCTAAAACTCCTGCCATACTGTTGGCAAGTAGAGTGATGAGTTTCAGTATAAAATGATTTTTACAAAATAACTATAGTCAAGAGGAAAGAACGGAAGAGCCCCAAGAACAGTGTCTGTTGGGGAAGCTATCAGAAATGTCACAAAGGGACAGAGATGGTGGCCAACTTTTGACCACCGTTGGAGAGCTCACACTGTAGGGGGACAGGTCCCCACTACCGTATCAATTCCATTAGGGCAAAGTATTGGTGACCACGGCTTGGGTATCAAAGCCATGCTTTTATGCTGGGTTGGTCTAAAGCTACATATTTACTCTTTTGAGTGCTCTGCATTTTGTCTGGAGATTTTCTTCCATTCAGTATAATTTCCCTTCGGCCTAAAAATGTTGTGTTAGCATTTCTTGCGGTGACAGTCTATTGGCAATGAATTCTCTTAGTTTCAGTGTTTGAAACTGTCTTTACCTTGCCTTCATTTTTGAAGGGAATTTTTGCTGGATACAGAATTTTAGTGTGTTAGTTTTCCCCTTTCAGGACTTTAAAGATGTGGTTCTGGTGATTTCTGCTTTTCATTGTTTCTGGGAGAATTCAGCCATCATTTTCTTCATTATTTCTCCTCAAGTAACTCCTGCCCCCCTCCCCCACCCCCTCCCCCCACCACCCTCCCCCCACGCCCACCCCGTGAACACTCATAAGATCTGCTCTTGTCTTTGCTTTTTAACAGTTTGACTCTGATGTGTTCAGGAGCAATTTTCTTTGTGTTTATCCTGCTTGGAGTCCCCTGAGATTCTTGGATCTGTGGATTGGTATCATCAATCCAAGAAATTTCTCAACCATTATTTCTTCAGATTGTCCCCATGTTCTACTCTCTCTCTTCTCCCTCTGGGACTGAGTTACATGCACAACATTCAGTCATTATTCTTATTGCCCCACAGAACTCAGATTCTCTCTTGTTTTTAACCCCCTTCCACCCCTCCTCACCTCTGTTTAGTTTAACTTTAATAATTTCAATTGACTTGACTACAAGCTCACTGATTTCTTTTCCTCTGCTTTGTCTAGTCCGCTGAGTCTCATATCTGTTATGTTTTTATTTCTAACATTTCTATTTGTTTCTTATAATTTCCTGCTCTCTGTGGATATTGCCCATGTATTTATGCATTGTCCAATTTTTAATCACTAGATCCTTTTACATATTTTTATAGTTATTTTATTTTAATTTTGAGAGAGAGAGAGAGAGAGAGAGAATGTGTATGAGGCAGAGGAGGAGCAGAGAAATTGGGAGAGAGACAGAATCCCAAGCAGGCTCTGTGCTGTCAGGGCAGAGCCTGATGTGGGACTCAAAACCACGAACCATGAGATCATGACCTGAGCTGAAATCAAGAGCTGCATGCTTAACCGACTCAGCCACCCAGGCACCCCTATTATAGTTATTTTAAAATCTCTGTCTGATAAGCCCACCATCCGGGCTGTCTCTAGGTTCATTTTTATTGATCGCTTCTTTTTTCAACCATAGCTCACATTTTCTTGCTTCTTTGAATGTGTCATAGTTTTTAATATTGGATCAGGCAATTATGTGTGAAAGAACAATGAAAAGGAAAATAATATTTACTCCCAGAAAGTAAATGTAGGGGCCTGAGTTGATCTAATGTTTAAAAAAATTTTTTTTTATGTTTATTTTTTGAGGATAGAGACAGAGCATGAGCAGGGGAGAAGTAGAGACAGAGGAAGGCACAGAATCCGAAGCAGACTTCAGACTCTGAGCTGTTAGTACATAGCCCCATTTGGGGCTCAAACTCACGAATGGTGAGATCATGACCTGAGCCAAAGTCAAATGCTCAACCAACTGAGCCACCCAGGCGCCCTTGATTTAATCTTTAGTTGAACTGAGTGTGGACTTCATTGCTGAATTGGTAGATTCAAGTCATCACCAGCTTCAGCTGTTTTGAAGGCAGGACCAGCACTTTCCCTTTAGCAGGGCTTGGGACCCTGTAGATGTCTCTTTGCTTTATAATCAAGTCACTGGCTTTCTAAACCATGGAAGATCCCTTTCTGCTTTACAGGCTAGCTACCAACTCTTTGGGTCAGTGGGAAGTTATTTTTGATTGTCAATTATGATCCCTACTCTGAGGGCCTCAGGAGATCTCTCAGTGTCTTACCCCAGCCTATGTAGCACACTCAGAGAAGACCCATGGGGTCTTAGTCTCAGCATTCTGCCCTCCCCTAGCTATAGGAAGCTGCCAGTCAGTGCCTTGTACTGAGTGAAATACTCAAAGAGCTTTCTCTCATTCCTCCTTACCTGCTCCGAGGCTTTGGCTTACCACTTCTCTCTATTCAGTGGAAGCCCATGGGATAGAGTTGACAGGTGGGTGCAGGACTGATCTGTGGATAAGACTCCTTGGGATTCTAAACTGTTGCAACAATTCACATGGGGCATTGGGATTATGGGACTCAACTAAAGTCATCTTATAAGGAAATACAGAGCCTTAAAGAATATAATAGAGAAGAAGAAATGTTGAAAATCAATAAGATAAAAACAGAGAGGGAGGCAAACCATAAGAGACTCTTAAATACAGAGAACAAACTGAGGGTTGATGGGGGAGAGTTGGTGGGTGGGTTAAATGAGTGACAGGCATTGAGGAGGGCACTTTTCAGGATGAGCACTGAGTGTCATATGTAAGAGATGAATCACTGGATTCTACTCCTGAAGCCAAGATTATACTGTCAACTAACTTGAAAATCAATTAAAAATAAAAGAAAGAAAGAAAGAAAAAGAAAATCAATGAGATAAGTCTCCATCTAAAGAAGATAGAAAAATAACATAAAAATAAACCCAAACAAGGAGAAATAAGGAAATAAAAAAATTAAATGGATAATCAGCAAATCATAGAGAGGATGGAAAAAGACCAAATTTGAGTCTTTAAAAAGAGTTATAAATTTAATACATTTGGAGGAACACAATAGAAGAAAAAAAGGAAAGGCTTCAATACTCCAAAATGGGAATAAGACACACCTCAGATGTTACAGATATGAAATAGATAAAAGAATATTATAAAACAAAACAAAATACTTAACCCCCAAAAAATGGGAAAACTTGAAGAGGACGAATTCTTTTTATTTTTCTTTTTCTCTTTTTTTTTTTTTTTTTTGAGAGAGATCACAAGCAGTGGAGAGAGGTGTAGGGAGAGAGAATTTTAAGCAGGTTCCACGCTCAGTGCAGAGGCTGATGTGAGACTCAGTCCCACGATCACAAGATCTTGAGCCCAAATCAAGAGTTGGACCCTCAACTGACTGAACCACCCAGGTGTGCCAAAGGGACGAATTCTTTAAAAAAAAAAAACAAAAACAAACAATCAAAATCTTAAACTAAAAAAAAACAGCTTTAATAATTATCAAATAAATAATAAACAAAATTAAAGAAATTTTATCAGTAGTCAAATAGCTATAAAAACCAAAACTTCAGGCCCATGTGACTTCACTGGCAAGATCTACCAAGCATTAAAGGAAAGAATAACACTGCTCTCACATAAAGTCTTTCAGATAATAGGAATAAGAAAGGGGAAGACTTATTTTGGAGACTAGCATAACCTTGACACTAAGTCTAACAGAGACAACACAGGAAAGACAGTGACAAGCCAACTAAATTGGGTAATATATATTAAAAAAAGATAACCATCACTGCCAAGTAGAGTTTATATGAAAAATGTAAATTTAACATTAGAAAAATCAATAATTTTTAACTATATATGGTGACAGATGTTAAGAAGACTTATTTTAGTGATCATTTCACAAGTTATATGGATATTGCATCATTATTTTGTACACCTGAAACTGTACCTTATGTTATGTCATTTACACTTCAATTTAAAAAAAAAGGAAAATCAATAAATGCAATTGACTGACAAAGGAAATAAGTCCTCTAATAATCTAAATGGATTCAGAAAAAGTACTTGATAAAATTCATGACCATTTATGATTGAAAACTCCTAGCTATTATGGAATAAAAACAAAATTATTTGTAGATTACCAAAAATCCTTCCATAAACTTCATATGTAATGGTGAAATTTCCCTTGGAGTTCCAGAAGAGACAAGAATGTTCATTATCCCATCTCCAATTAAGCATTTTACTAGTGCTCCTAGGCAGATCAATAAAGCAAATGAGAGGCATAAAGGAAAGGAAGAAATGAAATAGGTATAAATCACATATGACACAGTTGTGTTTTTGGTAAAACAATATAATATACAGGTAAAATATTAGAGTTAACAACGTTTAATGAGGTAGGTCTATATAAAATCAATATACAAATTTCAATTGTGTCTACATAAACCAGCAAATTCTTTTTAAAAAAATTTGTGTATTTATTTTGAGACAAGAGAGTGAGAGGTGGGGGAGGGCAGACGGAGAGGGAGAGAGAGAGAATTCCAAGCAGACTCCATACTGTCAGCATGGAGCCCGAGGTGAGGCTGGAACCCACGAACTGCAAGATCATAACCTGAGCCAAAGCCGAGAGCTGGACACCCAATCAACTGAGCCATCCAGGCAGCCTGAAACCAGCAAATTCTTTTTTTTTTTTTTAATTTTTTTTTTAACGTTTATTTACTTTTGAGACAGCGAGACAGAGCATGAACGGGGGAGGGTCAGAGAGAGAGAGGGAGACACAGAATCCAAAACAGGCTCCAGGCTCTGAGCTGTCAGCACAGAGCCCGACGCGGGGCTCGAACTCACGAACTGTGAGATCATGACCTGAGCCGAAGTCGGACGCTCAACCGACTGAGCCACCCAGGCGCCCCCCCAGCAAATTCTTAAGCACACATGATTTATAATAGCATCAGACAAAGCCAATTATCTAGCAGCAAATCTGACTAAGGACACAGAAAGGATATATTTATAGGAAAAATAGCAAACTTAAGAGACATTTACAGATTTAAATGAGCAGAAACTACACTCACAAAGACTCAATAGTATGAAAATGAAAATTTTCACGAATTGATTTACAGAGTTAAAAGAATCAATAACTTTTTTTTCGAGTGAAATCTCCAGAAAAGTTTCTACAGCTTTGTGTATCTGTGTCTGTGAAACTTGACAAATTAATTCTAAAATTTATACAAAAAGAAAAAAAATCCTAAATTTAAAATTTATAGGAAATTTTAAAGGACCAAAAGTAGCCAAGGTATTCTGAAGAAGTACAGGACAGCAGGATTTCCTCTCCTAGATATTAACATAATTTCTAAAGCTGTAGCAGTGAATACAGCCTGATATTAGTGAGGCAGTGGACAAATGGATCAGAATAGAGAGCTCATATATGATTGTATGCATACATAGACTTCGCTATACCAAAGTGGTTGACAGGCTACTGAGAAAGTTCTTACAATAAAGGTGCTCAGAGAATTGGATTTCCATATGGAATAAAATGAAACTGCATCTCTAACCTCATATCATATACAAAAGTTGAATCCACTCAGATTAAGGCCGAAATGGAAAGGCAAAACTGTAAAGTTTTAGAAGACAATGAAGGAGACTATCTTTACTGTTTCACCAAAGGGGAGAATTTCTTAAACATGACCCTAAAAAAGCACAGAAAACATTTATAAGCTGCATTTCATTGCAATTAAGAATTTTATTTAAAACCCCCATGAAATAGGGGCGCGTGGGTGGCTCAGTCGGTTAAGCGTCCAACTTTGGCCCAGGTCATGATGTCGCGGTTTGTGAGTTCGAGCCCTGCGTTGGGTTCTGTGCTGACAGCTGCGAGCCTGGAGCCTGCTTCGGATTTTGTGTCTCCCCCTCTCTCTCTGCCCCTCCCCCACTCGTGCTCTGTCTTTCTCTGTCTGTCAAAAATAAATAAAATGTAATAAAATTTTTTCTTTCTAAATAAAAACACCATAAAATTAGTGAAAGCCCAAGCCCTCGCGTGGGAGAAGACATATTTCAACTATATCACTGACAGAGGACTAGTATTCAGAGCATTTTGAGAACTTCCATGATGTGAAAAAGGTAGAGAATCCTAAAAATGGGCAAAAGACTCCAAACAGGCACTTCACAAAAGGGGAAATCCAAGTATGCATGGACATGGAAAGGTGCTCAATCTCATTAGTGATCAAGGAAATGTAAATGAAAATCACAACATACAACTTCAGCGTGGCCAAACTGGTGACTTTTTGATTTCACTGTTTATTAGCTTGACTCTTTTAAATATCTAGACCTGTAATATGTGGAGCTCCACTTGTTGGAAATGTTAGCTGAGATTAAGTGATGCGGACTTTTTGGTAAATCATTTTGTATTTACAGAAAAGTTGCAAGAATGGTACCCCCTAAAACTTTGTTTTTTTTCCTTGAAAAAAAACCGTGTGGTTGCAACATGTAAGTTGCTACATGATTGAAAAGCTTTTCTGGCCTCACAATACCAAGAGTAGGCAAAGATGTGAAACTGTAATAACTCACATGTAGAATAAATGCATGTCTAAATTGGTAGAACTGCATTGGCAGACGGTGACACTATAGGATGACGTTCATGATACACAAGTCAGAGATTCCTAGTTGTACCCGGGATACACATACAAGAATATTCACAGCAGTGTTGTTGACAATATTACCCCAAACTGGAAACACCAAAAGAGTCATCATTGGCAGAAAGAATAAATAAATTGTGGTATTTTTATAAAGTAGAATCGTATATAGCAATGGAATTGGATGAATTACAGCTTCATACAAAATAGATGCAGGCTATCAACAAATTAAGAAAATAAGCAGGGCAAAACAGAGCATTCCACTTAAGAAATTAAGAAACGGGCAACACTAAACATATTTATGGATGCATGCATATATGGTAAAAGTATAAAGGAGAACAGGAAATGATTAGCATAAAAGTCTAGTAGGAAGTGATTAGCATAACAATTGGGATAAACAGTGCTCTCAGGGGGAGCAGGGTTTTGGGAGTAGGAAGGACTGCTCCTGAGGCTGTTGCTGTGCTAGGAAATTTCTGTTTTGTGACTATGTGATGGCTATGCTGGCATACGGTTTTTTAACTACTTGTTAAACTATACATGCACTTTGACATGTGGGTAATATTTCACAATAAATTGTGTGTGTGTGTGTGTGTGAGAGAGAGAGAGAGAGAGAGAGAGAGAACAGGAGAGGGAGAGAGGGAGAGGGAGAGGGAGGGAGATACTGATTGATTCTTGGTGTGATTTATGTGGTCCCAATAAACTTACTGTTCAATGAAGCAGGCATTTGCCAACAAGAATATCATTTTTGCTATCTTAAAGAAATGGATTGAGGATGAGAAGATAACCATTCAGTTACAAGAAAAGTAGTCATTATTGTATGGTTCAAAGATAGGGAGGATTGACATGTTACAGCGCTGGTGAGCTAAAGCAAATTGGTTTCATCCAGTGACATTTTTGCCAGTCTTGATCTGCACTGAGGTTTTGTAAGTTCACAGTGACTCCTGGAATAGCCATCTCTCTGTTTTCTCCTAGAAGTAAATGATACCAAGACAGAGTAGTTTTCTTTTGTCAAGCCTCCTTCATTTGGAGGAAGTGAGTGAATCACATCTACTCATTCAGAGTTTTTCTATGTCTTTAAAGTTATGAATTTTCAAGTATACTAGCAAAAAACAATAACAGTATAACTGAATTGTGTTTGTAGAGGTTAAAAGATGTATTTCTTTTTTTTAATTTAATTTATTTACTTAAAAAAAATTTAATGTTTATTTTTAAGAGAGAGAGAGAGAGAGAGCATGCACGTGTGAGCAGGGGAGAGAGAGAGAGAGAATCCAAAGCAAGTTCCAGGCTCGGAGCTGTCAGCACAGAGCCTGATGCAGGGCTTGAACTCACAAACCATGAGATCTTGACCTGAGCCCAAGTTGGACACTTTAATCAACTGAGCCACTCAGGCTCCCTGCTTTGTTTTTATTTTAGAGACAGAGAGAGAGAAATAGAGAGAGAGAGAGAGAGAGAGAGAGTAGGGGAGCAGAGAGAGAGAGAGAGAAAGAGAGAGAAAGAGGGAAAAGGAGAGAATCTTAAGCAGGCTCCCTGCTCAGTGTGGAACCCAATGAGGGGTTTGATCCCAAGACCCTGAGATAATGACCTTAGCTGAAATCTAGAGTCGGACACTTAACCGACTGAGCCACTCAGGTGTTCCTAAAAGGTATATATTCCTTTTTTTTAAGTTTATTTATTTATTTTTGAGAGAGAGAGAGAGAGAGAGAGAGAGAGACAGAGACAGAAGGGGAGGGGCAGAGAAAGAGGGAGAGAGGGAGAATCCCAAGCAGGCTTTGTGCCATCAGCACAGACCCTGACACGGGGCTCGAACCCATGAACCATGAGATCATGACCTGAGCTGCATGAAGTCAAGAGTCTGATGCTTAACTGACTGAGCCACCCAGGTGTCCCAAAAAGGTATATATTCTTAGTTCGGGGCCTACATACTGCTGCAGGAACACTACATTCTTGATTTTATCCTTCATAGTTAGAAAGACAAGCCATAATTTTGTAGCTATATATAAAAAAATTTCTAACTTTAAATAGGACTGAGTTAGTTGTGAAACTTTCAGCTTCTGTGAAAACAAACAAAAATGAAACTAGAATTACCTCTGTACACACACACACAGACAACCCTCACTGAAATTGCTTCCTATGACTGGAATAAGTGGGGCTCCACATTCTCAGAAAGAAAAAAAGGTCTGTATGTTCTGTATGAAAACAATTACATTGAGCATTCAAGTAACAGGAAGTTAAGGGAACTAAAAGATCCTTTCAAGGGAGAATGAATTGTTAAGAGAATTAATGCAGGGAATTAGTATATGCATTTAGGTCATGACATCGCTCATTTGGAACAAGCTGTTTTAAAATAATCATCCGGAAGAAAAGAACATTAAGTCATAGTAATATGGTTTAAATCACAGTGTGGGAGTAAAATTAGGCAAGAACAAAAATTGTTTATTATTTTATTTAAAGACTCATTTTGAAAAATCCTCCCAGGATGATTGATTGTGGTATGAAATTGACTTTTTAGGAAACAAAGGATTTCACCATTTTTTGTAGGGCTGCTCCTATTTGGTATGGGGAGTACCAGCGAGCTCAGATCTCATTCTGCTGAAAGATTTCTGCCCCCTTTCCGCAGTCTTCAGGCCCTGGTATGCTGGGTTGTATCCCCAGTTCTCCTTTGCACTTCTGCAACTAGATAAGAGAATCAAATCAAGGTAACTGGAAGGAAAGGACCACAAAGTAGGGTTTATGTTTTTTTGTGTACTATGGCATACAGAACACTGGATTAAGAGCTGGAAGATCCTGGGTCCCAGACACTTAATAGTTGAGAGCAAGGCATTCAAACTTTATCAGTCTGGGCTTGTTTTGGTTAGGGATATAATTACTTACTTTGCCTACATTACCGGGTTGTTAAAAAGATCAAATAACATGTTGTGAAAAATACAAGTGAATTATAAAATCATTGTTACTGCACTCTAGAACAATTCTGCGCTGCTTGCTTCACCCCTCTGTCCCAGCATGCTTTGCCCTTGCCCCAGCTCTGACCTTGCTGTTGAACTTCCAGATCCTGTCATGGGGTCAGGGATAGGATGGCAGGTGGAGTGGCACAGACAAGGGGGGATGAGGAAACTGAACAGAGCAGGAGCGACAGCCCAGTTACTCAAGGTTATTAGCTACGCTCTTTTTATTTATTTATTTATTTATTTATTTTAAATTTTTTAATGTTTATTTTTCAGAGACAGAGAGAGACAGAGTGTGAGCAGGGTGGGGCAGAGAGATAGAGAGACAGAGAGAGAGAGAGACAAAATCTGAAGCAGGCTTCATGCTCTGAGCTGTCAGCACAGAGTCTGATGTGGGGCTCAAACTGGTGAACCTCGAGATCATGACCTGACCTGAAGTGGGACGTTCAACCGACTGAGCCACCTAGGTGGTTCCCCGGGGTTATCAGCTACACTGTTTGTGAGAGTCATAGGCAGGAAGAACACTCCTGAAAACTATAACACAATATCAGAAAGGTTTCTGAACCATTGCCTTTCCTAGTTCTTTCAATCTGATCCCTAAAATTAAGATTTAGCATTGGTATGGAGGAGGGCTCTTACTCTGAGGCAATCACCTTCTCCAACAGAAAGAGCTCCCTCCGCATTATTGAATCGTGAAATAAGTTGAGTATGGTGGAATTTGATTTACTACGTTTTGCTTGGGAGAGGTGGGACTGTACAGCTTTCAAAATGGTGACACTTTACAAAATGTAGTACGTCTGGGGTGTCTGGGTGGCTCTGTCAGTTAAGCCTCTGACTCCTGATTTTGGCTCAGGTCATGATTTCATGGTTTGTGAGTTCGAGCCCTGCATTGGGCTCTGTGCTGGTGGCAGGAAGCCTGCTTGGGATTTTCTCTCCCTCCCTCTCTGCCCCTCCCCCCGCTCATGCATGTGCTTTTTCTCTCAGAAAACAAACAAGCAAACAAACGAAAACCCAAAAAACAAAATATATACATCTTTTAATGGGGTACGGGGAATAATGTGTAATGACAGTGTTTTCTAGACTTTTCGGGGGCAGATCATAAGATTTGCTTTAATACTACAAATAAGTGGGTTATATGCCTGAGCATATAATCATAGGGGTCACTTTAGAAGGGAATTTTCTCATTCTTTATGAGTACTCACAGGCTAAGGAAGGAATACTCTAAGGTTAAAGAATGTTAATATGTGCGTAGGCATCAGCAAAGTTGAAACCAAGACCAACCAGAATAACTTGCCTTACCATCAAAATGGGATTTCTCAACAATGGTGCTATTGACATTTTGAGCTGGATAGTTCTTTGTTGTAGGAAGCTGTCTTGTGATGGTAGGATATTTTGCAAGATACTTGGCTTTTACTTACTAGATGTTGATAGCACTCTCCAGACATTGCCAAATGACCTGTGGGGGTGCGGGGGGGCAAAGTCATCCCAGGTGAAAATCACTACACTAAAACCATTGATTTAATTTACTGCACAAAAATATTATTTTTGCTTTCAGAAATTTGCTCTTATGAAGGAACACACTTTTCAACTTATCAACAAATTTTAGTTCTCACTAATTTTACTAATAGTTTTTATGGCTTTACAATTTACAAACACTTACTTAAAAATTTTTTTTAATGTTTATATATTTTTGAGAGACAGAGAGACAGAGCATGAATGAGGGAGGGGCAGGGAGAGAGGGAAACACAGAATCAAAAACAGGCTCCAGGCTCTGAGCTCTCCGCACAGAGCCTGACACGGGGCTTGAACTGACAAGCCGTGAGATATGACCTGAGCTGAAGTCGGGTGCTTAACCAACTGAGCCACCCAGATGTCCCTACAATAATTCCTATATGCAATAGTAGGGAAGTGAAAGAAGGACAGGAGTCAATATTTATTATTTACTATATGCTATCCACCAAAGGACTTACTTCAAATACATTCTTCCATTTAGATCTTGGAGCATTTCTGCATGCGAGTTATTTCCTCCATTTTACAGATGATCAAACAAGCTTAGAGGTGGTAAGTGGCTTTCCCAAGAAATGTAGCCAATCTTATGACTTCAAGTTTTACTACTCTATATCCCACATCACAGCTGCTAGAGAGGCACTGATCTTTTACACTTGAAAGTGAAATAACAATTATAATCTGTGTGTCAGAATTAGCTATCTCGTAAGGGGCCCAAGTCATTTTTTACAGGAGTGTTACATCTTTCTGTTTTGAGTTTGAAGGCCCAAATCCACCATGTATCACTATGAAAAGAAAACTCAGTTCTGTGTTTTGCAATAACCAAATAACTCACACTGTCTCTGGGCCGATTAACTTACGTTACCCATCCATCTGGCTGGTTTGGATTATTATAGGCCGGATGGGTAGCAGGAGAGGTAGGGCAACATGTTACTGGGGATTCAGAGTAGTGAAGGACAATTTCCTTGCAGCTGATGAACAATTTGAAATTAAGTATTAAAATGCTCAACATCACTCCATCACTCATCATCAGGGAAATACAAACCAAAACCACGATGAGATACTACCTCATACCTGTCAGAATTACTAACATTAACAACTCAGGGAACAACAGATGTGCAGAGAGGGAAGATATCTTTTGCACTGCTGGTGGTAATGCAAACTGGTGCAGCCACTCTGGCAAACGGTACGAAGCTTCCTCAAAAAATCAAAAATAGAGCTACCTGGCAATTGCACTACTAAGTATTTATCCAAGGGATACAGTTATGCTGTTTCGAAGGGCCACATGCACCCCAATGTTTATAGAACACTATCAACAATAGCCGAAGTATGGAAAGAGCCCAAGTGTCCATCGATGGATGAATGGATAAAGAAGATGTGTTACACACACACACACACACACACACACACACACACACACTGGAGTATTACTCAACAATCAAAAAGAATGAAATATTACCATTTGTAACTATGTGGATGGAGCTAGAGGGTATTATGCTAAGAGAAATTAGAGAAAGACAAATACCATATGACTTCACTCATATGAGGACTTTAAGATACAAAACAGATGAACATAAGGGAAGGGAAGCAAAAATAATACAAAAACAGGAAGGGGGACAAAACATAAGAGACTCAAATATGGAGAACAAACAGAGGGTTACTGGAGGGGTTGAGGGAGGGGGGATGGTAAAGCGCACTGAGGAATCTACTCCTGAAATCATTGTTGCAGTATATGCCAACTAACTTGGATGTAAATTAAAAAAATAAACTCTTTAAAGAGAAAAAAAATGTTTATTTTTGAGAGAGAGAGAGAGAGAAAAGAGAGAACGAGTGGGGGAGGGGCAGAGAGCAAGGGAGACACAGAATCCAGGCTCTGAGCTGTCAGCACAGAGCCCGACACAGGGCTCAAACTCACCAGCCGTGAGATCATGACCTGAGCCGAAGTCTGTCACCCAACCAAGTGAGCCACCCAGGAGCCCCTAGATACCCCTTTTCTTAAAAGTCCTTCAGCCACTGCATTTCTGGAATGCACCCCATTCTTTCTGGCTACTTTTTTCCCTGGCACCAATAATCCATCACACAGATTAATCAGTCTTTTCCCTCAAGTTTCCCCTCCTATTCCTGAACTCTCTAACACCTTCATCTTTATCTCTCCTCTAAATTAACTTCCTTTCATTTACAGGGCAAAGCCCTTAGCTCTCCACCCCCTCCTCGGGTCGGGGTCCACCTCTGCACATTGAAAGATGCATTCATCACTTTGCTAAACAAAAGGCCATGTCCTCAGATGCTCACCCTGTGCATCACTGAAGAAGTGGTAGGCTTTACAATTTCTGCCTTTCCTTAGTCCCCACCCCACCTCCTTTTCCCTCCTCCCAAGCTCTATAAGTGGAAGAGTTCAACATAACATTTCTTTTCCAATTGATAAGAACTGTCTAGCCAGCCCCCTACACATCTTAAAAAGATGCAGTAGTCAGTTTTCGATTTTTAAAAACGTTTTCTATTGAAGAATCAAGTACATACTGAAAAGTACACAGTTCCTAAGTGTACCTTCTATTAATTTTTATAAACTGAACATACACGTGTAACCAGCGTCTTGAACAAGACGCAGAACATTACAAGCATTCCAGAAGCCTCTTTGTTCCCTATAGCTGTCTTTTCTAATGACAAAGAGTCTGAACATGCCAGCATATGCTCTCTAACCAAGAGCACTGCAGTGCGTAACTGAGTTTTATTACTGTGTTGGCCTACAATCAGAAATTCACCACATGAGGCACAATTACTTATGTTATTTGTACCCAAATCATTGAACAGGTAGTGATTGTTTTAACACTGTGGTTTAGGGCCTCAAGAAGGGGGAGAAATCTACTTTCTGTTCCTGGGATTTCTCAGAGGTGTCGTCTCTTAGTCACCCATGAAGCCCCCATTTTCTTTGGGTTCTACACGTGTTACTTTCTATGATGAGTGATTACTGCTCTCCCAGCAGACGTCACACTACTGCACGTGGAATTATTGGTCCCAGAATCACCAACGGCATCACTTCATACTGTACTGTATAGGAGACCCTGAAAGGGTAGAATTCTCTACCCCCAGTGAATCTCAGCCCTGGCAGCACATTAGAATTATTTGAAGAATTACAAAAACAAAACCCAAAAACCCCACAAAACCCAAACAAACAAAAAAATAACCCCACCAACCAGCCAAAACCACAACCCCCTCCCCCCCCACACACACAGACACAACTCATATCCAACAATTACCTGAGAACCTGTTGAGGGGTAGGGTCCAGCACTGATACTTGTAAAGTTCTAGGTGTTTCTGAAGGACCGAAGAGCATTGCAACTTCTCAGCCTCTCCTTGCAGCTCCCCTCCATTGTAATTTTAGGCATATCAGTAACTCTAATTACATTCTCAAGGTGATTGAAAATTTACTCCAGACTTAATTCCTTAACTACCTTTCAAACATAGGGTAGGGCAGTTTTCTTTTTTTTCCAGCCAAGGGACTATCCTTAAGTTATCAGAAACTGGCAAAACATCTCCATTATATCCCAGTTTCTTTCCACTGAGCACAGCACAGGAATGGCCAGATCCCCTGGGATCGCTGTGAGGAAGGTCTGACCACCAGAATGCCCTGCCAGGGAAGAGGACACTACTCCAGCGTGGAAGCGAGACTTTTTCTGGTTGCTTTCAATTCAGAACACAAGGTCCCCTTTAACAGAGCCACGCAAACAAGTGGCTTCTATGTCTCTGAAAGCAGTTTTACTGTCAACTGTCATTGGTCACTCACCAGCTACCTTTTGATGGCCCGTGAGCTGCACTGGTGATGTGAGGGGGGCAGTGAGTTGAGACGACAATCTGGTAGAGAGTATCCCAGAGGTTTAGCTCAGAAGAGGTCTAGAGAGAGAGAGGAGTAGGCGTTGGCCCGGCTGTGGAGGAGTTTTCTTTTTTTTTTCTTTTCTTTTCTTTTCTTTTAAAATTTTTATTTAGTTTTGAGAAAGAGAGAGAACATGAGCAATGGGAAGGGAAGAGAGAGAGGGAGACACAGAATCCGAGGCAGGCTCCAGGCTCTGAGCTGTCAGCACAGAGCCTGACGCGGGGCTCGAACCCACGGAACGCAAGATCATGACCTGAGCTGAAGTCAGACCTTTAACTGACTGAGCCACCCAGGCGCCCTCATAGAGGCCTTTTTTATAGAAAAAAAATCAGGCCTTGCTTCCTTTCATGTCATCATGTGCCTGCTTTTTCTGGCGGTTTCTCTATCCCTGGGATGTATTGTGTCCAGACGATCTTCCTTGGAACTGTATCCTGCCTCCACCACCTGAAAGATGTAGCACCTAAAGGGTGGGCAGTGACTTGAGAAGGCATCCCACAGGTGACCTGTCACTGGGCATGGGGGTCATACACAGATATGAAATTAGCCCCAAACATCTCTGACTCCTCTTACACCCTTCTCCACAAGTTTCAAGTATTTGGAAATCCCACCTTTTCTTTCTGCCCCCTTCTCTTCATACTGGCCTAAAAAAATTTTTTTAAATGTATCCCTCCTTTCAGGGGTGCCTGGGTGGCTCAGTCAGTTAAGCATCTGACTCTTGGTTTCAACTCAGGTCGCAATCTCATGGTTTGGTTGGTGAGTTCCAGCCTGGAGTCTTGCTCTGTGCTGACAGTGCAGAGCCTGCTTGGGATCCTCTCTCTCTCTCTCTCTCTCTCTCTGCCCCTCCCCTACTCATGCTCTCTCTCTCTCTCTCTCTTTCAAAATAAATAAATAAACTTAAAACAATTTTAAATGTATCTCTCCTTTCAGTTGTTTTTCATGTTCCTTCTAACCTAGTCTTTTCTGTGTTAAAGGCTAAAAGAATGGATGTTATACTGGATAATTTGCTCCAGACTTCCAAGAGGTGTCTTTGCTGGAAAACAAAGTATACTCCCTGATAAACTTGAAGCCCCAGCTTTGAAACTGGGCCCCAGGAAAAGAGTCCTTAACTTGTCCTTTTATAGTAAAACCCCTGGGGAGTCACCAGCTCTGATGGCATTCCTGACTGATAGGACTGGCTGAATTAATAATAATAAGAATAGCCATCATTATTGAGGATCTGCTATTCACCAACCACTGTATATTCATTATGCTGTATGATTAGCCCTTTAAAAAAATGTTTATTTAGGGGCACATGGGTGGCTTAGTAGGTTGAGCATCTGACTTCAGCTCAGGTCATGATCTCACAGTTTGTGAGTTCAAGCCCACATGGGGCTCTGTGCTGATAGCTCGGAGCCTGGAGCCTGCTTCGGATTCTGTGTCTCCCCCTCTCTCTCTGCCCCTCCCCAACTCATGCTCTGTCTCTCTCTCTCTCTCTCTCTCTCTCAAAAATAAATACATATTAAAAAAATGTTTATGTATTTATTTTGAGAGAGAGACAGAGAGACAGAGAGCAGAAGGGAGGGGCAGACAGAGAGCGAGAAAGAGAATCCAAGCAGGTTCTACACATCAGTGCAGAGCCTGACATGGGGCTTGAAATCACGAACCATGAGATAGATCATGACCTGAGTTAAAATCAGGAGTCATATGCTTAACCAACTGAGCCACCCAGACACCCCTATATGATTAACCCCTAAGGTAGGTATATCTCATGTCACTTTACAAATGAAGAAATCAGGGCTTAAAAATGTGAATGGCTTGCCTCTGGTCACACAGATGGTCAGTGACTGAATGAAGCTTTGAAACCAGGTCTGTCTGACCAGACCCTGCAGCCTTTCATAGACAACATTGATCTTCCACATTTCCCCTCTAAGGCAAAGCTACTAAACCTTCTCAAGTTCCTGGTGCTCTTATGCCAAACCTGAATTCAGAGTTTCCACCAATTACAGCCCAGTTCAGGCCCGTTCTCTTCCTTCAAAGTCCCACATGAAGAGAGCTGTGTACTTTTCTCCACCTAAAGCTCTTTTTTTTTTTTTTTAAGAGATTGCTACCAAAGCAGCAACAGTTCATGTTCTATGCAAAATGTCATGAGCTCATCTTTGGTTCTTCCTGGAAAATATACTTAGTGTATGAGAGCCTTCCAAGAGCAATGCCTTAACCAAGATTGGTGCTAATAGTTGGGATATTAGACACCTTTCAGAGAGAGCTATATATGGGGTATTTGTAGAGGTTTCTTGAATGGGTCAGTTAGGACTCTCTGGTTGGACAAATAAGGGAAATGCAAACTCAACCTGGCTTAAGGGAAAAGAAGGTATACTAGCCAAATATTGGCAACATTAGAGAGAGAGAGAGAATGGTGAGAATACATAGTTGTATGAAATTTAGAATACACCACTTTATTTTTTTATATGAAATTTATTGTCAAATTGGTTCCCAGTGCTCATCCCAACAGGTGCTCTCTTCAATGCCCATCATCCACTTTCCTCTCCCTCCCACTCCCCATCAACTCTCAGTTTATTCTCAGTTTTTAAGAATCTCTTATGGTTTGCCTCCCTCCCTCTTTTTTTTTCCCTTCCCCTCCCCCATGGTCTTCTGTTAAGTTTCTCAGGATCCACATAAGAGTGAAAACATATGGTATCTGTCTTTCTCTAGAATACAGCACTTTAGATGAAAAGCTACATCTCCCAACAAAGTTAAATCTCTAAAACAACCCTGAATGAAAATGTCAAGTTGATGCAAGCACCTGCGTAATTTGCTAAAAGTATAAAGTTTAAAAATCTATAAAACGGGTTTAAGGATTCACAACTAGGAAGTAAAAATATAATGTCATGCATGGGTGTGATAAATACTGAATTTATCTCTGGGGTTGGAGTTTGAATCAGGTAAGAGTACACAGGTTGTCTCAAATCTGCAATATTTAATGCTTTACATGGAAAACATCTAAATTATGCTTAACATATTTGGTAAAACTGGATGTTCATCATATCGTTCTCTACTCTGATCTGCGTATTTAAAATAATTCATAATTATCTTTGAAAAGGGAATCTGCTGACTCATATAAGAGAAAGATCTGTGAGCATCTGGCTATGGGTTTGGCTCGATCTTGAGGATCAAGTGGTGGTGTTAGGAGCTCTCTGTCCTCATATTGGGGCTCTCCCTTCTTTTCTCTGGGTTCTGTTCAGGTTCTTATTCATGCTAGAGGCGGCTTCAGGTCCATGCCCTAAACTTTCAGCATCTCTTATAAAATGGATTTCTCTCTCCTGACAGTTTCAGTAAGAGTCCTGGAATTTCATTCCATTGAATCATGTGCCACCCGTGAATTAAATCATTTTGATTAGGGGAGTGAGCTGGGTAGCCAGGACTCAGTTATGGGCCAACTGCTAGAACTGGTGAGAGAGGAGATCAACCTCTCTCAAATGACATTGAAGGAGGAGTTTCCCAAGGAAATTCGGAGAATGTCTAAACAAGCAGAAGGGGAAGTAGGTTTGGGGTAAAAAGAAACATATGCCACAATAAACCCTTCCACAAAGAATGATTATCTTAGTCCGAAGCCAGCTGTGCTCACCTGTCTCTAAGTGAAAGTGACTTACAGGAAAATATATCTCAGTCTTACTGAGGAGTACATTTATATATGCAAACTCATAAATAAAATGTCATAAAGTATACTTTAACAGTATAGAAAGGAATAATTTGCCAAAATCAATTAAGATTTATCCTAGCATAGAATAATACAAGAAAATTCTTTAATATAATACATTGCATTAATAAGTTATGAGAAATAACAAACAATAGGTGAAACGATAGATATTCTCATTAAAACTAGGAACAAGAAAATGGCGCTCATCATAATTTAATTTTTTAATGAAATAATAGTGCATTAAGGAAGAAAGTAGATACAAAAATTACCCTAAATAGAAAGCAGGAGAAATGTTCTATGTACGAAAGACCAAAACTAACAAAAGTGGACAGATTCAGTCCAGTTTATCAACAAAGAGAACCTGATCTAAAGGACAAGGGCACAAGCTTGCTTTGGAATGGGGACAGTGGGAGTATTAGATAGGGAGCCAGGTCGTTCTGGGAATTGTCTCAGAACTAGAGAAAAAGGAAGAACAAGATCCAGGCCCCAGGAAATGAGGCTGGTGGGAATGAAGCCGGAAACAGGTTCCCACCAGCTGGCTTGATACCCATAGAGCACTGACACTGCAGCACCTAGAATAGGGAAGCCCCAAGTCCTCCAGGTAGAAGAGAGTCACACAGGGGCCCAGACTTGCCATGTTGTATATCTGTCAACACTTCTTTTTTTCAGGAACTATAGACACACTTAGCATAAGCACACTTAGGTGAGAGCAGCAGGGCAAGAGATTTTGAGTTAGTGCTGGGCTGGCTCATCATTAGTGGGCGAGGGCAGGCAACCTATTCCTAAATGGAGACTCCTTCTACAGACGATATAACTGGGCTGAGAATACTATGGGACAAGCCCTGACAGTGCTCTCCATGTGTATCAAGGATTATGAATGGTATATCATAAAATAAATCATTATGTTGTAAATACACTAATGAAAGACATCCGTGGAAGTTTGAGCTTTTGACGTGGTAGATTATCCTTTGTTACTCAACAGATCTAGCCGTCTGAGTAGACTAGAGGGCCAGAAATTCCAAAACTCAGAAGGCATTTGGTCAAAGGGTCTGTTTTCAGGTAAGAGGTAATAAGTATACTCTGCCTCTCCTCTCCCACTGAATGAAGCTATAAAACCTGGAGGGAAAAAAAAAATGTGTGGAGTAGCTATTTAAGGAATCTGAAAAGTAAATAGCATATGGCTTGGGAAAGAAGATTAGAGTTTGAAATATCATTAAACCAGCATTTTTTACCATTCTTTTTCTTTCTAATATCTCCTGGCGTTAGCTCAATGCACTGGAATTGGGCAATGAGGCACAGAAAGAGAGTTTTAGGAGACATCCTCTGGTGGACCAGAGCAGTGGAAAACACAACTTCTACACTCAGAGAGAGTATGGAAATCTATCTCCCTTTTCCTCTTTTCAGGGAGGAAAAAAAAAGAGGGAAAAACATGACATACACTGGATACATTAAAAGGATAATAACCCTACTCACGTAAATTCAATAGCTTAGGTGAAACTGACTCATTTAAGTCTTCAAAAAACACAAACTACCTGAACTGGCTCAAGATGAAATAGATAACCTGAGGGGCACCGGGGTGGCTCAGTTGGTTAAACATCCAACTCTTGATCTCAGCTCAGGTCTTGATCTCAGGGTTGTGAGTTCAAGCCCTGAGTTCAAGTCCACTGGCTGTGGAGCCTACTTAAAAAAAAAATAATCTGAATATATAACTATTTATATATACAAAAATATGTAACTATAATCTAATCATTTAAAATAATTAATTCTCAGTTAAAATTGATTTGAAAATCTCCAACCTCAAATAGTTTTACTGGTAAATTCCACCAAATAAGTAATGACAAAGTAACACTTATAATACTACCCAATTTCTAAATAAATTATCAATAATAAATAACCTTCCTCCAAATAAAACACCAGGCCTAGATGGTTTCACTGGTGAATTCTAACAAATATTTAAGGAAGAGTTAAGTTAAAAAAAATTGTTTTAATGCTTATTCATTTTTGAGAGAAAGAATGAGACAGAGTGTAAATGGGGGAGTGGTAGAGAGAGAGGGAGACACAGAATCTGAAGCAGGGTCCTGGCTCTGAACTGTCAGCACAGAGCCCAGTGCAGGGCTTGAACCCATGAACTGTGAGATCATGACCTGAGCTGAAGTTGGACGCTTAACCAAAGGAGCCACCCAGGCACCCCAGGAAGACTTAAGTTTAAATTGAATTTAGGTCAATTCTCCACAATCTCTTCCAGGTAACAGAACAGAAAACAGACCATACTCTAACTCATTTTATGAAGCCAGCAAATTCAAATTTGACAAAGACAGTACAAAGAAAACTATTCCAGGCTTATTCCGTACCAGGCTTATCTCAGTTTTAGATTCTCGTTGATTAACAACTCACAACCAACTTCATAATAAAAGAAAAAAGATACTTACCTCTAACACTATATTTTCTTTTGAGGTCCTTTGTTAGCTTATCTCCTCCTGGTTTTTGCTAATTTAAATTGTTGGCTATTGACAACACTCTAGATATTAGCTATCCACTTAATATGTCTTCAAGAAAATCTACAGCCTACCCTGAATTGTTGTTCTATCTACTCCACCCCATGTTCAAATATCAGAATGCTCACTTGGAATTTTGAACTGAAATTGAAATATGAAATATCATCATCAATATGAAATATCTAACAAATTTTAGTCGGTAGTGAAAATGAGCCTAATGCAAATATTTGAATAGCACAGAACTTGTATCCATGAGTTTCAGAACCACAGCTCTGAAAGAGTTTGGAAAAAGTTTGTGTCCAAGGCCCATCTTTGTATAAAATTCAACATAGCTGAAATCTAATTCATTTTCCTCCCCCTTCCCTGTCAGGACTTTTCCTTCTTATCAGTGGCACCTAGGCTTAAAATATTAGAAAAATGTTTGATATTTTTCACTCCCTTTTCTTCTCCTTGTCCTTCACAAATTGCCCCATGCAATTATTCCTTATATCTTTTGGATACATCCTTCCATTTCTAGGCCCCCTGCCACCACCATATTCTCGCCCTTTCCTGAATAATTCCTATGCAAAGCCAAATTTATCCATCTAAAGGACTGTATTTTACATACCATCCTAATACCTTTGTTTATACTGAATTCATTCTGCCTGAAGTGTTGTTACCTTTCTTGTACCGGTCTAAACTGTACCTTTTGTTGAGTCCTGCTTTCCTTGTGACTCCATTTCTGGTTGTCCTAAGCTTCAACCACTCTTGTCTGAATTTCTGGAGCATGTATTGTGTGTGTCACTTATTTAGCACACAAAATACTACTTTGTTGTATCTGTGCACGAATGCTTGCTTCCTTTCTAGCAGTGCCTGTAATGGTTATGCGTTAAGAGGTATTGGAGATTCTTTTCCACTCTAATATTCAAGATAGAGATTCAAGAGACATCTCAACTTATATGTATATAAAAAAACAAACAAACAAGTAGAATACATTGTTCCAGTTTCCTGAGGTTGACTTGGGGTTTTTATATTAATATTTTTTTGGAGCAACTACTCTTTGTCTCTATGCTAGACATTATACTAGATGTTGGAGACAGAACAAAACAGGACAGCAGTCAGTTCTGCTTTCAAGAAGCACATATTCTGACAGGGGAACAAATAAACACAATGACAATACTGTGGAGTATATATCACAATAGATGCATAGGGAATATCAGAACACATAAGAACACGTAATACTGATGTGGGAGGCCATGGCAGTCATCCCAGAGAAAGGGATCCCCAAAACTGGAACACAGAGGAGGAGTAGAAGTTGCTCAGGCAAAAATGTGTGTGAGTACATGCAGGGGTGGGGTGGGGGGTGGGGAACAGAAGACTATTCCAGGCAAAAGGACCTTATGTGCAAGGTCCTGGAGACAAGCAAAACATGGATCGTTGAACATGGGAAAGGAGTTTAATTTGGCTGGAACACAGAGTGCAAGGCATGGGAAAGCAAGAGATGAGGTTGGAGGGGTAATCAGGGCTTATGATAAGATAGGAAACACTTGGCAGGACAGTGAGCAGCATGTGGGAGGCAGGATGACTAAATGAGATGCATTTTAGGGGGGCCATTTTGCCTGCAGTGTAGAGAATAGTCTGAGTGGGGAGGGGAGTGGAGGCAGGAAGGCCAGTTGGGTTGCTGCTATGGTAGGTAATCCAGCATAAAATTGATGATGAGCTAGCCATATCAGTGGTAGTAGGGATGAAAAAAACTGGATAAGTTTCAGGGATGCTGAAGGTAGAACTGTGAGGACTAAGTGTGGGCGTGGGAAGAGAGAGAGAGTTAAATAGGTGTTCATGCCATTCCATAAGAAGAAAATCAGGAGAAAAATCTGGTAAGGAGGAGAAGATAATGTGTTCGGTGTCAGCCATGTTTACCTTGGGATCCTCCACCTGGGAATACCCATGTGGAGATGTCATGGCAGCCGTGTATGTTGGCCTAAACCTCAGGAGAGAAATCTTGGTCGGAGATGTAACTTTGGGACTCCAAAGTAAATTACTCCAAGTATATGTGATAAGGAAGCCATGTAAGTCCAAGAAGACAATGTGTGTGTAAAGTGTAGAATAGGAAGTGTGTGTGAAGTAAGAAGATAAAGCCAGCCGAAAATCCTAAACCCCAAAGAACAAAAATGTTTAAAAGATGAGCAAGAGGATTTTACACACACACACACAAACAAACGGAAAAGTGGTCTAGAGGTAGGAGGATATCTAAGAAACTATGGTGTTGCCTAAGTAGGTCCACAATGTTACAGACAATATCAATAAATCTGGGCCTATTATTTATGAGAAAGGTTTTTTTTTTTAATCTTGGTGTGACTAGTACAGTGCAGCAATTCTAAAACGTTTAGTTGTACAAATTATTGTATACTCTTATAAATTACTGAGGACTCAAAAGAGCTGATTATGGCAGCTGATTATGTAGATTATGGCTACATCTACTAATATTAATAGAAATTAAAATAGAAAAATTTGAATGTATTAATTCATTAACAAATAATAAACCTATTTGTTATTAGTTAAGATGTTCGTAAAAGTAACTATTTTAAAACAAAAATCTTAGTGAAGAGAGTGGCATTATTTTACATTTTGGCAAATCTAATGTCAGGCTTTCTGGAAAACAGCTGGAGTCTCATTTCTGGTTCTGCCTTCAATCTGTTTTGCTGTCACGCATTATGAGTAGCCTCTGGAAAATTCCACTGTATTATCATGAAAGAACAAGAGTGAAAAAAGTAGATAACACCTTAAATAATGATGAAAATAGTTTGTTTTGCAGACTTCCTCAGAGGGAACTGTAGAGATCTGGAGACTACACTTATAGAATTAATGCCCCAGAGTGGGAGAACTCCATGCCTTGAGCCTCACAAACAAGCTCTTGATACTATACTCAAAAGTATGCTGGATAGAGGCAGCTAAGGCTTCAAGGGTTATTTTATGAGAGGTTGAGGTGGCCTGGTTGATACTACCTTCCAAAGTTAGGAATGGACTTTAGAATGTTCATTCAACTGATTCATTCAATGTGTATTTATTTAGTACATATTCTATGCCAGGAACTGTTTTAGAGGCAGAAGATATACCAATAAACAAAATAGACAAAAGCCTTGCTTTCATGAAGCCTCCCTTCTGCTGAAGAAGATTACACAATGGACAAAATAGTAAAATATATAGTATATAGGAGCATGGTAAGTAATGTGCAGAAGAATAACGCAAAGAGGTATAGGGATTGTTGGAAGGATTTGCAAATTTCAGTAGAAGGGACAGAGAAGGACTCATCTGAGCAAAGGCAGCATTTGAGCAAAGACCTGAAGGAGGCAAGAGAGCCATTTGGTTATCTGGTGGAAGAGCTTTTCTAGGTATTTGAAAAATTAGTTTTTAAAATTTATTATCACTTTAATTAATATGTATTCTTTAATCCGGCATCGATTATATCTGGCAGTAGCTGCAAGCATAGAAAATAAGATCTGAGAACTAATGTTCATTCAGGGTCTGTCATGGACCAGGTATTCTGCTAGGTATTATAGGTATTATATATGAAGCTTGGTACCTTCATTAATGTTTACAGTTTAGTGAAGAAGACAAAGTATGCACGTACAATTCCTGCAGTTGTGGTGTAGCAGTTCTTAGGAGGAACAGTAGTCGGTTTGAAGTTGCACCAGCAGAGGCTTCTATGCACCTGATCTACCTGAAGTTTACATCTCTTACAGTGAACTGATGTGTGAAGGGTACTATTCTTTAATGTAGCAGAAAGTAAGCCAGGAAGTTAGTAACACCTAATCGCACCTTTTACAGAGCACTTGAGTTTACAAAGCGTGTTCGCTAATTAATCCATTTAATCTTCATAACCATTTTCAGAAGTGGGTATTCTTCTTAGAAGTATTATTGCCTTTGTGCCATGGAAAACAGGCTCGGAAGGCTAGATAAAGTGGTTATACGGTATATTACGGGGTCTTTGAGCACAATGGAAGCTCTGTGGTACAACTTAATACGTTTATTTAAAGTAGCACTGGGACGGACCTGTGGGCAGAAAGGGCTGTACTTTTGCTGTATGAGCCTCGTGGTTATATCCTTAGTGCTCAGGGAGGAGGAAACGCGCAGGGAGTATTCCATCATAAACGTTTTTCTCTGAATTTCTACTCATAAAACCACTTTCACAAGATTTCTCTGGTGATTATCATTCAGTTGCATATTTAAAAAAATTTTTTTACAACATTTATTTATTTTCAAGAGACAGAGTGTGAGCGGGGGAGGGGCAGAAAGAGAGAGGGAGACACGGAATCTGAAGCTGGCTCCAGGTTCCCAGCTGTCAGCGCAGAGCCCCGCGGGGCTCAAACCCACCGACCTTGAGATCATAACCTGAGCTGAAGTCTGACGCTTAACCGGCTGAGCCACCCAGGCGCCTCGCACTCCCTTCTATATTAACAATTTGTAAGACAGGCAGCCATGAAACCCTTTAAGAATGTAGCAACCAGCACATATTTGAACCTTATCAAAACTATGCTGGCTATACGTCACCCTTGTGGGCTAAAGTTGAACATATTTTTCCTTCTATCCCTCATCAGGTGGAGTTGGGGACTTAAGATAATCTGCCTTCAAACACAAAGCTTTTCCTACTGCAATGCAGCTGTTGTGAGCAGCTGCTGAAATTAAACAGCGTTGTGCTCTGCAACTCAGCCCTTTCCCAAGTATACCACTGAAGGGCGGTCAGGTTAGGACCGGGGAATACTAACAGGCGGCAAAGCAGGGCGAAATCACCCATGGCTCTTCCACTCTGCGCTTGCGCAGAGGAGGAATTAAACTCCCCGGAAAGACGCCTGGGACTCTGAGTTTGCGCCGGCGCAGAGCGTCCTCAAGGCGGAATTGGGGCGACCCGGGCTCCTGCAACTTAAACACCGGGGAGAAAGGAAGGTGGCAGACGTGCGGCGGTGCGCAGGCGCGGGCACTTCTCTCGGGTGAAGGGTTGAGAGCCGACCTGGGCGGCCAGCAGGGCTGAGAGCGGAGTAGGGTCAGGATGGACGAGGACGTGCTGACCACCCTGAAGATCCTCATCATCGGCGAGAGTGGCGTGGGCAAGTCCAGGTGAGGCGAGCCCGCGGGCCGTGACGAGCGCAGCGGGTCTCTTGCTGCCTCCGTGGCCTCTGTCTGCTGGGCCGCGACGGGAACGGTAAAGGCGGCGGGCCAGGCTGGGGGCGGGCTCCGCGGGTTCTTCCCGGCCTCTGGGCCGCGCGGTCCTGCGGCCCCTGTCCTCCCAGCGCCCGCCCGGTTCTCGGCCTGTGCCAGGCCCGACTTGTCTGGATCGCTTCTCTTCACGTCGCGCCGAATAAACAATTCCGAGGGCCGCCGCTCCGCCAGCAGGTTTGCTGCCGACGAGCCTAGGGCGTGGCAGGCGGGTTTGGCCCGAGTGAGGCCGAGTGCGAAGCCGGGTCTCAGCCCCTGGGGTTCGTGCGGCGGCGTGCAGCGGCGGCATGCGACGGAAGCGTGCTGTGGCGGCGGCGTGCAGCGGCATGCGCGGCGGCGGCTGCCTGCGGCATAGTGCGAAGGAGGCGTGCGGCAGCGGCGGCGTGCGGCGGCGTGCGACGGAGGCGTGCTGCGGTGGCGTTCGGAGGCGGCAGCGGCTGCTGGCCGGAGGTGCGGGTCGGCTGCGCAGCGGGGCCTGACGTCACCGGGCGCTCGCCCCCGCCCTCCCGAGGTGCAGCTGCGGAGCCTGAGAGCGGGCACCTACGCAGTCTGGGCTGAGAACGCAGCGCGTGCGGCCATGGTCTCCGGAGCCTCCGCTAAGCGGGCGCAGGGCGCGGGAGTGGTGGGAGGGCAGCTCCGGTCCCCCGTCCCCAGCGCTTGGCTGACCGGCTGTCCCCTCCTCTCGTCCCACAGAGGCGGACACTCGACGGAGGCTGCTGCGAACCGTCCAGAAGGAGGTGGGTGCCGGAGGCGGGGGCGGGGTCGCGATCCTGGGGGAAGGGTCTCCGAAGGAGAGGTGGCCGGTGGCGGCGGCGGGAACGGCCATTTCCGGTTTGGGGCTCACTTGGCTGGGTATTTATCTGCCGCGGAACTGGAGGTGGGTGAGTTTGGGGGTTGGAGTATAGGGGGACTCTGGATGTTTTTATGCTGTGTGCAGGGGCGGGTGCAGCGGGAGGTTCCCCCGGGTGTGGGGCACCCTTGGATATGTCTGCCTAGGTCCTCCTCTTGTGGAGGAGCCGGTGGTTGGATCTCAGTAAGGTGAGGCAAGCGCCTGGGGGTGCTGACTGGGTGTATTGGGTGGTGGGGGGCTGAATGGAGCTGCAGAAGGAAGACCAGACTTCGGAAGGGGGGAAAGGTTCACTGTGGAAAAATTCCCCTCATCCCAGATCTGCCCTTTCCCGCAAATTCTCAGTGCTTGGAGCCACCCCCAGGACAAGAGACTCCCCCCATCCCCCATCCCTGAAAGCCCCTGGCAAGTGGGTTACTCCATTTGTGGGCTTGTCCCCTGCTGTTTTGGCAGGTGGGTTTCCCTTACCCCCTACCCCACCCCCACATGCAGTCAAGTGAGAAGCAAGCAAGGTTCAACTGTCCCTCTGCCCCTTCCCTCTCCTTGGGGCCAACTGGGAACCCAGTCCAGCCTTTAGTTTGTAGCCCTGGACTGCCCGCAGAGGGGAGAATGCATACTGGTTGGTTCCTGGGAAGCGTTTAGATGCTTGGACTGTGTGTGTGCGTGTGTGTAAAGCATGCACACGCCTATGTGGGTGAGGACATGTGGCTGAGTGTGTGCCTCTGAGCATGTCTGTGCATTGGTCTGGAGATATCCAAGTATATCTTCTTTTTGCGTGTACATGGGTCTGTGTGTTTATGTGTTTTCGTGAGTATGAGGTGTATCTGTGTGATGCATGAGTCTCTGTGTACATGGGTGAGGCCGTGACCACGTATGTGTGATTATATGTGTGTCTATCGCCTTCGTTATGTCACTTCACATCCTGGGACCCCGTCATTGCTGACCTGACTCACCCCTGTATCTTGAGTCTTCAGCCTGAGACCACAAATGCCCTCAGACCTTGGGGGCTGGCCTCATATCTGTGCCTGTGTATGTGTGTTGAGGGTGTCCGCATCTGGTGTCAGCACTGAGCACCAAGAAGCCCCTCCCCGCCTGGTGGCAGACAGCCACCAAAGGACAGGCTTGAAGCCTGGACCTGTTGCTGCCCCTCCCTGCTCAGAAAGCTCAGGCATATGTCTGCATATAGGTCTCTAGGTGTGGCATGTCCCACGTTGTTGAAAGAATCAGCTCCAGGGCTGGCTGTACATTCTAGCATTTCTCTTTTTTTTTTAACATTTATTTAGTTTTGAGACAGAGAGGGAAAGAGCATGAATGGGTGAGGGTCAGAGAGAGAGGGAGACATAGAATCTGAAGCAGGCTCCAGGCTCTGAGACGTCAGCACAGAACCCAACGCGAGGCTGGAACTCACAGACTATGAGATCACAACCTGAGCCACAGACGCTTAACCGACTGAGCCACCCAGGCACCCCTTATTCTAGCATTTCTGAATAAGGTGGGATGTGTGGAATTCCTCAGAAAGGCCCAGATGTTTTCAGTTTAGCCCTCTTAGAGGCCCTGTGGGGACCTGAAGAAAGCTGTATGTAGATAGACCACCTTCCAACAAAACATACAGACCTACAGTATTCTGATGACTGTGTTAGGGGAGGGTGTCTCTAGCACCTCCCCCAAAAGCCTTCAGGTTAAAATCCTGCAGACTCTTTGTTCATTGTTTAACCAAAGCTAGCTGTAATATGTGCTCTGCAGATGTTTGCAACTGGAATGGCTGTGTTTTCAAGGAAATGGTTGGCTGTTCAACTGGGAGTGGGGGCCACAGGCAGAAGAATGTGTGAACAAGGCATCTGCCTCTGGGCAGGGCTCCAGCTGGGACCCTGGTCCCAGCTCTCCCAGCAGCTCCCTCAATGCCCTGGACAAGTCCTTTCCCCTCTCAAGGACTCAGTTTCCACATGTGGAGAAGGAGCATCCTTGGAGGTCCCACCCATGTCAGTCTAGTTTGGATTATTGGCCGAGGGGTGGGGGGGGGGTATATTTGCCCCTGGTGACCAGAGGTGTGGGCCTGCATCCTCTCTCCTGGGAGCAGCCGAGTTTGGGGCATGGAATGAGCTTTCTGCCAGACATGAGGCCAAGGCCATCGCCTGATCAGAGGGACCTGTGTGGCATCCCCCTTGGTGCCTCGGGGGGGCAGGGACAGAACCTTGCAAATTTGAGCAAAAGGCCTCTAGCGCCCATTGACTCCAGATCTGCAGTCTTAAGGCACGGCTTACAGTAGTGAGTTGGTGGCTGATTCTGAATTCTGAATTTCTTGGGGTACATCGTTTCAGGAATCAGAACTTCCATTTCCTGGGGGCTACTCTGTGCCGTACCCTGTGTGTACAGGTAACTTTCTGAGGTGAGTGCGATTGTCCCCACTTTACAGACAGAGAACCCGAGCTTTGAGGGGAGGCGTGAGTTGCTCAAGAGCACACAGCCGACAGGGTGCGGAGCCAGGGACTTCACCCCCAGGTCTGTCTGACATCAGAGCCAGGCTTTTACCTGTCATAACCCAAGCGTGTCCATCCACATCTACGCAGCACTGCAATGTCAGCATGTGTGGTGCCATGATTTTGATCGCACGGATCGCCTCCACTGTTGTCAACATCTTGCACGACAGTGGTCCATTTTTAGTAGTATATATTTTTCAGTTCCTTTCTTTAGTTTTGAGCGAGAAAGCATGCATGTGTGTGAGCAGCAAAGGGGCAGAGAGGGGAGAACGGATCCTGTGCTGTCAGCACAGAGCCTGATGTAGGACTTGATCCCATGAAATGTGAGGTCATGACCTGAGCTCAGATCCAGACGTGGACGCTGAACCAACTGAGCCACCCAGGCACCCTGACAACAGTGGTGCATTTTATATGGACACTAACTCATCATTTTCAGGCAAAGTCTCTAATTTGCATTAGTGTTCAGCCTTGGTGTTATATGTTCTATGAGTTTTAACAAATGTGTAATGATGTGAATCCACCTTTGTGGTATCGTGTGAAAGAGTTTCACTGCCTCAAAAGTCCTCTGTGCTGTGCCCCTTTATCCCTACATTCACCCCAACCCTTACCTCCATAGTCTTGCTCTTTCCAGAGTGTCATATAGTTAGAATCATACAGTGGATATCTTTGAATGTTTAGAAAATTAAATTCCCCGGTAATTGAATGTAGGCATTCAAGATATTCTTTGCCCTTTGTTTTGTTTTGTTGCTCATCAGTAGAGGATCTGATGATATATGCCTTCCATGAAAAACATGATTTCTCTAGATGTGTGTCACCTAATGGGGACATCATGAACCACTACATAGCACTCACATTGGGATCATCCTCCTGTGTGATGTGCGGTGGGTCTAGATAGACTCTCTAGCAATGGAAGGAGACAGTCTCAAGAGGTTAGAACTTTATCAAACTGAAATGCCAAATCCTTCTTCCTTAACTTCCCATTGGAAATAAGGCCAGGGAGAGTCTGTTTGCTATGGTTTGGCCATGCTGCAAAGTACAATAGCTATAGAGCACACTTTGTGAGGGGGTGTTTCGTCCTAAAACTGAACAGTCTGTACTGAAGGGCTGGGGAAGTTCTGCCGTGTTAGAGCAAAATGAAGATACTCTCTTTTAACTCCTCTAGTAGTGGAAGTCCAGAAAAATCATGCTAGTTTCAGTTTGACATTGTCAGCTTAGGATAAACATTCACCTAACGATACCATTTTCCTCCAGCATCATAGAGTCGGTCAGTGATGGTGATTGTAAACATCAGTTCACCTGTAGGTGTCAAATTCTGATAAAACCCATTCTTGCTTTTGGTCAATATAGAGGAGAAGGTAAGATTTCTCAGTGCTTTAAGCCTACCAATGGTATAATTACCATTCGGTGTAGTGTGGTTTCCAGGTGCGGTCCCAAAGGAATACGTTTGAACAAATCATTAGCCATACACTTGTAATTTCCTGTATTTTTTGATTGTTGATTTAACATGTATTTTGCTTTCTTCTTTAGGAGCAGATAAGAATGCTGAGGAAGACTCTATAACCAGGTAGGATTTTTATGGATTTGTAAAAATGACATTTGCTGGGGCACCTGGGTGGCTCAGTAGGTTAAGGGTGTGACTCTTGATTTCAACTCAGGTTTGTGAGTTCAAGCCCCATGTCAGGTTTTGCGCTGACAGCCTCCTTGGGATATCTTTCCCTCTTTCTGTGTGCACTCACTCTCAAAGTATAAAGGAATGAAATGAAATGAAACAGAAAATGAAATGAAAGGAAATGAAATGTATGAAATGAAAATTATGTGTCTCCTAAGGGAACGCAGAGAACAAAAGCAGTTGTTGAGTGTTCTACCCTGGACGAGACAGTATACCCTATGCATAACATCTGTTAAGTTATATAGTCATCGCATAGCTTTGCAAAGTAGCTGCATTATTGTAGCCTACTTTTTATTACTTTGGCAAAAGTGGTTCAGGGCAGTTGATTACTCGCCCCATGATTCCATAGTTAATGAGTAGCTGAGGGGGTTGCCCATCAGCTTATGTAGCTTCCACATCCATTCTCTGGTTCCTCAGCAGCACTGAGATGAAGACACAGATCCTAGGGCAGATCACCTCAGAATGTCAAAAGTAATGATGTCGGAACTCTAATTTAGGTTTTCTTAAGAAACCAGGTTAGTGCAAGTATTTGCCCTTATATGTTTGACCACTAGTGCTAACAAAAGTAATTAGTGCAGTGGTAACTAGTCCCTTGTTTTTACCATCAGAGATTGTAGGGTGGATGTCAGCTATGGCCATGGTGTCACGGCTTGTACATAATAAGCAAGATCTAGTCAGGCAGCTCCTTAGATGTGGTGATATCCCCTCTTCTTGAGACAAATGAGTTTTCTGTAAGGAAAGGATATCTAGTTGTAGACCATGTTTCGTTAATTAAATTCAGCCTTTATTTGGAGGATATTGCTTTATGATTCTCTGTTGCCTAAGTTCCCAGTCTGGTTTCCCTTTGGGCCAGTACCCTTGACTTGTTCTAGGAAGCTTTTTCTTTTTTTGGAGATGTTTTTTCCCATGACTTTTCTGTACTGTGTTTTTGCCTTTTTACTTTCTTCTCTGGTTTTCTTGGTATTTCTCTTTTTTCCATTAATTTTTCCACTTCTGCCATCTAAGGACTCTCCATTTTTCCAGAGGCCAAATCAAAAGCAGTTAGAATCTCAAGATTTAGGGAACCTCAGAGATTAATTCATCAAAATACCCTCTTGTACTTCAGCCTATGTTTAACCTCCTTGCCCAATGGTTGTTTCCATGGAGAATTTGAAACTCAAAAGAGATTGAAGTGACCTATTTGGATATGATAAGTGACAGAAATGAGATTTAAATTTGGGTTCTTTTCTTTCTTTCTTTCTTTCTTTCTTTCTTTCTTTCTTTCTTTCTTTCTTTTGTTTCTTTGTTTCTGTCTTCACCTTGCAGGCAAATGTTTCAATAATAGAAAGCTGGGGAGCGGGTCTAATGAATACAATGAAGGAGAGTAAGAATCGAATTAGCAGAGGAGACCAGGTTTCAAGAAGAACAACACTGAATTGGATAGGAATAAGAGTTTTAGAAAAGATGTCAGAATATGGGGGTTTATGCCAAGTGAGATAAAGGTGAATGACGGGAATGAAGGACCCAGGATTAGGGGAGTTGCTTAGAAAGGCATATTCAAATAGAGAGTTCAAGAGGGTCCTGACCAGGTTTCTGCTTTTGTGTCTGTTGGTTTCATTGAAGGTGCGAGCATACTTCAGATTTTCTGTTGAGAGAGATTAAAAATCATTTGAGCTGCTGGGAAGAGTCTGTTTACAGCAAAGAGAAATATGATATCATCTACTTCCACCCCCACTTAGGGAGGATGGCTTAGATCCTCTCAAGGAATTGGGGTTTGGATGTGGAGATTCTGAACAACAGAGATGTATGGCCCAAGGCAAGCTGTCTCCTCACTCCATCTCTATTCCTAAATCTGTGATGCCCTTCCCATGTATCTGTAGGGCTGGGCAGGGGTAGGACTGACTTGTCAAATCAGTAAGGGAGCTTCATCTGGATAGGTGATAACATGCCTAAGTTGAGGTGACTGTGTGGATGACTGAGACTCCCAATTAGCTCCTGTTCTCCAGGAGCAGGACATGGCTCCTACCCTTGGTCATTTGAGCCCATCCTTGTTGTAGGAGTCTGTGCCTTCATAGGCTAAAGATTGAAAGTTTGGAGAATGCCACTGAACCTTGCCGAAGAGGGATGTAGGAGTGGGAGCTCATAGGGAAGAAAATATTCAGGCCATGTATAGAGAAATAGAGGCACAACTACCGGGACCATTTTGATCACAGTCTCTCTCCTTGGGTAGCTGAATGCCCCTGAAGGGTTGGAAGGTCTTGCTAGTTATTATGGACCTCAATAAGGCAAGACCACTGTAGGAACAAAGTTGGCCTTGGGAACTTTTAATCTTTTAATCTCTAGTTAGTACTTCCACTCATAACATAGAAACCTGAACTTTGGTATATTTACTTAAACATAGGTCTACCTGACACACAATGTAATGTGTGATGCAACAACTCTGGATGTTCCTCCATGCTCGCCATAAGTGTAGCTCCCGTCTGTTAATGTATAATGCTATTATGATATCACTGACTAGATTCCCTATGCTGTACCTTTGAGCCTTGTGATTTATTCATTCTATGACTGGAACCCTGAACTTCCCTCTCCCCTTCACCAATTTTGTCCATCCCCCCACCTCCCCTCCCTTCTGGCAACAGTCAGTTCTCTGCATTTATGGGTCTGTTTCTGGTTTTTCTTTGTTTGTTCATTTGTTCCCTTTTTTAGATTCTACATAGAAGTGAAATCATATAGGGTTTGTGTTTCTCTGTCTGACTTATTTCACTTAGCCTCATACTGTCTAGGTATATCCATGATGTTGCAGATGGCAAGATCTCATTCTGGTTTATAGCTGCATAATATTCCATTGTGTGTGTCTGTGTGTGTGTCTGTGTGTGTGTGTGTGTTTGTGTGTGTGTGGTCTGTTCATGTATTGGTGGACACTTGGGTTGCTTCCATATCTTGTCTATTGTAAATAATGCTATAATAAAGATAGGGGTGCATATATCTTTTCAAATTAGTATTTCCATTTCCCTTGGGTAAATAAATACCCAGTAGTGGAATTACTGGATCCTATGGTATTTGTATTTTTAATTTGTTGAGGCCCCTCCATACTGGCTTTCACTGTGGCGATACCAATTTACATCCCATGAGCAGTGCACAAGGGTTTTTTTTCTCCACACCCTGAGCAACGCTTGTTGTTTCCTGTGTGTTGAAACTGAGCCATTCTGACAGATGTGAGGTGAGAAGTCATTGTGGTAACTTTTATACATTTAATTTTCAACCATTTCAGAGAATTCCCTGCCTGTCACACTGGGTTGTGGAAACTCAGACTGGGTCTTCCCTGGAGATTTCACAGGTTAGGAGAGATGGAGGCAAAATAGAGAACTGAAAGATTTTTTAAAACAGGGTCCAAATTTTGAGACCTGTACTCTGGAAACCCTAAAACACTGATGAAAGAAATTGAAGATAATGGAAAAGAAGAGAGAGAGACATCTGATACTCACAGATGGGAAGAATGTATATTTTTAAAGTGTCTACACTACCGAAAGCAATCTACAGATGTAATGCAATCCCTGTCAACATACCAACAGCATTTGTCACAGAGCTAGACAAGCAATCCTAAACGTTGTACAGAACCACAAAGACCTTGAATGGCCAAGCAGTATTGCAAAAGTGGAAAACTGGAGGAATCACAATCTCAGATTTCAAGTTTTATTCCAAAGCTGTAGTAATCCCAGCAGTATGGTGGGTACTGGCGTGAAAAATAGCCACATAGCTCAATGGAATAGAACCAAAAACCCAGAAAGAAATCCACAACTGTATGGGCAGTTAATCTTCCACAAACAGGAAAGATTATCCAGTGGGGAAAAGGTAGTCTCTTCACCAAATGGTGTTGGAAAAACTGGACAAGCCACATGCCAAAGAATGAACCTGGACCAATTTCTTTACCATAGACAGAAATAAAATCAAAATGAATTAAAGGCCTAAGAATTAAAAGCAAAAATGAATTACTGGGACCTTATGAAGATAAAAAGCTTCTGCACAGCAAAGGAAACAACCAACAAAACTAAAAGGCAACCAACGGAATGGGAAAAGATATTTGCAAATGACATATCAGACAAAGGGCTGGTATCCAAAATCTATAAAGAACTCACCAAACTCCACACCCGAAAAACAAATAACCTGGTGAAGAAATGGGTAGAAAACATGAATAGACACTTCTCTAAAGAAGACATCCGGATGGCCAACAGGCACATGAAAAGATGCTCAACGTCGCTCCTTATCAGGGAAATACAAATCAAAACCACACTCAGATATCACCTCACACCAGTCAGAGTGGCCAAAATGAACAAATCAGGACACTATAGATGCTGGAGAGGATGTGGAGAAACGGAAACCCTCTTGCACTGTTGGTGGGAATGCAAATGGGTGCAGCCATTCTGGAAACCAGTGTGGAGGTTCCTCAGAAAATTAAAAATAGACCTACCCTATGACCCAGCAATAGCACTGCTAGGAATTTACCCAAGGGATACAGGAGTACTGATGTATAGGGGCACTGTACCCCCCAATGTTTATAGCAGCACTCTCAACAATAGCCAAATTATGGAAAGAGCCTAAATGTCCATCAACTGAAGAATGGATAAAGAAATTGTGGTTTATATACACAATGGAGTACTACATGGCAATAAGAAAGAACGAAATATGGCCCTTTGTAGCAACGTGGATGGAACTGGAGAGTGTGATGCTAAGTGAAATAAGCCGTACAGAGAAAGACAGATACCATATGGTTCCACTCTTAATGTGGATCCTGAGAAACTTAACAGAAACCCATGGGTGAGGGGAAGGAAAAAAAAAAAAAGGTCAAACGGTGATTTTTCTAATCCCATCATTCCATCTACATTTCTTATTTACAATTCTGTAAGGAGGAGGTATCTTTTTTTGTTTCTTTCTATCAATATGTACTCACAGTGCCTCTAAATGTTTAGTCAGTTATACCAAGCATTACTTAGCTTTTGTGTGGCATATTAACATTTACCGATTTACTTTTATGTGTGTGAAAAGGAGTCATTTAAAACACTAGTAATTTAGGGACACCTGGGTGGCTTAGTCGGTTAAGCATCGAGCCTTCGCTCAGGTCATGACCTCATGGATCGTGAGTTCGAGCCCCGCGTCGGGCTCTGTGCTGACATCTCAGAGCCTGGAGCCTGCTTCAGATTCTGTGTCTCCCTCTCTCTGTGCCCCTCCCTGGCTCACACTCTGTCTCTCACTCACTCTCAAAAATAAAATAAAAACATTAAAAAAACATTTAAAACACTAGTAACTTAAAATCCATTTTAATTTGGCTTTTATATATTGTTCCTTTAAAAAATTGGTAGTAAAACTTCATTTCACTCAGAACATGCCTAACAACGGATAGTGAGGAGAAGGGTAGTAACTGGCAGGAAAATAAATTTGCCTAGAGTTAAAGTTTTACTAAGGGAATGATCCATATATAATATAAAGCCATCTGTCCTCATTTCAAACCCAATTGGAATCTGGGGACTATGATAAATTATGTGTTGTCCTTCCTATTAAAAAGACTTTTTCTGTTTTAAAAACAAATACTGAGATTGTGGCATACTGATGAGTATATACATAATTTGTTCCCCAGAGGGCCCTAGGTCTTGAAAAGTATCTTTTACATTTAGGCATCAGATTATTTTCTGCCTTAGGTTATAACTAACATACACATGAGTTTTTAAAATAAAAGCAATTAGCCCATTTGCTATAATGACCTTGTAAAAATTAGTGCATTGTGGAAAATTAGTATCTTACCAATAAAATAGTAAGGAAAGCATACTTTCATCTTTCAGTAATATGGTGAGACACTCAGGTTTTTGTCTTGTATAAAATATCCTGTTAACATATTTGTTAGATTTTGAGTCTGAGGATGGTACAATAAAGTTGGCGTTTTCTTTTTTTCCTTTCTGGCAGTCGGCCAGAGTAACAACAAAGAGAGGGAAAAACTAAAACACATACGCTGTATTCCACTAAACTAGAAGAGAGCTAAAAACCCTAGGCCACAAAATAGGCGGAATGTCTGCCAAAAGCAGCGAGAATAAGCAGGCTGCATGTGGGAAGTGGAGCGAGGATACCACAGCTATAGAGCTCGGAACCAGCAAGAGATGCTTCACGAAACCGAGAGGCCCACCCTGAGATGCAAAACCAAAATCCCTTGTTTGCAAAAGCAACATGGGCTTTTAAAGCTGATGGCAGGAGTTTCCCTGTACCTGGTTTGATTCTAAGAAGTTGGGGAGATGAAGCCAAACAGGTGTTTTTTTGTTTTTTGGGTTTTTTTTGGCATTTTTCTGTCTCTGTAGCAGTGGGGAAGAGATGTCTTTGCATCCTGAAAACCTCAGGGCTGCTTGTCTCCAGTGGCTGTTGAGAATTAAAAAAAAAAAAAAAAAAAAAAAAAAAAGATTCTCATGGAAAACCCTGAATCAAGACAAAGTTTTTCTGGTCAGGAACTGGAGTCACTATGGCCTTCTTCATGAACCTCTTACCAATAGCTTATCCAAAAAACCCCCAACCTCCTTTAAAGATGAATGAACAAAAGGATTTCAGCTGAAGGCCACTCCTACCTTTCCAGAATCAAAAAGGAAGAAAGTAGCAGAAAAACCAAGGACAGATAAAGCATACTCAACAGAAAAAATACTTCTGTAAGGGAGTTGAAAATCATGTCCAACCATTTTGTTAATTTAAAACACTTTTTGGATGTATTTAGCACTGAGAGCACAAAGCAGTGATAGAAGAGGTCAGGGAGGAGATAGTGTAGCCACATGAGAAAATTCAATGTAAGCTGATTGAGCAGAAAGAAAAATAAGGTAAGAAAATAAAACCATCGCTGAAATGAAGGTGAAATTAGAAGGATCACAAGGGACAGTAGAGACTGGAAAACAAAATAAAGGACAGGGAAGCTAGAAATGGAAAAAGTGGGTGGCATTTATCAAAGTGAATACAAATCTTAAAACACATTAGAGAAAATGATGTGGAAATCAGAAAAGGAGATTCAGCATATGTGTATTTGAATCTTAGAAGAAGAAATAGAATGAGGCAACAGATACAAAGGTATAACCCAAGGTAATTATTTCTGACATAAAAATAAATACACACACACACAAAATTGTAAGAATATATTGAACAGGTTTTTTGTTTGCTACGTAGGGGTGTTTGAAAGAAAAAGGCATAAAGTTTCTTTTTCTGCTGTGGTGAGGCCATATGATGGTACTTAATTGGCTGCATAAATAGAACTAATTGAAATGTAAGCATCGGTTAGATCTTGTAGAAATTAGTTACACTAATTTCATATAATTTGATTACATGGGCAAAATTTGCTTCATGTTAAAGTTTTTATTTTTATTTTTAATTTATTTTAAGTTTTTGTTTTTTAATTTACTGTTTTAGGTAACTTACCCTTGAGTAGAAAAAGTGCTTTAAGTAAAACTTTTTTTCAAATGAAAAAATTAGAAAATTTAAAACAAGTTGTCTACTTAAGATAGCTCACAAACTGTTCCTTAATCTGGTTGTAAGACATAATTGCTAAAATATATGAAAATGGTTTGAGGTTTGATACATTTCAATGTAGACAAATTTTGGTTGTGATTGGTTGACTTAGGTCAATGATTCTTATTACTCCCTTGTTAAGCTTTTAAAAATATTAATGAGTGTGCCCTCATATTACCTGTGTTTGGCTTCTAAGGACAAGCGGCCAAATCTGTTCCATCCACAAGTTACCTTATGGTTTGGGCTTCCTTAACAAAATGACAATTTATTTAAAATAGTGACTTTATATATCTTGTTTAATGCCATAACACAAACTTGTTAAATTATTTGGAAATATTAGGTAGTTAGAAGAAAAATGTAACTATTCTGTTTCATGTAATTTCATTCAGTTAAACATTTTAATTGGAGTAAAGCAATAAAGAGGGCTCTAGTATTTCTGTATTTAGAATAATGACAAATGGTCTTCATCATATGTAAATAATTTCTTTTTTCCTCTTTTACTAAGGGTTTTATTGGGAGAGAGTATGACTTTTTTCATATGCCTTGTCAGCACTGATTAATGGTTGATAGACTTTTTAATACGGAAGGGTTCTTGCTTTCCTAGATAGGTCTTCGCTCATATTTTTGACATATTTCTGGATTATGTTGACTAATAGTTTAGGATTTTTACATCTGTTTTTGTACACAAGATAGTCTTTATTTTTTTAAAAAACAGGATTTTATATTAAAGTTGCACTGGTTTATAAAATGAAAGTTTTCTATCTTTTAAAATTGTCGTTGTTAGCTTCAATATTGGAACTATCTGTTCTGTAGAGGTTACATTTTAACTGTGAATCATTCTGATCCTTCTCCCTTCTTTACCACTTTAACCACTTCCGGTTTTCTATTTCTTAGGACAGCCTTGGGAGTGGAACTGGGAAAGCCTCCCAACTTATCTCTTAATTGTTTATGTTTTTCCTTCATTTCTAAACTTGGATGTTTTTGTAGTCTGTCTTTTCTTAGGAACATATTTATTTAATTGAGAAATTGCTTCATTTTTTTTCCTTCTTCCTACTTATCTTTTGGTTTATTTTGTTAGTTTCTTATGATGAGTATTAAGTTGCCTTCTTTTTAGTTCTTATTTAATAAAGATATTCTGGAAGAATAAGTTTGCTGTGCCCCATAGGTTTTAGTAGGGTGTCTAGTACTTTTTCATTGCACACTAGATAGTTTGAATTTTCAGTTTAGCTTTCTTTGAACATTTGAATTTTTTTATTTTTATTTTTATTTTTTAAGTAGGCTTCATGCCCAGTACAGAGCCTAATGCATTGTTTGAACTCACGACCCGGAGATCAGGACCTGAGCTAAGATCAAGAGTCGGATGCTTAACTGATTGAGCCACCCAGGTGCCCCAAACATTTGAAATCTTTGATTTAGTTGATTTAGGGATGTGTTTCCTAAATTCCAGGCTATTTTGTTGTCACTACACAGACCTGTGTAGACTCGGTAAAAGGCCTAGCGCCATGCACGCACCACAATAGAAGCCCAGGCCTCTGCACACGATCATAGATGGGTGTACGTGTAAGCAAAGCTGCCCAGAGCCACGCACGCATACAGGCCCCAGAGGCCTCTCCACACGGTCACATACATGTGTACACAATCCCGGCTCAGGTACACGCAGGAAGGGCAACCAGGACCGGGCACACACCATAACACAGATGTACACTCCCATGCACTCCCGGGAGCTGTAGGTCACACAGTCCTATGCACACAGCAGAACATGGGCGCAAACATCCACGCACACACCAGAACCGGACACGCGGACCCTGGCACACGCCAGACACACACACACACACACACACACACACACACACAAACACACAAACACACTGACCCGCCCCACATGCCATCGCACACACAGCAGCTCAGGACTAGCCTGGCCATGAGCCAGCGCATGCACGGTCACAGGCAGGGGGGGCGCATGTGCCCAAGCACACACGCACACGCGCGCACACACGCGCGCGCACACACACACACATTTGATTGCACACGCAGGAGGCACAGAGCAGTGGCCAGAGACTGCGGCCTGAGGCGCCCAACAGCCCAGCCCAGCACGGCTAAGGGAGGGGAGGAGGACCCGGTGGGGGGTGGGGAGCTCCTATAGGAGCTTGAATGAATGAATGAATGAGTGAGTGAATGACTTTCAGCCCCAAGGAGCATCCCTGTTCTTTTACCCATTCCTCCTCCCTTCCCATCCCTGTGGGAGGAGACGGACCCTCCAGAGGGTAGCCTCACACCATGGAGGGATGGTCACAGGGAACCTGCTTGGCCACACCTGCCAGAAGGGCAGGGGAAGTGAGGCTTTGGGCGGGGCTAAAGGAGGCATGGTAGAAGAGTAGTGGACCACCCACCTGTGGTCTAGAGTGGGACTGACATGGGCCCACAGCCCTGCCTGTAACCCAGGAAGTTAACGGGGTCCCAAAATACTTTTTCTTGCACCGCCCCAAAATACTTTTTCATGCCTGGATGCCCAAGACAACCACGTCACTGGTGTCCTGGCCTCCAGGGCACGCTCCTTGTGGCCCACTTATTTTCGTTTTATCTAGAAAAATAAAGTTGGAAATAATCATTCACACACCCTAATTACTCCATTGCTTTCTGAATTTAGAGCCGGTTTGGCTCTAGACTTTGGCTCCTGCTGAAGGAGGAATCCTCTGGGAGGGGCAGGGTGAGGGCCAAGGCAGGAAGCCAGAGTCTGCACTGACACTGGGGCCTCCTCGGGGTCTGCCCTCCACTTGCCCTCTCCTAGCAGGCTGGGAACTTCCCAGAAGCAGCAGCCCAGATGGGGGTCTGAGCGAGGGAGGGTGGCCAGAGGCAGTCTCCAGGATTCTGGTTTACCGAGACCCATAATGGATGACTTCCCAGGCTGTTCTACCCCACCTAGACCTCTGAGTCATAATAATTTGCTGCTATTTATCGAGCACTTACTATGTGCTGGGCGCTGGGCCAAGCACTTTGTCTGCATCATCCCAGCTATGCCTGCTAACTTCCCTTGAAGCAGGTACTATTATTCTCCCCATTTGGCAGTTTGAGGGTGCCTGGGGGCCGGGGCTCAGGACCGGGAAGTGGTGGGGCTGGGATTGTGCCCAGCCTGTAGGACCCCCAGAGCCCAATGGGGCCCCCTGGATGGGCGCCTCGGTCACTCAAAAGGGAACGGTCTCTGAAGCCTGGACGCCCAAAACAACCACGTCACTGGTGTCCTGGCTTCCAGGCCACCCTCCTTGTGGCCCTGATTGCCACTCCCTTCTTCCTCATAGTCCTGGGGCTCTGTCTCTGGAAGCCCCGTGTAGTCTCACCTGGGCGGCTTGGGGAAAATACAGATTTCCCAGGTCCTGCCACACCCTGCTGACTCATAATCCACTGCGGGAGAGGGGGCTGGAAACCCAGATTTTAAAATGTTGTCCTGGGGATACAGAGGCCTGTGGACTCCCAGAACCACTGCCCGGCCCAGTGGAGTTCAGGCAGCTTTAAGAGACTCCCTTGCACTTAACCCAGATCCCTATGACCCTGCCCCCGCTTGTGTTCTCAGCCTCTGCCCCCTGCTACCCTAACCCAGCTCTGCACACACCACACCACACTGACCCCCCACACCCCAATTTGCCTTTATCCAGGCACCTGCTGCTGCTGTTTCCTTCTGGAAACAGGTCCCAGCTGGCCACAGACCCCACAGAGCTTGTGTAATACTCTGGACTGGTCGATCGCAGCCCCGCTCTTGCTAGCCCGGGCCTGGCACACAGCCTGGGGGAATCATGGTGGGTGAGCGATGGTGGCCGGGGTAGGCGGAACAAGGGAGGGCTGCCCATGACAGGTGGGGCTTCTAGGCTGGGTGCACAGGCACTCTCTGGGGGCCGGCACCAGCCCTAACATGCAAAAGGCATTTGATGACTCTTTCTTAACTGCTTAATGAATGCTGATGAGTCGTGTGACAGGTGAGGGCCACGTCCGGAAGCAATGCAGATTGGCCGGTTGAAGTGAAAGATGGAGAAGGTGCCTTCCAGGCCATCTCAGAGGACTGTGAATATTAATGGTCCTAACTCATTTATGTCTCGGATGGGAGTGAGGGGCTGGTGTTTTCTTGCTTGATTTTATTTCAGTATCTCAGGAGCTCTGGGAGGGGGTGCTGATGTAATCCTTATTTTGTTCAACGGAAACTGAGCCCTAGACAGGTGACTTAGTAGGGTCACACAGCTGGGAGGGGGTCCTGCAGAACGGAGCCTTGCCCGTTGTGCGAAAAAAAATCAATGAGCCTGCACTCTACAGTTTATGAAGCAGTAACACATTATCTCAGTTGGTTCTAGCTGTGGCTTGGAGGTGTGGCTCTACGTTTTCACCTATGCCCACATCCCAGGGTCAGAAAACCTGCATCCAGGGGCCTTCTGTGTCTGTAAGGGGCGGTGGTGGGAAGAGATCCCCGCCTCCGCGCTGGCGGGAGAGAGAAACAAAGAGGCAGTGTTGGGGGCTCTGGCACATAGTAGGTGTTTGGGGACCCCTGTGGTCAGTTCAGGCAGAGCCAGCTCTGGTCCCATCTGGACCTTGGAACAGCCCAGATCAGTCTTCAGTCTTTGAGCCAAGGCCCACAGGGTGTAGGTGACGGGTCCAAGGTCATACCTGCCATAAGAACTAGAGCAGAGGGTGTGAGGCTCCTCCACCACAGTGGGGAGGTCCAGGGAATGGGTCAGGGGGATTCTGTCTGTGCGGGATGACCTCTGTCGGAGTCAATAAACCACAGAGCCTGGCCCCAAAGGGTCCCCAGGCAAACCCCTCTCGGGAGTGTCCAGGACTGCTGTGGGGCCTGGCGTGTTATTGCTGTCACAGAAGTTCGGGGCCATACCTGAGTAGGGGCAGTGGTCCTGTAGCCACCAGTGGGGGATGTAACAGACTCTGTGGTCTGCCTCCAGGCACTGGCATGTGGGGAGGGTGAAATGCACCAGCACCCCACCCAGACTAGAAATCCAGGTGCTAGCTTCCCCCACACACACCTCCCTCACCCCCGCCCCGCCCCGCCCCGCCGGGCCTTTGCAGATGCTATCCCTCTGTCTGCAGTGGCCTTCCCCTCCTCTCCTGGCAGGTGCTGGCTCATCCTTTAAGACCCCTCCAGGAAGCCCTGCCTGACTCCCACCCCAAGGGCCAGGCTGATCCGCCCTGCCAGGATTTCCATTTGGCTGCTCCACAGGATGCTGAGAACCTTGAGGGCCTGGTCTGAGATGCCAGTGGAGTGGACAGGGAAAGCAGCTGTAAGGTGCAGCCCAGTTCAGGCGACTGTCCCTGCAGCCCACAGAAGAGACCAGGCTGGGGAGCCTTGAGGCCAGATAGCTAGCCAAACATGCCCATTTCACAGAGGGAACGTTGAAGGCCTGAGGTGCTTGGGACTGACCTAGAGCACCCTGGGGAGTGGGTGGTAGTCCCTTTGTGGCTTGTAAGAGGAGAGCCCAGTGCTGTGTGGCCGTACTCCCCCCCGACTCCGGTCCCCAGCTGGAGCATTTGTCTACAGGATCCAGGTCAGGTCTGGGGGGGATGGGAGAAGCCCAGGAGAGCAAAGTCCCCAGGACTCAGGTCTGCCCTCGGTCTTCCCATGTGGAGGACAAAGCTCCTTAGAGAAAATGCTTGCTGTCCTAAAGCTGGCAGGAAATGCACATCGATAGCTCATTCCAGCAAGAAGGTGCGCGGGGGGAAAAAAAGCCTGTGAGAACTTAGGCCAAAATGTTAGCCCCGGGGATGGTGGGCGATATTAGCCTTCTTACGCTGTGATTTTCACATTTCCTAGGTTGTAGGTGAAACCTTTATAACCAGAGAAATGAAGTTACCATGGAAAGGAGAGAGGTCTAAGAAAAGGTGCCCTGAGAACAGCCAGCTCCCCATTCATGAGATTCTGGGGTCACCATGTGTGAGTGGCTTCCAGAGGGACCCTGGCCCCGGGCCCATCCCCCAGAACAGGCGCGCCTGGGGCAGACAGCTTAGCCCGTGTGTCTCTCTTTCTCGGAATTTGGGTCAGCGAGAGTCCAGACCTGGGGCTACTGGGATGTAGCACAGCCAGAATGCCATTCAAACCTCTGCTGTCCTTCCTGTCGTGTGGGTTAGGCCTCAGGGCCCTCGCCTTCCCACTTCCACCTGGAAAGCCAGCCCACCCCACCCCAGGCTGTCCTCTGCCCCTCCCAGCCAGAGGTGGCCCTAGGGCTATTTCCTTCACCTCCATCTGGGTGCCCAGGTGGGTGCGTAGCACTGTTGACAGCCTTCCTTACCGACTCCGGCCCCGAAGTGCCTTTCCAGGGGGTCCTCCTACAATGTAGTCAAGTTCGACCTCGTGCAAATGGTCTTTGGAATCACAGCTGAGCCCTGATTCTGGGTGAGGATTGATCTCCGTCCCCCATATACCTAGTACAGAGCCCTCATTCATTCGGTCAGCTGTTATTCAGCCAAGTACCAGGGCCCAGGCTAGGTGCCAGGGGCATAGATCTGCTGACTTGAGGGTGTAACGTGTCTGTGTTTTTGAGCACGTGTTTTGTGCGCATCACCTGCACGCACACACAGCGTGAGCATCTCTGTCATATGTGAACTCTGGTCTTTGAGGCTGTGACCGTGTGTAATCCTGCCGGGACTCTGGGCACACCTGGTTAATTCATTCTGCAAGTGTTTAACAGACACCCACTAAGGAAGGACCAGGCTCTGACCCCAAAGAAAAATGACCCAAGGTCTCTGTCCTCGGGAAGTGCCGTCTTGGGGGCTGTCGCAGTGCGGACTGGTGGGGGCAGAGGCCGGCAGGGCTGGGGGTGGTCAGAAATGTGGTCCTGGAGACACGGGGAAGGGTGTTCCTGCCCAGCCGTGAGGATGATCTCCAGTATCCTCTTCAGACCAGTGATCTGGGGCCTGGGGCAGGCCTCCCCAGCCATTTTCATGCCCTAAAGCAGCCCTGAGGGCCGACGGAACCGGAGCTCCAGGTGGTGACCCGTGGGCCCCGACTGCTGGGGGCTGGGAGAGAATACAGGGAATGAAAATGAAGCATGTTAGCTGGAGAACCTGCCTGGGCTGCAGACCTTTCTGAGAGGCGAACTTGGGGACCAGGCACCAGAACACAGCACCTGGAAAGTAGAACCCCGTGATCCAGACCAGAGAAGCGGGATCACGGAACTTAGAGGAGGAAGATGGAGCAGCAGAACTAGAATGTGGGCCTTCTAGAACCTGGAACACTCAAGTCAGCCAGAAGCTGGAAGATCCAGTCTGTGCCCCCGGTAGTCAGTGGGGGAAACTGAGGTCCGGCAGGAACGGGGAGGCCTTGAGTATTGGGTGAGCTTCAGTGGCACACACGCGATCTCTGCTGAGCCAGGACCTCCCTACAGCTGGCTGCTGCCTGACCTCGGGCGAGTCCTGTCCCCTCTCCAAGCCTCAGTTTCCCCCTCTGTGAAATGGTCACGTGACGGTGAGACAAGATGGAGTACTTCACCTGGTGCTCAGGCTCTCCCGGCAAGCTAGTGGCATGGCTAAGGCCTGGACCCTGGCCACCTGACTCCTGAATGACTCTGTCCCCTTGTGGTGATGGTCTGGTCACTGCTGTTCCTTTCTCTTCTTTCTCACACTCAGTGGGACATTTGGGCACTTGCGGCCCTTTTCCGGAATGCTCTCGGGATCTAACAGAGGGAAAAGACTAATCAGAGGAGCAAGAACAGACTGGCGGCTCCATATGAAGGAGCAGGGGCCTGGTGCCTACAACCCTGCGTGGTGGCCTGTGCCATTTGGTGAGGGCTTCTTGAGTGTCCCCCGGTGGAGACGGTCGGGTCCTGAGCCAAGGGTGCCGTGGCCCCTCGAAGGCAGGGGTGGGCAGAGGTGGATTGGGAAGGGAAAAGAGAAAGGACTCATTGTTCCAGCTCCACGGAGGCTCTCCAGGTGCACCTGCTCCAGGCCACCTCTCCTGAAGGAGGTGGACGACCTTGCTCGGGCTCCCAGAGAGCTGGAGCTGTAGGATCTGGGCCAGGAGCAGCCTGGTCACTTCCCCAGATCCCTGTGAGGCGGCGCTACCAGCCCCCGCTTTTCTGCCTCCAAGAGAGCAGGATTCCAGAGTTGGGGGCGGGGGGCGTTGGAGCCAGGGTTCCAGCCCATCCTTTGAGGCAGCAGCAGCCTGGCATGGTGCCAGGCACTGAGCACCCAGGGGGGAACCGAGATCCCTTCCTGTTTCCCCTCTTTCCTTGCCGGGTCTCCTCCGGACCATCAGCCATCCTGCTCAGAGAGCTTGGAAGGCTGGAGTCCTTCCCCGTGTCTCTGCTCTCCACCACTTCCCTCCCGTTGTGGGGGACCCATCGAGTTCCTGTACATGAGCCACCTCATCGGGGTGTGCCTTGCCCAGGCAGGACTAGATGTTTTCCAACCCCAGACCAGTTCTGAGAGCCCAGCAGCACTGACTGCAGGTGCAGGTGTGTGGATTTGGGGACGGAGGGGCGGGGTGTCGTTTATTCATTCAACAGGCCAAGGTCAGCGCCTCCTTTGCATCAGGCTCTGTGCTGGGGCCCCAGGAGAGTTGGGCAGCACCACCCAGTGTGGGGTGAGGAGCCCTGGGGGGGAAGGCCAGGGGTGAGGCAGCTCAGTCCTTCCTCAGTCCGGGGGAAGTGCAGTTCAGTTGAGCCTCCCTGGGCGAGAGTGAAAGATTACATGGAAACTTGGAGCCTCCTAGAGGATTTGGACTTTATCCTGGGAGCAGGTGTTCCAAGCTGAGAGGGGCAGCATCAGATGTGGCTTTTTGCTTGGCTCAAGCCAGGAGCCCCTTCCCTGGCAAAGCTGCTGTTGTCCAGGTGAGCGTGGATGGTGGCGCAGGCAGCGTGGGCCAGTGGCACAGGGGGCCGGGTGGGCCTCTTTGGGGTTTTCCATATAGAGTATCATGTCATCTGCGAAGAGGGAAAGTTTGACCTCCTCCTGGCCGATGTGGATGCCTTTTATTTCTTTGTGTTGTCTGATTGCAGAGGCTAAGACTTCCAATGCTATGTTGAGTGACAGTGGCTAGAGTGGACATCCCTGTCTTGTTCCTGACCTTAGGGGAGAAACTCTCCCATTTTTCCCCACTTAGGATGATATTAGCATCGGGTTGTTCATATATGGGTTTTAGGATCTCGAGGTATGCTCCTTCTCTCCCTACTTTCTTGAGGGTTTTTGTCAAGAAAGGATGCTGTGTTTTGTCAAATGCTTTCTCTGCGTCTACTGAGAGGGTCCTATGGTTCTTGCCCTTTCTTTTCTTGATGTGATGAATTACGTTAATTGTTTGGCGGATATTGAACCAGCCCCGCATCCCAGGTATAAATCCCGCTTGGTCGTGGTGAGTAATACTTTTCATGTATTGTTGGATCCGGTTGGCTAATATCTTGTTGAGAATTTTTGCATCCATGTTCCTCAGGGAAAGTGGTCTATAGTTCTCCTTTCTAGTGGGGTCTCTGCCTGGTTTTGGAATCAAGGTAATGCTGGCTTCATAGAAAGAGTTTGCAAGTTTTCCTTCCATTTCTATGTTTTGGAACAGTTTCAAGAGAATAGGTGCTAACTCTTCCTTAAATGTTTGGGAGAATTCCCCCTGGAAAGCCATCTGGCCCTGGACTCTTGTTTTGTGGCAGAGTTTTGATTACTAATTCAATTTCCTGACTGGTTATGGGTCTGTTCAAATGTTCTATTTCTTCCTGTTTCAGTGTTGGTAGTGTATATGTTTCTAGGAATTTGTCCATTTCTTTCAGATTACCCATTTGATTGGCATGTAATTGCTCATACTATTCTCTTATTATTGTTTTTATTTCTGCTGTGCTGGTTGTGATCTCTCCTCTTTCATTCTTGATTTTATTTATTTTGGTCCTTTCCTTTTTTTCTTTTTTGACCAGACTGACTAGTGGTTTATCAATTTTGTTAATTCTTCCAAGGCACCAGATTCTGGCTTGATTGATCTGTTCAACTGGTATTTTTGTGGGGTTTTTTGTTTGTTTGTTTGTTTGTTTCGATAGCATTAATTTCTGCTGTAATCCTTATTATTTCCTGTCTTCTGCTGGTTTGGGGTTTTATTTGCTGTTCTTTTTCCAGCTCCTTAAGGCATAAGGTTAGGTTGTGTATCTGAGATCTCTCTTCCTTCTTTAGGAAGGCCTGGATTGCTATCTGTTTTCCTCTTATAACCACCTTTGTTGCGTCCCAGAGGTTTTGGGTTGTGGTGTTATCCCTTTCATTGACTTCCATATACTTTTCAATTTCCCCTTTAACTGCTTGGTTGGCCCATTCGTTCTTTAGTAGGATGTTCTTCAGTCTCCAAGTATGTGTTACCTTTCCCAATTGTTTCTTGTGGTTGACTTCGAGTTTCATAGTGTTGTGGTCTGAAAATATGCACGGTATGGTCTCGATCTTTTTGTACTTACTTAGGGCTGATTTATGTGCCAGTATATGGTCTATTCTTGAGAACGTTCCGTGTGCACTGGAGAAGAATGTATATTCTGCTGGTTTAGGATGAAATGTTCTGAATATATCTGTTAAGTCCATCGGGTCCAGTGTGTCATTCAAAGCCATTGTTTCCTTGTTGATTGTTTTGATCAGATTATCTGTCCATTGCTGTGAGTGGGCTGTTGAAGTCTCCTACTATTATGGTATTACTATCGATGAGTTTCTTTATGTTTGTGATTAATGGATTTACATATTTGGGTGCTGTCACATTTGGCCCATAAATGTTTACAATTGTTAGGTCTTCTTGGTGGATAGACCCCTTGATTATGCCATAATGCCCTTCTGCATCTCTTGATACAGTCTTTATTTTAAAGTCTAGATTGTCTGATACAAGTGTGGCTACTCTAGCTTTCTTTTGTTGACCATTAGCATGATAGATGGTTCTCCATCCCCTTATTTTCAATCTGAAGGTGTCTTTAGGTCTCAACTGGGTCTCCTGTAAATAGCATATAGATGGACCTTGTTTTTTTATCCGTTCTGTTACCCTATGCCTTTTGATTGGAACATCGAGTCCATTGACATTTAGAGTCAGTACTGAAAGATATGAATTTATTGCCATTATGATGCTTGTAGACGTGGAGTTTCTGGGGGTGTTCTTTTGTCCTTTATGATCTTTGTTGCTTTTGATATGTATACATATACATATGTATACATATACATATATGTACATATATACATATATACATATATGTATATGTATATGTATACATGTATATGTATATATATGTATGTATGTATATGTAATTTTTTTTCATCTTCCCTCAGAAAGTCCCCCTTAAAATTTCTTGCAGGGCTGGTTTAGTGGTCACAAATTCCCTTAATTTTGGTTTGTCTGGGAAACTTTTTCTCTCTCCTATTTTGAGTGACAGCCTTGCTGGATAAAGAATTCTTGGCTGCATTTATTTTTTATTTTATTTGTTTAATGTTTATTTTTGACAGAGAGAGAGAGAGAGAGAGCATGAGCAGAGGAGGGGCGGAGAGAGAGGGAGACACAGAATCCGAAGCAGGCTCCAGGCTCTGAGCTGTCAGCACAGAGCCTGATGGGGGGCTCGAACTCACTGACCGCGAGATCACGACTAGAGCTGAAATCGGACGCCTAACCGACTGAGCCACCCAGGCGCCCCCGCACATTTTTCTGCTTCAGCACACTGAATATATCCCGCCACTGCTTTCTGGCCTGCCAAGTTCTTGTGGGTAGGTCTGCTGCAAACCTGATCTGTCTTCCCCTTTAGGTTAGGGAACTTTTTTTTTCCCCTTGCTGTGTTCATGATTCTCTCCTTGCCTGAGTATTTTGTGAATTTGACTATGATATGCCTTGTTGATGGTCGGTTTTTGTTGAATCTAATGGGGGTCCTCTGTGCGTCCTGGATTTTGACGTCTGTGTCTTTCCCCAGGTTTCATACATGTTTTCCACTATGATTTGCTAACATTACCCTAATACCCCTATTTCTCTCTCTTCCGCTTCTGGGACCCCTATGATTCTGATGTTGTTCCTTTTTAATGAGTCACTGGTCTCTCTAATGCTTAAATGGTGCTCTTTTGCCTTAATCTCCCTCTTTTTTTCTCTGCTTCGTTATTCCTTCTAAGTTTGTCCTCTATATCGCGGATTCTCTGTTCTGCCTTGTCCATCCTTGCCGCCACTGCATCCATCCGTGATTGCAGCTCAGTTATAGTATTTTTAATTTCATTCTGGCTATTTTACGTCTTTTATCTCTGCAGAAAGGGATTCTAATCTATTTTGGACCCCAGCTAATATTCTTATTATCGTGATTCTAAATTCTGGGTCAGACATCTTGCTTCTATCTGTGTGGGTTAAATCCCTGGCTGTCGTTTCTTCATGCTCTTTCTTTTGGGGTAAATTCCTGCTGAATTCTGTGGTTCAGGTTGTGCAGATTGTTGTGTTAGTCCTCCAATCAGTGTTCTAGGTGTGTAGGATGGTTTCGTGTTGGCCTGGCTGTATTTCATGGATGGAAGACACACACAAAACTTCCATGGTCTTCTGCCATCTTGGCCCCTCCCCCATTCACAAATATTTTAAAAACTTATCTCAGGGTGCCTGGGTAGCTCCTTCGGTTAAGCATCCAACTTAGGCTCAGGTCATGATCTCACAGTGTGTGAGTTTCAGCCCCACGTGGGGCTCGCATTGGGCTCGCCACTGTCAGCGCAGAGCTGGCTTCAGATCCTGTCTCCCTCTCTCTCTGCCCCTCCCCTGCTGGCTTGCTTGGTCTCTCTCAAAAATAAACAGTTAAAAAACCTATCTCAATAGACGTGAAATAAACATCTGTTAACATTCAATATTCATTCATGACAGAACTTAGAAAACTAGTATTATGAGGGAACTTCCTCAATATACTTGTAGCAGAAAGACCCTAAGTGACTCCATAATATCTGCCCTTTAGTGTTGTCACCTTTTGTTTATAATTCTTTTCTCTTAAGATCTGTGACTTGACTTAGCTATTAGAATATGGCAAATGTAAAGGAATGTTGCAGACATAATTAATTCAGTTAATTCAGAGTCAATCAAAAGGAGGATTATGCTAGGCCAACCTGATCTGATCACGTGAACACCCTTCAAGGAGGACTGAGCCTTCTCTGAAGTGACATTCTCCTTGCTGGCCTCCTAAACTAAGCGGCCACATCGAGGAAGTCTACGTGGCCACGAACAAGGAACAGCCTTGCTCTAGGCTGAATATTGTGTCCCCACTCACCGAAACTCATGTGTTAAATCTTAATGTTCAACGTGATAGTATTTAGAAGTGGGGGATTTGGGAAGTGATTAAGTCATGAAGGTGGAGCCCTCATGAATGGGATTAGTGCCCTTATAGAGGAGGGCTGGGAGAGCTCCCTTGGCCCTGCGCCAAGCAGGAAGACCAGTGTCCATGAACCAGGAAGCAGGCCGTCGCTGGACACTGAATCTGCCAGTGCCTTCATTTTGGACTCCCCATCCTCCAGAACTGTGAAAAATAAAACTTTTTTTCACAAGCCTATGGTATTTTGTTAGAGCAGCCCAAAAGGACTAAGACAAGTGTCTGGGAACGCTTAGGACCTAAGCCTCCAACTAGCCGACAACTAGCAAAGAGCTGTGGAAATGAGTCCAGTCATACAGTCACAAGGAAATTCTCTTAAAAACAAACGCAATGGGCTTGGAAGCAGATTCTTTCCCATCGAAGCACCCAAATGGGGAAGCGCCGTCTAGCAGACACCTTGGGAACAGCCTTGTGAGAACCTGAACAAAGGACCCAGCTAAGCCATTGCTCAGCTTCTGACCCATAAAAATGTGAGATACATGTGTGTGGCTATAAGACACTGTGTTGATGGTGCTCTGTTGTAAACGGCAAGAGCAAACCCAAGAGACTGATAAAAGATATACACTTTTAAAAACCCCACTATCTACATAGTTGTAGAAAACTAGTTTTACATGTTGCAATTTCAAGAAGACATGAACACTCACTATCCTCACATTTACTCAACGTCATTCTTGTAGTAGGAAAGGAAAAAAAAATGAAAGCTCTAGGAATTGGAAAGAAACGAAAATGCCACTATTTATAGATTATATGTCACTACATGCCCCAAATCCAAAGGAATCTGCAGATAAAACACTCGAGTAAGAAACAATATATTGTGGGGAATAAGCTTAGACAATTAAAAGACTAGTTGTTTGGAAAAATCAGTATAAGAAATGTCTTTCCTTACAAACTATTGGCAGATTCAATGCAATTCCAATGAGAAATGGCTTTGGAGAGCTTGCCAAGTTGATTAAAGAAGACCCGTGGAGCCCTTCCTTCCTTTCTTCTTTCTCATCCCCAACAGTTTAGTTCCCAGTCCTAGAAACAGAGGCATGGAGTTGTGGGGGTCCAGAGTGAGGTGCTGGAGCTTAGACAGAATGGGGAAGGCATTACGTGTGGGACAGTCACCCTGCACAGTGTTGGAGCTCAAGTGAGAGCATGCCTGAAAAGTGAATGATATAGAATAATGAAGTATCACAGACTGGACAGGGTGGGGAGGCATCTGCACAGGGGAAGAATAGCCCAGCGTGGGTTTTCAGAACCTGCAGGGGGGCAAACCATCTGCAGAAGAGGTGGCCTGGCACAGGGTGTCTGAGAAAGGAGATATGTACATGTCTCAAAGTACTTCCCCACAAAATACTAAATAATTGGAAAGCGGAAAGTTAACATTCCAGGCGAGAAACCTGGCAGATACTACCTCCGGTGGCCAACATTAACATCACCAGTATTGGGACAAATCAAAATTGTAGGTCACATGATAGGATGCAATGAAAAGAGTAGGTTGTAGCGATACTCTTGCTAAAAATGTATGATCTGAATTTTACCATAAGGAAACTTAAGAAAAATCCACATTGAAAGACATTCCACATTACTGGAATTTACTCATCAAAAGGTTAAAAGTCATGAAAGTCAAGGAAAGACAAAGGAACTGTTCTAGAGTGAAAGAGACTAAGACACACAACTGAATTCAATACATGGCTCTGAACAGGACCTTCCTTGGTATTGCGTATACTACAGATAAGTGAGCAAACTTAAAAAGAATTATGAGGAATAAATGATAGAATTATACTGAACCCTTGAACAAAAGAGTTTTAATGGGTGCACTGACTACATACAGATTTTTTTTCAGTACTGGAAATGTATTTTCTTTTATAAATTTCTTCATGGTATTTTTTTCTGTAGCTTTATTTTAAGATTATAGTACGATACATATCATATACAAAAGATCACTGGTAGTAGCAGTGGTTAAGTCTTTGGGGGTCAAAAGTTGTTCATGGCTTTTTGACTGTGGGGGGCAGGGGTCAGAGCCCTTAACCCCATTGTTCAAGGGACAAGTGTATTAGAGTTAATGTTCTGATTGTGAAGGTTGTATGGTAGTTATGTGGAATGTACTGACTTGTAGGATTTAAATGCTACAGGAATCAGGCATCCCATTAGCAATTTACTTGCAAATGGCTCTGGGGCGGGGAGGGGGGGAAGTTCTTTTTTTGTTTGTTTGTTTCTCTATTTTTTCTTTTCTCTAACTTTGTTTCCAAAAAGCAAATCAAAAATAACTAACTAAATAAATAAATGAAAAGGTGAAAAGCCTTAGGCAAATCTTATTTCTCTATGTGGAAAGAGCTATGAATCAGTGTTGACAAGTAAAATTATAAATAGGTTTTATGGCACTATAAAAAATTGTAATATGTACAAACATTGGCAATAGCCATAGCAGGAATACATCAAACTAACGTCTAAATCTTTAGGCCCACATATAGTGATAAAAATTGGAAAATACAAAAAAGCCATCCATGAACACTACTGAAGTATTAATGACAACTTCGTTGTCTGGGTGCTGTTCAAACAGCAGGGAGTGGAACAGTCTGATGTATGTCAAACCCTCTAGTGCTGGTTTCCACGTACAAAATGTGCTTAAAAGTTAATGAGATGCCAAGAAACATAGTTTAAAATATTATACAGATTTTCATTACACACATGTAACACAAAAACATTTTCCTTTAATCAAGATTTTGCCATATAGTGTGTTCAATTGGGAAACAATGAAAATGTTTTGTAAGCATCCAGTAAATTTTTTCTATTTATTTTTCAAATCATATAATTTTTGTTCAAAATCTGTACATATTCTCGTGACGCTTTCCATACTGGATCTTGATTTAGAATTGAATCATCAGTAGATACTAAAGGAGTTCTACAGGATCCTCGTTCAACTTCGGTAGCAGCTGAAAAGGAAAAGAAAGAATTATCTTCTTTCTCCAAAATGCTTTTCACTACAAGTCCTTAAAAAAATAAGGAAAGGAAAGGAAAGAAAAAGAAAAAAAGAAAGTTGGGGCCTTTATGAAAAGGTGTTAAGAAAATTGAAAAATAACTACGTACAACGGCAATATGAAACCCAAGATTAGTATTAAATATATTTTGCTCAGGGTTGCACACTGAATTAATTGCTATTGTGGATAAATATCAGAGTTTCTGGTTTTTTCATTACAAGGTGAAATCACAAGATGAGGACACAGTCCACCCTGAACAATCATAAACTATAAACTGAAAAATCAAACAGGCATTTCCTAACATTTCTGAACAGGACCTTCCTTGATATACAAATGTAAGTGACAGGTATAAAACACAGCACTACTGGAACATACAGAAGGGACATCCCAGTTTTGCGTCAATATTGTCTGCTTTTTGGTGAAGGTGATATGTAAGCTGACACCTGAAGGACAAGGAAATAGTATGCTAGGTAGAGGGAAGAAGCACATACAAAGAGCTAGATGTGAGGAAGAACACTTGTGCAATTATGAGTAGTTTAGTTTGAGAAGGTGCTAGAGCAAAGCAGCAGAGTAGGGCAAATAGTGAGACAAGGCTGAATAATCTGGCAAGAAGCAAACTGATTTGGCTGTTTTCATTCCATGCTAAGGAATTTGAAGTTTTACGCAAGGGCAAAAGCAACGACAAAGTCAATGAGTGAAGATTGAAACCTGTTACCTGTTAAGTGACAGCTATATGACCTCTAATTACTTAACCAAGTATTACTAAGACGACTTTGGCTTTTTGGGTCTTCTATCACTAGGGGAAACAACAATTTGATAAAGCACACCTTTTCTGAGACTTGTGCAGGTTGACAGTTCCATAGGGATGGCACCAGTGAAGGAAGATTATCGCCAGAAATAATAACAGATATATAGACTTAGGGAGATTGAAAAAACTTCTTTAACGTTTATTTATTTTTGAGAGAGAGGCAAACCACAAGCGGGAAGGGGCACAGAATCTGAAGCAGGCTCCAGGCTCCGAGCTTTCAGCACAGAGCCCTCTGTAGGGTCTGAACCCACCTGAGCTGAAATCAGTCGCCCAACCGACTGAGCCACCTGGGTGCCCCTAGACTTTTGGGAGACTTTAAAAGAGCTATGAAACATGAGGACTAAATGAGGAAGAAGTGTGTTCTTCATTATGCTCATGCTTTTACATTTTTTATTAGATATGTACAAAAAAAATGTGAATGCGGTATCCATTATCCAAACAATGGAAAGGGATGCCATTTACTATTTATAGTTTATTTCAGAAATCAATGATATCTAACTTCATACATTTTTGGAAACATACCTTCTTCTAGTGCTCTGGTTACTCCTTTCTCCAACTCCTGCTGCATCTGAAATAAGTCAAATATTATTTTTTTTCAACGTTTTTATTTATTTTTGGGACAGAGAGAGACAGAGCATGAACGGGGGAGGGACAGAGAGAGAGGGAGACACAGAATCGGAAACAGGCTCCAGGCTCCGAGCCATCAGCCCAGAGCCTGACGCGGGGCTCGAACTCACGGACCGCGAGATCGTGACCTGGCTGAAGTTGGACGCTCAACCGACTGCGCCACCCAGGCGCCCCTGAAATAAGTCAAATATTATTTAGAATGTGTAAGGTAAACAAAAGACATTGTACGAATTATATATAGCTTACGACATGTGGTCTTGAAACAATACTTGTACAGATTAAACCAAAGTTAGGGATTGCTTACATAGAAAGACAATCACATGAATAAAATAAATTCCTACCTATTTTATGTTAGTTTTAGATAATTGAGAACAGATACATACATACATATACACACACACACACACACGTATATATGTGTATATATATATATATATGTGTGTGTGTGTGTGTGTATATATACGTATATATAATATGTGTATATTATATATACATATATAATGCTATTTAAGTGAATCTGATAAAAAGCACAATTAATATTGATCTATTGAATGTGTATAATCTCTGAAAGGTGATGTTTGATCTTACTGGTACAAAAAAGTTTAAACAAGAATCATATTGTATACTGAATTATTACTTGGAAATGATTAGAAAATCTGCCATTTATGAAAGTTGAATCAGTTTTTTACCTTAATGAATTGTTCCTTAAAATGGGCTTTCCATTCTTTCACTTTTAGAAAAACAAAATTTGAAGGAATGCTTCTGCTATTAATTTTTCAGGACTGACTCTTAAATACATATAAAATGAAGAAAGTGGGACTGTCATACTGTCATGTGGAAATTCTACTGGCAAAAAATTGAGTAATAATATTTTGCTATCTGTATTATGACTAAAACACTTATTTCTTTTCATATGCACACAAAGATTTCAGAAAATCTCTTTGAAGAAAGGAAAAATAGAGGGTTACAACAGTTTTCAAACTTAGCATCTGATTTATAACTTTCTCAATTAGAGATAAGGAAAACAGTATACAATTTTCAATTGTAACTTTGTTTCCTTTCTCCAAATTAGGACCAAGTTTGGAAACACTTGACTTATTAAAGTTATGGTTATCTACTTACTTATGAAATGTGTACGAATATTTGCAACTACAGGTGACCCTTGAATAACACAGGGGTTGGGGTACGGTCAAAAACCTGCATATAATTTTTCATCCCCCCGAAACTTAATTACTAATAGCCTACTGTTGACTGGAAGCCTTACCGGTAACATAAACAGTCGATCCGTACATGTTTTGTACAGTAGAATAAGCCAGGGCACAAAAATGACATTGAGAAAAACAGAAAGAAGAGGAAATACACTTACAGTACTATACAGTATCCAAAAATAATCCATGTGTAAGTAAAGTAGACCCGCACAGTTCGAAACCATGTTGGTCAAGGGTCAACTGTATATTACAACTGTTCCTATCTAGAATGTTCTTATTTAGATCTTTCTTATACAAGGTAGCCTCTCCCTGAATGCCCCAAACGGGCTCCAAAATAGTGTACTGAACATAATCAACACTGGTGATAAGGATTCCAATGTCTTTACAAATTTAGGTGTGAGGACAAATGTTTTGGCTGACATGTTTCCCAATATTTTCAGAGACTGTTTTCCCTAATACCTTTTTTTAATTGAAGTATAGTTGACAGACAATGTTACACTAGTTTCAGTATACAAATTCAGATTGGACAATTGTAGACACTATGCTATGCTCACTACCGTACGTGTAGTTACCCTCTGTCACCATACAACATTAATACACTATTATTGACGATACTTCATATGCTGTATTCTTCATTCCTATGACTTATCTATTTTATAACTGGAATTTATACCTCTTCCTCCTCTTCACCTATTTTGTCCTTACACTCTACCCACCTCCCCTCTACCAACCACCAGTGTGTCCTCTGTAGTTATGATTCTGTTCGTTGACTTGTTTGGTTTTTTTATATTCCACATGTAAGTGAAATCAGATGGTATTTATTTGTCTTTCTCCGAGTTATTTCACCTAGCATAATACCCTCTAAGTCTATCAGTGTTGTCACAAATGGCAAGATCTCATTCTTTTTGATAGCTGAGGTATATTTCATTGTATACATATTACACATCTTCTTTATCCATTCATCTATCGATGGACACTTAGGTTGCTTCCATATTTTGGTTATTGCAAACAATGTTTCAATAAACGTAGGGATGCACACAACTTTTCAAATTAGTGTTTTCATTTTCTTTGGGTAAATACGCAGTAGTGGAATTAATGAATATCTATTTTTAAGTTTTTGAGGAACCATAACATCTTTGACAATAGCATTATATTCAGGCCTTATAAAATGAATGGGACAACATTACTATACCAGACTTATAAAATTAATAACTCAATGCCAGATGATGGGGGTAGGCTTTATTCAAACAATTTTATATTACCATTAATAAATACGATATAAAATATAAACCACGTTTTTTACATGACATGACTTAAGGAACTACCAAGGTAATGTTGCATCTTTTCCCCAAAAGTTCTTTTCCTAAATAGGTACCTCTGTGACCTTTATGCTTATTTCTAGGTAAAAACTGTTTCAATGGTGAAAATAGCTTTCAAGTCCATGAATAAGGACACATGTGTACTTTTATGTATACCTTTCCATTTATCAGAAATATAAGAGGGTGAGAAAATTATACACAGAAAAACTATATATCAGCAAATTTTAATTCAAAGAACATTTTTAAAGAATTTTTAATTAGAAGGATTTTCTCATTAACTGTTAGCATTCAAATATGGCCCTTAGAAATCTAAGGTTCGGTTGGAGACAACGCAGGATTGAGGGACAAGGAAGTCACAGCCATAGTCTCCATCTCTCCTTTAGCTAGACAGCTCTACTTCTCTCTGTTTTACACAATACAGTTTAATGCAAAAAAAAAAAAAATTATGTTCTATTCTTTGAAAAAAAATTATTTTGAAGGTATAAAAGTCACTAATTTAGTCAAAATCCCGAATTTTGCGTAATAGACAAAAAGGGCTCAGAGAGAGTGTACTTTGCCTGCGGTCATGAAACCAACTAGATGCAGATCAGGAATACACTTCTGGTCTTATCAAGCCTAGAGTTCTATGCCAGTTACTTCCTCATAGTCAGGAAAAATACGTATATTTTAAGTATAGCTCAGAGAAAATGAATACATAAAACTTTGTCATGTGGCTCAATAATGTTTAGGTATGAGGCACACAATAGTAGCTCTCTAACTAAATTACAAATTTTAAAGTCATGAATAAAAATAAAGGAACAGAAATTATGTTAACTCCTTTTAGTAGCAGTCAATTTTTAAGCACAACTTTTTTAAACCACAGGACAGAGAACTTGAGAGAGAAAATCTTTAGGTGAAGCAAGCAAGCTGAAACTGAGGAAATTCTTCCTGAAAGAATGATGTATTTCTTCCAAAGAAAATTTGGTTTATCAAAATCAATCAACAAATGAGTCAACCCATTGTGTGGTTATTTATAGCAAAATTTAAAACCCAACACAGATTTCTCTTTCCCATCTAGCATGCTTCTGTCTAACCTCTCATCATTAGTTGGTATGTACAAAAGACACAATTCACTTTATTTATAATTTAAATCCAGTCAGAAATAATAGGTGAACCTTCACTTCTCACATTTGGACTTATCTCTCTCTCCCTCCCGACAGGAAGGGAGACTTACCTAATGGGTGAATTTGGGAGAAGGAGCTAAGCAGTGCTTATGTGTTTCTGAATCTCCTCTTTGAAAAGATGTGCCTGCCCACAGTAACATGAATTTGGGTCTGCGCTCAGCTCTGGGGTAAGCACCCGGCCCCCGGGGTGGGGGTCAAGCATTTGTTTCCTCAATTTACAACTGTGTGGGGAAGTGCCTAATTTGGGAGGAAGCCCAATGCGGCTAACATAACCTAAATCATATCCTCCAATTTGTTAGTGTGTATTAGTAATAAAGCTACTAAGTTTCTCTCCATCTCCCTGTCTCCTGTGTTCTGAATTTAGAAAGAGAAGAGCAGTGTTACTTGTCGCCTACCCAGTGTCACCTGTCACAGCTCCACCAAGAAAAATGACTAGACAACACTTACAGAAACATTCTCTTCTTCCTTGGCTTCATAACCAATGTACATTGTTCAAAAGCAACGCCCACTCAAAAGAGAAAAAATTGAAAGAAACCATTTTAGAAACAAACATAGAAAGTCAGACAAACTGAGGACACAGAGGAATACCTTCCAAATGAAAGAACATGACAAAACCTACGAAAAAAAAAAACTAAGTGAAACAGAGATAGGTGATGTACCTCATAAAGAGTTCAAGGGAAAGGTCATAAAGATGCTCAGTGAACTTGGGAGGAGAATGAATAGATCCAGTGATAACATCAACAAAGAGATAGAAAATATAAAAAAGAACCAATCAGAGCTGAAGGATACAATAACAGAAATGACAAATACACTAGAGGGAATCAACAGCAGATAAGAAGATGCAGAAGAACAGATCAACAATTTGCAAGACAGGGTAGTAGAAATCATCCAAGCTGGAAAACAAAAGGAAAAAAGAACTTTAAAAATGAGGCTGGGTTAAAGGACCTGTGGGACAACATCCAGTGTAATAATACTTGCATTCAAGGGGTTCCAGAAAAAGAAAAGAGAAAGGGGCAAAGAACTCATTTGAAGAAATAAAAGCTTCATTTTAAAAATTCAAATATTTGCTTGATTTAGCTATTTATAAAATGCTCTACAATCGCTCAGCAAGATATTTTATAAAAATTGAAACAAAGGTGCTATAAGTCAAAAAAAAAGGAAAAAGAAAAGAGTGCCATAAGTAAGAAAGCAATTAAAGATGCATTCTCATGTTAGAAAATAGCAAAAATTTAACTTAAAAGAGAAATTAACCTTTTTAGTGTTACAAGTTGATTTAATTCATAAAAAGGACTTACCGTGGATTCTTTTTTTTTTTTTTTAAAGTAGCCTCCATGCTCAGTGTAGAACCCAATGCAGGACTTGAACTCATGACCCTGAGATCAAAACCTGAGCTGAGATCAAGAGTTAGACGCTGAAATGACTGAGCCACCCAGGCACCCCCTTGGATTCTTTTAAATAGTAAACATTCATATGTCGTTAAGTGTTTGGAGGACGATCATTCACTGACATACAGGGGTGCAAAAACTGGATGATAGCAAAACCTTCAAATGTTTATGAACCACTGCCAACTGAAAATAAGTTCAAGCATCTAAGTGTACCTGTGGTCAGCAGGCAATAACATTTACTTTCTAAAATCAAATGTAAATGAAAGCTTTTCAAGAAACTTAACATGGGTCAGTTTGGTTCTATTTATTGAATACAGTTAATACAAGGTGTCTCTTGTGGCGCACCTAGGTGGCTCAGTTGTTTTCAGTGTCCAAATCTTGATTTTGATTCAGGTCATGATCTCATGGTTTTGAGACTGAGCCCCACATTGGGCTCTGTGCTGAGCATGAAACCTGCTTGGGATTCTCTTTCTCCCTCTCCTTTTGCCCCTCCCCTGCATGCACTCACTCATTCTCTCGCTAAAATAAAATAAAAACAAGTATCTCTTGGAAATGAGAGATCAAGGGACTAACATATATATATATATGTGTGTGTGTGTGTGTGTGTGTGTGTGTGTGTATAGATATAGATACAGATATAAAATTTACCTCAGTTCTTTCTTAGCACAGATAATTATGACTTATACTTCGTATGTATTAGTTACTTAAACAACTCAGAATTTCACCAAATTAAAAGCAACAATTATATCAGATATCTGAAACCCAAAGTAAAACAGATAATATAACTAACCTTCCACAAGGAAGTCTCCCAGTAGTCATGGGACGGCCGTGGGTTTAAGGTAGGAATCACTAAGTTTCCTCTTGGAGTAAGGTTTCCATTGAGCACTGAATTATTTTCAAAATGTCCACAATAAGGTGTTTCCAGGCCTGAGCTCATAGTAAGAGTCCTGAGTAAAGTTTGATGCTGCTGTCTCTCCACAAGAAGTTTTGTATTGCTCTCTGACAGTCTCTCGTTAGTCCTGCGAAGATTAAAAAACACAAATACATTTTCTTTTTCCCTAAATCATTCCTAAATGACTTACATCTTTTTAAGTTTCCATAATAGTAAATACCATTTGCCATTGAACAGTGTTTTAACACTGAACATGTGACAGAGCACACCTACTATCTAAAATTATACTTTTAAAATTGTTCTAAAGAAATATTTGTGTTTCCAGGGGGATCTCTAACTAACAATTCAAATTAGGGAAGGGAGAGAAGTGGCTATCAGTGATGTACATGGCTTAACGAATAATACTTGCTGTCTTCTGGAATGGCTGTACTGACAGGATCCTTCAGGATGCCAGTATATATACATACTTATATTTAGTAAGCCTGTTTACAGATATAAAAATAAACCATCCCTCAAAGACATTTTCAAGCGTTTGCTTTCACCACTCTTGTACATTTCACTTACTATCTCAAAGAAACTGAGCATTTGACACCGAGGAATCAGTGAGACCAACAAGCTCTAGGGGAGATAGTAGATGGCAGAGGTGTGATCAGAAAGAACTAAAACAGCTACAGAGGCAATTAGCTTATAACAGTTACCAAGGCACTGGAGGCAGAATCTGCCCTTTCTGTCTTCAGCCTTCCACATACCTCCCTCCCACCATGGTGTTCTTTTTAGCCACTTTGGGAACTATACTCCCCTTCAGCCCTGTGTGAGTCTTTCTGAATTTCGCATGTGTGCCATTATGTAAAGTAGAAAAACCATAAAGGATAGTTTGTCTCAAGGCCCACTCTAGTAATAATACCAAAGTTCACAATCAAGAGAATAAATGTACCAAGCTGCCAGGATGAGTAGTAGTAGTACTTGACCTTTTAGGTTAAGGATGTCATCTTCCAAAAATGAACTCATCGACATTTCTATTTAGGGTACTTCTGACAAGCAATTTTATAATAATATGCTTCTAAATGAGAAAGCTTCAAACAATGCACTTAAAGACTAGCAGATCCGATCATTGGAAAATATACAGGGCAGGGGGTGCAGGGGTGGGTGGGAGAAGAGGTCCTGTAAAACCAAAAAGAAGAGGAGGGATGCAAACTGTCCTGGACTAACATTTCAAAGGTAAGTTCACTTAGAAACATCATTTTCTAAAATTACACGATCTAATTGGCTTTCACTTCCTACTCATCTCATGAACTTAGCTCCACAGAAATTATGCTTTAGAGGTAAATTAATAAGCTAAATTTCTTGTCTATGATTCTGTTTTGGCTTACCTGTTCAGCTTATTTCTCAAGGACTTTCTACTTTTAATTCTTCTAGGTAGAGTTGCCTGTAGGTTTCCAACTCTGTTTTAGTAGAATCTTCTTGAGACGTCTTCATTGTAGAGACCTGAGATTCCAGATCTTTAATTCTAAGTTCCATTTGACTTCTCGTTGAAGCATGAGCATTTTCTCTTAACTGGTCCAAGTTTTCTTGAGCTGCTGCTTGTGCCTAAAGCAAATTAACGGGATAGTTTTAAAATAGCTATAATCTGAATAATTAATTATACCTGTTTCCTTTAGTTCTGAGTCAATGATTCAGAGAGCAATTTTAAATGAAAAAAAAAGCTCAAGTGTAAAATATTTATCATCAATGTCAACTGAATTAAATATGATTTATAAAATTAAAGTTCAATCATTCTTGTATTAGTATTCACGCAATCTGATAATTCAAATAATAGAATCAATGACAAAATTTTAAAAGTCAACAATAAACTTAAGAATAATCCAAGTACAGTGCAATTTTTAAATCATAATTTTTCTTTTCCTCTTAATAGACTAGTTGTTTAAATCATCATTTTTTCTTTTCCTCTCGATTTAGTAGGATCAATGATGAAAACTGAAATCTTTAAAGGGAGGAACAAATGCCTCCAGAAATCTACAAATTACCATAAAGCAAGTAGAGGAAACCCATACAGTACATCTATCCAAGATGTAATTTGCAGTGAAATGAATGAAAGCACATTACAGATCAATCAATTAACCTGTAAAAACAGGTTGACTTCGTGTAATTTTTCTACTATGTCCAGTCGTGCTGGTTCTTCAATCTCCCATTTATACTGTTCCACTTGACTGCGTTCTACCATATTCATTTCCATAAATTGTTTCAATTTTACTACTTCTTGTAACTTCTTGTTATTGCTCTCTAGTTTTTCACGTTCTTCTTTGAAAGCTTTCATTGATAATAACTCTTGTTGAAGAATTTGATTTTTTGCATCCAGGTGTAGACATTTTGAAGATGTAGTTTCCAGTTCTGTTGTAAGGACATCAGCCTGCATGAATAAAACACTATAGTTTGGAAGTGGAGTGAAAAGAGTCTAACTCAAAACTACTATCAATTTTTTTTTTCAGATTTTAAGTAATCTCTAAGCCCAGTGTGAGGCTTGAACTCACAATCTCAAGATCAAGAGTAACTGAGCCAGCCAGGCACTCAAAATTTTAAATAAACTCATTTGCAATAAAATGTTACCTGTCTTAGAATGTGGAACCTTAAACAACTCAGAAAATCAAGAGCAAAGTTAAAGCCATCAGGTGTTACTGAAATAGATCTTTGCTATCGTTGTCTTTACTACACGACATTTGCACTTGATTCTATACTTTTATTTTTCTATCATTCTTTCATATCTTTCATTCATAAAATAAGTCCCCTCTTAGGAGAAAGTCTCTTAGCCCTTCCCCCATCTTAACACTCCATAATTTTTAAAGAAGTTTTAGCAATATCATATTGACTTATGTATGCCCGAGTCCAAAAATACGTCCCAAGATAAGACTCTGAAAATAAGACTCTAATTCATGAATCTATAAGTAATGATTCTAATGCCACGGCCTTTTTCGGAGCTGCAAATGTTTTAATGCTAATTTGAACTTGAGAGGCCTAGGGGAACTGAAACTTAACCAGTTTGTTCCGCTTCTGTACAGAGCTTGAGTTACGGGAAACTAAAACCTAACCAGTCTAACCAGCTTGTTCCACTTCTGTACAATTGCTTGGTGCACCCACGTATTCCTGACCAATCATTAAGATACCCGTACCCCCACTTGTGGTTAGACCTAAAGGCGGGAACCAATCAAATTCTGCTAAGTGTTCAAATTTAAATATCAACCAATTACGGCCCTGTAACTGTGGAAAATTCCTAATTTCCCCATGACTTGTTTGTACCTGTCTATAAAAGGGCTGTAAAAACCTCACTCGGGGCCTCTTAGCGTCACCGGCAACGAGTGCGCGGAGGACCGGGTTCGAACCTGCAATAAAAACGACACTTGCTGCTTGGCTTTGACTCTGGACTCTGGTGGTTCATTTTTGGGGTCTCTTGAACTTTGGGCGTTACAAACTGCATTCCCAGGAGAAATGATTCTCCAGGTTAAGAAATCACATCTCCCAGTATAAAACTTTAATTGGATAATCCACATATTTTTTTGAGGCAAAAAAAATTTTAATTCAATACTGTTGTCTTGTAATCCTTTGTTACTTTCTAGAAAATAAGAGATCATACTAAACAACAACAACAACAACCACAACAACAAAACTGGCTGGAGTTTCAGTGATGCTGAGTTGGGAAGGTCTTCCATCCATTATATATGATTGGTAAGACAAGGTGAGTGGATGTGGTCATTTTATAAATTTGTTGATACTTCTGTGAAAATCCCGCCCCTTAAATATATGCTGGCTTCAGTAACTGGTTTCTAGTGAACAGAATATGCAGAACTGCTGTGATTTTTAAGGCCAGCTTCGAAAATGTGATACAGCTTCCATCTGACTTTCTTTCTCTAGGGAAGCTCACCCTTAGAACCCAGCCACCACGTTGTGAGGAATCCCAGGCTACCTAGTGAGTCTTCATGTAGATACTCCAGCTGAGACTAGCCAACGTCCTAGCCAAAGGCCAGCCTCAACAGCCAAACACGTGCATGAACAAGCCTTTAGATGATTCTAGTCTCCAGCTTCCAGTTATGCCAGCTGATGCCAAATGAAGAAGAAATGAGTTGCCCTACTCTGCTTTGCCTAAACTAAAGATTGGCGAACAAGATAAATGCTGTTTTGAACTACTAGGCTTTGAGGTGGCTTATTATGCAGCAGTAAATTACTACCACAGATACTGATACTAAAAACAGTGTGCTGCTATTGAAAAAAACCTAAAACTAAACTTCCTTTGAACCAGGAGGTAGGTGGAACCTGGAAAGATGTAGAAAAGCATAAGAGTGAGACCCAAAAAGGGCCTCCACGAGACTCTTAGTGGAAGCCTGATGGCCTGTGAAGAGGCTGACCGCAAGGGTTTCTAAGCAAGTGAAGGAAATGACACTGGAGGAAAGGGAAGTCATGCTACAAAATACCTGAAAGTAAAACGGATAGGAAAGAGAAACTAAAGAAAGACTATGCAACTGAAAGGAACCAGGACTTACTGGGTTCAAGTATCTGTTTCTCATTTACAGCCTCTCTACATGTGGAACTGTCAAATAATGCTAACATGAAGAAATGGTTTTTGGGTTATGAGAAAATCCAGGGTGCTACCAGGAAAACAGAAAGATGTAAGGTATGCCTCCAATTTCTTTAGGGATCTTAAGAGTATAAGATTTTTTTTTTAAATTAGGTTCCACACCGGACATGGGGCTTAAACTCAGCACCCAGAGATCAAGTGTCACATGCTCTACCAACTGAGCCAGCCAGGAGCCCCAAGAGTAGACGAATTTTAAAGGCATTGTCATATAAGAGCTTCACAGGAAACCTGAAGCGAAAAGCTGATCTCAAAAGGACTTGGGAGGGTCGCTTTGCTACAACACGGCATGAAATCCAGTAATATTTATAGAAAACTAAAAAAGGTAAGAGATTTATAGTAGCAAACATACTATTTGCTAGCTTGGACAAAAAGAGACCAAATCGTGCAAAATGAAAAGAGGCCTTTGGGTCTTAGAAGTCCCACAGGGAGGAAGCAGGATGAAAAAACAGCTGCAAATACAGGTCATTCCTTATGAAAAGGAAGGAACCAAGAGCTCAAAGAGTAAAGAAAGGGAAGAGACATGGAGAAAATATTCCCGTGGTTAGGACTAAGTCTTAACTTAAGAACTGACAGCTTGCATCAGGCTATATTTCAAAACTCTTATGGACTAGGGTGCTTCCCATCTTCTTTTTCTGAATGGGAGAGTCTTCAGCAGTTGACTAGAATGTTGCATTTGTGAGTGGTAAATAACTGTCTCTTTCGTTCTCAAGTCTTCATATTGAGAACCCTTGCACTCAAGGGGCTATACTTTAGATACCATAACCCAGGCAGCTTATCCCCACTGCACCTGATTAAGATGGTAAGATCTTGGACTCAAGCCCTGAGCCTGATGCCATGATAACTGAGACTTGCAGGAGGTCTTGGAGGGGGAGGGGAGTGAATGTATTTTTCAGGTGGGAGGAATACAAACATTTGTGGCCAGTGGGTAAATTATACTGCTTTTTAAAGGTGTCCATAGGTTTCAAATATTAATTCCATAAAAAAAAAGACCATGGAACAACCTTAGTGACTTGCTCCTAATGAACAGAATATGTGACTATGATGCTGTGTGTATTCCAAGCCTAGGTGACAAAAGGCGATACAGCTTCTGCCTTGCTCTGTATCTCAGGCTGCTTATTTGGAATCTAGCTCCCCATCTAGTGAGGAAGTCTAGGCCACAAAGAGGGTCTAGGTGTGTCAGTTTAAGTGTTTCTGCTGTCTCCTGAACTGAAGTCCCAGGCAACAGCCAGCATCAACAACCAGACGTTAGTGAACAAGTCTTCAAATGGATCCAGCCCCAAACCTTTCAGTTGCCCCACCTGAAGCTGAGCGGGGCAGACACTAGCTGTCCTGGCCACACTTTTCCTAACATATTTGTGAACAAAAGAAATCTAACCTTTGGGGAGTTTGTTAAGAAAGAAACAAAAATGATAAATGGAACAGTGGATGAAAAAAAAAAGATAAGACACATAAACTTGTATAGGAGAAGTTGGTCTCCATTAAAGTAGGATGTAATAAATGTTAAGATTAATTTATTAACAACCAACAGTGCTAATGAGAAGAAGCAGATAACTAGAAGCAAGATCTAAGAAGTTTTTCTCTCAGTTTTTCCCCAGTTAGGATCATATTAGCTGTTCATTTTCCATATGTGGCCTTTATTATGTGGAGGTATGGTTCCTCTAAGCCTACTTTGTTGAGTTGTGCTGCTATCCAAAACATCCATCATGACCATATGATCCTGTCAATCGATGCAGAAAAGGCCTTTGACAAAATTCAGCACCGTTTCTTAATAAAAACCCTTGAGAAAGTCGGGATAGAAGGAACATACTTAAAGATCATAAAAGCGATTTATGAAAAGCCCACAGCTAACATCATCCTCAATGGAGAAAAACTGAGAGCTTTTTCCCTTAAATCAGGAACACGACAGGGATGCCCACTCTCACCGCTGTTGTTTAACATAGTGTTGGAAGTTCTAGCATCAGCAGCCAGACAACAAAAGGAAATCAAAGGCATCAAAATTGGCAAAGATGAAGTGAAGCTTTCACTTTTTGCAGATGACATGATACTATACATGGAAAATCCGAGAGACTCCACCAGAAGTCTGCTAGAACTGATACATGAATTCCGCAAAGTTGCAGGATACAAAATCAATGTACAGAAATCAGTTGCATTCTTATACACTAACAATGAAGCAACAGAAAGGCAAATAAAGAAACTGATCCCATTCACAATTGCACCAAGAAGCATAAAATACCTAGGAATAAATCTAACCAAAGATGTAAAAGATCTGTATGCTGAAAACTATAGAAAGCTTATGAAGGTAATTGAAGAAGATATAAAGAAATGGAAAGACATTCCCTGCTCATGGATTGGAAGAATAAATATTGTCAAAATGTCAATACTGCCCAAAGCTATCTACACATTCAATGCGATCCCAATCAAAATTGCACCAGCATTCTTCTCGAAACTAGAACAAGCAATCCTAAAATTCATATGGAACCACAAAAGGCCCCGAATAGCCAAAGTAATTTTGAAGAAGACCAAAGCAGGAGGCATCACAATCCCAGACTTTAGCCTCTACTACAAAGCTGTCATCATCAAGACAGCATGGTATTGGCACAAAAACAGACACATAGACCAACGGAATAGAATAGAAACCCCAGAACTAGACCCACAAACGTATGGCCAACTCATCTTTGACAAAGGAGGAAAGAACATCCAATGGAAAAAAGACAGTCTCTTTAACAAATGGTGCTGGGAGAACTGGACAGCAACATGCAGAAGGTTGAAACTAGACCACTTTCTCACACCATTCACAAAAATAAACTCAAAATGGATAAAGGACCTGAATGTGAGACAGGAAACCATCCAAACCCTAGAGGAGAAAGCAGAAAAAGACCTCTCTGACCTCAGCCGTAGCAATCTCTTACTCGACACATCCCCAAAGGCAAGGGAATTAAAAGCAAAAATGAACTACTGGGACCTTATGAAGATAAAAAGCTTCTGCATAGCAAAGGAAACAACCAACAAACTAGAAGGCAACCAACGGAATGGGAAAAGATATTTGCAAATGACATATGGACAAAGGGCTAGTATCCAAAATTTATAAATCTATAAAGAGGTCACCAAACTCCACACCCGAAAAACAAATAACCCAGTGAAGAAATGGGCAGAAAACATGAATAGACACTTCTCTAAAGAAGACATCCGGATGGCCAACAGGCACATGAAAAGATGCTCAACGTCGCTCCTTATCAGGGAAATACAAATCAAAACCACACTCAGATATCACCTCACACCAGTCAGAGTGGCCAAAATGAACAAATCAGGACACTATAGATGCTGGCGAGGATGTGGAGAAATGGGAACCCTCTTGCACTGTTGGTGGGAATGCAAACTGGTGCAGCCACTCTGGAAAACACTGTGGAGGTTCCTCAGAAAATTAAAAATAGACCTACCCTATGACCCAGCAATAGCACTGCTAGGAATTTCCCCAAGGGATACAGGAGTACTGATGCATAGGGGCACTTGTACCCCAATGTTTATAGCAGCACTCTCAACAATAGCCAAATTATGGAAAGAGCCTAAATGTCCATCAACTGATGAATGGATAAAGAAATTGTGGTTTATATACACAATGGAGTACTACAGGGCAATGAGAAAGAACAAAATATGGCCCTTTGTAGCAATGTGGATGGAACTGGAGAGTGTTATGCTAAGTGAAATAAGCCATACAGAGAAAGACATCATATGTTTTCACTCTTCTGTGGATCCTGAGAAACTTGACAGAAACCCATGGGGGAGGCGAAGGAGAAAAAAAAGAGGTTAGAGTGGGAGAGAGCCAAAGCATGAGAGACTCTTAAAAACTGAGAACAAACTGAGGGTTGATGGGGGGGTGGGAGGGAGGGGAGAGTGGGTGATGGGTATTGGGGAGGCCACCTTTTGGGATGAGCACTGGGTGTTGTATGGAAACCAATTTGACAAAAAATTTCATACATTGAAGAAAAATAAAATAAAAATAAATGAAAAAAAAAACATCCATCATGAATGGATGTTATAGTTTGTTATAGTTTGTCAAATTCTTTTTCTGCATCTATTGCAATGATACGGTTTTATGCTTTTTTGAAAATTAATATGAGGTATCACATTCATTGATTTGCAAATATTGAACCACCCTGCAAACCAGGGATAAATCACATTTGGTTATAGTGAATGATTTTTTTAAATGTTTATTTATTTTTGAGAAAGAGCACAAGCAGGGGAGGGACAGAGAGAGAGGGAAACACAGAATCTGAAATAAGCTCCAGGGTCCAAGCTGTCAACAGAGCCTGAAACTGGGCTCAAACCGACGGACCATGAGATCGTAACCTGAGTTGAAGTTGGATGCTTACCTGACTAAGCCACCCAGCTGTCCCTGCCCCTGGTGAATGATTTTTTAATGTATTGTTGGGTTCAGTTTGCTTATTTTCTTGAAGATTTTTGCCTGTTCATCAGAGATGCTGGCCTGTAATTCTCTTTGTGGTGTCTTTATCTGGTTTTGGTATCAGGGTAAAGCTGGCATAGAATGAATTTGGAAATTTCCCTTCCTTTTATGTTTTTCTGGAACAATTTGAAAAGGACAGGTTAAACTTTTTCTTTTTTCTTTCTTTCTTCTTTCTTTCTTTCTTTCTTTTTTTTTGGTATTAGCTCTTCTTTACATGTTAAAATTTACATCTGAAGTCATCTGGTCCTAGACTTGTGTTGGTTGAGAGTTTTTTGATTCCTGATTCAGTTTCCTTGCTGGTTATTGATTTTTTTTTCAAAATTTCTATTTCTTCCTGTTTTTGTTTGGTAAGTTATATGTTTCTAGGAATTTATTCATTTCTTCTAAGTTGTCCAATTTGTTGGCATATATTTTTTCACAATATTCTCTCATAAATGTTTGTATCTCTGTGGTGTTGGTTCTTATTTCTACTCTCACATTTGTGGTTTTATTTATTTCGGTCTTTTCTATTTTCTTGTTGATTACTCTGGCTAACGCCTTACCAGTTTTATTAATTTTTACAAAGAACCAGCTCTAGGTTTCATTGATCTGTTCTAGTTTTATCTGGTTTTTGTTTGTGTGTCATTCATTTCTGCTTTAATCTCTTTTTTTAATTTTATTTTGAGAGAGACCACACATGAGTGGGGGATGGGCAGAGAGAGAGAGAGAGAGGGAGAGAGAGAATCCCAGACAGGTTCCATGCTGCCAGCAGAGAGCCTAACACGGGGCTCGATCTCACTACTGTGAGATCATGACCTGAGCCAAAATCGAGAGTCAGACACTTAACCAGTGAAGCCACCCAAGGGCCCCCTGCTCTGATCATTATTACTTGCTTTCTTCTGCTGGCTTCAGGCTTCATTTGTTGTTCTTTTTCTAGCTCCTTTAGGTGTAAGGTTAGGTTGTTTGAAATTTTTCTTGCTTCTTGAAGTAGGCTTATATTGCCTTGTACTTCCCTCTTAGGACTACTTTTGCAGCATCTCAAAGGTTTCAGACCATTGTTTTCTCATTTCCATTTGTATACATGTATTTTTTTTTAATTTCTTCTTGTATTTCCTGCTTAACCCATTCCAGTGTAGTAGCACGTTATTTAACCTGCATGTATTGTTTTTTAATAATTAAGGCCTGTTTTTTGTTTGTGATCCATTCTTGAGAATGTTCCATGTACACTTGAAAACAACGGGTATTCTGTTTTAGGATGGAACGTTCTGAAAAAATCTCTTAAGTCCAATCTGGTCCGCTCTGCCATTCAAAGCCATTGTTTCTTTCTTTCTTTCTTTTTTTTTTTAATATATGAAATTTATTGTCACATTTGTTTCCATACAACACCCAGTGCCCATCCCAACAGGTGCCCTCCTCAATACCCATCACCCACCCTCCGCTCCCTCCCACCCCCCATCAGCCCTCAGTTTGTTCTCAGTTTTTAAGAGTGTCTTATGCTTTGGCTCTCTCCCACTCTAACCTCTTTTTTTTTTTCCTTCCCCTCCCCCATGGGTTCCTGTTAAATTTCTCAGGATCCACATAAGAATGAACACATATGGTATCTGTCTTTCTCTGTATGGTTCCAAGCCACTGTTTCTTTGGGGATTTTCTGTTAAGATGTATTTTTTGGTGATTTTTTTAATTAAGATCTATGGATGTAAATGGGGTGTTAAATTACCCTATTACTGTATTATTATCAATTAGTTCTTTTATGTTGGTTATTGTTTTATGTACTTGAGTTCTCTCATGGTGGGGGCATAAATATTTACAACTGTTAGATCTTCCTATTGGATTGTACCCTTTATTATGATATAGTAGCATTCTTTGGCTCTTGCTACAGTCTTTGTTTTTGGTTAAGTTTATTTATTTTGAGAGAGACAGAGTTGGGGAGGGACATAGAAAGGGGGAGAGAAAATTTCAAGCAGCCTCCATGCTGTCAGCCTGGAGCCCACCATGGGGCTCAAAGCCACCAGCCATAAGATCATGACCTGAGCCAAGACCTAGTCGGTCGCTCAAATGACTGAGGCACCCAGGTTCCCCACAGTGTTTGTTTTAAGGACTCTTTTGTCTAACAAACGTATCGCTACTTTTTCTTTTAACGTGATAAATTTTTCTCCATCCCTTCGTTTTCATTTTTTTTTAATAGAATTTATTGTCAACTTGGCTAACATACAGCGTGTACAGTGTGCTCTTGGTTTTGGGGGTAGATTCCTGTGGTTCATCACTTATAGACAACACCCAAGGCTCATCCCAACAAGTGCCCTCCTCAATGCCCACCACCCACTTTCCTTTCTCACCCACCGCCCCCCCCATCAACCCTCTATTTGTTCTCTGCATTCAAGAGTCTCCTATGGGTTGCCCCTCTCCTTCTCTGTTTCTAACTATTTTTCCCCTTCCCTCCCCCACGGTCTTGTGTTAAGTTTCTCAAGTTCCACATATGAACGAAAACATATGATATCTGTCTTTCTGTGACTTATTTCATGTAGCATAATATCTTCCAGTTCCATCCACATTGCAACAGATAGCACGATTTCACTCTTTCTCCTTGCCAGGTAGTATTCCAGTGTATATATAAACCACATCTCTTTATCCATTCATCAGTTGATGGGCATTTAGGCTCTTTCCACAATTTGGCTATTGTTGAAAGCACTGCTATAGACATTGGAGTACATGTGCCCCTATGAATCAGCACTCCTGTATCCTTTGCATAAATTCCCAGTAGTGCTATTGAGGGGTCATAGGGTAGTTCTATTTTCAATTGTTTTGAGGAACCTCCGCACTGTTTTCCAGAGCGGCTGCACCAGTTTGCATTACCACCAATAGTGCAAGCATCTCCTCACTTTTAATCTGCAGGTATCTTTATGTCTAAAATGAAGTTTTTATAGGCAGCATACAGATGGGTTGTGTTTTTTAATCCATCCTGTCACCCTAGGTCTTTTGGTTGGAGTGTTTATTCCATTTATATACAAAGTAATTATTGACAGGTATGTATTTATTGTCATTTTACTACTTGTTTTATGGTTGTTTCTGGAGATTTTCTCAAATCCTTTATTGTTTTTCTCTCTTTGATGTCTTTCTAATTTGCTTTAATGATATGTTTGGATTTATTTCTCTTTATTCTTTGCATGTTTATTAGTGGGTTTTGGTATATGATAAGCATTAATCTGTATATCGCCTCCTCTGCGTGTAGCAGTCTCTATTAAGTTGATGGTCAATTAAGTTAGAACTCTTTTTTTTTTCTCCTCCCCATGGTTTGGATAAGCTATTATATTGTATATCCTTTTTGGGGGCATTCCTTGACTGATTTTTTTTTACAGAAATATACATTTTTACTGCTTTTACATTTTCTGCCTTTATACTGTCACTTTTGATCTCTCCTTTCCACTCAGAGTCCCCAATAATATTTCTTACAGGCTGATTTAGTGGTCACAAACTCCTTCCATTTTTGTCTGAGAAATTCTTTATCTCTCCTTCTATTATGAATGATAGCCTTACTGGATAGAGTATATTTGGCTGCAGATTTTTCTCATTCAGCACTTTGAATATATCATGCCTTTTCCTTATGCCTTGCAAAGTTTCTGTTGAAAAATCTCCTGCTAGCCTTGTGGGTTTCTCCTTGGAAGTTAATGACTTGTTTTGCTGCTTTTAAGATTTGTAGCAGTGGGGCGCCTGCGTGGCTCAGTCGGTTAAGCATGACTTGATCTTAGCTCAAGTCGTGACCTCGCAGTTCGTGGGTTCAAGCCTCCAGTGGGCTTTGCACTGACAGCACAGAGAATGCTTGGGATCCTCTCTCTCTCTGTCTCTGTCTCTGTCTCTCTCTCTCTCTCTCTGCCCCTCCCCTGCTTGTGTCTGCGTTCTGTCACAGAAAAATCAAAAGCAAATCAAAACAAAAAAAAGAACAAAACACTAAAAAAAAAAGATGTTAGCAGTATATTTTGCAAATTTAATTACAACATATCTTGGGTGTTGATTTTGATGGAAGTTCTCTGTGTCTCCTGGATCTGGATGTCTGTTTTCTTCTCCACATTAGGGAATTTTTCAGTGATTGTGTCTTCAAATCAATTATCTGTCCCCTTCTCTCTGTCTTCTTCTTCTTCTGGGACTCCTATCATATGAATGTTTTTACATTTGACGGAGTCACCGAGTTCTTTAAGTCTATTCATGCATTGGATAATTCTTCTTTGTCTTCTTCAGCTTCATTGTTTTCCATTACTTTGTCTTCTAGGTCATTAATTTGTTCCTCTGCTTCTTCCAGCTTGCTGTTCATTTTACTGCACTCTTCATCTCTGATCCTTGAACTTTTTTATGTCTGTGGTAAGGGTCTCACTGATGTCTTCCATTCTTTTCTCAAGTCCACTGAATATCCTTATGATCATGGTTTTAAATTCTCCATTAGGTGTGTTATTTACATCTGCCCCATTTCGGTCTCTGGCCATGGCCTTATCCTGTTCTTTCATTTGGGATAAATGCCTCTGTCTTTTCATTTTGTCTAAGTATCTGCCAGCTTCTGTGTGTTAGAGAAGCCAGTTATGTCACCTGCTCCCGAAAGCAATGGACTTAGGAAAAAGACGTCATGTAATGCCTAGGGTCTAGTACTTCAGGGAGTGTCACCAGTGTGTGCTGCCTGTGTCCTGCTGTTGTGTTCTGGCTATGCTAACCTTCAGGCCAGTCGTCTGCAGAGGCTCTCCTTGCCTGGTCTGGTGAGTGGTCCCTGGCCTGAATGTAGCGAGTTTTAACTAGGTGTGCTCTGGTCTGCTTATGAAATGAGACCTGTCACCACCTCTACTGGAACTGAGGCCAAGGGAAACTCTCTGGTTGGGAGATGTGGTGTGGGCAGGCGTTTGTCCTGGTCTTCTGGGGGAGGGGTCTGCTGTGCTGGAACTCAAGCAAGAGTGATTGAGAAGGGTAGTTCCACCAGAGTGCAAGGGGGTGGTGCTTGGTGTAAGCAAGTTAGGTAGCCAGTGATAGCAATGCACTGCTTCCTGCAGGTGGCTTTATGTTTGTGGTGAGGGGCAGGAGAAGGAGATGGTGTCAGCCAGCGGCTTTGTTCTTACAGACAGGTCTCTCTGAACTTTGCCTCTGAGGGACGTGCTCTGAGAACAGCAAATAATCTCCCCACTGTGTGCCCCAGGCACTCTTCAGATCACTGTATCCATGCTGTATGCTCCCACGTTGTTTGCCTGCCCTCTGTCCAAGAGCAGTGCAGTACCTCAGGGCTGTAACCCAGCTAAACCGGATGCCCTTTAAAACTCCAGACTTTAAGCACTACTGGTTGCAATGACTCACGCAATGCAGCCCCTCTTGTTTTCCAAGCCAAGTGGGTATGGGGAAATGTTCTCTTTGTGCGTTCCCCTGTGCGTTCCTCTCTCTCACCCTTATCCACAACCTCGACTCCCTCCCCTCTGCAGCAGCCAGGATCTGTTTCTCTTCTAGACGACATTTCTGCATCAAGGACCTTCTTTGATGTGGCCTCTTCTCTCCCTTTTGTTGTGGAGTTTGTTCTGTCAGTCTTCAGGTCGATTTCTGGGGTGTTTAGGGTGAGCTGATTGTTATCTAGTTGTATTCGTGGGATGAGGCAAGCCTAGAGTCCTCCTACTCCTCTGCCATCTTCCTGTGTCTAAGATAGTTTCCTAAGATTCCCTTCACTTACAACAATTCTTACAAGTAGGCAGGAATGCCTCTTTAGAATTTCCCCTCAGGTGAAGGTAGAAGCACAGAGACATATGATTTGAAGCACAATAGTTGAAAAACTAGAAAGAGTCAATCTGATAACCAAAATTGGGCCTTTGATCTGATTTCAGTTAAAGGAAATAGGCAGCTTTGAGTATTTTTTAATCCATTGAATACTCAATCTTCATTCTCCTTCCCTCAGTGAGGAAATAAAGAGAATGTTATGAAATCATTTTTCATCTTCTCAGTAGCACAACAAATGTACTGTCCTTTAGCACTACTTCAATTAACTGCACATTCTCCTTTACCTTACTCCAACCTTGTTTGTGGGGGGAGGTAAGACCATTTCATCTTTGTGTTGTCCCACAATGTTTCTCCGTACCATACAAGTTGGCTTCAAAAATTTTTTGTCATTCAAATTACCAATCTACTATTTGTCTCTGATAAATCAACTTAATACTACCTCACTTTGTACAACTGTATTATTTGAATGATGTAATGTTTATTCCATTAATTATATGCTGAGCTATAACGCATAGCTATGCATATCTTTCTATTTAAGTGAAAGAAAGCGATACAGGCTACTGTGTTTTCCAAGAATGTAGGATCTGTGCCAAGAACAGGATTAACACCAGTGTTACACACAAGAACCAGGTCAGAAGAGGATCTCATTGTGAATTGCAAGATGATGGATTAGCAAGATTGCTTAACAGGAAAGAGGAATACCCCAGAGTTAATCTTTTCCTTCCTAGATGGTGAAAAGTATGGGTGAGTCTATGCATTATAATGAGAGAATAAAATATAATGAAGTAAACGGTAGACTGAGTCAAGACATCCTATGGCCAAGATTTGATGGAAATGAAAGTGGGCAGCACTGACTGAGAGACTAAAAGTTTGCACAGGCGGGGAACATGGGTGGCTCAGTCAGTTGAGCCTCAACCTCTCAGGTCATGATCCCAGGGTCATGGGATCAAAACCCCTGTCAGTCTCCACACTAAGTGTGAAGCCTGCTAAAAATTCTCTCTCTTTCTCTCTCTCTCTGTCTCTCTTTTTCTCTCCAGCACAAACACACCCCCACATCCTGCTTGTGTATGCTCTAAAAGAAAATAAAATAAATAAAAAATATAAATAAATAAAGTCTGAACACACTAAAGAAAGAGCATTTTATCTTTTTGAGCCTGACTTCACATCAAGTCATGGGGTCAGCAAGGCATAGGCTGGTGAAAGGGTCCTTCAGGAAGCAAAAATCTCTATAGGAGCAAAGTTAAGTTCTACTACATTGGCTTTTTATTATTACATAAGTGACTGGTCATTTGCAAGATAACTAGGAAAAAGTTTTCATAAAATTTGATATGGTACTGGCATAAGGACAGACAGATCAATGTATTAACATTGAGAATCTAAAAATAAACTCTCACATTATAGTGAACTGATTTTCCACAAGGGTGCCAGACAAATGGAATGAGAATAGTCTTTGTAACAAACGGTACTGGGACAAATGGATATCCACATGCAAAGTAATAAAATCAGACCTCTACCCCATAGCATATTTACAAAATTAACTTAAAATCTAAGAGCTAAATGATAAAACTCTTCGACAAAAGCTGACGTGTATATGTTTGTGACTGGATTTGGCAATGATTTCTTAGACATGACACCAAAAGACAAAAGCAGATTGTTTACTTCATCAAAATTAAAAACTTCTATGCTTCAAATATCACCATCAAGAAAGTGAAAAGGCAAGTGACTAAATAGAAAATACCTGAAAATCCCATATCTGCTAAGGGATTTGTATGTAGGCTATTTATATAACCCTTCCAATAATGAAAAGACAATCCAATATAAAAACGGGCAAAAGAATGGATTAGTTCTTTAAAGACGATATAGAAATGGATAATAATCACGTTCAAAAGGAGATGTTCGGGGTGCCTGGGTGGCTCAGTCAGTTAAGCTTCTGACTTGGGCTCAGGTCATGATCTCACTGTTCGTGGGTTCGAGCCCCGCATCGGGCTCTGTGCTGACAGCTCGGAGCCTGGAGCCTGTTTCAGATTCTGTGTCTCCCTCTCTCTCTGCCCCTCCCCTGCTCACACTGTCTCTCTCAGAAATAAAAGAGACATGTTCAACATCATTAGTTATAAGAAAACGCAAACCAAAAACCACAAGATGCCATTTCATACCCACTAGAATTGCTATCATAAAAGCAACAGATAATGACAAACATTGGCAAGAATCAGGAAAATGGGAACTCTCAAAAATCGCTGATGAAAATGTAATGTTGCTGCCACTTTGGAAACAGTCTGGCAGTTCCTCAAAAGGTTAAAGTAGAAAAACAATTTTTCTAAACATATTTGAGAGAGAGTGCACAAGTGGGGTAGAGGGACAGAGGAGAGGGAGGGAGAGAATCCCAAGCAGGCTCCATGCTCAGAGCAGAGCCCAATGTAGGGCTTGATTCCACAACCCTGAGATCATGACATGAGCTGAAATCAAGAGCTGGCCACTCAACCGGCTGAGCCACCCAGGTGCCTGCCCCTCCTCAAAAGGTTGAAAAAACAAAACAAAAACAAACAAAAAAGGTTTATTGAACAGAGCTACCATATGAACCAGCAACTGTATTTATAGGTATATACCCAAGAGAAATCAAAACATGTTCACATAAAAAGTTGTTCATTACACAAAAAATAACCTCAAAATGGATGAAAGACCTCAATGGAAGACAGGAAGCCATCAAAATTCTTGAGGAGAAAGCAGGCAAAACCCTCTTTGGTCTTGCCTGCAGCAACTTCTTATTCAAAACATCTCCGGAGGCAAGGGAAACAAAGGCAAAAATGAACTACTGGGACCTCATCAGACTAAAAGGCTTCTGCACAGCGAAGGAAACAATCAGCAAAACGAAAAGGCAACTGACAGAATGGGAGAAGGTATTTGCAAATGACATATCAGATAAAGGGTTAGTATCCAAAATGTACAAAGAATTTCTCAAACTCAACACCCAAAACACAAGTAATCCAGTGAAGTGACGGGCAAAAGACATGAATAGACATTGCTCGAAAGAAGATATCCAGATGGTCATACAAATCAAAACCACACTGAGATACCACCTTGCGCCTGTCAGAATGGCTCACATTAACAACTCAGGCAACAGCAGATGTTGGCGAGGATACAGAGAAGAGGATCTCTTTTCCATTGTTGGTGGTAATGCAAGTTGGTGCAGCCACTCTGGAAAACAGTATGGAGTTTCCTCCAAAAACTAAAAATAGACCTACCCTACAACCCAGCAATTGCACTACTAGGCATTTATGCAAGGGATACAGGTGTGCTGTTTCGAAGGGACACATGCACCGCCATGTTTATAGCAGCACTCTCAACAATAGTCACAGTATGCAAAGAGCCCAACTGTCCACCGATGGATGAATGGATAAAGAAGATGTGGTATGGGGTGCCTGGGTGGCTCAGTCAGTTAAGCGGCCGACTTTGGCTCAGGTCATGATCTCGCGGTCCATGAGCTCGAGCCCCGCGTCGGGCTCTGTGCTGACAGCTCAGAGCCTGGAGCCTGTTTCCGATTCTGTGTCTCCCTCTCTCTGACCCTCCCCTGTTCATGCTCTGTCTCTCCCTGTCCCAAAAATGAATAAAACGTTTAAAAAAATTACAAAAAAAGAGAAGATGTGGTATATAGATTTCATGGAGTATTACTCGGCAATCAAAAAGAATGAAATCTTGCCATTTGCAACTACGTGGATGGAACTGGAGGGATTATGCTAAGTGAAATTAGTCGGAGAAAGACAAAATTCATATGACTTCCCTCGTATGAGGACTTAAGAGTCAAAACAGATGAACAAAAGGGAAGGGAAACAAAAATAATATAAAAACAGGGAGGAGGACAGAGGAGACTCATAAATATGGAGAACAAACTGAGGGTTGCTGGAGGGGTTGTGGGAGAGGGGATGTGCTAAGCGGGCAAGGGGCACTAAGGAATCTACTCCTGAAATCATTGCTTCACTAAATGCTAACTAATTTGGATGCAAATTAAAAAAAAAAAAACTAAAGATACAACAAAAAGAATAAGGCCCCCCACCCACCAAAAGTTTCTCAACCCAGGAAGCCTCTGGTTTGGGGATTCAGGAGATAAGGACCTTCTAGAGAAGTCAGAGCTATGGAATGAGTTGGCTGAAAGCTATCTAAGTTTTTGTTTCCCAGGGAAGACTTTAAAGTGGCAGATAATTTCATGTCATAACCCTAATTCCTTTCTATAGGCATCTACAGAAAATCCCTCATTATTCTTTACTAAGCTTCATCAGTATCGGATATTCTTACAAATTTTAGTTTTAGAGACCTTAAAGATTTCTTTAGGACACAGTAGCAGGACAACGTCTAGCACTCTCATTCATAGAAGACTGACCAACAGAGTGTCATGTTACTCGCATGAAAAGTTCCCTAATACAATGTGACTCATTGATAAGAGGTCTAGAAAAGAAAATAATTTTCAATGTCTCTTCAGCCAAAAAAAGGACCAGTCAACAGAATGTTCTAGTTCCCCTGACGGGTATAGCTGTCTAATGAAACTTGCATGTATATTATATAGCTTTTGTGACTGACAGAAATGAGTTGGAGAGTGTATCTACCTCATTGCTCCCACTTAGGATTTACAATGTGAGTCCTACAAAGGAGGGTGAGAGTGGGATGACATTAACTGTTCTGCTTGGAAAACATTTGGGGTTTCACTACATATCAATAAATTAGAATCCTGAATGGCACATTAGTCTTTTCTGAGATCGAATTGTGAAATCTCTGAAAGGCTGATCAACTCAAGTGAATGGAAAAAAAAAAAGAGTTTCTGAACTTGCAATGGTAGGAGCCCTATGTTTCTAGGTAAGGCCCTGACTGAGCAGCCATTTCTACTTTTTCACTGGCATTTCTTTTCCTTTACAAAATCCAACAAGGAGAAAAGTCCATTCCTTTGAGAAGGACGTTTGCGTAATGACCTCTAGTCATTGTTGATGAAGAGAATAAATTGCAGATTTGTAATTACAAATTACAACAAATATCATTAAAATAACCCAACTCAAACTCTCACTGAAGGGATGAGATTACAAGAGGAAGTCAGAATTCAAGATGAAATGATCACTCAAAGATTGGGGACGTTTGAAACACGCAGAGAAATATTACCAGGGACTCGCACACCTGTATGCCAACGTTCACAGCAGCATTATTAACAGTAGCCAAAGGTGGACTAAACCAAATGCTCACTATGGTATATACAAAATGTTGGTTTTTTTAGACTCTCACAATGTTTTTTTATGAAAATCTCACTATAAACATCATTACTTTATGAATTCAATCAACTTCATCTATATAGAAGAATTACATCACTAGTAGCAAGTAGGAACAATATGAACCTACTATTTTGATCTGTGAGATTTTTCATATGATCCAAAACATTCTTTTTTTAAAAAAATTTTTTTAACGTTTTTATTTATTTTTGAGACAGAGACAGAGCATGAAGGGGGGAGGGGAAGAGAGAGAAGGAGACACAGAATCGGAAGCAGGCTCCAGGCTCTGAGCCATCAGCCCAGAGCCCGATGCGGGGCTCGAACTCACGGACCGCGAGATCGTGACCTGAGCTGATTTCGGACGCTTAACCGACTGCACCACCCAGGCGCCCCTATCCAAAACATTCTTATGTACCACTAGTGAAATAAGGATTCCTTTTCAGTAGGATAGACATTAAGAGATCGACTTACCAAACTTCTTTATCACGTTGCTCTCAAGATCTTGAATTTGGGCCGCTTGATGTTTGATAGTTTCTTCTTGCCTGGCATTTTTCACCTGTAGCCTAAAATGCAGATCTTAAGATAATTATGCTCACACATAAATTTAAAACAACACCGTATAATTTCTGAACAAATGAGGGTATTACATAAATTCTTAAAATTGTGTCAAGAGGAAGATTTGGGAATTGTGCCATTTTTCTCATTGTGTTTTGTGGATAAGGTGCAACATTGAGAGATGAGATGCCACAATTCTGCATTTCAAAATAGCTCAAAGCTGGAATTTGTATCCAGCTGAACAATGATATACTGGCATAAGTAATACATTTCCCATACTACACTGCTTATCTGCTTTATAAGTAAACAAGTTATTTTCTGTGAGGTTTAAATTATACTTTTGCATATGATCTTTCATCTCCTCAGCATATCTTACGGCCTCTGCATGTCGTTCCAGTGCTTCTTGCAACTAAAATAAAGAAAAAAATAATTTTAACTACTGAAAATCTAGTAGAACACCATCACCTGTTTCTGTAACTAAACGTTTTTTTTTTTTTTTGACTTGAGAGAGAGACAGAGAGAGAGCATGCAGAAGTGGGGAGGAGAGGCAGAGGGAGAGACAGAGAAAATGGTAAGCAGGCTGCAAGCTCAGGGTGAAGCCTGATGTGGGGCTCGGTCTCATGACCGGTCTCATGACCGGTCTCATGATGTGGGGTTTGGGATCATGACCTGAGTGGAAATTAAGAGTCAGGACGCTCAAACAACTAAGCCGCCCAAGTGCTCCTGTAACTAAAATCTTTTTGGAGCCAGCCACACTCCTCTACATGCTGATTGATGGCTACTTTGAGGTCATAACAGGAGAGTTGAGCTGCTACAACAGAGACTATGGCCGACAAAACGAAATGTTTCAATACTCTTACAGAATAGTTTACCAACATTACTCTCCTACAAAACATAACATTGTTAATGTTTTTAAATTATAAATGATCAGATAAATGTACAAATGTATCTATTGGTCAAATGGAGGAAACAGGAATTTACCTTATGGTGAACATTTCTATTTTCATATTCCAAGCACCACATCAACTATGATTTTATATATTCACATAGGTGTTGACGTTGCTATTCTCATGATTATAAAACTGAACATGCTGCCTTGTGACAACAAGATATTTCATGGAAGAATTTGAGAAGCAATATCCTAGTAGGGGCCAGAATGCCTGGGTCTGAATTCCCAGTTCTGCTCGTTATGAGCTGTATGACCTTGAGCACACTACCTAAAACTTCCATGTCTCAGTCTCTGCATCTGTAAAATGAAGGTAGTAATAGCACCTACTGGGACACCTGAGTGGCTCAGTCGGTTCAGTGTCTGGCTCTTGATGTCAGCTCAGGACATGATCTCAGGGTCATGTAATTGAGCCCCACATCGAGCTCTGCATGGACAGCGAGGAGCCTGCTTGGGATTCTCTCTCCCTCTCTCTCTCTCTCTTTCTCTCTCTCCCTTTTTCTCTCTCTCCCTACACGCCCTTCCCCACAATCTCTCTCTCTTTCTCTCTCTGAAAACAAAGGCCCTTAAAAAAGTGATCTCAAAATAAATACTAATAGTATCTACCCCACTGGGATGTTGGGAAGATTAAATTAGGAAATAACAGATGAACAACTTAGAAGGGTACGTGGCACATAGTCAGCTCTAAGTGTCTGCATTTAGCATGATTACTGTTGCTGTATTTTGCGTTCCATTACAATGTGATAGTTTAGGCAGGTGGCCTGCCAACACAAGTGTTCCCCTATACAAATTATATTGAAGTTATTCTTCATTCCGCCGCAACTGGCAGCAAATGGAGAGCATGAGGCCCAGAATCTCTCCTCAGTACTTCACACAACTTTCGCCAATGCCACTAGCCAACAGTACTTTTTCCATTTATAATCCTTTTAACTTATTCCTCTCTATACCACTCAGTGGACAATGTTCACAGACCAAGGTACAAATAGCACCTCCTTGACTGAGTAGTAGATCCTTTACATGACCATCAGAGGCAAGGGAAAGCCACTGACATGGAAATAATCAAGTCTTGCTAAACTAAAGTTCCTCAATCATTTCACGTCCATACTGTTTACGTTAGGCTGCTTTATCATGTACTCTGATGAAGACATTAAGGCTTTGTGGTAAAAGCATATCAGAAAAGCTGTCCCCAGATCTTTGCAGTTGGTAAAGTGTTATAAATCTGTAAATCCCAGTTCTGGCTGTGTAAGGAAGAAAGACAAATTTAGAGAGCTTTCTCATAGTGAGAGGGGAAAAAAAACCCAAACATTTGATTGAACATTTCTCCTCTATTTGATTAATTGCTTTCATTAATAGTTTTACTTATATAAATGTGTGTGTGTGTGCGTGTGTAGATATACACACATTTTTTTAACATTTATTTTTTGATAGAGAGCACGAGTCTGAGTGACGCAGAACGTGAGGGACACAACGGATCCAACTCAGGCTCTGCTGACAGCAGAGAGTCCGATGCAGGGCTCAGTCTCAAGAACGTGGAGATCATGACCTGAGCCAAAGGCAGACTCTGATAGGACTGGAGACAGCCAGGCACCCCTCAATTTTGTATTTCATTTCTTAGCATACATTTAGAATAAAAGTTTTGTTATACCAATGTTTCCAAGAAGAATTTATTGATACGGTATAAAGTACTTAATTTTATTGGAAAAACTGTTAAGTTAAAATATTTTCAATTTATACAAGGATAAGTACCACACATATCAAATATTATTATCCCTTAAATTTATACTTAGGAAGATGAAATTACCTGTCATAAAAAAATAAAAACAGCGTCAAATAAAGGACTAAATTGTTCTGCGCAGGCTAGATGACAAGTGTCAAGAGAGTTAAGGCTAATGGGAGTTAGAACAGTCAGAGAAAGTTCATAGGAAAGGAGACTGTGAGACAAGTCTGAATAACATAGGTTTAGGCAAGAGGAACAGAAATTAAAAAGACAGCATGAGTAATGACGGAGAGATGGTGAAATCAACCCAGTTAACTCGGAGGATAAAATCTGATGGCAGAGACATTAAAAACAGGTGTCCACACAAGAACTATGTGAATGTTCATAAGCAGCAGTATTAACAGGCAAAAAGTGGACACAACCCAAAGGTCCATCAAGCGATGAATGAACAAGGGCCTTAGCCCACAATGGAGTACTGTTTGACAATAAAAAGAAATGAAGCACTGATATAAGCTGTAACCAACCCAGATGAACCCAGAAAACATTAAGTGAAGCTAGCTAGTCCCAAGGGACCACACGTCGTGTGACTCCATTTATATGAAATATTCACAAGAGGCAACTCCAGTGAGAGGCCAAGTAGTAGACTGGTGGTTGCCTGAGGCTGGGGGCAACGGGTAAGGGTTTCCTTTCAGGGTGAGGAAAGCATTCTACTTGATGGCAGTGATGGTTGCACGAGCGTACACAGAGACAGTGAACTGTGCGTGTCAAATGGGTGACTTTTATGGGATGTGTATTGTACCTCAAAAAGGCTTTAAAAAAAAAAACCCAATGGCAGGACACAGATAATGTTCTCAATTCTCACTTTTGGGCGTACATACTATACATGATCTGAATATTTCTGTGCTTTGACAACATGTCTAAAAGGCAAAGAAAATGAAGGAAATGCCTAAGTTCAAGTGGTTTGTTAAGTGATCTTTCTGTACAAGTCATCCTGAAATCAATACAGATTCTTCCCGAAAGTGAAGATGAGAACTAAGACAATTATCTGAAACATTCCATTAAATATTATCTTCTGATTTTATCCAGCTTGCCTCATCATGGTAATAGAGATATCATTAAAAAACATTGTTTAGCAGGGGACAAAAGTCTCTTGGGGCACCTGGGTGGCTACGTCAGTTCAGCGTCCAATTCTTGCTTTCAGCTCAGGTCATGATCTCACGGTTCATGAGACTGAGCCCCACTTTGGCTCTACACTGACAGCATGGAGCCTGCTTGGGATTCTCTCTCTCTCCTCTCTCTGCCCCTCCCCTGTTAACATGCACGCACACACTCTCTCTCGCTCTTTCTCTCTCAAAATAAATAAATCAACTGTAAAAAAAGTTTTACATTAAGGAAAGAAAGAAAAAAGTCTCTCAATTTCTGTGAGGAAGGATACAAAAGCCTCAACTTTCCTAAGTATTATAAGGAAAAAACGTATAACGCAAATAGTAGAATGAAAGGCAGAGTTTACGAAATAAGTGTATTGGAAAGATACTAAAATCATAATAAATTAATTATAATGAAAATACAAAAGAAAGCAGTCCATGGAAATTAGTATCCTAAAACACCTTATATTATTTAACCAGCTATAAGTTAACTGTTGACAGGTTTCATTTACTACATACCTGACTTCTGATTCGACCTAATTTCTTCTTGAGATCCCGTGTCTCATCTTCCAGACGAAGATGTGACATAACCTTCGGGGAAGCCTCTGACATAGACTGTTTCTTCAGAGTATCAGCCAGTCCTTGTTGAAGTTGTCTCACAACTATCTAATGAGACATTTCTGTTACTGATTTTCTAAATCATCTTATCAAATTATGTTAATAATAGACAACTCTAACATGCGTACTTTGAGAAATATCACCACATACATCAATTCACCTTCTTTTATTTTTTTTTAAATTTTTTAACGTTTATTTATTCTTGAGACAGAGAGAGACAGAGCATGAACAGGGGAGGGTCAGAGAGAGAGGGAGACACAGAATCTGAAACAGGCTCCAGGCTCTGAGCCGTCAGCACAGAGCCCGACGTGGGGTTCGAAATCACGGACCGTGAAATCATGACCTGAGCCGAAGTCGGACGCCTAGCCGACCAAGCCACCCAGGCGCCCCATTTCACCTTCTTTTAGCAACACATACACTTTCCTGTTCACTGAATTCAGTTAAAGAACAAAAGGTGTTATCTCCCTGCCTAGTCAGGATGATGTCACTTAGATAATGAATTTAGCCTCACTATCCATTCTCCACTGGTGAATTTGCAAAGCTTCATAACCTACAGAAGTCTCAAAAAGAAATGGGGACATAGTGGGCACAGCAGTCGTAAATTCTATATTATGAAATGTTTTCTCTCTTTTTTTATTACAGGCTTAAGTTACCGTCGGAGTTCCTCACATATCCAATCCTCTGCTCTTATCCTTCTAATAGACTCCTATCTCGGAACCAAAGTAAAGTCATTCCAATGGCCCCTGCTTCCACCCCCCTCCCCTGACCTCAGCTCCTACAGCTCTCTCCCCTACTCACTCCATTCCTGCTAAACAAGAATCCTGCAACCCCTCCTTGGTCTGAAAATGGAGATCCAATGCCAAATTAATAAATCACAGAGAGATACAATTCTCTTTGTACTGGACAAACTTATGCCCACATGACAGTAACTGAGCTTCGAAAGGAGCAAATTATTTGTAAAAATATTTAAAATAAGTTATAAACAGCAGTGGGAAGATTACTCAAAGATGGCTTTCCTGACACTCACCACATTGTCCCAAATTATGATTTAGTGAAAAGTAGATACCTTTAAAGAATTAAGAGGTTGTAGGAACACATGATTTGAGACTGAAAATTGAAATTTATGTGAATAAAAATAAAATCATACCAACTTAAAATGTATAGAAAGCTACCAAAGGAAAAGTACTACCAGAAAGAGCACCTACACTTCATTTCATCTGGGAAATCTGAAGTGACTGTCCAGTTAACTCAATTAATTGAATCTAAGTTTCAAAATACTCATTTTACCTTTCAGCATTTTCATTTACCAGCTCACCACAGTAATAAAATGCGGTGGCAAAGATTACAATTATTATTGTAGGGGTGCCTGGGTGGCTTTCTCGGTTAAGCAAGCAACTCTTGATTTCGGCTCAGGTCATGAATCTCACAGCTCCTGACTTTGAGAGTCCTGTGTTGGGCTCCACGCTGGCAGTGCAGAGCCTCCTTGGCATTCTCTCTCTCTGCCCCTCCCCAGCTCATGTTCTCTCTCCGACTCTCTCTCAAAAGAAACTTAAAAAAATATTATTATAGCAGTATAAGACTATCATCTAGTAACAGTTTATAACTTAACCTCTTAAAGTTTCATAGGTGACATAGTATCTGTACTCAAATCAAAACACCTCTCAGGTCTAATTTTTATTTGCTGCGTACGAGTTACGCTTTTTGTTGATTTATAGTCTTTTTTTTTAATATTCAACTAGATTCACAAGTCAGCCATAATCAAATATTACCTGAGTTTTCTTTCTGGAAATCTGAAAAATTTTTATCTTTCTGGATACTTACTTTTAATTTTGCTTTCTCATTTTTATACTTATACATTCTTTCTTCTAAGTGTTTACATTCATCGATTAACTCTTTATTTCTTTCTCCCAGCATAAGACCTTGTTCTCCACGTTTAGCTTTAAGGTTTTTTTGGATATTCTGAAACGGGTCTTGGATATTAATCCCTAGCTTTTCTTTACTGTCAGCTTCGTTGTGAGCATCATCTAGTTGCTGTCTAAGCAACATATTTTCACTTTGTAGTTGAGATAACCTTTCCTCGAAGGATTCCTGCTTTGCAATGTAGTTATTCACTTTACTTTGTTCGTTCTGATACATGTGTTCAATTTCCATCTTCTGGCATTGTGTTTGGCTTAGGTCCCTTTGTACACATTCCAAAAGTAAAGTCTTTTCTCTGAGAGCATCTCTTATGTGATGGAGCTCAATTTCCAGGGCATTGAATTTACTTTCATCTTGAGAAAGTTGCCGAGAAAGAACTTCATTGTTATCTTGTAGTTTAGACACATCAAAATTCATCTTGTCCTGTAAGTGAAACCATTCATCTCTTGCTCTCTGGAAAGCAAGTTCTAGGTCTCTTCTTGATGTCTGACTCTGATCATGATCGTGTACAGCAGTAGCCAGTCTAGCACGGTATGATTCAACTTCTGCTTCCAGGCTCTCTTTATTTTGTTTTTCATTCTCCAGCATCGTAATCTCAGCAGTCAGAACATTAAGCTGTCCACTATATCGGAATATTGTTTTTGATAATGTTTCCTCATTCTGTTTTATGGTCTTTTGAAGATTGTCATTCTTTTCCTTTACACTTTCAATGTCTTCACAATATTTCGTTTCCTTTCTCTGGTTCTGATTTTTTATGGTGTCTCTTTCCAGTCTTAGCATGGCGATTTCATCCTGCAACATGTGGTTTTTATGCAACAGATCTTGTATTTTCTCACGACTATCAGAAAGCTAAGTAAAACAAAGGACATTTTCATATCACATTCAATAAAATGACATTATCATCCTTTTCTTTGAAATTAAAGCATAATCTATGTTTAAACAATGAAAAGGTTACAGGAGGTGCCAGGGTGGCTCAGTTGGTTAAGTGTCTGACTCTTGATTTTGGCTCAGGGAATGATCTCACATTCTGTGGGTTCAAGCCCCACATCAGGCTCTGTGCTGACAGTCAGGAGCCTGCTCAGGATTCTCGCTCTCCCTCTCCCTGCCCCTCCTCTGCTTGCGTTCTCTCTCTCTCTAATGAATAAAGAAACATAGAAGGAAAGAAAGAAAGAAAGAAAGAAAGAAAGAAAGAAAGAAAGAAAGAAAGATTACAGTAAGTGAATATCCAACTGGAAAAAAATGAAGTTGGCTCCAAATCTCAAATTTTATACAAGCATAAGTTCCCAAAGTTCAGAACTTTAACTGAAGATAATGAAGGCATGAAAGTAAAAAAGAATTCGTGAGAAGTTTTCAGAATCTCAGAATTGGAAAAGCCTTTCTCTGATTTACAACAAACCAGAAGGCCTGAAATAAAAGATTAATAACTCTGACTACACTTAAAAATTGAGTTTACAGTAGATATCAAAAACACAGCTACCCCACAGTAAAATCGTTAGCTCTGCATCTACTTGGACAGATTAAATTTCCTAAAATTCTTTTTTTTCCTGAGAATATTTCATAGATGTCTACTTTGCTAACATTTCTATAGTCAGTTATAAGAATAGATCTATTGATAACTGACAAATCTAGGCAATGTATTATAATATAAACACTTCTCCATATATCAAAGAACTCATTTGGTTATCACAATTCTAGAATGGAGAGATTAAAACGGTGAGCTGCAGAACTCTCCCCAGGTCTTCTCACTCCACAACTAGTGCTCTTGCACCAACCACTGCTACTTCTCTAGTGTAAATACACAAATATGAAAGAAGTCTTGAATTTCAAACTACTGATAGGAAATAAGGTGAAATTTATACATCTCTTAGAAAATCATGAAATTATTTACTGCTGCAATAACTTGTATTTCCTCTTCATGTTGAAAATAGTAATAAATATAAAAGAGGGGAAAGACACTCCACTATTTTATTAGGAATAAAATACCTATCAATAAATTGTCATCAAGTGTATACCATAGCGTACCATTGTTTTCAAAAGTTCCTTGTAATGAAAGAGGATGCTACTTGAAGCAAACTGTTACTTTTCTCAAAAGTAGGAGACTTGATACCGAAAATATGATCTGGGAACTGGCTATACTCGTCCTCCTCTCCATTAGCAGAAGTGTTCAACTGATCTATTAATATATCAAGGCAGTGAAGTAACTGTTCAAAACCAAAACACATGTTGCTAGTAGCAATAGTTTTGAGATTAGGGAAAGCTCATCGATTCCTACAGAAAGTAATAAAAGCCTCTCCTTTGGATGAGGACATTATGAATGTCACTAGTTGTTGCAGACAAATGCATTTAATCAAGAATATTATTTTATCCGATGAAACAAAAAATGCCACCGTCCCCCATGCCCCTCCCCAAAAATATATGTGCTTTTAAAACCCTCTATAGTTTCCATGATGTACAGTGTTGGGTTTTTAAAATTTATATATACATACATGGAGAGAAAGTAATAATAATTAAAAAATAGAATGTATACAAATACATACACACATGTACTTCAAAATGACTAAAGAAGATATTTCAGAATTCGTTTTCTTATGAGCCATTTCTAGCACCTTTTGCTTGTAAAAGTGATTGTTTAGACTTCCATCTTGTAATACTCTGGCCTTCTGTTCTGGAGAAAGTTGCCACTGTCACTGCACTTTTCTACAACCTGGAGATACGTTTCATCACGATTTTGGTCTCATACCGTTAAAAAAAAAAAGTCAAAAGCTGAAGAGGAAAACTTTAAAAAAATGTTCCAAGGAACATGATCCCATGTTTTAATTTATTTTAAACCTAAATAATATATATTGAATCAAAGAGATACCACAGAATATATGTATAATACACTATATAATATTGATGGAAATAAACAATTTTTTATCAAAAAGTAATTTACCTGATTCAAATTATCTTTTGCGGCCTTCAATTCCATGTTTACTGTTCTAAGAGCGAGTTCAAATCCTTGTTTTGTTTCAACTTCTTTCTTATATTGGTCTTCTATTCTTCTTAACTTCTCCCTAATTTTTTCATACAACATATCAGCATTTCTTCTTTTTTCTTCCTCTTGTTTTAAAGTAAATCTGCAATTAAATGTGCTTATTTTAAAATTTGTTTTGTTAGAAATAAAAAGTTCCTCTTATGATCTGGCTCCACATATATTGGCTTACTGTCCAAATGAAATTTCTATGTTCTCAAGTTTTTTTTTTTTTTCCTTTCTAGGGCTCATGTTTTTAATTTGTCACTTTAATCTCTTCCAAAACATATATACCGTTGAAAAGAAGCAAGGACAAAGCATTATGCAACTTAGTTACTTTTAGTCAGTAATAACTCTGGTAGATGTTGTAGGAAAGAAGTTTGAAATTATTCAAGAAAGTGAGAGTTGAAAATTACCCCTTTTCCCACAGGTATAATTATTCCTCCACAGGACAGATAATTCAGTTACTCATTAAAAAGAGAAGTTGCTGTTTATAAACAAGTTTATCAATTCACTGGAAATACATTTACCACTTGACAAAACATTACAGGTACCTCCAAAAATGATGTGCAGTGTAAGAGAGCATCTGCGGATGTTGTTTACACAACATACACATGCAGATTACTGTCATCCAAGTCTAGGCTAGCAAGTCTAATATCTGTTGCCCTATACATTTGTTTCTTCTTCCACAACACTTGCAACTTACCTTGCTGAAGATTACCTACTTTATGAATCACTTAAAAATCCCTTCTAGAACAACACAGGATACATATCAATTAAGTAAACAATAGAGAGTAATATGAGCTTTCAGCATACACTTTTGAATTAATTTTATCTACCTATGACAGAGATGTTGGAAAAACTTATCAGTAATCACTTTCCGTATTACTTTTTTTAAAAATGTTTATTCATTTTTGAGAGAGAAAGGGAGAGCCCATGCAAACAAAGGAGGGGCAGAGAGAGAGAGAGAGGGAGACAGAAAATCCGAAGTGGGCTCTGCACTGACAGCAGAGAGCTCAATGCGGGGCTCAAACTCACAAACCCTGAGATCATGACCTGAGCCAAAGTCAGACGCTTGAATGACTGAACCACCCAGGCACCCCCATTTTCCTTTGTTTAAATTTTTTCTTGAGGGAGAAATGACACAAGTGAACGAGGGCAGAGAGAGAGAAAGAGAGACAGAATCCCACGAGGGGCAGAGAGCGAGGGAGAGACAGAGAGAGAGAGAAGAGGGGCTCACCCGAAGTGGGGCTCGTGCTCACCCCAAGCAGGGCTTGAGCCCACCCAAAGCTGGGCTCAAACTCACGAGATCATCACCTGAGCCGAAGCCAGATGCTTAACCAACTGAGCCACCCAGGCACCCCCACTTTACCTTTTAACCCCTGCATGTTAAGAATCAAATGGAATCAATTTGGGGGAATTTTACTGTCTTGAGAAAAATGACCATTTTATACTCTGTTGGTAGGTACAGAAATTAATATAAGCTTTCCTGAGAACAATTTAAAAATATGGATCAAAGACCTTTATTAAAATTTTTATACTTTAACCAAATTATATTGTATTGAAGAATTTATTCCAAGTAACCAGAAATGTAGAAACAGATTTATATAAAAGACATTCTTGACAGCACTAATTAAAATACAGAAAGATGAAAAACAAGCAGAATTCAATCGGTTAAATAATGATGTTTCTTGGACTATGGTGGACTTTTACATGGCCATTAAAATTGTGATTTGGAATAGACATTAAATTATTATAAGTATTCACTGTTAAGAACGTGCTGTGTTATTTCCAAGAATATCACACTTCACAACACTAAAGAAGTTTTCTTTCCTGGAAAATCCTATAAGGTTAAGTTTGCAGTTACAAAACTGCCCCTACACTTCTGTCGTACAAAAGTAAAGAGTTCAAATATTTATTTAAAACCGAGATGCTATACCTCAAACTGCATACTTCATGTTCCCATTCCACTTTTTGATGCTCTAACCGTGATATCACATCTTTGGCTTCTCGTAGCTCGTTTTGTAGTGCACTAACCGTTTTTTCCATTTTTTTAATTTTTCCCGTAAGTAGTTTACAGTGATTTTTGTTACTTTTCCTTAATCTTTCATGGGAAACAAGTATATTTTGGATTTTTAAGAAGCCAGCAGAATCTGCATCAGAGAAGAAACAGAAACAGAAATAAAATATATGAGTACTTCTTGCATATACAGGACTGTGCATCTTCAATTCACTCATTCACAGATTGAATAAATATATACCTTCATGGAAGACATTATACTCAGCTCTACAGATACACTAGAGAAGACCCCTGGTTCTCGATTAGCTTAAAGTTTAGTGAAGGAGAAAGACAACTCAAATGATAAGTCTAAATTCAGATAGTTCCTATTAGGAAACAGAGTTCTGTGATCATAACTTGATCCAGATTGGGCCCAAGAAAGATAGATTTCCCTGAGGAAGAGGTAACTATACTGAGGAATGAAGGATGAGAAGGAGTCAATTAAGCAAAGGAGGAAGACAAGCCCTCTCGACAGTCTAGAGCATGTGCCGAAGTTCCACTGTAACCTGCTTCTGGCCAACATGGAGTAACACGTACTGATTGATCTTCCTACCTGAAGCAGGCAAAAACAAAACAGACAAATTAGAATCTTAACATGATTTTCAAGACACAGAACTTCAGACAATGAAGGACAATGATCCCTGAAAACAAAACACGTTAGCCTAACACATGCCCAAGCTCACTGCCTTGAGAGAGTTTTCAGGCTACGACCCAGGAGACATAAATAATTTAAATAGATTCCACCAGACTCCTTGAGTCGAGGTGACGAAACTGAGAGTCTGGTGAATTCAAGGCACATAGAGATGACAGGTCAGCATCCAGGAGAGGAGAAAGCAGAACACAGAAAGAACCCTGGACATCTGCAGAGGGTCCCCTTTGGCTACTCAGCAGAGTAACAACCAATGCATACATGGAAGGAAGTCATCAAGGGAAAAAAATCTGAAAATATAGAGGAAACACTGCCTGGTGCTCCCACAGCACGAGGGACAGTATCTATTCACATTAGCTAGGATAGAAAAACTCATAATTTGCTTTAGGCTGATCACCTCTCTGGATTCATCCAATAATTCGTAATAGCAACACTAAAGGATCCATCTGTTTGTAAGCAACCTAACTATATCTCCAAACAAAGCATGAAAAGATAACTAGAGGCATAGAAAATATTCTTTTAAAAACCAAATAGCACTTACAGAGATGTAAATTATGTTAGACATGAACAATACGATGGACAGGAATAAACACATTTTAGACATCACAAAACAAAAGACTGAAGTTTAACATTGGAAACCCAGGAGAAAACTTCAAGGGGGAAATACACAATTGCCCAAAGAGGCAGGGGAAAGGGACAGGAAAAAAAAATGGCTCAAATCTTCCTAAACTTCATGAAAACTATAATCCCACAGACCCAGGAAGGATCTGTCTAGGAAAGAAGAAATGGAAGTAAACTATTGTAATTTTCCTAAACTATATACGATGTGGTATAACATTAATGGAAGCTAGACTGTGATGTTTAACCCACAGACTATAAAACCTAAACCAACCACCACAATAGCAAAACTGAAAAGTTCTAGCTAGGAAGCCTAAATCAATAAGTGAATAAGTGAATAAATAAATAAATCATAAATGGATAAAACTGAATCATAAAAATGACTCGATTAAAAGAAAGCGGAAAAAGAAGAGAACAGGAACAAGGAGCAGATAGGACAAATGCAAATACATTCAAACAGCATGATGACAGATTCAAATCAACTATATCAATAATCACAGCAAATGAAAACGGTCTAAAAGCCTCAACTAAGACGCAGAGTGTCAGAATGGATAAAAAAGGAAGACTCAGCTATATGCTACCTATACAAAATGCACTTAAAATGTCAAGACAGAAATTTGTTCAAAAGACAGAAATATGATATAGCACACTAACACTTGACCAAAGAAGGCTGAGCTAGTGTGGCTATATGAATACCAGACAAAACAGTTTCAAAACAAAAAATTATTACCAGCAATAAACAACAGGTCATTGTATAATCATAAAAGGGTCAATGAATAGCAATCTTAAATGTTCATGGATCTGTTAATAGCTTCAAAGTACCTGGAGCAAAAATTGATAGAACTGAAAAGCGAAATAGGCAAATTCACAATTATAGTCTGATATTTCAATAGGCACAACATCAGCAAGGACACAGTAGACTTGACCACCACTATTCTTTCCAAGGATCCATGGAACACTTACCAAAAAAGACTATACTCTGGGTCATAAAATAAATCTTAATAAAAGGAAGAAGTCAAGAGGCCTGAAGTCATAAAAGTAACCCTAACCCTAACCCTGACCACAAAGCAATCAAATCAGAAATCAAGAACAAAAATATCTCTGGAAAATACTCAACTGTTTGCGAACTACAGAACACATTGAAATATCCCCTGGGTCAAAGAAGTAATGAAAAGAGAAAAAAACTAGAAAGGATTCTGAACTGAATGAAAATGAAACCACAGTAGAATTTGTAGAGTCCTGCTTTAGTAGCACTCACATGAAGACTGATGGCACTGAATGTATACATTAAAAAAGAAGAGGGAAGTGCAATGCTCCTTGCTGCCTTTTTGGCTCCTCTGCTGCTTCCCAGGCGCCTCTCCCCACCCTGCCCCTGTGGCAGTTGGAGAGCTAGAACTTTCTTCACCTGCCCACAGAGCCGGCTTTCAGCCTGGTGGGGGCGGGATGCGCCACCTGCCCGGAATTGAAGGTGGGGGAGTAGCTGCAGGAGGTGACCACCCTACCCTGAGGTGGGCAGGGGCTGGACCACCCCGCCCCCCGCTGCCCCAGCCCCCGCCCCCCACACCCACGCCCCCCGACGCCACTCCCCACCCCCGCCATCCCACCCGCACCGACCCCTGCCCCCCGCCAACCCTCGACCCTGCCCCCGCACCCCCAGCCACCAGGCCCCTGCTGCGCCCCCACCAACCCTCCCGCCACCCACACCACCCCCGCCTGCACCAACCCCTGACCTTGCCACGCTTGCCTCTGCCCCCGCCACACCCCCTCCCACCCATGCCCCCCGCCCCCCCCACCCGCGCCAACCCCTGCCACTGCCAACCCCCCCCCCACCCCGCCCCTGCCGCCCCCACCCCCATACCCACCCTCCCCCCCGCCCGCCCCTGCCACCCTCCCCCCCTCTGCTGGAGCCGGAGGCCGCAACAGTGGCGGAGGCATGGGCCCTTCTGGAAGGGAGAGCCCAATGTCTGTGAGCCTGTCTCCCCTCCCTTCCTCTCCACCCCTGCCATGGGTTTTGTGTTCTAGCTCCCATCTTTTTCTGATTACCTACATCATCACCCTTCTTCCGGCCGGCCTCATTTCCCAGCTTCTTGCCACAGTTTCTCTCACTTAAGACTCGGTTACTCAGGCTCTTTTTACCCTAGTCCTGCCAGACACTTCGCACAACCAGCAGCACTTAATAGTCTCTTTCATGGGATGTCCCCGTCCTTCCCGTCCCCACATCCTATTCGGGGCTGATGGCAGCCAGGAACCCTTCCTATTGCATTTACGGGCAGTTTCCACCTGGCCCTGAGGCTTGGCGCAGATCAAGTCCACCACGTCCATGCTGCGAAGGATCCCCTAGGAGGACCACTTGTCCCATGGTGGTATTGGACAAGATGTTCTCTGTTTTCCTGGGGTTGTTTATTTTAGTCTGAATATTTGTTACTCTCCACCGCTATACTTTACAAAGGTATGTTCTGGTTGCATGACAAGGAGTTAGAAATGAGCCAGAGACCATTTGCAGCAGGTAAGGAGAAGACTTCGACATTTAGGATTAAAGGAAGAAAGGAGAAACAGAATGTTAAGAAAGTTAGATTTCTCAAAGAATTTTGATATCTTTTGTGATCTGAGGAAGTGCAGATTACTGACCCTACACAGATTGACACTTTGGAGAAATATTTTCATG